>NC_060149.1:385459576-386086242 GCF_021461385.2 Schistocerca piceifrons | reverse complement strand
GTGTTGGTGATGCCAGGTGACTGGTTGATGGCAGCTTCTTGTTCTGTTAGCATTCACTTGGTGTCTATGTCTACTGGGTGGTCTGTTGGCCTCAGAGTTTGTGTCCAGGTTTGTGTGGATCTTTGGGGTTCTACATACTGTGTTGAAGTTTGCTTGTCATGTGGCAATGGTTGGTAGTTTCCATCATTACTGCCCTCTGCCTCGTTTTGGGCTAGTAATTCCATATTCACACTGTTGGAGCTCTAGTTTTTCTATCCTTAACATGAGTGTAGTATGTAGCATAGCCTACTGATATAGGTCATGTCTTAACTGTCACACCATCCTATGTTCCATGAGTCCTTCATAGCACATCTTATATAAAGTCCATAGTGCTGAGGAAGCTAGATTAAAAAGCTCTTGAAAGATTAACAAGGGAATTATACTGCCTTTGATGTTTTCAGACAGGTTTCAATCATATATATCTTCGAGTAATACTGGATCAGTTTGTGTGTCTGGAACATGTATCATTATAAGTGGCTGGCATTCCTTTCTTGTTTTGAATTTTATGTCATTGATCTAACTAGCTTCATCTTGCAGTTTCTGGCAATCTTCCTGGGTTTCAGTTTCAATGATCACCGCTGTCTGGGTGGTGCACACTGCTTTTACTTTCAGTTTCTCTTTGCATGGATTAATTTGTGTTGTGAGCACTTCCCTGACCTGTCTGGGATCCTTCATCATTAGGTTGTAGCTTGTTTTGCCTTGGTGTTTTCAATTTTCATCTCAGTTCTGCTCTTCCCCTTGCTGCTTGCAACTATTGCAGTGAAAGAGTCTATTGGTAGTGTCGGCATGGTATTTGGGCTTCTCTGTCCGTGTCTTTAGGTTTTCAGTTCCATCTTTAGTTTCTTGTTTTCCACACAAAGTTGGAATTTTTCTAACTCTAGCTCTTCTAAATGAAGAGTCATCCCGTGGTTTTCATCTTTAAAATGTCGATCAATCCTTTTCGTCTTGCCAGTCTTAGTGAATCAATTGATTCTATGTCATGTTTTGCATTGGCAATAGTGTGCACCTCAACTTCTTGTCTTACTCTTGTGTTCTCTTATTTCAGTATATCCACTTGCTCTTCCAAACATGCCTGTAACAAAGGATAGGTGGTTAGGTTGCACTTAAAGAAGGGTAGGACACTGAGGGAGAACTTCTTTAGCTTTAGTTCTGTTGTGATCTCATTAATGAGTTTGTCTCTTGCTGCTAGTTTGTCTTCATCTAGTATGGATTGTGTTCAATTTCTGCCTTTCCCTGCACATGGGGGACAGCATGTGGCACTTCTGCAGTCGTTATGTTTACAGTTTTAAGTCCAGCCACCTCCTTTGATGCTGTTTAGTAGCAACAGCAGCAGCTGCATGAAGCTGTGCTGTTTGCAAGATGGTCGCTTGGCTCCACTCACTGATGCAGCCATCTAGATGAGCACAGCAAGGAAAGAGAACATTTGGTTTAGTCTTCCACTGCCACTGATACAGAGGTGTGGTGTAGTGCTGTGAAGTGCAGTGTAGTGTGCTGTGCTGAAGCATAAGACACAGTGGGCCCTGGAAACTGACACATGAGACTGACACGGGTCAGGCCAGCAGGAGGATGGCAGCCTCTCCACTTACGTGGTAGGCCCGTAACAATGGCTGAAAAACTACAGAACTTGACTCTCTCTTTCTGTGTAAATTATATAATGTAACAAGTGAATGAAGAAAAAAAACACTATGTCAGACAATACTACCATCACCTGAAAACTTAAATACCAACTTCCTTAGTCAGTTTTCACCTGTGTCCGAATGTGGAACCACATTATGCTGCAGTTGGATTGGCAGCCATCTTGGCATGGCCTATAGACAATGACACTATAAGTAAGCAACTTGTTATATGAACTTATTTTATTTATCCTACAGAGAAAGGCTCTAACATTGTCATGATGACCCACAGTGAGGATCTAACAGAATATCTCCACCAACTGCCTGACTTTTTCAGCTACAAAGCCTGCCATAGTGATCCCATTCGAGAAGCTCAATGTAACTTCCAATCCCTGTTCAAATCCTGAGGTGCATCCCACATATTCTTCCCTGGATCCATCATCTTCCTCATCTCAGTCACTCCCAGCACACCCACTGTCTACAAGCATCCCAAAACCCATAAACTTAATAACCCTGGACAAACCATTTTAATGGTTACTGTGCTCCCATGGAAAGGGTGACAGTTCCTGTTGATCAACATCAGCAACACATTGCCCACAGTCTAGCTTCCAACATCTAGGACATGAACCATTTTATCATTGCCTTCTGCCCATTACTATCCCACTACTGTATGGGTCCGTGTCATTACTGTTAACATCACCTCCAGTTTCACTAACATTCTTCATGACCACAAACTTACAGCTGATTATACACTTATCTAAAAACAGAAGGTTGCTCTTCAGTACGAGTTCAATATTCAGAAAAAATTGGAAACAGCATTTATCAGTCAGAGGATCACCAATAACATATCTAGTTATGAGAGAAAGTACCACCACAGCTGCATCTTGAGAGTGTCTTTATTGTATCATATGACTAGTTTTGGTGGCACATTACCTGCCATCCTCAAGCCCCACCACTGCCAAAAGAGTATTTGATTTCCTTGGTACATTTACTGTGGGATCAAATACTCTGCCAAAATAGTATTTGATTTCCTTGGTACATTTACTGTGGCATCAATTATTCTTTTGGCAGTGGTGGGGCCTGAGGATGGTGGTAATGTGCCACCAAAACTACTCATGTGATAGCATAAAGACATTCTCAAGATACAGCCATGGTGGTATTTTTTCTCATATATATATCATCAGCTGAAGTCCTTCATCCATGCAAGAAGATGGAAATCCATAAATTGAACATATATAGTTCCTGACTGTTACTCTTTCTGATTTATGCAAATAACCACAATAAGCATGAGTCCCTAAATATGTCCTAGCTTTGAATAGTACTAGTGTAGAAGGAGGGGCTAGAAGGAGGGGAGTCAACACCAAAAAATTATATGAGAAAAGAGTCAGAGTGGTTCAGCACAAATAAATTCATTTTAAACACAGAAAACTGCGTGTCTCACATTTTGCTAATTTCCTCCAGTTTGCTAAAATTGTCCAAGCAAAATTTAAAGAGAAATACACTTCTAGACAATTTGTGTATTGCAAAATGTTTGGATCTATGGTTTCAGCAAAACTAGAAGTGGGGGTACATATGAAACTAACTTAGTATGAATCTTTCATCATTGCCCCATGGTTTAGGAATGTTACAATGTACTGAAAGAAACCCAGTGTGAATGCAAAGTATACCACATACAGTTCCATTCACTGATATGCTGAGGCAGTATTTTCTGGAGGAATTTAACACTAGTGCAAATATATTTAGAATGGATAAATGGGCACTAATCACTTATGGCGCTCTTAGAAAATGAAATATGAAACTGATTTTGGTGATAAATGTTCTTAATTTCCTCATTTTATTTGTCCATATTCACTGAGGACCACCTCATGAAAACTTGTAATTAGTACATAGCAAAAATATGCATAGTTATTATACTACAGAATAGTCAAATATCCATCAAAAGTTTTCCACATCACCATTTTCCAGAAAAGTGTAATTCACTCTAGTATCATATTATTCAGCTAGATACCAGAAGAAATAAAAATTGCAGTAGATACATTATTTGAAACCAAACTGAAGGTATTTCAAACAAATCACTATTTCCAATGTATATAAGGATGTCTGAATATCTACAAAGGATAAGTTTTCTTTATATGAAGACAGTTCAACTAAATATAGGTTGTACATATACATACTTTTTGTTTATGCTAATATTGTACATTACTCTATGCTCATTTTTTCTGTCCAATATGACCTGTAACATATGTGGTGCATCATGCAATACAACACAAACTGTAAATTCACTTAAAATAGCAGTTTGGTACTTTATCAATTGTCCGCCTCTCGTGGTCTCGCGGTAGCGTTCTCGCTTCCCGAGCGCGGGGTCCCAGATTCGATTCCCGGCGGGGTCAGGGATTTTTCCTGCCTCAAGATGACTGGGTGTTGTTGTGTCGTCTTCATTGTCATCATTCATCCCCATTACAGTCGGAAGAAGGCAACAGCAAACCACCTCCATTAGGACCTTGCCTAGTAAGGCGGTGTGGGTCTCCCGCATTGTTCCCCTACGCTCTGTAAAGAAGCATGGGACTTCATTTCATTTTCACTTTATCAATTATTGTATAAGAACAACACAAGTAAGTTGGTTATAAAACAGTAGATTTAAAAATAGTACAGGCAACATACTAGGTATGGCGGGAAGAATATGTTAAATGTGTAACAAAATAATACCATAATTGTTCTAATTCACAAAAAAGGAAAAATTTGCTGCTTGCCAAAAAAAGTGAAGCATCCAGAAGACGTGTCAGAAGTCAAAAGTAACTTTGTAAACACACATACTTGGTGGGTATGTAAATAATTAGAGTTACAATTACCTGTGACAAAATGGCCAAAAGAGTGCATTAGTGTTTTCCATGTTTAGTGTTGTTACTAGGTGTGGTAAGGTATATAAGAAGCATGGAAAGTGTCATATGTTGACTGATCACTGTGAAAAATGCTGAGGTGCTGCATGCTCATTGAGCACCCAACAGAGTTTGAAAAGGTCCTCATTGTGGGTCTCCATTTGGTCGGCTGATCAAATCATGCAAGAACTAAATTTGTGTGACATTCTGATGTCATAGTGGCCTGAAGTTGGACTGCATGGGAATACGGGAGCAGGTATACTCATTGTCAAGATTCCAATTGACCATGTGTGGCTACCGCATGGGAGGATCACCACATAGTGCACCCAGCACACTTTAAAACCTCCATATCTATGCTTGCCACCTGAGAACAAGTAATGGATGCCCTGCAACATTCTGTGTTGGTTGGTTGGTTGGTTGTTTTAAAAGAGGGGGGGGGGGGGGGAGGGGGGGGAAGGGACCAAACTGCGAGGTCATCAGTCCCCTGTTCCCAGTAAAATAATTACACAATGGAAAGAAGAAAAGAAAGGGGACGTACAGCAAAATAACAAGAGTAAGGAAGAAACAGAAGAACAACAGAAGGACAAGCCACACTATTATGGACAAAAACAGGAAAAGAAAACCACAGAGGGAAGCAAGAAACAGGTAGAAGGGATAAAAAGAGTAGATGGCCATGGCTGGCTGACCATGAGAATAAAAAGGAAAAGCCAGCCACTTTGGGATGCACTGAAACATCCACCCTAAAAGCCTTAGACTGGAGAACACAAAAAGACAAAGGACATGCGCTAAAGCTTATATAGAATGATAAAACCCACCGTCACGTATAAAAAGTAAAACTAAATTAGCCGATGAGGCATTGTCAGCTAAAATTAATGGCAACGAGTCCGGTAACTGAAAAGTCCGTTGCAGGGCAGCCACAGAAGGACAGCTCACCAAGATATGGGCCACTGTCAGCCGGGTACCACACTGACAATGAGGTAGGTCATCGCGGCGGAGAAGGTAGTCATGTGTCACCCAAGGGTGGGCAATGCGGAACCAGCAGATAACCACAGAGTCCCTGCAAGAGGCCCGCATGGAGGACTGCCACACATTCGTAGTCTCTTTAATGGTACGCAGCTTGTTGTGCGTGCTGAGGTTATGCCATTTTGCCTCCAAAAGCCACAAAATCTTGTGGCGTGGTACAGAACGCTGGTCAGTTACAGAGAAGCTGATCTCCATAAGCAGTTTCTGCGTAGCCTGTTTGGCCAGCCTGTCGGCAAGTTCATTGCCTGGGATTCTGACGTGACCTGGGATCCAGAAAAACACCACTGAATGACTGGACCATTCCAGGGCATAGATGGACTCCTGACTCCTGGATGGTCGCTACCAAAGGATGATGAGGGTAGCACTGGTCGAGAGCTTGTAGGCTGCTCAAGGAGTCAGTACACAGAAGAAACGCCTCCCCAGGGCATGAACGGATGTGCTCAAGAGCACGAGATATAGCCACCAGCTCAGCAGTGAAAACACTGCAGCCATCAGGCAAAGAATGCTGTTCACTATGTCCTCCATGGACATACGTGAAGCTGATGTGAGCATCAGCCATCAAGCCATCGGTGTAAACCACTCTGTGGACTCGGTACTTGTCAAGAATTGAGAGGAAGGGACAGCGGAGAGCCACGGGGTTAACTGAGTCCTTAGGGCCATGTGAAAGGTCCAGGTGAAGCTGCGACCTAGGTGTACACCATGGAGGTGTACATGAATGGACCTGAAGTATAGGTGGTAAAGGCAAGGACTCCAGTTCAGAAAGAAGGGATCAGACATGAACTGCAATTGGAAGCCCTGACCTGTGTCGTCGATGCGGGAGATAAACCATTGTGGGTGGGAAAAGAAGATGGTGATTTGGATGTGCAGGAGAACTACGAATGTGTGCTATGTAACTGGCCAGCAGTTGTGCATGCCTAACCTGCAATGGAGGCACTCTAGCTTCCACAAGGATGCTGGTCACTGGACTCATCCTAAAAGCTCCTCTCGCTAGGCAAATGCCACAGTGCTGCACTGGGTCAAGTAAACGCAACGTTGATGGAGCCGCCAAACCATAAACCAGACACCCAGAGTCAAGGCGGGATTGAACAAGGGCTCTGAAGAGCTGCAGCAGCGTAGAGCAATCTGCACCCCAGTTGGTGTTGCTCAGGCAGTGGAAGGTATTGAGGTGCTGCCAGCACTTCCGTTTAAGCTGACAAAGGTGAGGAAGCCAAGTCAATCAGGCATCAAAAACCAGTCCTAAGAATCAATATGTCTCCACTACAGTGCGCGGATCATCATTAAGGTAAAGTTCTGGTTCTGGACGAACGGTACGACTCTGACAGAAGTGCATAACACATAACTTTGCAGCCAAAAACTGGAAACCGTGGGCTAGAGCCCATGACTGCACCTAGAGCCCTGTGAGACCCTATTCTCCTGGATACAGGGGGATCTATGGGAGGCACCAACTTGGACACAGAAAGTACGAAGCGACAGGAAATTCTGGATAAAAATCAGGAGTGGGCCTCAGAGACCCCACTCGTATAATGTGGCAAAGATATGATGTAGCCAGGTCGTGTCATACACTTTTCGTACATTCTGTGTCATCCCACACTATTGGTTGGAGACTGGAAGCAGCTGGAATAAGGAATTACCATCCCATGTGTAGGCTGCCATTAATACTACAATACAAACAGTTATGTTTGAAGTGGTACCATGCCTAGGAAGGAAGGACTACTGATGAATGCTGTCACATTGTGTTCAGCGATGGATCACATTTCTGCGCTACCCATGATAACCATCATTGGCAAGTATGGTGGTGATCTGGGTACAGACCACATTCTTTCACTGTTTTAGAGAGGCACAACTCCTGGTGTCATGGGTGGGGAGCCATCAGGTAGAGCTCAAGGTCACAGCTGGTATTAATTGAGGGAACTGTGATGGCACAATGGTACATCATAAATATCCTGCATCATCATGTGTTACCTCTTGTGTGACAATACCACAGTGAAATTTTGCAACAGGACCATGCATGACTTAGCATGTGTGTCTGTGAACTGAGGTACTGCCATGACCAGCACAATCTCCATATTTGACCCCAACAGAACTCGCGAGACCAGCTCTGATGTCAACTACATCCCAATACCAGTATCCAGAATATCAAGGACCAGTTGCAACTGTTGTGAGCCAGCTTGCCTTAGGAGAGTATACAACAGTTTTGTGACACCCTTCCCAACCAAATCAGTGTACACATCCAGGCCAGGAGGGAAATGGAGGAGTGGGGGGGGGGGGGAGGGCAAGGGGGAGGGGGATGTAATGTCATACTGATAAATAGGCTGCAACTGCCAAGATCTTCATAAATTTGATTCAGTTTTAGAATCACTGAAATAAAATCGCATATCCTCTCAACTTGCGAAGTTTCATTCCATTTCCTCCTCCTCTTGGTGCTTCATTCTTTTTTGCCAAGCAGTGAATATAGGCCCCCTACTGATACACCAGCTTGTTACCAAAATTCTTACAAAACTTCTACAAAAACCTTTAGATGTGAAGACGAGCAAAGAACATAGTTTCAGTTGTGAGTATAAATCAACTATTTACAGGCTATAAACAAGTTTGTAGAAAGATGCAGTGATTGTGAGCTGCCACTTTGACTGGGATGTACAGAATTCAAGAAACTTTTTTCTCTGTTCTGATTAATTTCATGCTAACATCACATGAAAAACAATAAACTGAATCAATGCATGTCAAATTTTAGGGAATATTTATAAGGATACTGCTCACTGGATTACACAACTGGAATGGTAAAACATAATTGAAAGACAAGCTCATTCAATTTCTTCACTTCAGTTTTCTGCAGCATTGGTAGAATTTTTCTATAACACTGAACAGACACAAAGAGGAATAGGTACAAATAGTTTTCATCTTAACTGTTACTATATTTATGGTGAACATTATTCTCTTTGAAGCAACAATGAATGGAAGCACTCAATAAAGCAATATATACCACATAAAGATGAGGATGTTTAGTGAAGTCACAGTTGCAAGTTGTTGACCAGAGTAACATATGGAAGAACACAAAAAAAACTGAATAATAGCATTTCTTTGGTGGTGGTATATTATTTTTGATGCATGACAACCAGTTTGGTTCCATGAAGGGAAAAGTACCAGAAATGCAATTCTGGTATTGCATTTAGTAATGGAAGGAAATGTGAAATGCGATTTATTCATCTTGTAACATATAATTTTCAAATCATTTGATTTGACATATAGGAAACATGCCAAGATTTATAATGGTTCAAATGGCTCTGATCACTATGGGACTTAACGTCTGAGGTCATCAGTCCCCTAGAACTTAGAACTACTTAAACCTAACTAACCTACGGACATCACACACATCCATGCCCGAGGCAGGATTCGAACCTGTGACCGTAGCAGTCGTGCAGTTCCGGGCTAAAGCACCTAGAACTGCTCAGCCACCATGGCCGGCAAAGTTTTGTAATAAGAAACATTTTTGTAATAGAAATGCAACAGCTTACATTACTTTACACACATTTCCAAGATGTTGCTATGCAGATGCATACTGTAGTTTCCAGTATACAAAAATAAAATGTATAATTATCTTCTTCAGTCTGCAAAAGTGTCCTCAATGAATACAATGGAATAACAACTCCTTTTCACCAGAATAGTAAAGAGTAATCTTTTCAGCAAACCAAGTGCCATATTAAATATATTACTGCCTTTTATTTTATTGTAAATTTTAAACCCTATATGTTCTGGTTTTTAGGTATAGAGTTCTAACCAGCGAACCAGGGGTTTAAAATCATTGCTCTGGTAAGTGCCGCAGTTGTGGTCAAAACAAAAAGAATTTTCTCTCTACTGACTTTTACATAAGAATAAGGACACCTCATATATGTAAAAGGATGGTACATACAGTATTTTTTAATTTTTTAACTGTGGTCAACAGGATACCCATTGTTTGGCACCATACATTACTAAGTAATTTATTTAGTAATACTAGTAGTCTCATGACATTTGTTGATTATCCCATAATGAATAGCTGACTCAAAGTTGCAGTGATAGACTCTCTTTCTGGTGTGTCATGTTCATGGCACCTGCCAACGTGCATACAAATGCTAAGCTGTTAAGTTTATTTGCTAAGCAGTCAATGTGTACCTTCCAATTTAGATTTTTAAGAAGATACAGTTCTAAGAACTTTACATGGTTTGCTTCTGTGATAACCTGATCATTGTAAGTTACCTTTATTCCACATTGTACATATGAGTTAGCTATATCACTTTGAGAGTGAGATTTTCACTCTGCAGTGGAGTGTATGCTGATATGAAACTTCCTGGCAGATTGAAACTGTGTGCTGGACCGAGACTCGAACTCGGGACCCTTTCATGGGCAAGTGCTCTACCATCTGAGCTACCCAGCCATGACTCATGACCCATCATCACAGCTGCAATTCTGCCAGTACTTCATCTCCTACCTTCCAAACTTCACAGAAGCTCTCCTGTGAACCTTGTAGAACTAGCACTCCTGGAAGAAAGGATATTGCAGAGACATGGCGTAGCCACAGCCTGGAGAATGTTTCCAGAATGAGATTTTCACTCTGCAGTGGAGTGTATGCTGATATGAAACTTCCTGGCAGATTAAAACTGTGTGCCAGACCAAGACACCACTTCAGAGTGAAAATCTCATTCTGGAAATGTCCCCCAGGCTGTGGCTAAGCCATGTCTCCAAAATATCCTTTCTTCCAGGTGTGCTGGTTCTGTAAGGTTCACAGAAAAGCTTCTGTGAAGTTTGGAAGGTAGGAGATGAGGTACTGACAGAATTGAAGGTGTGAAGGTGGGTCGTGAGTCGTGCTTGGGTAGCTCAGATGGTAGAGCACTTGCCTGCCTGCGAAAGGCAAAGGTCCTGAGTTTGAGTCTTGGTCTGGCACACAGTTTCAATCTGCCAGGAAGTTCTATATCATTTTGGTTTTAGTTACATTTACTGTTAGTCCATTTTGATGGAACCAAGATTTGTTTTTCTAGAGTATTTTTATCACTTTCTGGAATTCTTTCAGGTACCTTATTTTCCATTAGAACTGATGTATCATCAGCACATAAAACTGAATGAACATCAGTAGCAAGTGGTAGGTCATTTATGTGGAAAAGAAACAGGTAGGGACCCAGTATTGAACCTTGGGGGGAAACTATTTTCCAGTCTGAGGAATAATTTCTTGAATTTTTAGTTACAATTACTCTTTGTTAAGAAAGAGCTGAACCACTGTACAACAGTGTCCTTGTTTCCATATACTTGTAATTTGTAGAGAGGTGGAGAGTGGTTCACTGAATTGTAGGTGTTTGTCAGATCACAGAATACTCCTCTGACCTTTTTACCCTTATCTACTGTGAAGCATTTTTTTGAGTAAACGCACTGATGGCATTTACAGTTCTGTTTGCTTACTTAAATCCAAACTGGTTTTTAAAAATTATGTAATTTGTAGTAAGATATTTGTTTTGCTGCAATCTTTTCAAATTCTTTAAGAAGACTGCTAGACAAGAGGTAGGGCACTCATTCCCCGTCTCTTCTGTCAATCCCTTTTTGCATAATGGTTTTATCTTGGCATATTTCCATATGTTTGGAAAACATTCCTGCTCAAAAGATTGGTTTATAATGGCTCAAAGTGGTTTTGAAATGGTATTATATGCAACCTTGATTACAAAAACGTGTATTTCATCTCACCCAGATGAGGTTCTGTTTTTTAAAGCCAATATTTCATTTTCCACATCCCTTTGGATGATTTTTTTCAAACTTTTTAAAATATGTGTTTTGGTTGTTTTACAAGCTTATGAAATATGCCTTGTCTTGTCTTGATAGGCTGCCTTATCTGCATTGCTACATTTAAGAAGAATGTGTTGAAACAATTTGAGATCTGAACAGAGTTTATTATATCATCACTGAAATTTAATTTTCCAAAATTCTTGACTTTGGCCCCTAATTCTGACTGAACAACTGACAACACTGCTTTTGTCTTATTTCTGTTAGTGTTTGACATACGTATCAAAATCGGCATTTGTGAGCTCAATAAACAGAGATGAATAATACCTAGGTCTAAGCACTACTCGTTTGCATTTTCAGACTGGCATTTGTGATAATGTTATCAATGCAGATCACTGATCTGCTGTTTGCTGTACTGCCTTCAGAAAAGTTTCGCTTGGAATCAGATTTCTGAATTAAGTCATGAATTTTGGCGGAATCACTGTTTTCAACTAACACACACTGGTGTCCAAAATTAAAGGAACAAATAGCTATTTCCCTGCCCTGTGTTTAATTCATGATATAATCATACAAACTGTCAACAGATGTCTGTAGGGTTGTGTTCTGCATGGCCACAGAAGACGGCATTCCGATCAATGGACAACTACACCAATGATGGCACAGTGCAGTATGGCACAGAGAAGGCACCGACCAGATTCTTTGTGTTGGAGAGCCATAGGAAGAGTAGAAGCAGGACAGTCACTAACTGATGTGGCCCAATGGTTAAATGTGAATCGTTCTGTTGTTTCTCGGATGTGGTGACAGTTTATAGAGACCAAAATTGTATGCCAAACTTCAAGGCACGGCCAACCATGTGTGAAATCAGAAAGACATGACCATTATTTGGCTGTAAGGGCACGACGGTACCACCTTAGTACTGCACAGCAACTGGCAACTGACCCTGCAGCTTCCACTGGACATATTGCAGTGAGGCAAGCAGTGTACAGAAGGCTTTGGCAGTGTGGCCTTTGTTGTCAGAGACCTGCTGTGTGTGTACCTCTGAAGAGAATGTCTAGAGTGGAGTTGTCAACAAGCCATCTGCATGGTCGAACAGTGGGCCAATGTTCTTTTCACGGATGAGTCATGAATTTTGTCTGGAGACTGACTCTTGGATTCATACCTGGAGGGAATGGGGCAGAGATTATGTTGACCAGTCGAACACCTCTTCATTAAATTGTACGGGTGAACTGGCAAGGCTTAACTGCGGTCAGGTATCATGACAAGATCTCATGAACTCATGTGTGGTTGTTGCTAGGTACTGTGGGCCCAGACTTAATATTGATGGATGATAATGCTCGACTGAACACAGCACAAGTGATTGATGTTTTCTTGCAAACAGAAGATATTGCACGCATGGCATGGCCTGCTCACTCTACCTATTTGAATCCCATAGAGCTTGTCTAGGATGCACTAGAGAGATGGGTTGCATCATGTCAGCATCCACCATCCACCCAAGACCTGAGAGCAGCTCTGTGGGAAGAATGGGCATTATTGCCTCAGCATGAGATTAATGACATCATTCACAGCATGTCCCTTCATCATCAGGCCTGTATTACTGCCAGAAGTGTCACACCTCATACAGAGCACATTAACCAATTGTTGAAGTGTGTGTGCATATTTGTGAAGTTGGAAAAAACAAAGAACATGCTTGTCTACCATTATGCAAGTTGCAGTTGTTTATGTTCTGTATTCTTTATATTGTTTCTACCTTACTATCACCTATTTTGTGGTGAAATAAATGCAACCTTGCAAAATTTCCCTTTGTTGCTTTAATTTTGGACACCAGTGTATTTATATTGAAGACTGCTGCTATTCGAACCTTTTTCTTACTTTCTTTCTAAAGTTTTTCTAGAAGATGTTGGAATTTAGTTAAGAACATGTTTTTTACAGCACATCCAAGAATTATACAAATGGCTATAATCACTGTGTTCAGATCACTTTCCTCTATAGAGCAACTCTCAGATATATTCTGTTGATTTAAATAATTAAATTTTATCTTACTTTAAAACTTGTTGAAGAGTCAACAAGAATGCAGGAGCCTCCTTGAGATTTGTTTCTCATAAATATGCTGCTAACTACTTTAAAATGATTAATGCTTTTTAAAACTTGTATACAATCTTCTGTTAACAAGTGGTTGTTTAGGCAGAACATCTTGATATTTAAACATCTTAATCTAAGTTCATCAATGATAGAGTGTATAAAATTTGGTGGTTCTGCTATTAAGCCATTTATATTCCACTGCATCAGTACATAATTTATATTTTTGACTGTAATATCATGCGTGTCCTCTCTTTACATCTCTATTTTTTATTTGCATTTTGTACCTTTGCTTGTCATCCTCATCTCAATGTATCAGCTTCCCTTGCTTTTTAGGATTTTATGCAAGTCTATTAACAGTTTACTGTAGTTCATAAGGCCTAACCTATTGAGGTGTAACACATCTTTCCCCAGGCTTATTTTGGTCAATGGATCCTGCCCAAGCCTGTCACAGCGTTTCCTAAGGCTGTTATTTATTCTGTTGAAGTAAGAATTGCTTACTGATATGCAAATAATACCACTAATAATCAACCTAGAGGCTGATCCAATCAGGCAGACATGAGAGAAATAAGGATACTTTCCTGGCTTCTGAGAATCCAGGAAAAAGCCTTCAATGACTGTAATAAGGTATTTGCAGTCTTCAGAAGATTAATGTATATAGACAGTGCTACAAAATCAACAAAACCACAGTCAGAGTAACATAAGTGAGAGGTAAAAAAAAAAAATAACAAGTTCATGATAAGAAAGGGGTAAGGCAGGGTTGTAGTTTATCACCAGTGTGTTTCAATTTGTCCACCAAAGAAGCAGTGAAGAGAGTGGAAGGCAATTTTGGAAGAGGGATAAAAGTGCAAGGAGAACACATACCAAACCCAAGGTTTGCAAATGACATAGCTGTTCTGGCTGGTCTTAGAAACTCTGCCAAAAGAAGTGGACTATATGTTTAGCAAAAAGAATGGTTTAAGATAAACAAAGAGAAGGCAAAAGAAACTAACTAACAATTTGTTTAACATTAAAATTGGAAATGATACACTAGAGGAAGAACAGGAGGAGTTCTCCAATCTAGGAAGCAAGATAACACGGAACAGCTGAAACAAGGAAGTTAAACAAACAGGACAAAAAATTGCTCACCCACCAGAGATTCACACTAGTCACATGTAGGACCACTTGCAGTGCTGATAATGGCCACAATCCTGTTAGGATGAGTCCATATGTTTCTTCAGGTATGTCATATCCAGCTGAAGTCACTCTTTAATGATTATATCCCACAGAACAACCGAATTGTGAAGATGTTAGTAGCTACATTTCACTTCCTGTTCTAAATAGCCCCAGATATCATATACAGGGTGAAAGTCAGGTGATGTATCATCATGCTCAGAGATAAGGAACATCATACTCACAATTTTTCCCACTCATCTTAAAATTGTATTCTACTGTCCACCCAGTCTACACATTGTCTTAGTCCATCTTTATGCCACACTCACTCCCAACTCATTGCCACATGGTCATATCCCTCTGAGGCAGAACAACCACTGGAGTGATGTGGTACGTGATCTGTCACAGGGTGTGGCACGAGTCTTCTATTTAGCTTGTAATGTCTGATGGAAAAAAAAACAGCTTAATAGAGCAGCATCTACTGAACTGATGTGACATATTAGATGTGACTTATTAGATGCCACACAACTGCCAAATGATTGTAGCATGCTCCACTTGTGTCACAGGCCACATTAGTGCTAGTGACAGTTTATTAAAGTTTCTGTTTTGGTTACGTGATTGTCTCTTTACCAAGGAAAATGAGAAATGATCCTGAGTTCAATATTCATTGTGTTGATATTGTGGAGAAATATCAATGTATTTACAGGCACACCAGCACTAAAAACAGCAAGAGGAAAATCCAAATAAAATCTTGGAAGAGGACTACACATGAAATATTGTAAGAGAAGTTCAGAAATTAAAATTAATTTTGTTTATTTGTGGAAGAGAGATAAGATACACAATTAAATAGAAACATGTAAAGTAGAATTTGATGAAACTTGTCTGCAAATCTGTTTCCTGATTTCCTTTATCTAATGTAATCTCAGATTGTTTTGTTGTGTATAGGGTGGGCAAAATAAAACTGGCCTGGAAAATATTTATAAGACTGACGTGTAATTGAGCCTTGTTAATGAACATGAGAACTGTCAGTCACAGAAAATTCTGGAAACTGTGATTTCATTGTGCTAGTTGGTTGCTGTCACATGTCTACACATGTACATCTCCTGAATGCTCTCTCTCAAGTACTCTGCTGTGTCATTATGTTTTATAGAGTGAGAGGAACAGATATGTTTAATGACAAGTTGAATGCAACACAAAAAGGTGATACAGTAAAACAGCGGGTATTCACTCTTGAGTGTTACGCAAAGCACACTTTGTGGAAAACATGTGGAACTGTTTGCACGTGCGTTAAAGGCTGGAAGTGTTTTGCTAACACTTCCAACAAAGTCTCTAATGCCAAACTTAAAGGCAAAATGATGTGTCAGTCTCTGTAGTGAATAAAAACTGTAACTATTTGAACAGGGGTCGAACACCAGAACAAATTCCTCGAGTGGAGCAAAGCCTGGGAAAAAAAGCCTCAATGCCCTTTATCTATGAAAGTGGGAATTAAGAGATCACATTGAAACATTGTCAAAAAGGACCTACATTCATATCCTTACAAATTTGTTGTTGTGCATGAATTACAGCATCCAGATGAACTTTCACATGTTGAGTTCTGCCAGTGGTTTCTGAGTGAAGTGGAATCTGGACTTTCAGATCTTCAGTTTTTCGTTTCATCAGATGAGGCCTGATTCGGCCTGTCAGGGCCCATGAATTTACAAAACATGTGGCATTGTGCACCAGAAAATCTTTGAAGAGCCGCTGCATAATTTCACGGTTGGTGTTTGGTGTGCAATGTCTGGTCCCCCATCACAACACAATTTTTTCACCAAACTTTGTTACTGCTAGCTTGTATGTCAGGAAACTGTTTAATCCATAGGTGAAATAACTCACAGAAGACAAACAGCTGTACGGATATATTCAGTAAGATGGAGCAACAGCACACACTGCCGCAACAAACTTGGCACAAGTGCATGAGGTTTTCAGTGAGGAGAGGATAATCAGATGAGGCAGTGCAATGTCCTCGGCACCTCAATCACCTGATCTACCCTTGCAGAACAAACTGAAGGGACAGATGTAACCAAATAATCCTCACACACTGGAAAAGCTACAGCAGAACACTGAAAATACTGTTACTGCCATCTGTCAGGCAGAACTGCTACAGGTGTGTCACAGTTTGATAAATTGATTACAGTACTGCATCAACATTAACAGCGGTCATTTCCAACATCTGTGATGTTCATCAACAAGTGTCAATCCTGTGTCCATCTTATTGTAAATACTTTCTGGGCCAGTTTCATTTCACACATCCTGTATTATGTAACTACATACATACTTCTTTCTCAAAAGAGAGTGCTCCACTTGGTCTATGAAATAAACTACAGAACTGATTTCTCAACTCCACAGTATTATTTTTAGGTCACTTGAGTTTCTTGCTTTTGATGAGAGTTCTCAATATGGCGGTCCACATTGTTATGCACAGATGACTTTAATATGCACCATCATGAATCTATGTAAAGCTACAAAACAAATAGCTTGAACTATCACACCAGTTTTATTCATATAACAATTTATTAAAGTACTCAAAGTCCTTTCTTCCCTCAGATAATACATAATTAACTATGTGGTTTTTATTAGTTACTTGTCTGTGACGATATAGCCTCATCATGTGTTTTGTAAGATAAAATTCTTCATCCACAATACAATAAAATTTGCAGTCTTCTTCCTGTAAAGACACAGGTTCCAGGAGTGGGAATGCATCTCCAAACAGTGATTTACTGAAAGAACTTCCTTTTCATACCCTCTCCACACTGCTGCCCCAACGCTTCCCAGTATTAATCGATAAAAATAATCCAGCTGCATGTCAAACAGCTAACATGACTTTGGACTGTAATTATAAAATGTTGATCCAGATTTGGCAGCTACCAATACAGTTCAGCTGTCATATTTTAGACTTGTGCTGCTTGATGTTAATTAAATTGAGTAAAGCCAGTATGTGTGCACTTTCTGAATAAGAGAATGTGCCATATTACTAACACTAAATAACTTGTGTTGGCATCAAGTCATACACATACCATGTCAGTGCCATGCCACATGTCACGTCACTTGACCCAGGTGCGAGATCTGTCCAATACATCGAAGTGGCACATCCTGCTCCAATCAAATTATAGACTTGAGTAATCATAGGCTATCAGTGGCAGGACGACCTGCGAAGGAATTCATGGCTAATACAAGCTCTGCTGCAATACCTGTACAGCATTTTGTGGGCATGACCACTCAAATGAATGGCCAAGAACAGAGCTGAGCACCCACTGGCACAGCATGCTGCTGAGCACATCAAGCTTGGTGTCAATGGATGCTTCACAAGCCATACTGTTTGAATTCTTCCTATCCAACACCAGCTTCTCTGAATGACGTAGATGAGAGCTGTCCTTGCAACATATCCTACGCTCCCATAATCCTCCTGGCTAGCCCCCTACCCCACACCCACATTGCCCCATGACCCTAACTACCCTCATGCTGCACCTGTACTCACACCCTCTTCCTCAGTCCACTCTGCCTCAGCTCTGTCATCCCCTCCCAATCCACTCTTCCACATCATCATTCACTACGTGAACTCAACAGTCCCAGTGTTGTGTTCCATTCCTATTCCCTGTAACTGGTGATCTCCCTCCCACAGGGCTGTTCTATGAATGTGCTGCCTCCCTCCCAGCTATCAAACACCCTTCCCCCAACTCTCTCTCCCGCTCCTCACCTCATTCCTCCCCTTGTCGACATCACCCTAGCAACCCGTAAGGCCAGTCAAGCTACAGAACTGCACTTCCAGCACATTGTATTCAGCCGACACAATGAAGCCATATAGATATGTGTGAATATGTGTGTGTGTGTGTGTGTGTGTGTGTGTGTGTGTGTGTGTACTCTAACTCAAAAAAGGATTAGTCAAAAAGCTAACAAAGTTTTCCGTCTTGTTTATGTCTGTCAGTGAATCAATACCTTTACTATTTGATGAGATGTAACCTTTACTTTTAAATTACTTATGATCTAACAGAACTTTCCATTACCATAAACGCAAAATGTTGTTATTTCAGATGAAGTAAGTAAAGAGGCTACAGAATGTGTGTAACAAACAAAATGTACCAAGGTGTGAGTGAGCTTTCCATCTTTCAAAGGTCCTGCTGGTGATGAACTTTTTGAAAAGTACTCTAAAATTGTAAAAGCCAGAATCAAGAGTAGACAGTAGGGGCCTATCACAGTGTGCTTCATTTTTGATGTGGGAAGGTGGCTCCCTCATTGAAAAATAATAAAACAAAATTAGTTTGAAACTGATGGAAATGTGATGAATCGAATTCCAAAACACTGACTATGGTGTATTACACCAAATTAATAGGAAAACTGTTCTCCAGTTCAAATACAGAGGAGGTCATGAAAGAAGGAAATGCTCTAAAATCAACCAGCTTCTAATACTAATAAATAAACATTTACTGTTGTGAAGAATCTTGATGAAGACATGCCAAATGCTCAGGAAGATCTGATGACAGAGTTTTTGCAGGACCCTCTGGTTAACGACTATGAAGTCACCCATATTTCTAAGCTGAGTCCTGAACTCCTACAATCAAGGCTCCTTGGGGAAATATCTTGATAAACAGAATCATATAATAATAGAAGGCTGAGCTGAGAATAGTTGAATTTAGGATCAATCTGAATTACAAAGTTGAGGGCACTACCACAGAAAATGCTGAGGAACATTCGAGACAACTCTGAAGACTGTATCCTTCAATCAGTCTTGGACGAAATGTCCTTAGCTGAATACTGTGGCATAATGTTCAGTGACAGATGGTACAGAAATATTAACATGAAGAATAAATATATACTTTATTATTACATATTGGTGTTCATATGTCTGTTTGGTATTTGCAGCACAGCCATAATTATTGTCTTCCACTATGTCACCTGCAATTAATAAACATATATCAATGTTTTGTTACATAATTTCTCATTTTTAGGCCTATATGATATTGATATTTTTTTTTTTTTTGTCTTTCTATGGCACTACTGTCATTATATTACATTGTTTTGTAAACATAGACTCACTATTTTACTCTTTGACTAGCATTTTTTTAGGTTCCAGTACTATTTCTGGAAAAATATGTTGCAATGTATGTTGATTGTGATCAGGCTCTGTGAAATGTTGATTGGGGAGGGGAAGCAGACTATCAATGTAAACATGAGTACTTACTTTTTGTAGATCTTATGTTTTCATGCTTCTACAGGGTGTTTGAGGCTCATTGCTATTGAATATTCTGGACGGTTCAAATTTATGTTTATCCATAACTGGATTTACATCCTTGAAAAGGGGTTATACGACCTATTTTTTTACTCGGTCACTCTGTTAATACTGATCACATATGGTTTACACAATGAAATTCCACGATTTCTTCATCAAAATTCCAGTATCCAAACTTTCCCCATCATTTTACTAGCTTGAGTGAAGATATGTTTCATTTGTAGTTCATCTGCCAAATTGTATGCCAACCATCTCAAATCGTATGCTAAACTTCTCAAATCTGTAATGGTAATTTCATAAAGAAGCTTAGCTAGATCAATGATTCATTTGGGCAGTTCTACTTCCTGTCCCTTACTAAAAATTGAAGGTGTGCCCTTATCAGATTTCAAAGTAGTGTTGTTCTTCAGTCAGTCTTGAAGAGTAGACCAATAAATTTTAAATGCCAAGTTGACAGTTTTAACTGATTTTCCTTCAGCAACCTGTTGCATCCTCTACAAGTCACATCACTACCCTGGTTTGACTAAATAGTCGATGTAGATAACCTACACCAAATGAGAACCAACAAATTACATTATAATGTGGCTAAATACAGCCACTATACATATATTCTACCCTTACATGTCTGTTATCAATTCAAATACAGTATGTACATATCTCAATAGTTTGGATGCAGAAAAGTAGAAGAAAACGTCATGAAAAACTAAAATTGTTCCACACACTAAACTAGTTCTCATTCAGGTGTGGATGCAATAAACTGTGCTATTGGCATTGTCCCCTAGCTTCCAACACGTATCATGGCAATCTTCTACTACAGTCTTAGCTTATACATAAGACTGATGACTGGAAATGAGTAACTGGGAGTGACTAATAACATTATACTCTTTGGCAATCCAATGGATATTTGGGTTTGACAGGTACCTGGAGGTCATTACCTGTCAACAGTGAAGTACGGCAAAGATGGTGTTACGGTATGAGGGTGTTTTTCGTGGTCACAGTATGGTCCCCTTGTATTGCATGTTGCGTATAATAGAGGAACAGTTTGAAAATGATGACTGACTGTATCAACACAACTATGCAACCTGTTATTAAGTAGCATCTGTGAGGAAATGGTTTGTGGACAATAACATTCCTGAAGCAGACTGGCCTGCCCAGAGTCCTGACCTGAACCCAATGGTACACCTTTGGAATGAGTTAGAACGGCAACTTCGCTCAACACCTCAGCATCAAAAATTACTACCAATGCAGCAAGACTTGATCCAAGAACTGGACCGGACTGTGAATAAAGGAGGGCACCCTAGCACATCTGCAAACAGTGTCAATGTAGAGACCCGTATAGACATTACCCTGGCAAATTGGGCATCAGCTAATAAGTTTATATCCTGGGGGGGGATACAACGTATGGCTACTAGTGACCATAATGCCACAGTCTTCAATATCGGGATAGTAAGTGTAAACTCTAGAAATACTGGAGATAATAGACAATCAGAAGGCTGGGATTTGAAAAGAGAAAATTGGAATGCACTTATTGTCAAAATAGCTTCTTTCAGTCTAGACTTGAAGATACATATCTCCGTAGGCATGCCCTTACCGAGCTCCTGCAGTGGTCACAGGCAAATTACATCCCGAAGAGGCAATACAGAGCTATTCCCAAGACACCGTGGAGTAGGGAACTGACATGAGTTGCACAGAAAAGTCCATAATGCAAGGAAGACTTACCTGTGATCACTAGGGAGGGAAAGAAAAGATGGAAGGCTAAATCTGAAACATACAGAGACAAAATCGGAGACACTAAAAAGGAGCACTTTCTGAATAACTGAAACAAGACTTGTGGGGTCAGCCATATAAACTTGTAGCTGACAAAATTAAAGGCTCCCACCATCTTGCCCACCTTTCGCAAGACCAATGGAACAATTACAAACGGCTGGAGAAATGTCACTACATATTAACTAAACACTCGTTAGCCAGATGATTCTGCAAATACAGAAAACTAGTGTCAATCAGTGCTTCATGAGCAGATGAGTTCTGATATAGTAACAATGTTGCCCTACTATTGTCTGCTCAGGAAGAAGTAGCAGTAGTGATAGCCACACTTAAATGTGACAAGGCACCACGCCCAGATGGTATCTGTTCAGAGGTGAAACAGAAAGTAGCACCAGTCATAACACTTATGTTGACTGATGTGTTGTGACAGGACAAGGTACCAGAGATTTGGAAATCTGCACATGCAGTTATCACACAGAAAGGCCTCAATAAAGGTCCTGCAGAAATGAAGACCTATATGCTTAATAAGTACATTAGCAAAGGTTCAGCACTACTTGAGGGTCTTGGCACGTCAGTTTGGCTTTTGAAAAGTGAAATTGATAGATGACACCATTAATCAGGCTCTTAAAATTGTAGGCAGAGCAAACCATAAATATTATGCTGCAATTACACTCAACATCACAGGGGAATTCGATACTTTATGGTGGCCAGTGATATTCAGTCACCTCAGAAGTCTTCAGATCTCAAAATGCCTTTATTCAAATTTCATGTACTACTGTATCGTAATGTTCATACAGTCAAATGGTTTGTTGGACAGCATAAGGTAATAAAAAAGGCTACAATGGGCTGTCCACAAGGCTTGATACATGAACCAATATTTTTGGACCTAACAATCAAGTTGCTAGATGGCACTGATGAAGTGAATAGAGGTGTAACTTATGATGATGATATCTTGGTGGTCTGAGTTTCCAGACACAAGCTTGAAGAAAACAGGAACCACAAGCTATCAAAATGCAGTGGTGGTGGAGTAGCAACAAATTAACAATATCTGCAAATACAGCCTATATACATGCTGCTTAAGGGCACACTCTCGCTAAACAAGAATCCAAACTTTAGGTCAGATAACAGCCCAATGAGAAGCACTGTGTGCTGGTATTTAGGAGTTTCCCCTCAATAACAGAACAAATTTCTCAGCTCATGTAGATATGGTTTGCTTAAAGGCTGCCAAAATCATGCACAAAATTTCCATTGACGGAACTGCAAACTGATCCCTAAGGCTATTAAACTGGCCACATTGTAATACTGACTACCATTGTGAGCTTTGCAGCAAGTGCTTGGGATCACTGGCTCTGCCTGGTGTGACATAGAGCCACCCTAAGATGTACAGAGAGAGGGCTTCTCCTAAGGATGATGAGAGAATGTAGCACTACACTGGCAGAGGCTCTTCCTGTCATCCTGGGAATATGTACCACTGTCATCACAGTGTGATATCTTGACACTGGATGAACAGCAGATGGATTGGAACAGTGGAAATACAGGATGTTGGATATACAGCCTCCTTCCAGACATCAGAGAGAGACTACAAATGAACCACATTATCCCCAGCAGAAGTATTACAAATGAATCACATCATCCCCAGCAGAGTTATGGTTCACTTTATGACAGTACACAGCCCTTACCACCAACCCTCATTACATACACAGAATAAGGGCAACTGCCAGCATTGCGTGACTTTGGTAATTTATGATCCCCTGAGCATGTGATGTTATCATGCCCTCTCCAAGTGGAATCTAGCAGACACGAAGTCCCCAGGGCAAAACGGAACACTAACACATTTCAGATACTGAACAGTCACAAGCAATATATCCAGGAATGAACTAAACAAGTTCAGAGCAGCTAAACTATTAGAAACAGAAATACACGTATAACAAATGTCAATGGAATAAATCTACTAGGGCAGCTGCAAGCCACAATTGGCTAGAGAAATTTACCCAAGAAGTAACATAATGGAATTATCTGTTTTAGTTTTGTTTCATTACTTACTTTCATCTTATTTTCTTCCTAACTACTTAATGTTTCCTTTATGTATATTGAGTTATTAAGTTTTATTGCATTATTAGGGTTTAAGAAAAAAATGAAAATTCTCTACATAATAGTAGACAAAGTACAACTTGTTTTAGGCACACAGGAGGGTTGGTTTTGATGACTGCCTTAAATAAATAAATCGCTGCCCTTTCTAGTTTCGGTTCTTGAGGAAGAATGAGCTGCCATTCTTCCACAGACATTCAGATACATCACTGAAAATTTCTCCAGCAAGAGTTAAAAGCCCCATAAATGCTAAGGGTGGATACACCATATATTAATGTCCACTAATAGGTGGATACATTTGATCAGATATTGTAATTAATACAGTCATGGAATTTTTACATCATGGATATGGTGAAGGCCACAAGGGGGTAAATACTGCATGTAACAAGGGTAACAACAATTAAAGTAAAAAATCTGCTATTTGTTGATGGTGCTAATGTGATGAGAATTGTGGGGGGTGAAAATAAAAACAACACACATGGAATTCCTTTCAATTGCAGACATACTTTTAAAAAAAGACCATTTACACATAAAATATAAATGTAAAGTAATAGTGTATCAATATACATCAGATGATTGTCAGTGGGAAATGAGCAGTACAGTCATTAGAGATGGAGCAAATTGGGCAAGAACAGGAAAGAAAGCAGCTGTCTCCTTCAGCAGTTTAGGAAAATGTAATCTGTGTCGTTGGATGAGGATTTAAACAAATGTCATCCTGAATGAGAGACCAGTTTTTAACCAGTGCCATCTCACTCAGTGGTATTCAGTGAACTGGGGTGGCCAGTACTGATGTAACATGATCTATGATGTGATTAGCAACGTGAAGAGAACATATATTTATGGACAATGGATTGTAGATACTGGTCAACCAAGACAGAAATGGATTCAGAACAGAACTTATTGTCAAGAACCACAGGACAGCCAGAACGGTTGTACTTGCGTATCTTAAACATGGTGAAAAATATTACAAGCAACGACATGTGTCAAAATGTGTTTCTCATATGGAGAACTATTCAGAAGTTGCATTAAGTAATTCAAAAAGTTATATGTTCCATAAATATTTCTTAAAATTCGTCTTTTATTGATCGCATGATGAGTGACGTCCTTTTCATTAAAACTTAAAATATCCTTTCAAGATGTTTCAGGGTGCAACACTCAATAGTATCACTAAACAAGTTCCAAATGGACAACTATATCCCTTCAAAAAAATAAAGATATAATAACATGTACGTGTAAAATAAAGGAAAGGCAGCCACTCGCCTATAGCAGATCAGTGCATGGAGCGCAATAACACATAACAGAAAACAGCATTCACACTAGTATTTGAGTACTAGCTTTTCCCAGCAATAGCACACACAACCACACAGACACACACACACACACTCCTATGGCCACAGAAAGACTAATTATTCATACTCAATTATTGATGCAGTTGCCTGAGCCGATGGAGGTGCAGAGGGTATACAGAAGGACGCAAGGAGGTAGTAGCAGTAAAGAGGCAGGTCTTCCAACACATGATTTCATGGGTACACAACAAGATGAAAAAAGTACAGAGGGTACAACAAGAGACGAAGGGGAAGAACTGCGGGGAAAAAAGGGGAGGAGGTATAAGGAGAGGACGATGCATAAGTAGAGAAAGATTAGGATGGTGAGGGTGAAAGGGGTAGGAGAGTGGGGGTTGAAAATGGGGGAGGGAAGGAGAGAGGCGGAGGGAGGGAGAGAGGGGGGGAGGGAGGGAGAGAGGGGGAGGGAGGGAGAGAGGGGGAAGGAGGGAGAGACAGGGAAGGAGGGAGAGGGAAGGAGGGAGAGTGGGGGGAGGATGTAGAGGGGAGGAGGGAGAGTGGGGGAGATATGGGAGGAGGGAGAGTGGGGGAGAGAGGGGAGGATGGAGGGGAGGAGGGAGAAAGGGGAGGAGGTAGAGAGGGCGAGGGAGAAAGGGGAGGAGGTAGAGAGGGCGAGGGAGAAAGGGGAGGAGGTAGAGAGGGCGAGGGAGAAAGGGGAGGAGGTAGAGAGGGCGAGGTAGAGGGGGGAGCAGGTAGAGAGGGGGGAGGAGGTAGAGAGGGGGAGGAAGGGAGAGAGGGGGAGGGAGGGAATGGGGAGATCGAGAGAGGGGGAGGGAGAGAGGGGGGAGAGAGAAATGGGGGAAGGGAGGTACAGAGAGAGAGAGAGAGAGAGAGAGAGAGAGAGAGAGAGAGAGAGAGAGAGAGAGAGAGAGAGGGGGGGGGGGGGGGGGGGAAATGCCGACATCACATGGGAAGGGGGGAAGAACAAGAGAAAAGGGAAAGGCAAGGTGAGGCAGTGGTAACAGGTTAAGGCCTTGTCCAAAGGAAGCTTCAGAAGTGACCAACAGCAAGCAACATCTGGATACGGGACACTTCAGCAACAGGCAGCAGCATTGGGAAATACGCTAGGGTGTACTGTGTGTGAGCAACAATCTCCTACTACAAGATGGCTACAAGAACTGACCAGCTGTTTTATAGAAACAGCCATCCTAAATTTGAGAATTTTGTAACTCAAGAGTAAGGCAACAAAATTAGCTTTACTTAGGAAAATAAGGTGATAAAGGAGTGCTGTGCATGAAACTTATGAATGGAGGAATCTTCATGGAGACTTTCATAATTTATATCAACTACATAGATCACCCGACAAATTCTTCAAATATATGTAGATGAGTAGAGAGACGTTCAATTATCTCATCAATAAGTAAAGATGAATGATTGTTACATGAACAAGAAAACTGAACATGTGATAAGTGCAGAAGAGTAACTAACTGATGTAAGTAAGAAAGAACGAGTTGCTTTCGGCAGGTCATGTCTGTAGCATAGCGGCGCTCGTGCATAAGAGACCAACAGCACGCTACAGCTTCAGATCACAAAATGTTTCTCTTTTTGATTTTATTTCTTTCAGACAAATCATTTCACAAAATATTTGACAGATTTATTTTATTTTCAAGTTTTATGCAGAAAGCATGATTATACCGACACCTAATTTGTCTCTCTAGCATCTTGGGTTCTCGAAATTCCTAAATTTGGTACTCAATTTGAAGGAAGCCTTATTGACAGTTAAATAGCACACCAATGTATCTTTTTAAGGGCAAGATAGCAAGGCTTTGAAGATATGAACTTTTTCTAACATTTCATTTACATAGCTAGCAACAACTATTTCTGGAATATTTCAATTGTTCTTCAAATCAGTAATTAAGTTTTCCTTCAGTACACTGGTAATTATCAAGCAATCAAACATTTTCTTGCAATTCTAGGCCTCACACCGGTCACTTTGGTATCACATTTGCCCACTTCTCACTCTTTGGCTACGAAAATTCGGACAGAAACTCATTGCGTAATTTATATGGAGTCTTGGTTTCACTCCACGCAAAACATTTGAATAAAACATTTCAAGTGTTAATCGTATGACAAAATACTTCCTTTCTGCATCCTGTCATTGCCAAAAAACCTCTTTTTTATATCTTGAACGGTTTATGAAACACAGCGATTTTTACGACCCATTGATTCCCGATGCACAGGAAATGATACAGGTGAGCCACAAGCAAACCGTCCATGGATACAACAATCAATATCGCAAGAATGACGAGAGATGATATTCTGCTCTCAACTATAAATACAATTTTCATATGTTGGCTTAAGTTCATATGGAATAATGTATGGCCTCAAATGAACTCTGCACAAAGGCTGTGCAGTGTGATTTTACCTCTGCAAACTCTTAAATATTTCATGCAGTCATTTACTTAGTTTCGTGCAGCACAATAAGTATAAGGAATAACAAAAATAAATTCAGTCCCTCATGAGCTAGATATCAAGCCCTAAGATGCGGAAGTATCAATTTTTTTCACAAAAGAGTCTTTTTTAAATCGAATGATTAGCATTTCAGACCAGTCGATGTGTACTCCAGAGCTTTGCAGAGAAGACTCATAGGTGTCACACTTGCTGCAGTGACAAGATTCAAACATGATTGAATTCAAATGTCGAAAGTCGGAGCAGAGGACAGGCAGCACCACAGACGTCACTCACTTACAACACTTCTGTAACTATACCTGTACATAACAGAGGTTTAGGCCAGGGGTTCTGCAAGAGCGCACGATGTGCTCCCTCTTCCTATGTCTCTTGTACCCTCTGTACTTTTTTTGCCTTGTTGTACAGCCGCGAAATCATCTGTCAAAAGACGACTCTTTTCCGCTATCCCACTCCCCTCATCCATCAGCTCAGGAAACCTTTTTCAGTAACTGAGTATCAGTTCTTGCTGTGGCCATGTCTGCATGGTTGGAAGTGAATGTCTATATCAGTAAAGAAGAGCAAGAGCTTGACAGCTAGTACGAATAGTGTTTCTTGTTATGTGCTTCTATGCCCACACATCAATCCGTTCTACGTGATCTTATGCCTTTCCAGTATTTTATAGATAGCTCCATTTAGAAATCGCATATGTATAAAATGCTGGGATGTAAAATGATCAATTAAAACACAATAATGAATAATAAATGAGAGACTATTTTATTTTAAAGCCTTTTGCGGTACAACACTGTACAATATAGGAAAAATATGGCAGTATTACAAAAAATCACAGAGTGCCCTAGTCAGGTATTCATGACAGTTGTAAAACAGGAAATAACAGGTGAAAACAGGCATGGACACACACTCACATCCAATAAAAATGCTACAAATACAATTTCAGATGACTGTGAACAAAAATTATTTGTGTGTGTGTACCAGCAACCCTGATATTGTGCTTATTCATTTATTCTGACTAGATATTTACAAAAATCGCACAAGATCATTTCTGTTTTACTTTGTTATCCTTTTTTGTGCATAAAAGATCTCACTTTGATTCAACAACACACTTTTGTGTCAATATACAGGAAATAACAGCATACTAATAATTCACAACACACATCCACCTCATATTTTCATGCACTTATGTTTTCAAAAGTGCATGATGGTACACTGAATGAGTGAACACTTCATGATATATTCACACTTACATAACCATATCCATTCCTCTCACACATCAACATCCAAATAGCATAAATTATAACAAAGTGATAAATATTAACCACTACCTTTGTAAGGAAAGAAAGGATAGCCTTCAATGACAATTACAAACAGCAACTGTTTTAAAAATAAATTTTAAATTTCATGATGAAAATAGTATCAGAAGCAGCAGCAGCAGCAGCAGCAGCAGCAGCAGTAGTAGTACTACTAATAGTAGTAGTAGTAGTAGTAGTAGTAGTTCAGTTTCGTCAATAGCTTCAACACACAAGACCCGCAACAGGTAATGTCTAAGATTTACACTACTTCACAATGGTAATGAGCACAACCAAAACAATATCCAATTAGTTCTGTTTGCTGTTTGAATTATTTTTCCATGTTTCCAGAGTATAATATACACTCATGTATAGCCATAAAATATTTAAATGACACTTGTGTACTATTAACAGCCAATGAACATTTCATTAATCATCACATAAAACACAGTTCTACAGTTTAAGTGATGTATATTATTTTCAGTTAATTTGGCAGTATACTTATCTCTGTCCATCAGATATTAGCATTAAAAATTATAGTAGCTTGTCATAGTACAAACTTTGGAGAAGTTTCTACATTACTTATTGCTCTCTCTCTGTACTAACAACTGACAGGTGCATTATCTGAGGTTTGTAACAGAAAACACTTGCTATCATACATTTTGCAAGTGGAAGTGCATACAGAATTTCAGATGTGCATGTGCACATGTAACCCCCCTCACAAGTGAGTGCCCCCCCCCCCCCCTCACACATACACAAGCACACCTCATAAAATAAACTACTGACTGCACGAATGCTCCACTGAATAATATGGTTAGTGAAAGCCACACTATACTTTCATACCTGAAGACGTGGGTTACTCCACACAATAAATTTCATTTGCCATCACTCTTACCAATGAAGTTAAACCAGAGAACTTAACATTACCAGATTCACACAGTCCCATTTATAAGTGAAAAAGGTGATAAACATGTCTAGGATAATACACAATTATTGTACCAAACCTTATATATTTGCAAGTCACTGAATTACTGTAAACATTATAAAGTTATGGCAGCAAACTGAATGACTAAATGAAAGACTAAAACCAGAGATATCAACATTTGCAAGGTAAATTAAAAAAAAAAAAAAACAACTTGTTTTTTATGGATTTGTTCCACTGTCGTAGCTTCTTATTAAAGATGAAGGGATTTGGAAATCAGAACAGTTCCAATGTTACCTGCTGAAAACACATTGTCAAAAAATGAAATATACATTTTAGAAACAAAGTATATAATGAAATAATTAGTCTGAGTCCCCACTGAACTGTGACTTTCACCTTTTATAACTAGTTATAAAAGTTGATGAAATTATATAAATTTTGAAAACTCCTGATATATTTTACACCATTTTTCTTAACAAGTCACTAACATCTTTGTCATCCACACATTTTCTCTAGACTGCCAACTTAAAAGACAGTTCACTTAATTTCACTGGCTAAAGAACTGGTATTGTTTTTTTGCTTTCATTCAGTTTGCAAACTTACATTTTTATATCTTATTGAAAGTAGTACCATTTTTGTTCCAAACTAGCACTCCCTTTGAATTTATTTTTAAACTACAATAAATGTTCTGATACCCTTCACAATGCACCTTTTCAATGAATATATTCAGCTTCAAAATTATAACAGTAAGTCTTTCTGTTAGTTAACAATTTGTTTGATGTCAACTGACAACCTAATAATAGTTTCCTTTTAAATACTACACAAGAAACCTAAAACTGATTGCTGCAGAACAAAAAACTGAATACAACCACAAAATCTCAAATGCAGATAATATAAGCCAATCATAATAACAACACAATGTGATCTTTTTGTATGTATAAATATTGACAACTGCTTCTATTCAATTCATTGCTTTCCACAGCCCAGCACAAAAGCACTGCATGAAAATACGCAAAGATTACTACATAGAAAAATCTTTTATTCAACATTGTATGTACTCACTCATTCCCAGGATGCATTATCCCTTGTCCTTTCATATTCCTCCTCTCAAAGACATGATTAAGAGGTAAGCTCACACACATGCATCCACACCCTCCCTCCCTCCCCTCCCCCCTCTCTCACACTCACTCACTCACTCTCTCTCTCTCTCTCTCTCTCTCTCTCTCTCTCTCACACACACACACACACACACACACACACACAGTACCACTGTACCTCCCTGAGGTTTTCAGATCCCTAAACTGGCATAAGGACTGAACATGCCTGTAGTACTTTTCTTCTGCTGATTATACCCTACTGTATGTCTCTAGTACAGATAAACTTCAAACAAAAACCTTAATAGAACAAGTTTGAAAGTACGCTCAAAATTCAATTACAATAAGTTTCAAGTAATGTTTCATCAACACATAAAAAAGAAAAGAAAACAAAGAAACAATGACATCAAAGAACAATCCAGTGAATTTTTGTGCTTTGGTCAGTTGAAGAGATGGAAATAGAAATAAATCAAATGGAAGACCATAACTGGCATAAGGGTGCTAAACTAGACAGATATCTCCCTGGAATGGAAAATCTACAATAGTTGTATAGCAGTAATTTTGACTTAATGCAATAAGACATGGCTTTCAATGCAAAAACCATTAAAAACTTACTGTTCCCCACTGAGCAACAGAAATGCAAGATGAGAAATGCTAGAAGAGACATGAAACATGGAGCAGGGAAAAAGAAACTGGGTGGGATAACATGACTTCACTCAAAATAAAATTGGAGTGGGCATGGCACACATCCATCTGATTCAAGGAAATAATTTGTAAGATGCCACAAAATATAAAAGACAGTGTTAACAACCTATTAGAAGGTGACTAGACATTACTATAAACCAAGTGAGAATAATATGGTTGTAGGCCAAAATGTATGGAGAAGTCTAGAGGAAGCCTTTATCCAACAGTGCATGACACATGGCTGCTGCTGCTGCCCAAGTTGTATTTTTTAATTTTATTTTTTTATTTCAGTATCACTGCTATTCTGTATTCAAGTAATGGCTTCTGACTATGATTTGATTTTCGTAATGCAATAGACCTCTCCTAGCATTTGCTCTGATGCACTAATATGAGGCTATTCACAAGAGCTACTTCTGTTTGTGAAAAACGCATTTTGGAGTGAGTACTGTCAACGACAAAAATTAAATCAGGGCTGGAAGCTACAGGAAGGAGGCAAATTATTTCTCCAGTAATTAAAATATATTTGTACCACCTGCAACATCAGCCAAAGTAAATGTTGCAGTTTTCCTCTGTTTATGTTAGCTCAATAGTAGCAATATCTAGATCAAATTGTATTGATTCATTGATTCAGACAAAACTCATGGTCAGAATAACTTGTATGGAATTCTGCGTCTTACTCCTTTCCCCTTTCATCATTTTAATTGACACTATTTGAAAAGAATGATGTGGAAAAGTTTCAAAAACATACAGCTAACCAATGAACTTACTTCTCTTACACAATTCCCACAACAGAAGACAAGGAACTGACCTTTGTGATGGTAAAAATTTAATTAACCAATAGCTCAACATTATTCTAATTACCAAAGTTGATAAAGATTTTAAGCTAAAAAACATTATATCCAATATCCATTTTGTCAACCCCTACTTCACATAATATCTTGTTTATAATTTGATTTTTCCTGGCTCTTTTCTCAATTACTTGTCAACAAGGGAATACCTGAGAAATACAACTAACTGTACACATTTACAAACTGTACATTTGAGGACTAAGCCTCTCATCTATAGTTACATTAGAATTTTTTGTTTGCATTATTGGCAACCAGACATTAGTTTGTTTTCTAGAATGAATCATATAGTGCATTCAAAGGGACATTAAGAAATTGCCTCTGCTATCATAAATCAACCTCAAGTAAACAAGTCAAAGTTGCTAAAAAAGTTGCTTACAACATCTTTGTTTGAACAATTCTTGAGTACTGTTTATTGGTTTTGGACACTTACTAAGTTGAACTGATGGATGAGATAGAGAGGATTCAAAGAGGAACAGTGCAAGTTTACTGAGGGCTCATTTCATAAGCCAAGAGCATCACAGGAATTTTTACGCAAAACCCAGTGGGAGGCACTATAATAACTTCATTGCACATTGCAGGAAGCCTTACTTTCAAAACTCCAATTGCAAATGGGAAACATACTTCCTTCAACATACATATCACACAATGATCAAAACAGGATAAACAGGGAAATGCCTAAACAAATGGTACAGGAAGGGTGCACTATGTGCACACAACCACAAACAATGCAGTAGCTTACTGAAAAATACTTATGAAGCTGTAAAACTTGTTTATTTTTATGCCTGTTTTACTACCTGATTTGACATTCTAAAATGTATGACAGAGTACTTCAAAATCCCCATTTGCTCCTCACCAATCATCTTAAAAAAACACTGTGGTCTATTTTGAGATGATGAAATGGGTACCAAAATAAATCATGGATAAGTACATGACTGTATGCATTAACTTTTATTTTTAATTCAATCTAAAACAACTGCAGGCTTTAAAGTCAGTCATATCAGCCAGGCCCTGCTTGCAATCTGCATCCATATTACTGTCATTTAGACAACCTCCTCTCTGCTACAACAAACAAGATAAACAAACCACTAACATTCCAACAGATAATATTTTCATGTTATAGGATACATCTCCTTTGTAAAAAGAGCTATCTTTTCTGCTGTAGTTATGAAAAACAAGGTAAAAAGACAACATCCAACAAAATTTTTTTAAAAATGTTGTTGCCATTTACAAGCCACTACCCATACTGCAACCTCAATAAAAAGATGCAGCTAGTTCAACTCAAAGTTACATTGTCGAGAGAGTTAATAAATCAATCATGGGTAAGGAAGTAAAAATTAATAAACTGAATTACAAAGTCCTTAGTACGTCATAGTGTATTTTATGGTGAGGGCACAGCCACATACATTTCTGAGCAAATGTGGTAAAGACTATAAAGCTTATACTGCAATGCTACATTTATCATTTATATATGATCTGACATTAACTCAAAATGTTGAACACTACACGTACACTAAAATTATCACCACCAGAGAGAGAGAGAGAGAGAGAGAGAGAGAGAGAGAGAGAGAGAGAGAGAGACTTTCAAATTTGCAAGATACAAAGCTATTTATATGTGGTATTCCTGAGTCCTGGTGTTCTCAGAATATAAATAATAAGACAATACCATTCTGTTACAGTCATATATTACACTGGCCATATGTAAATACAGGAAAATAAAAACACAGTTATCAGTAAACAAAATTACATGACTAGCAAATAAATTAAATAGCTACTTTTATGATAGGCAGTAGCATACAAATCATACTATCAATCTGTTATCTCTTTGAAATAAAAGATCTGCAGTTATTAACTATTCTTTCAGTCTTAATTGTAGTATCTCTGTCATTTTAAATGACATTTAATATTGGCAAGAGGAAGGAAAACAAATTACAGTGAATGAACACACTGTCTCCAAACTAATGAGCTTCTCATTTGGTGGTTAATTTTCATAAATCCGACAACCTGTAAAATACAGGTCAGCTTGTGCCTCATACATCACAAAATATATCACAGCAATACCCACTGACGTGTTCTGCTTATAAAGTACGAAACAGCTACTTATAAATGCTCCCTGAAAGTAACTACACATTTTCTGCTTCTCACTACATTCAGTTCACAGATTTTACATCGCACAAACTTATATACAAAGTACATTTATTCTTACTGCCATATGCTATAATATGCAGTATGGGCAACAACGTTGCAATGGCAGTTATTATAATTCCACAATTCTACTTAAAAGTCAAGTTATGAACCAATCCATACAAAACAAATGTTTTGTTGTGGCAATCACAATATTATCATTTGAGTCAGGTGTTAACCATTCAAAAGATCATTCCACAAATATGTGTGGCAAGACACAGTGAAATAATTAACATGCTTGTTAATACCTCTTCTTCAAAATTTCCAAGCCTAATGAAGTTACTGATTTCAAATCATTGCACTTATCAACAAACAGCCTTGCATCTGAATGGTTCATTTCCAGAATTCTAATAATCTGATGATTCCCTAAATATTTCAAACCATCAACCAATCACACTGAGAAAGTTTCAAAAGTATTCTTAAATGTGTATGTATTAAATAATCTGGCCTTGCTTTGGTAGTTGGTATGGATCAAACCTACTACTGCCAATGATAAAGGCAAGGATAATTTGCACAATGAGAATGGCTGTCTTGTTATATTTTAAAAAAGAAACAAGTTTCAATGGCACTGATAGCACTCTTGCAAGTGAGCTAGATGTTAACTAGCACAAAAAATTTGCAACAAGCTATGACATCATTCCATATACAAAATTATAAATTCCAAAACTATGTCAACAAATAACAACATTAATAAACAGATTTAAAGACCTGGTGATTCTACTGTTGCATGTGACTTCCTCCTATACTTAATCACTTAAAAATTTACTGACTGAGATCATCATTTTTGCTGGTGAAACTAGATAATGTCTAACAGAAGTCATTTAGTAGGCCATTGCTCTAAGAATGGACATTCCTTTACATAAGAAACATTTCTTTCAAGGTAGGTACAAATTTTGACATTGGTCCAGCATACAGTGGGTGCAGAACTGAGTCCTTCATAAATAGATTCTTATTTTAACAATATGAGTAATGGATATAAACAGTACAGGGACTATCTTACGATTACAACATTAACATTTATAATTTACTGATATTCACTCACAATGTCTCTATTTTTGAGTTGTTATAAAAAGATATAAATACAATTACTGAACTGTCATGAAAACACAGGAAGTGATACAAAAAATTTCAATGAAGACCATAAAATTTACCGAGGCAAAGTAATAACAAAGCAGACTTCACAAAAATAATCAGCATAAATTAATCCTACACATTTGAGGTGCCTGACTAATCAATATTATTATGCACATTTATACAGCATACTCTAACTTTTCAGATGGATACATGTACAACTATCATTTACACAGGTTTGTGTGCGTCATGCATGACTGACTCCACAAAGAACTGGGTAAAAATGACAACTACTACCACACGATTACTTCACTATTCATGAAGACTTTTTATTTTTGAAAAGATTATCTGTCCACCAAAATGTAGACTTACTTTTAGAGCCAATGCTTCATGTTTTCTCTGCTGCAAGTACAACAGATATGAAGTAACAACAAATGAAAGAACTGAAATGAAAGAAATTAAACTGTCAATGAAAACGGTGAGAAATGGAAATACAGTTTAAGGAGTAACTTCAAACATAACCATCATGGTGATGCAAAACCAGAACTATGAGTCCTCAATAAAATTTATTAGAAAATCACCTATAAAACAGAAAAAAAATTCATTGAATATTAATGTAAATGTACTTTTACATTTAGCTCAATGGAGATAATACGGACAAAATAATTTAACTATAAAAACTGTCATGCATGATGTGCAAAGGCTGCACATTTTCCGGGACAATATTCTGGAACACAGAGAAATACTGCAATTCAAGAAGGGTTACCCACAACAGCTCTATGAATGGAAGAATGTAGGTAGGTTACAGTTTAACATTCTATCAACACTGACATCATCAGAAACTGACTACTAGCTCGACTGCACAAGGATAATGAAGGAAATCAGTCATGTAGTTCATGAAAAAGCACTCTAGTGTTCAACTGCAGTAATTTAGGCAAACAACAGAAAATATACACCAGGATGGTCAGGAATCTGAATCCTGCTGCTTTAAAATATGAGTACATGAGTCCAACTGGTTTGTTATTACCCGACATCACAACAGAATGTGGACTGTTCACAACTACTACACACATCTATATCTAGAACACTGCAAATGGTACTGTTAAAGTGGAACTTCAACACAAAATTTATGTGCCACATGTCTGTAAGTTGGCAGGAAGAACCAGCTTTCATTTCCTGTCATGATGTGAGATTTCATTTCCTGTCATGATGTGAGATTTCATTTCCTGTCATGATGTGAGACTACGCTTTTGTCAAAAACTTGCTGATAAAACAGATGTGATAAATTCAGGTGGATGTAATGAGTTCCAAGGGGAGGTGATGAATTCAGGGGCACGGAATGATTATGTAAACATACATTTGCATTTCTCGTCCACTATTTCTCTTCCAATCTGTGGATTCCTTATTTCCAAAGTTAATGTTGCACATAATATTTCCAAAACAGATCAGAATACATTTTAAGCTGAGACAGTTAAGTGTAAGAAAACTGGACCTAACTACGAAGTGAAATGATTTGTGATGCCTGCAGGACTGTTAGTTCATAAATTTACTCAACAAGACACTAAATTATCCACAGGAGACGAGAAAATGTGCCTAGCACAGTCTTTTGAACAATAGGTGGGAAAGCTAAAATCAAAAGGAACAGATCTCTTGAACTTCTGAGACCTGGTAATAAACCAACAATGGTAATAAACTAACAAAGTGAACAAATACATCTAAGTTACCGTTAAGTCAAGAGGGAGCATCCTTCACTAATAATCAAAACGTCCCCAAGCTTTGAACTTAGCCAATGCTTCAGTTTTGAATAAAAATCAGTTGTAAGTGACCAAAGACTTTCAGCATAAGAAGTCACCCTCATTCTGCCAATGGCCTTGTCAAATTCAGCATGTAAAGTGAGATAATAATCTAATAGCCATGTGGGATTGGAATGTGATTGCAGGAGAAGTAGTAGAAGAAAAGAGTTACAGGAGAACATGGACTTGGTGGTAGCAAGGAGAGGGGAGAAAGATCAGTTGAGGTCTGCAATAAATTTCAGTTAGTAATAGTGAATACCCTGTTCAACAATTACAAGAGGAAGAGGTTTACTTGGAAGAGGCCTGGAGACATTGGAAGATTCCAGATGGATTACATCATGGTCAGAGAAAGATTCCGAAATCAGATATTGGATTGTAAGGCATATCCAAGAGCAGATATAAATTCACAACACAATTTAGTAAAGATGAAGAGTAAATTGAAGTTTACGAGAATCATCTGGAAGAATCAGAGTGGAAGAAATTGGGATACTAACTTACAGAGGAATAATGAAATGAGTCTGAAGTTCACTAAACACATGGATAATGCAATACCGAAAACCAAAGCAGGCATGAACTGAAGAGGAGTGGACAACTCCGAGTGATCACAAAGGTTGGACAAACATAGATACCCAGAAGGTAACTGTGAAGAAATCTTGAGTAACAGAAGAAATACTTCAACTGATCAATGAAAGAGGGAAATATAAAAATATTCGGGGAAAGACAGGAACACAGAAATACAAATCAATTAGGAATTAAATAAATAGGAAGTGCACAGAAGCCAAGGTGAAACGGCTGCAGCAAAAGTGTGAAGAAATCGAAAAAGAAATGGTCATTGGAAGAACTGATGCAGCATATAGAGAAGTCAAAACAGCCTTTGGTGAAATAAAAAGCAAGGGTGGCAATATTAAGAGTACAATGGGAGCACCACTGTTAAGTGCAGAGGAGAGTCAATAGATTGAAAGAATACACTAAAGGCCTATATGGCAGTGGCATTGTCTGACGATATCATAGAATATATGGAAGGAATAGGGGATTCAGTATTAGAGCCCGAATTTAAAAGAGCTGTGGAAGACTTAAGATCAAATACAGCAGGAGAGATAGCCAATATTACATTGCAATTTCCAAAATCACTGGGGAAGCAGCAACCAAACAACTATTCAAGTTAGTGTGAAGAGTTTATGAGACAGATGATATACCATCAGACAATTTCATCCACACAATTCCATTGATAGCAAGAGCAGGTGTGAGTGTGAATTATCGCTGTCAGCTCATGAATCCCAAGTTGCTGACAAGAATAATATGCAGAAGAATGGATAAGAGAAAATCGAGGATCTGTTAGACAATGATCAGTTTGGCTTTAGGAAAGGTAAAGACACAAGAGAAGCAGTCCTGCCATTGCAATTGATAACGAAAGCAAGACAGAAGAAAAATCAAGACAGGATCATAGGATCTGTTGAAATGGAAAAGTGTTTCACAATGTAAAATGGTGCAAGACGTTCAAAATTCTGAAAAAATACGGGTAAGGTATAGGGAACACTGGGTAATATACACTCTGTACAGGAACCAAGATAAGACAATAAGATTACAAAACTAAGAACAAAGTGCTCAGATTAAAGGTATGCAGTCTTTCATCCCTACTGTTTAGTCTATGTACAGAAAAAGCAGTGCTGGAAATAAAAAGAAAGTTTCAACAGTAAGATTAAAATTCAGGGTTAAAGGATATGGATGATAAGATTCACTGACTGATATCAGTGATAAAATTTACTGACATCATTGCTATCCTCAGTGAAGGTGAAGAAGATTTACAGAATCGTACACAATAAGGATTATGAGTAAATTGAAGAAAGTAACGAGATGTAGCAGAGAAATAAAAACAGTGAGAAGCTTAACATCAAAACTGGTCTCGCCAAGTAGACAAAGCTATATTGGAAGCGAAATAATCCATGATGGGCAAAGCAAAGTAGACATAGAATACAAACTAACACATGCAAAGAGGAGGTTGATGGCTAAAAAATGTCTGTTAGCATCAACATACACATTTATTTGAGGAAGGAATTTCTGAGAATGTACGTTTGGAGCAGGTAATGAATCATGGACTGTGAAAAACTGGAACACAAATGAATTGAAGCATATTGGGTATGGAGCTACAGAAGAATGTTGAACATTAGGTGACCTTATAGATAAGGAATAAGAATGTTCTCCATAGAAATGACAAAGAAAGGAATATATGGAAAATACTGAAAAGAAGACAGAACAGGATGATAGAACTTGTGTTAAAGACATCAGGGATAAACTTCCATTGTACTAGTGGGAGCTGTAGATGGTAAAAACTGTAGGGGAAGACAGGAACTGGAATAAATCCAATGAATTATTGAGGACATTGGATACAAGAGCTACTCTGAGATTAGGAGGTTGGCAAGGAGAGGAATTTGTGGCAGGCCGTAACGAACTAGTCAAAAGACAGATGACTTAAACACATACATTTCCCCTACAATGAAAAATGACACAAAGAGCAATATTTTGGAGAAGTTAAGTGCAAGATCCTCAAGAAAATAATGCAGCAAGAGCTAAAATATGCATTTTCAGGAAGATTAACATCCAGGCAGTCAACCAAATATAAAATTTTCAAGAATATCATTAGCAACATATTTTTTTCTTGGAGAAGCCACAGCCTCAGTAAGATTATCTGTACCATGTGGCATATCAGCTGGAAATAATTTTTTGGGAGGAAATCATTCACAGAAGTTCTTCCAAAACAAATTTTAAGAACCACTTACACCCAGCAGTGTACTGTAACCAGCAAGTAAATGAGGCCATTACCAAAACAGCACCAAAAATAACCATGTTGAGGCAACAAAAAACTGCAAAGAAGCAGATGTTTATAAAAACAAGCACCATTCTGCACATCACTGCAGTTATAACAGAAACTGGAGGGTGATATTAACTATAACTCACCCCAATGAGAACAAACATTACAATCTACCACCTAAATAAGTGGAAAAATTGAATGCATCTTTGTTGCTTAAATACTGAGCATCACACTCTGGAATTCTAAAACTAGAACCACTAAAATACAAGAACAACTATATTTTCTATATAGATACAGATCTTGCCCTCTGGAAGACCTATATATGCATCACTCAGCATTCTAGGATTTCTAGTCATGTTTAGTGCAATATGTTGTGTAGATAACTTAACTCTATGTCTTTGTTAATCCTTCAATGCCACAAATGAGCTTGTTTAACAGATTTACAGAGGGAATCCGTAACTATTATAGACATTGTCAATATGCTGCGCATTCTGCCACAAAACAAATACTATCATCTTGGCACTATTTGCTATAACAAGGCGACACTGAATATGGAAGACATACATAATATACTGCACTCTGGATAATCATTGGCAGCCAATAATACTCAGTCATATCTGCAGAACGCAACACTCATCATCCACTATCCTGCACTGAAGTTGTATTTGTGCATCTAGATGACAGTCTGCACACACGCACACAAACAAACAAAAACAATAAAAGGTTAATCAATACAGAAGACATTTTGATGCAAACATCTCATTACATAATATCCACTTCAGTTAACTTCAGATTAGAGTTAAGGAAAATCTTCCCAGAGATGAGTATTCATGTATCCTGAAATCACCTTCTCTATGAAGCTTCTGATACAGTTTAAAAGTAACACCCTGTGAACTCTGAGTGAAAATAAAGAAAAATGTGAAATAAAATGAGTGCATCAATACGTAACTACTTTTAATCAGACAGTAAACCTATTGTTTGTTCATCAGATTTTTTGATATGGCGTCCTGTTAAGAGAAAGCTGTTAAAATAACTTACACAAAGTGACACTACACTACAACACTACACAGTGACAAAACATGCTGCAGTTCAATCTATTCACTTACGAGACTTCCTGGCAGATTCATACTGTGTGTCAGATTGTAAGTTGAACACAGAGTCTCAGCTTTCAGAGGCAATGAGGTACCTAGGTACATGACCTATCTCCAATCTACCAGTACTTCTTAGCTGCTTCAAATGAAAACACTATCTTTACAAACATATAGTGGAAATAGCAGTGGTTTCCAAACAACATACTGGAGTATTACAAACACAATTAATTAAAGTTCAGATATGAATTTTACAATGCAGTTAGTCTTACATACACATTAAATCTGCTGATACTTGAAGACAAAAAAATGACAAACAACCAATCTAAAATGTTGTATTTTATGAATGCATTTCTTATTAATAACACTGAACAACTGGTTGTATCTTTGAAGGTGGACATTTGTCCCACCTACTTGTGGCATTGATACACTGGGAATTAAGGGCCTTCACTATGTCTCTTAATAGTACTCCAACTCTTTCTTTCAACCAAATTCTGTTCAACTGATAACTCAAATATAATTGGAGGTGCTATAGATGATCTGCAGTCTTCACATTAAAATCCTGAAGTCCACATCAAACTGCTACACAGACTGCATGTTCCATATACTAAAAACCTGCAATAAAAGAAGGGGGATTTTTTTTGTAATAAATGAAAAATGGTGAAACTAACTTAACATTAATTGTGACACAGTTTTGAAAACTACACTGCTTTTTAAAAGCAGTGCCTTAAAAACAGATTAAGACAGTGCGCTGAACAAGGATTTGGACAATGGCCATTGCTTACGAACTGAGCCATCTAAAGATACTTCACAACTGGCTCAAAGTTTGACCTGCCTGTATGTGTGCTGATTTCACCCCCCCCCCCCCCCCCAAATGCATGTGCATAAATATTTGAGTTTACTTACTTGTTAAAATCCGAAAAAATTAGCTATCTGAAAATGAGACTGGCATATTGTTTCACTGTTAATGATTTATAACACACAACAGGTGACCCAGCACAATGTAAAGATCCCGAACACTTTAAAACAGAAAGTAAATTTAATTTTTCAAAATACAGTTGGAAGGGAATAGCATAATGTTGCCTTAATTCAATTGTGTGGGAGGGGGAGAGGGAGGCAGCGGGGTAGGGGGGGAGGGGGAGGGATTCAACAACAGACCACACATCTGTCCAAATTAGGTCACAAACAAATTAACAAAAGCAATTTAAAATTCTCTCGGCTGCATATGGTTTTTCACACTTAACATGACTGATTACTGTTTATACAGCACTCTACCAAATTTTGTTAGTTGCTAGTACATAGATCATTGAGTAACTAATATATGAAACATATTAACTGTATGTAGATGAATTTTGTATCAATTTTCATATAGTGGCAGTTCCATTTGAAACAATGGAGGAGGAAATCTGCATTAGATTCTTTATGATAAAACTGACTGTAGATACTCCATAAAGTTCATGGTACTTATTTAGGCACAGCTTGGGTGGTGGTGAATCCTTTTGCACTTACACCACATTTTTGATAGAGTAAAAGCAACTCTGTAAAGTGTGTCACATTCAGTCAAATATTAGCACATACACTGATGAGCGAAAATATTATGAGCGCCTGCCTCAAAGTGTGTTGTTCCACCTTCAGAATGTAATACAGCAGCGATTCTGCATGGCAGTGGGTTTTCCCATTTTCAGTCCATAGCTATGCTACAATGATTCCTCCAGTTATGTCTGCTCCACTACTATAGTTTCCTGATGGTTGGTTGGTTGGTTTGTGGGATTGACGGGACCAGACTGCTATGGTCATCGGTCCTTTTTTTCCAAAACTTCAAACACCCACACAGAATAAAAATGAACAATGGAGATGACAACAGACGACACAGGACAAGAAAGACGCAGACAGAGACCAGACAAAAGGAATTAAAAGCACACAGAGTGTGACAGTGGTTGGCCGACCATAGATACAAAAAAGGAAAAGCCAACCACCTAGAAACACGCTAAAAAAATAACCCAGTCTAAAATCGTAGGCCAAAGGCCAGACTCAAAACAAAAAAATTACAATCACTCATATTAAGTGATAAAAGCTCCCTGCCCAAATAAAACGCAAAACTAAGCCTGCCATGGCAGTGACATCTGTTAAAAGGGCAGGGAACACATCAGGCAGTGCAAATATCTGCCTGTGCACAGCTAAAAGGGGACAGGCCAACAAAATGTGAACCACTGTCAAAGCGGATCCGCAGCGACATAGAGATGGGTCCTCACAGGGCAATAAGTGGCTGTGCGTCATCCGGGTGTGCCCAATGCGCAGCCGGCACAGCACAACAGACTCCTTGCGAGAGACCCACAAGGAGGAGCACCACGCACCGGTAGCCTCCCTGATGGCCCGAAGTTTGTTTGGCGAAGGCAGGGTGCGCCATTCTTCACCCCAGGTGAGAAGTACATTCTGCCGCAAAACTGCCCTGAGGTCACTCTCTGAAAGCCCAATCGATGAGGCTGGTGCACCGACAGCCTGTTTGGCCAGCATGTCAACACGTTCATTGCCTGGGATGCAGACATTACCACGGGTCCACACAAAGACCACAGAGCGGCCGCAACGGGCAAGAATATGGAGGGACTCCTGGATAGCCATCACCAAATGAGATCAAGGGAAACACTGGTCGATAGCTCGTAAACCGCTCAGGGAGTTGCTACAGAAAACGAAGGACTCAGCTGAGTAGGAGCTGATATACTCTAGGGCACGAGAGATGGCGACCAGCTCAGCAGTGAAAACGCTGCAGCCAGCCGGCAATGAGTGTTGTTCACAATGGTCCCCTAGAGTGAGAGCATAGCCGACACGACCAGCAACCACCAAACCATCAGTGTAGACAACACCTGAGCCCTGATACGTGGCAAGGATGGAAAGAAAGCGGCAGCGGAAGGCCTAAGGAGGGACCGTGTCCTTCGGGCCCTGTGCCAATCGAGCCGAAGGCATGGGCAGGGCACACACCACGGGGGTGTACGCAGAGGGGCCCGGAAAAGAGGTGGAAGAGGGAAAACCCCAAGCCCGGAGACAAGCTCTCTGACGCGAACTGCGATTCTTGATGGTGTCATGTCCACAATGCCACCAGCTGCCATTCAAATTTGCTGTGAGCAGTATTCGTAAGTGTTTGCTCATCATTTAATGCTGGATGCTTAGTAAACAATTATCTGAAAAGATAATAATATCACACATACAAAGAGAGAAATTCCTCATAAAAGATCATAACCTTTATAGATTCACATTATGTGACCCAAAATACAGAAAGACACTAGTCATGTAAGTTACAAGCCAACATACTGAACCATCATTGTGTTCTCGTAGTAATCTACACTGAAAAGCAACACATACTTAAATTTTTTGTCCAGTATGTTGAGCATGATGTTTCAGGATGCCCAACTGTAGTGTGCATATACTAATGTATATGTACCACAGCTTCCACTAATGCCATTGCCACACCAGGAATCAAAACTATTACACCCAACCTGTCTTTGAAGACACAAATGTAAATAGTAACAACTTAAGCTGAAAGATCATTGTTATAAAAACAGAGGTGAATAGTGTGGTCTTTTCAAAGTAGCTGCATTTATGTTTATGCATGTAATTCCAATACATATGAATGTGAGCCGATTATCACTAGCCCTAGCTGACTGTTTGTATACTTTATAGAAGTACCATGTTTCTACACATTTGTCAATAGCTTCACTCACTGCATATCCCTGGGGCTCTCCTGCATTATGGGTTTATGTAACAAAAATGTGAGTAAGCTGACGAGTATTGCCAAATGATGGCATAATATCTCTGTATGCCTGTGCCGGATACACTCTACACACGTTAAGTACCACCTGCAGTAAACTCATACTATATAACCATGTCACTGTGTCACACTGTTGCCTTGGCACCTTTTAGCATATACATTATCAACTTGCCTCATGTTGTTTAACAAATTTTGAAGATCCCTTAACTTACTGACAGGAGTGTATTTGTGGTGCTACACACATAATCCACATCACAAGGCACTAAGTTTGCAACCCTCTGAACTAATGTATGAAATCTCAAGATTTCACACAACATTCCAGCAGAATTGCAGAACTGCTTAATTCTCAAATTTCAAGCTGGCATTACTGCTCAGCAAACCAGACTAGCATCCCTGGGTAGGATATGGCACACAGAATAACCTGACTCAAGATTAATATTTTTAGTTTAGGGGTATATTACTCAACTATCTTGTTAATAACAGCACTCTGCTAGAAAAAATTCAAATGGCTCTGAGTACTATGGGACTTAACATCTGAGGTCATCAGTCCCTTAGAACTTAGAACTACTTAAACCTAACTAATCTAATGACCTCACACACATCAATGCCCGAGGCAGGATTCGGACCTGCGACCGTAGCGGTCGCATGATTCCAGACTGAAGCACCCAGAACCGCTCGGCATTCTGCTAGAAGCTTTAAATATTTATACATTGAAGTCAATCCACATGCATTTATCTGCATGGATATGCACATACCAAAACAGACTTCATCGACTGAAAGTTATCGTAAAATTTAAAGAATCATCAAACAACATATCCAAGTAGCCTAGACAGGTGAGTGGTAAATGCTGATGGTAGGTAATATGTTGAAAACCACATGAGGTCACGCATCACACTAGCCAGCACGGCACCATTCAGGCTGATAGGTGACGTAGTCTCTTCAAGGGGATGTTTGTGTAACCATGAATGAGGTTCCTGAAATGTCTGCCATTCCCTCTCACAGATAAATAAATACACATTTACTGTCAAATGTCGTGCATCAGTGACACTGCCTAGAGGTACCTCCAGGTCACCTGCATCTCCATGAATAAAATGCTCCAACCCTTCACTCCCCAACTCAGTTAGATGAAAACTCAAGGGGCACAAATGAGTCTCCCCCTCCCAAAGTCACCACACCTCAATCCAACTGGGCACACATGAATTACCATTGAGTGAGTGTACTCAACTTTCAACAATCTCCAAGAACTGAGAATGGCAGCAGTCACAGATCAAGATTGCTCCCTGGCACTTTCCAGTATCTCATGGAGTGCATGATATGATGTATCCAGGGTGTATATGTGGACAAGAACACACAAACAGGGAAAGTTAATAGTTTAAATTAATATACATTGTGTTGCTACAAGAAAAACAAAGCTTTCACATATAATATTGGTCACTAAGGTTAATAAGCTGCAAGAGAAGCTAAGCTTTCACATATAACATTGATCTTTTTTGCGCATGTTACACTTTAAGATATATCACACAAATGTGCCAGTAAAGTTTTTAAAAATAATGACATAAATGTCTGATCTTCAGGGTTCGAAATTCTTCTAAATGGCTCATCATCAAAGAATTTATTTTTAAATGAGAGTCAAACGTTCTGTGATTTACGAAATACATGGTACATTTTCGCACATAGTTCAACTTACGTAAAAGGATATTTACTTTGAAAGTAACATTTTTCAAATCACCATTCACAATATTTTCCTGCAACCTGTTAGAAATAGGTTCGTTTTAGCAGTTGCCAGAGAGCGCATATAACAGGCGACACCGCAATTGCGCAGCTACCATGATGCAGGAAGCCCATATGTACATATGTGTAAAACATGAAAAGATCATACATTATGTCATAAAAGAAACAAGACATCAGAGGATACTCAAAGAGCATCAGAATTTCGTGAGCCATACTAAAATGTGCACATTTAAAGTGCATACTTAAAGTGCACACGTGTATGCCCAGATTCCCAATAACATAGACCTCAACCTGATATTAAGCTTTTCAGTGTGGTTTTCAGGATGTAAATTGTCTTGGAGCACCAGTACTGTATTGCCTCATATTTGGTACTTTATTATGGCATAATGCCATACGTGCTAGAAAATGAAAATGTGCACTTGGAATGCAACGAACAGTTGAAACTAGGCAGTACTGTGGAATTAAATATTTTGTTTCAAATACATTTACTGCCTCTGAAGAAAAGGTTAATAAAAGTCAAATTTCTTTAGCAAACAGACAAAAATAACTTCATTGTTCTGCAAGGTGATTAATGATTGACTGTCAGAAAGGTGGAAATAAAATAAAATCTAAAATTAATAACATATTTTAGCCTTCCATAATCATGTGAATGTATTTTAATTCACTTGGTAGCTCCCGGCCACAGATATTCGTTTTGTTTTCATTTGATGTGAGAGTAAACGAAGGGGAAGACTGCTCTGCACATCAGCCCCGGATATACGATATTTGCGAAACAGGTCAATACTAAAAAACTAGAATTTTCAAAAATATGTTCATCTTGTAACGCACATCTTTCTGAAAAGTCAGAAACATAAAACATATGTGTTCGAGGAAATGTAGGATATGTTATTTGGTCTTAAGTGTGCCAAAGTGCAGTGCCACACCTCTTCATACAGCATTCTTCTATCGTACATCACTGTATTTCGCTCTGTGGAATTGAAACGCGATTATTTTATAATTGATGCCATCAAACTATATTCAGCACAGTGGAAATTGAAAAGTCCTGTGGTGCCTCTCCTGCTCCCAGTCGGCTGGTTTGAGAGCCTGACCCTCTTTTAAAAAAAATTTCACAATTAATAGCGGATGGGTTTATTTGTAACTGGGAGAACAAGAACTCTTCAGAAAATTTGCATTATTTATGGCCTATTAGTTAATAACTTGCTGTTTTGTGAGACATAAAATTAAATGTAGGATACCTAAAATAAATAAAGACAAGAGACAAACAAGAGAGTACACATTTCTTCAATCCATAGCTCCTAGCATTTTTTCCTCTCTAATCTTGCTACAGCTTTACATGGCATGCTTTCCTTTCTGCGAAAGAATCTATTATCTCATCAAAGTTCATAAAATGTTTTGCTACATGAAAAACTGAAACGTTGTTATCTAATACTGAAAAAGCAGTTAATACACATGATACCCATGACTGGAGTGGTTTCTCGATCTGATTACGTCTATTTTGTCACTGTCTGCTAGATAAAACGAAATAGGCCTTTCTAATATTGCAGCAATTTTGTAACACACACCAAATAAACGAGACAAATGGTCATTTTTATGACTTGACAGAATATAATTCACGAAGTACGATCAAATACCTATTAGGCCTACAGCAAGCGAAAAGCTTTATGTTAGGAAATAGTTTCACATTTCACTCATACGCACCAATTTGTCAAGCATGAGATCGAAAAGTAGTATTATGAAATTTTTATATAAATTTGGAATTGTCTTATTCTTCCATAATTTGTGTGATGTCCCCATTTCTTTTCCTTCCTCGTTCTAACAAACAATCTTTTCATCATCAATTCCTGCCATTGTCAAAATTTGTTTGCCAATTAACTTCACTAATCCTGCCAGGTTTAGTTATCCCACAATCATTCTCCGGTTAGGCGTTGTTACATGTTCTTACAACACATTTCCTATGTTGAACAGAACTTAAGTGGCTGCTAGCCGGGGACAGTAGAACTGCTCCTTACCAGTGTAGTGATCTGGCCAAAAATTTTCTGTCAAAATTTCATTATCTTAGATACACTGAGAAGATAATAAGTAATCTTTCTTACTTGTTATCCCTGTTAGTTGCTTATTTCCATTCTGGTAGTCTGAATCTATGGATTTTGCTAGTAATTATAACGTTGATCATTCACAAACCCAATCAACCACATAATCAGACAGCAATTGGCATTCATCCGTTCAGATTTACTCTGCTCAGCTTGTATAGCCCCATCCCCTTTTGTCTGCAGAAAGTTTGTTTTTAGAGACGACGAGGATTCTCCTGACAGAGACATCACGTACACTATGCACGCATTCAAAAATTAACTTATGATTCATTCAGAAATCAAATTACAATGTGTTCAAAAATGTTCAAAAACCAACAGTGATGCATTTCAAAATCATATGAACAATCGATAGACCAACATGCGCTGGATGCTAGGCGCTTTGTGAAACAAGTTTTTTTTCTCCTCAAGAATATGAATTTGGCGCCCCCTTTTCCCAGTAGCATCTAGCTGCTTGTTGCGATTGCTTGTACAGCCAACAGCCACGTTTCTGTATCCAACTGCATATGCGCATGAGCCCACTCGTAACTGCTAAAACGAATCTAATGTAAACAGTTGTGACTTCATGCTCATCGGAGGCAATTTGTTGTTACGAAGCATTGCGTAGTCTTCCTAAGCCTTTGACACATTTTGCTGTTGGCAGATGCTTGTATGAGCACTGTGTGTCATCATTGTATATGGCGCATTTCCTTTGCAATTTAAGTTATTTTCATTTTTTTCTCTCGTTTATGTTTTAAAGGATTTCTGCAGTAGTGGGATACAGTAATATCCTTTGTTAGAATATCGGTTCTTACCAGTCAAAATTACAAAAATGTAACTGAAAACTAAAACAATGGCAAATTCCCAGAATTCTAAAAAAATTCCCAGAATTCTAAAAAAATTCCCAGGTTTTTCCCGGATTTCTCCCGCATGGAAAAATTCACGGGTTTTTCCCGGATCTCCAGGTTGTCCTGGGTTGTACACCCTGTGTATCGGTACTATAAACAGGGCAAAAATGGGGTGTAGTAAAACTACTCATGAGCTAGCTTAGTTGCTCATGAGTGAATCCAGAAAATTTTACTGTGGGAGTGAAGGAGTGTCTGTAATCCACTAACATACAATTATTTCAAGAGAAGCAGTATTACTCACCAAAAGAAATGTTGGAGCAGCACACATGGAAAGCATGGAATTCAAGAAGAATAAACCTTTTTCCATATTTGATGTAGGCAAGATTTGTCATCAAAGAGGCTCTTCACCATAACAACCTGAAAAAATAATAACAAAATTTAACACAATTACATTAAATTTTTACAAAACTGGAAGACACAATATTTGTACCTAACAATAAAAGTAGTAACCATTTCACCCTACACAGTACACTTCAATTACAGTTGTATGATGCAATAACAGATCAAATTTACGGATAACAAAGTCAAAAAAGCTGTTTAGCCATCTAGAAGGCTAAAGCTTCATGCCATTTCAATAACAGGATTGTCAGAGCTGGATAGTGGCCATGGCTCAAAATTTAAGAGAAGTTGCTAAGGAAGTACAGAAAAAAGCTTAAAGCACGGCAGCTGAAATAGAACTTTTAGCTCTACTTCTGAATAATCTAACCTAACCTATTTGACTTCAGCAGCTTAACTATTGTGCCACTTCACTAAGCCTCCATAGAAAGTTGTTTATAGCAAAATCTGCCATATTTTTAAAGATTACATGGGTAAGAAATGCACAGAAACAGCACCAATATGTGTTTTAAGTAGGTAACACACACGATTGTTGCTAATCAATAGTCTTGAGTTCCTGTGTTTCTGCATGTACTCTCATATTTGAAACATGTAGAGGTCTTAAGTACCCTCTTAATCGTGACTGTTTGCTAATGACACTGTTATGTACAGGAAAGCGTCCTAGATGAATAACTGTAGGAGGATACAGGATGACTTGGTCAACCTGGATTTAGTCACAGATTTCTAGGAAAGTGTCGCTGCCTATAAAGGACATACAGAATGCTTTGTGTGACCTATCCTTGAGCACTGCTAGAATGTTTGCAGACCTCACCATAGGAAACAGGCATAAGCCATACATTCGTTAAGCCTAATTTAAAATTTGCCTGTCTTTCATGATGTAAAATGCGTCTCAGGTCTTATCTTATGTAAGCCTTGATTTGTTGTTGACTTTAGTTAGACACTGAGTTCCAGTTGATTTCCATATCTCTAAGAGTACTTGCAAAACATATTTAAAATAGACCAGAATTATAAGTTATTAAACTTGTTTTGAAATGCTTTTCTTGGGAACTTTAGGTTACTTTACAGAATATATTACATTTTCCTCTGCCGCCAGTTGGGTTGTGTAAATCAATACATTTCGTTTCACATTTATTATTGTTTTTATTATCTTTATTTTTATTCATTAGTCTTATTGTTTAACTGCAATCTTTAGACCTACACAATTTACTTGATGTTTCTATAGAGATACTGTGAATAGCAGCGCTACTGATTACACGACCTCTTATCATACATTGTATGGAAGAATATTAGATTATACGAAATGACAAGGGCTTGAGTATAACTGTATAATAGATTCCCGCTGAACATTTAAAATTAAAATGTCCTCTTAACATTACAGTAGGTACGTATGTCATTCTGCTTAGAAGTTAAGAACTTTACTACTGCGTATAATTATTTCATAAATAACACCAAAATCATAAGATTGTACCCACTGTATCGTGACTACTTCTACGAACTTCCCATCACTTTTACTTCTGTAGTGCAAGCTTCAAAATGCTCATCATTGCAAAATTGGAGGGCGTATTTTGTGTTACTTCTTAATACAAATGGAATCTTCCGCTTCCACATCATTTCTCGGAGTAGTCTGTGGTCCATGGTTAACAAGAAATTCGAACATAAATAAAACTGCACGACCCCACTTGATAAATAGAGAAATTGAGTCACAGCCATGTTGCCACACACTGCTGCTAACCAGCCACGCAGTCATACTGCAAGCACAATTCAACAGTGATCAGCGACCAACTACTGCAATCTGCCTACACACCAGCAAGCTACAAAGATATCGGTCACTCATGAGACATATTGCTGGGATCCGTTGCTTGTCTGCGGAGCCCTTTAGAAATGTAAATAGTTGTGATTTCATGCTCATCAAAACACAGCCCACCAGAAATACATGTCGAAAGCAGTTCGTTGTTATGTGCATAGTCCTTGAGACATTTCGCAGTGTCTAACTAAAGTCAACAACAAATCAAGGCTTACATAAGATAAGACCTGAGACGCATTTTACATCATGAAAGACAGGCAAATTTTAAATTAGGCTTAATGAATGTATGGCTTATGCCTGTTTCCTATGGTGAGGTCTGCAAGGTCCATCCAATTCATTCTACATAGCTGTAAAATTGTCCACTATTAATAGAAGTTATATGTTTTTCATTTTATCCTATGACTATGGCGCATTATTGTGCTGTGTCCTCACTAATTTAAAACTTACCTGTCTTTCATGATATAACTGTGTCTCAGGTCTTATCTTATGTAAGCCTCGATTAGTTGTCAACTTTAGTTAGCAGGTTTTAAACTGACCCCACTTTTAATATGTCTTTTTAGTGCTATTGCGGCTAGCTATTAACTGGCATATTACTTTCTGACAGTGTGGACTGTAAGGCTTCGCTACTCTCCCTTTTGGTCAGTAACAAGATACATGTAAATAGGAGTGACACGCGTGTATGTTCTTTTAACTGATGACTGTGGTGCGTTGTAACTGTGTATTTCTTACATAATTTTTTCTTTTGTTTTCTTCATTTTAAATGTAACCACTAATTAAAATTGTGAACAGCTGGGCTAGGGGTCCCGCGTTCTTCTCCTCATCAACAGATGGCATCACTTTTCCACTCTGGTTTACTGGTTCACTTCCTCTTTTGCATCCGCTCATCCACTACTCCATGCTCTGTGCTCGTACGTGGCGCACTGCGCTTTGTACACGTCAACCAAGGCACTCAGGGATCACAGCACCAAGTGTAAGTGTCCTGGTATTCTTTGTATATTTCTCTACCCAGGCAGTCGTCCGTAGTACTGCCTGGTGTCACTTTCGGATTGACATAGGTCTCAAAGCAACTAGCCCGACCTGCAGTTCTGAAATGTTTTTAAAAAGTTTTGTGATTTATTTTTTTTTTGTTTTTATGTGTATTGCTGCATGTAAAAAATTATCTCATCTCTGGCTATTTCAGTACGACACCTGGAGATGGGCATATAAGAGCCCGACACTAGCAGTGTGATAATAAACGAACTTTACAACTGAAGCGGTATTTTCAACCTCTGGTATAATGCTCTGTTGTGGATGTTCCTCCAACAGGATCCCTGCTGATTTGTAGACAGAAGCTTTTCTGTCTCAAGGAAATGTATTATATTCAGACTGAAAACATGTTCACAAATTCTGCAGTAAACTGACATTAAGGAGATGGACTTGTAATTTTGCGGATACATTCTTTTACCCGTCTTACACTCAGGACTCGGCTGCACTTTCTTTCAGTTGCTTGGGACTTTCTGCTGGGCTACATATTCAAAATAAATGGAAGCTAAGCAAGGGACCAATGCTGTAGAGTACTCTCTGAAGCCAACATACAATGAAGTTTTGGTTCATTTCCATGACTATGCGAATAATATATGGTTGCTACATATTTCTGTATCTGTAATACCTACGATATAAAAAATTGTGTCTGAAACCAGTAGAGAACCATTTTAACGTGGTGAAATGGTGTTTGTAGTTAAGGTTTTGGGGTAAAACACATTTAGATGTGACATAAGAAAGGAGGTCCACAAACAGAATATCTATTTCTATGAAAGAGAAATGCCACAAAGTAGGTCATCATTCAAACGCATTGTGAATAGTTCTTAAAAGTCATCTTTTAACTATGAAACATCGTAGAAATTTCACTGTCTTCATTCTCTTCTTGTGTTACACCAAAATAATTGTGTGGTTATAAAAACTCTGGACATTCAGTAAACATTATGCATAATACTTCAAAGTTGTAACATACTAAATTTTTAATGAATATAACCACTGTTGTGTTTGTTATAACCTTCCTTTTCTACTGTCATGGTTTGTACACTAACAATTCCAGTATATTCTTATAATAAACAAAATCAGATGTGATTGGCATCAATACATCAGCTTGTTTTATTTGTTGAATATCTTTGAAGCAAATGTTGGGTATTAAAGAGTTTCTATTCTCAGCATGTTTTTTTTCCTAGGGGGGAAAAAAATGCCACAGGATCTATAAAGAGTGTAACTCATAAGTTGACCTTTCTGTGCTTACTCTCACTGAAATCAATTTCTTGTCACTGAATGGGAAACAATGTTATCCTTCCTTTATTTAGAAAAAGCATCAAGATAGAAAATGGCACAAACTATACATTACAATAAAACATGTGATGTAGCTTCATCACTAACAGACTGATTGTTATATGAGGGATTTGTACTTCTTTTCTGATAGTTCCACGGAACTGCCCCTAGAAGGAAAATTTGGACCACAGTCAAATCATTCTGATACAACTAAGTGAGGGAGTACTCCAATAATAAATAAAATAAGACATCATCAACATTATTTTTCGCCCTTAGATTCGATATTTGAATTTTATGCACTGTCGATTAGGTGAACAATACATAACACATTTATTATGAACAGTCACCATATCTCTCATTCATCTAAACACTGATTTATGCCAATCAAAACTGTCCCATCCTCATCTAAGTTTAAATTTTCTCTTTTGTGTATTTGTAAAAATTCTGTTTGTGAAAATTGTGTGATTAATAACTCTCTTAAGATAGAAATATTGACAAAGGCAGTACTAACATATAAAAACAATGGAAAATATATCAAAGTGGCTATACAGTTGTGATAATTACAACCGTTCCAGAGTAATTCTAAATGAACATTTGTATAATTAGTAACATATTGATATACAGCTTTAAATGTATTTTATCACTTTACACACAAATGCAACTGTAAGGTGATCAGAAAATTTATTTGTGCAATAGAAAATGTACACTACTGAAACATTTATAACTGCATATACATACCTGAATAAATCCAACCACAAGCATTACAATAATCTGTATAACAGACCAAACATTTACACGAACATAATTGCTCTCTGCTACATTTCGATCCCTTGCTTCAAATGCACGAGTTTGTTCTTGGAGATGCTGCACCTTCTTTAGATTTGAGCGAACTCTGAGTATTATTTCCTATAAACACGCAAAATAATATGTCAAGGTTTAGAACTGAAGTGGAATTTTGTTTCTTTAACATTGTTACTCTATGTTTAAAATTATGTTTTACATAAATGTATTATGTAATTCTCCATAATTACCCCCCCCCTCCCTCTCGCTCTCTCTCCCCCCCCCCCTCCCAACCCCTACCTGAACACCAGAGAATCTGACTCAGAAAAGTGAAATTATCTGTAAACAATCTTTACCACAACTACATCATTAGTATGAGAATTTTGAAAATAATTTTCTTCACATCACTTGCAGTTAGGTTCCACTGTTTGTTACAGCTTAACCACAACATCTTCATTTAGTTTTTGCCTTGAAAATGGCAGTGTTCACCTATTGAAATATTGGTTGTTGTCAAAGGCATCATCTGGCTGCATTACCTTTGTCTGAACATTTTAACAACTGTTCTGAGCATTAAGAAATGTTAAGACATATCTCGGTGTTTAACTTTCAGTTAATCGGTAGTTAGCGACCGATGCAACATGTGTCGTCATTAAGTTTAGCACAAACAGAACATTCTCTGGTATCCAGCTCATGGATGTTAAGAGACATATCTCACTGTTTAACTTTCAGTTAATCGGTAGTTACCGACAGATGCAACATGTGTCATCATTAAGTTTAGCACAAACAGAACATTCTCTGGTATCCAGCTCATGGATGGTCTCGGATGTTCTTTTAGTACTCTGACGTCCTCTTTCAACATACAGCTTTCAATTTACATGTCCATAATGTTTCTTCCCGTAATCTTTCTCTCTTGATAATAAGACTGTGTTCCTCTCCAACTACATCATTCTTCTACATCTGAAACTCTGCATTATTACATGTTGTGCTTAATAAAACTACTGATTTTGATTGATGTATATTTTTGAGTGTGGTTTCAGTTGCCTGAGACTGCAGTCGTGTGTGTGTGTGTGTGTGTGTGTGTGTGTGTGTGTGTAACATTTTATGTTCAACTCCAATGTGAAAGCAATTTCATTAATGTCACAACACTGATGGATCTATTCTCTTATTTAGCTACAATGCCACTGCCTTTCCCTCACTTGGTCAAGTATTTTCTCTACTTCGATAAAAACTTTACTGCAGCCATTACATAGTTTTTCTTCAATTACTTAGCTGTCATGGTTATTTACTGAAATACGTATACTATGGAATGAAGACTTCAGCACTACTGTGACCTGTCAATTTTATTTCAACTTTTTAGCATTATTTCTTGTAACTGAGTCCCCCCTCCCCCCAAAAAATCAGCACTTTACATTCAATTCTTCTCCACCTTTAATAATTTTCAATTATTCTGTAATTAAGTTCCACATTACTGAACCCTCTTCTTAGTTCTCAATGTGTCTTGAAGTGAGTAAGTATACAGCCCATTTATAATAATCATACAATGTACAAGTTTAAGAACAACTACGTAAACAAAATTGTTGAAGCTTTTGTGGCCAATTGGGATCTTCAGCTGATGTTTAACACTTGCTAAACAAATGTTGGTGAAAGAACTTGAGACAAAAGTCAACAGGAAGCTGTCAAGTATGCAAACAAGCAAAATGTAGCTGTATAAAAATTTGAGCTGATATACTGATGTGTTTCATATTATAATGAATTGTCACGTGCATGAACCATGAGAAACAACCAACTAAATTATTTTTGTCTAGCTCCTGGGAGGCATCTGTCCTTTCCTATCTCTTTTAAATTCTTTTCTACTTTTTCCTTAATAATAAATTTTTGCATGGAACACTTCCTATCGTCACATATTCGTCTAACACTTACGAAACAGGTTTACCTCTCACAAATTCAGGCCAGCTACTATACAGAATTGCAGAATTATTGGCATTATGACAATTTTTTAAGTGATGTCTCTTGTCTCAAATAGTGTCAAATATGTTTCAAAACTTGCCACTATCACACAAGAACAAACAGCATGGCTCTGCATCACATGAGCAATTTCTCACAAACTCAAGAACCATAAGCAGTGGCCATTAAGATAGATAGCAGTGCTGCATTATTAAGCAATAGTCCAGATGAGTTCTATTACATGGCAGGTCAATGCTTCATTAACATACAACTGGCATGGATAATATGCAGATGTGAAACAATGATAATGTAGGGTGGAGTACCTATTTCATTTTTGTGGAAAAGCAGCCCATCGAACGGGTGGAAACTGTTAGAAATAATACCTCACAAGCATATGTGGACTTTTGCACCCATTGTATACACTATATGATCAAAAGTATCTGGATACCTAGCTGAAAATAACTTACAAGTTCGTGGCACTCTCCATCGGCAATGCTGCAATTCAATATGGTGTTGGCCCACCCTTAGCCTTGATGACATCTTCCACTCTCACAGGCATACGTTCAATCAGGTGTTGGAAGGTTTCTTGGGGAATGGCAGCCCATTCTTCACGGACTGTTGCACTGAGGAGAGGTATTGATGTCGGTCGGTGAGGCCTGGTACAAAGTTGGAGTTCCAAGACATCCCAAAGGTGCTCTGTAGGATTCAGGACAGGAGTCTCTGCAGGCCAGTCCATTACAGCGATGTTATTGTCGTGTAACCACTCTGCCACAGGCCGTGCATTATGAACAGTGCTCAATCATGTTAAAACATGATCACACCATATCACCACCGCCTCTGAATTTTACTGTTGGCACTACACATGCTGGCACATGACGTTCACCAGGCATTCGCCATACCCACACCCTGCCATCGGATCACCACATTGTGTACCGTGATTCATCACTCCACACAACGTTTCTCCGCTGTCCAGCCGTCCAATGTTTACGCTCCTTACACCAAGTGAGGCATCGTTTGGCATTTACCGGTGTGAGTTGTGGCTTATGAGCAGCCGCTCGACCATGAAATCCAAGTTTTCTCTCCTACCGCTGAACTGTCATAGTACTTGCAGTGGATCCTGACGCAGTTTGCAATTCCTGTGTGATGGTCTGGATAGATGTCTGCCTAATACACATTACGATCCTATTCAACTGTCGGCTGTCTCTATCAGTCAACAGACGAGGTCGGCCTGTGCTTTTTTGTATTGTACATGTACCTTCACGTTTCCACTTTAGTATCACACCAGAAACAGTGGACCTAGGGATGTTTAGGAGTGTGAAAATCTCATGTACACACGCATGACACAAGTGACACCCAATCACCTGACCACGTTCGAAGTCCATGAGTTCCGAGGAGTGCCCCATCCAGCTCTCTCACGATGGCTAATGACTAATGAGGTCACTGATATGGAGTACCTGGCAGTATGTGGCGGCACAATGCACCTAATATGAAAAACATTTGTTTTTGGGGGTGTCTGGATACTTTTGATCACATAGTGTATGTAGGGTAAGAAGGAAACAGAGGAAGGGAGTGCTTAACATTCCATCAATGACACAGTATAGTGTATGTAGGGTAAGAAGGAAACAGAGGAAGGGAGTGCTTAACATTCCATCAATGACACAGTCGTTAGAAACAGAACACAAACTCTGATAGAGCAAGAATTGGGAAGCACGGAAGCCATATCCTTTTCACAGGAATTATTTTGGCACTCACCAACAACTCACGGAACCCACAGAAAACCTAAATCAAGATGGCTGACAAGATAAAGATTTCAACCCCACAAAAATGAATGCAAATCCTGAATTTTAAGCACAGCAGTTTGGGACTTGAAAGGCACTCCCAAGGGCACAACATGCCAGGCAATAGAGGTGGATGGTACAGCTGATGGAAGCTGTCAGTGCAGAGTCACAGTATCACGTGCTGGCCATGTAGAGGCAAGAGGCAGCAAAGTTTTAGTACATCTGGAACTTGTGCCATACTGGTCATCTGAGTACATGTGGCACTAGTATTTGTACCATGTTAACTATCTCATTGTGTCATGGCAATTATACAACGTACAGACAAGCAAGATAAATCATTTCAAAGAATGTGATGTACTGAACATTTTGATGCCGTATATGTATCAGAATGATACGAATTTATTGAGTTTCATCAGGGTGAAGAAATTTGTATGTCAAAAACCTTGAAAATTGTTGATTAACTAAGGTTGATACAGTAACAATCAATGTTATACTAAAGAGTATTGTGGAACACATCTTTTGAGGTACCTACTGTTGCTGACATCATAATATTGTGTTGATAAGATATGCTTTTATTTAATTAAAAGTTTGATTTCTGATCAATGAAGACAGTTACATCTAGTAACAATGTGGCATATGCTAGGATACAATCATACACACCACACACTATTTGTGAAATATACGTTTTAAATAATTTATTAGGTTATTTTAAGTCCATTAAGGATTTAATTGCCCTTAATTTAAATTCAAAAAAGTGACAAATAACTGACAGCACTCGCAGAATGGGCAAGTAATTTTTCATTAGAATGATGCGTCACTTTGGTAGTCAGTGTTAAATTTTAGCACTATTATAAGCTAGTCAAATTATGCATTCATGCTAACTATATTTTTTATTGATTTTAGATTAACTATCTACCACTCAACTTCCTGCTATCCCTTCATTTAATCAGCACGACAGCATGCATGAGCAATTTCATCTCATATCCTACAGATCAAGAGTGAATGCGTCACATCATTATTTCAAAGTTTTCTGAAAATATATATATAGTTGAAGTTCCACAAGACACCTCTCGAAAAATAAAATATTTGTGAAAACATTGTAATGAAAGAGAAACAAAAATAATTGTAATAAAAAACTACAAGCAATAGAGATCTGAAATTATTTTTAATAAAATCGTTGTCCACTGTACCATCAGACATGATTAACACATACACACTTCTCAGCTTCTTTCATCTTTAATTTGGAAAAATAAACTACGAAAATTTGTAACTTTTAGCAAACTTTAAAATTATGTTTTGAAAATATGAATAGTCACAGGATGTTAACTGTCTTGAGAAAGACTGTTAATTGTCAGCTATGACTAATGCCCAAAATTCTTACACTATCAAAATATTTCTACATAAAGATGAGAGAATCTGAAATTTTTTGAGTAGTTATAAATTATTCTCTCTAAAATCCCCATCCGGAATATCCTAAAAATTGCATGGTACGTCAGCTGGTCATTGTACTTATGGAAGGTACAGTCAACATTGGGCAATACTTTACAGTGCAAAAATTTGAGAAATTTGTACATTAAATCTAGTTACTTTCAAGGTCAAAAAATCCTGGACATTTCAAAATTTTAATTGCTTGCTGATGTTCAGTAAATGTAATGTGAAACTGGTATATCTTAATCAAAATAATTATTTTACAGCCTTATAAGAGTGCGGGAAAACAACTGTTTATAAAAACATTAGATATAGAAAATAGCTTTGTATACACGCTTTTCTGTTTCTGATATTATTTACAAATTTTAAAGTCTTCCATCATGATTTTAGTTCTTTATGACATTCCATTAATTAAAAACTTCCTCCACTGTAACAATCAACACTGCACGTTGAAGAGTTTTTTTTATTATCTGCTCCTCACTGAACTTAATATAGCCGAGATGAATTTGCACATGGGCAAGGATGATCCAACAAGAGCAGTACACAGGAAATGGGAACTGTACACTGATCTGTTGATGAGGTGTCATAAAGGAGACGGTTACATTCTGCAGCTCATGAGAGAAGCTAATTATTTGTCCCACCCACCAAATTTTTCAGTCTTCTAAATTATACTGAGGTCTCTGCATTTCACACACACTAACAGTGAATTTTGTGGAGAACTGTTCTTGCAATATATATGCCACTCTGGAATGCAACCCAGCAGTGACTTGATTGAATTCTTACCACTGGCTTAATAGCAGAGCACTCTATCTTTTTTTAAATGGAATTCCTTTAATGTACTTCCACTTCTGTAAGACTGTCATGTTTTGTAGTAATTTTGATATGGTCTGTAAAAATCCAACAGCATCTCTTATAGCATCAACAGTGTCATATTGGAGATTAAATCTTGTTGCAATATGTTTCTGCACACCTCCTACCCCATCACATGCACTTTTTCCATGACTTGTTACTGAAAATATCCATCTTATGACTCAATTCCTGTACAGTGTTTTCCAAGTTCCTAAATCTGAAAGCAATTTTTAAAATGAGGTACTGCTACATCAGTCACATACACATGTTTAGGAAATGTATGCCATATCATCTATTATCATGCTGACAGTATATCATAGCATGCACGTGCACTGTCATGAATGAGATCAACACTGACAACAGCAAAACAGTGTGATGTTCCAAAGAAATGTGCAACACATGTGAATATTGACACTTGTGATTTGTGCCAGTGATAACTTTGAATTTCGTTCTGAAAAGCACCAAACCAGTTCTCAGGAAAGTCAAAATCAAGAACTAATGTGTCAGTACTCTGGGATGTGGCTGATTTTACTTCTGCTATGGCCTGTCTCTAAATCCTGTGGATGTGAAGATGAGCTACTCCTTTCATGACCCAATGCCTAACCTCTGTAAAAGTTCCCTAGGTCCACTATCTTCTTCACCAACTCTCCTCTCCCCCACAATGCATAGGTTATGTCACTGTCAGCATCCTGAAGGTGTAATGCTTCAATGGTCACCCATTCAGAACAACAAGGACACAATGCACACTCCTGCAACCAGCATTTTTCTTATGGTTCTTGACACATAACAAAAGCATCAGGTCCATCTCTGACTGCTTCTTCCCTGTGACACTACTTACGGTGAAACAAGTAAGTTTGAAATTAGTGCAGGAAATAAATGTGCATACTTCCTTCACTGGCTGGCATTTTACCCATTTTGGTTGTAAGGAGTAGAACTGGGAGAGAGAAATTTTTAAATTTGGGTTCTCCTTTTTCTTTTCATTAGGAGATATGCTTCTCTTACTGATCTTTTCATATATCTTTTTACCCTTTTCACAATTTTCACTGAAAGAGATAACATCAGGCTGATTAGGACTTTGCCTGCTGCAATCTTTGTCATCACTTAGGTAACCTTCCAAAGCACCATTAAGTGTATCATCTTGCAATGACTGCCCGCAGTAGGAATCTAGGCATGCCCAAATATCTTTTTCATTCTTTATTTTACTACCTTTTAAAATTAAATAATGTGTAGAAGTGGGAATGTATTTCTGTATCTGATGCTTGGAGTAGCTATCTGGTATCAGTGTCAGTAATTGTATCTTTTAGTATAGGTGGCTGCCAAGATAGAAATGTTTAGGTTTTGAAACCACGTATCACAGTGGGTGCACATGTCACTATCTTCAGGTTCTGCACTAAGTGCATCTATGTTACACACTTTACAAAGTTTCCAGGATGTTGCTTGTGTAAAACTTGTTTCACCTTCTTCCACTTTTCTTCGTACATACTATTTTCTTCTTGTTGTCTTATCTTGCCTGGGAATTTAAGAGGGGATATATATTATGGGCTACAACAGAAATGCTAACATTCAATGCATCAACAACTTCACACCCAGGAATATAAACATCTGCACTGTCTTCTTTAGTTTCACATTCCGGTGACAGTGATCGTTCAAGCTGATTATCACTAAATATCTTTATGTAACAAGTACAGCTATTCCCGCACAATGGATGTGATAGTAACACAGTTACTTGAGGACCAAGATATTTCTGCAATATGGCTGACAGATTTCCAACAACTGTGAAGTGTTTTTCACTTTTCTCAAATACCACCTCTGTGTGTCTTTTTTGATAATCCACAAACCTCATCCTTTCACTACTGTATTTCCTCACTGACATTATATCTAACAAAAAGTTCAAATCAAACACAAAACTCTATGTAGAATGAGTCATGTGCAAGTTCTCACTCATTTGTTATAAACAGAAGAGAGCTGGAAACAGTGTTGCCAACATGCATATTTTACACTAGAAATTCAATGATGTGAAATATACAGAATATTGAAAAATTCCTAACACTTTACAGAGAGAAATACTGCCCACTTTGATTGCAGTAACTACTAACACATTAACCAAACAATATATTGTGCAGTTTTCACAAGTTTTGTGATGGGGGTCTTTGAGTAAATAATCCGGAAAAACTCAAAAAATGTAATTTTTTAAATTTTTAGTGATAAATATTTACATAATATAGATAGCTGGAGTACAGAAGATGATGTTTACTGTTAAATCAGTCGCATCTAGGACATTTAAAAAAAAAAAAACTTTTTTCAGTAGAAAAATTAAACCTTTTGTATTTTTTTCTTAAATTTGTAACTTACAAGAAACCCCATAAAAGAGAAAGAGGGGAAGAGGGAGGGGGATGGGTGGGGGGGTGGAGAGAGAGAGAGAGAGAGAGAGAGAGAGAGAGAGAGAGAGAGAGAGTGAGTGTGTGTGTGTGTGTGTGTGTGTGTGTGTGTGTGTAAGAGAGAGACAACTAAATTTGTACATATAAAGAGGGAGCTTTAAAGCAACACATCTGCCAACCTTTATTTCTTAACACATGTGATATAGAGGTCTGCCATATATTTTTTCCAGAGAAATTCATCATGAATTGACAGGTCCTGTATGATTTGAGATGAAACTGTCTGCATTATCTTGTGTATTTAGACTCACACTAGCATTCAGGACATAGAAATTGCACATTTGTACTGACAGAAATTGTGAACCTGAGACAGACAGTTATGGAAAATACAACTTGAGGGTTTTTAAGTGCCAGCTTGATGCTGGACGATGGACTAAGTTATCAGCCATGTCAGATGCAGCAAGACTGAGAAGAGAACCACTTGTAAGGGTCTACATGGTGACCTATCAGTTTAGGAAGCTGAGTTAAAATAGGTTCGAATTCCTGATCCATATTTCATCAAACAATTTTGAGGGTTCAAAATGAGTTGTGCAGCCAATTTTGCCTCATGCCTCATGATTAATATAAATACAAAAAGAAATACTACTGTTTGAGTTTTCTTGCATTTTAGAGATAGTCTGAAGCTTGTATCTGTATTTCTCATAAATTAAAAATAACAAACATTATTTATGCTTACTGCTACATTTTGAAGTCTTGTAAACATCCAGCATCCTAGCAATACATAAACAGTTATCTTGATTTGCGACTCATGTTACATAATCAGTTACACATTAAATATGAGATGATTATTTCTTATTCAAAGTTTCAGTTGAAATCCTTCCTGCTATCCACAAAAGCAACTGAAACTTGTGGAACTACATAAATAATGGGTAACAAATCTGTGCCACACTTTGCATGGCAGTAAAGAAGTACTAGTTCTTCATGTAAAGTCAATGGAGATGAAGTCCTTGCTCTTAATAATAGTTTCAATTTAGCACTTTGTATGTCCCATCAAACTGGTATTGACTGACAACAATTTTACTAAATGACAAATTATGTACGATTCTGCAACAACTAGTGAACTATGAATGACTATCCTAGAAAATTGCTGAACTGCATCAAAGTAGGGGTTAAGTACGATCCAATATGAGCTATTAAGAATGACTTTTCCTGTTAAACATTCATTTTCATACGCTTCTGCAATGGCCACTATTATTCAAGGTTGCCACAAGTGCAGAAGTGCATAATTCTAATAAGGGGGGGGAATAACAAACAAACAATGGAAAATCCAGGTTGGGTGTCTCAGCAGCCAGAGACTCTCTGTGTGTGTGTGTGTGTGTGTGTGTGTGTTTTCTGGTTTGAATGAAGGCCTTTTTGGTCGAAAGTTTACTTGTTTGACAATCTTTTTGTTGTGCCTATCTGCAACTCGGCGTCTCCACTATATGGTGAGTATTAATATGCAAAAAAGTTACAGTTATGCAGTTAGAGAGTTTGAGATAATTGTAAAGTTGAAATAACAAAATTAACTGAAAGATTTTCAAGCTTATAATTCATAGCCAATGCCTTAAGAACAGACAGTGACACTCAAGAATAAAAATGAGAAACTGCAATCAAAGCAGAACTGAAGTAAAGTTACTCAGTATGAAAGTGATAAGTCATGCACATGGAAGGAAGTGACACTTATAGGTAGGACTTTAGCTGCAAAACAGGCAAGAAACTTACAAAACATGGTACATTTATGGATAAAAACAAATACAGTATAACCCTGGCTTTACGTTGACGGAATTAACGTTTTCCCGCCATTTACGACATTTTTTTATCGGTCCCGTCTAATTTCCTATGCCCACAATGTTAATCTGCACTTGATTTTGCATCAAAATATTTACAATTTTCCCGTGATTTACGCATTATGAAAAAATGTTTGTGGAGAAAAAATGACACTGGCATGATATTGGCCATCCAATAGCATTTACAAATATCACGGGGTTAAGTTTCTTGACACCAGGGCACTCTACTCAACGGATCTGAAGTGATAAATGTGTAAAAGTTGGAACAATTTGTGCCTTATCTGCCGCCGCTGCCAAGCTCTACATTGCGTGGTGGCTGATATGAGTAACTAGGTTCGTTCGAATGAAGATATCATGACCAATCACAACCATTTGCAAACTATCTCTACTGCGCAAATGCAGTTTTGTGACTGTTCTGATGGTGTGTGTTGTTTTCTACATAACTGATGAGGCACAGTACCTGATAACCTGAAAAAGACAACTACAGTGCAAGAGATGAAGAACAACACATATTCAACCACCATACAAAATATTTATTTACATATTTGCACTTGACAATGAGAAAAAAGTCTCAAAAAGCGTCATACTAAACATGAAAAATACGTAACTAGTGCAGTATTTCATTATTTAAATAATGAACGACAGGTGCAAGTTTTCAAAAACATTGATGATGACGTATGAAATTGAGTCGAATGTTCATACTTCCCAGATAGTTACCAGTTCCAGTTACATCAGCGGTTTTTATTCGATAATAAACCTTCATTAGATGATAAACAAGTCCCTGACATGTCTTTTGATGGCTGTTACGTACATATAACATACATAATGTGCAAGGGGGGTATCCTATACGTAACTTTTACAGCTGAAAACATTATTTCCCACATTTTACATCATTTTTTGAAGTCCCTTGAAAAGTGTAAAAGCAGGGTTTCCCTCTATGGTGTTTTGCAAACAAGTGACTGTGATAAAGACTGTGCAAATGACTGAGAAACTGCAATCAATAAGTTGAAAGTTGTCATTTTGGGAAAAAAGTAAATAAAATAACAAAGGTGATTATTCATTTTTTTTAATAGACAACTAAGGCAGGAAACTATCTAGCACGTTCTGCGAGATAAATCAAGACATAGCAGTGACTAACGTGGTGAACCTTGGACTGGGAACAAAATGTGTACATTTTGCAGTCAAAAAATAATAATACAAGAAAATGACTACAACTGGTACAATGGGATTTAGTGGCACTGCAAAAAATGAAGCAGACATTTGGGTGAGAGCTCTGCAGAATTTTCAAGAAGAGAATAAATCAACAAATTAAGTAGTTACTGCAGTGTCTCATGGGCATGACCTAATCTACAGTTCATGTGTAAATAAAGACATTAAAAAAAATTAAATAAAGAAACTACATTCTGAACACACAAACTGCACTGTAGTGGATATGAGTAAGCTGCATCATGAGCTACACTCTAATCCTGGGATACACTTAAACTATAATGGGAAAAAGTTAGTTTGTGATCTTATCAACAAAATTATTAACCCAGATAGCCCCGAATATTTTTTATATTTATATTTTTTTAACAGAGTTATAAATTATCTCCATTCTTTAATAAGATTGTGAGGAAGAAAGAAAAAAAAATTTTTAAGTATGTATTGATTTTAGTATTTACAGAAATGGACATCCTCCCAAAAAGACTTCTGGACAATAGGGGAACTTTTTGTGAAGTTTATGATTTGGAACAGTTAACTTGTTTAGATATCATTATTTTCAAATAAACGTAAATAAATTTTACTTCTGAAGTTAAACAATTAATAAATACACTAAATAAACAAAATAATCTTAAAAAAATGTTTTATGAAATTGTATAATAAGATAAAAAGCAACAAACATGAAGGATTCACTATAATTTAAGCATATTGTAATAGTCTTTTTGTGATAGTTTTGACGTTTCAGTTACTACTACTTTTCTGTTTTCTCATCCATTGGTAATTCAGCAACATAATGTTCCTTTCCATTGAATTGAGAGTCTTGTTTTGCCCTCTTACTAGGACACCCTGTGTTGGTAGTCTCTCTGCTGTTACTTTCAAGTACTGCAGTGACAATTTGGTAACGAAATGTCAGATGATCTATGGTTTCTTCATTGTGCTTGTACAGGTACCAGGTATTTTGCCCTGCAATGTCTACGAAATGTGCAATGATGGGGAAATACCACTTTTTCCTTCTTATAGAGCATCTATATAGGGATACATTTTGATCAGCTCGATCTATGACCCTCATATGAGCAAACTCTAACCATGAAAAATACTCCCATACTGTAACGCTACCACCTCCACACTTCACTATTGACAGGTAACGTTCTCCAGGCATTTGCCAAACCCTAACTCAGACCCCTTTGTTGGATTGCAACAGGGTATACTGTGACATACCATTCCAAATTACTCATTTCCAGTCATCTACTTTCCAGTGACTTCATATCACTTAAGTGTAACTTAGCACTAGCTACAGGATCTGTTTGAACATCACACCCCATTGTTTTCTACTCCATACGCACAGTCATTGTGCTAGATGGACTGCCGGTAGCTCTTTGGAGCTTGAGCAATTCCCTCTACTGATTCCATGCCTCTTTTTTTCTCTTCAAACCACTCTTTTTAATGCTCAATGGCCTCTGTTCGTCAGTACATGACGTCTGCCTGGTCTTGGTTTAGCTGTCATTATTCCTTCACGTTTCTGCTTCACAATGACATCAGCAGCAACAGTCAACGTTGGTGTTTTTAGAAGGGTTGAAATGTTGCCTACGGATCTGTTACTCGAGTAATATCCAATGACTGGTCAACATTTGAAGTCACTAAGTTCTCCTGACTGATCCATTCTGCTGGTTCCTGCTTCTCTACTAACACCACCATATGCCTCACCTCCTTTGATAATGGCAGGTCCACCTCTCATGAAATGTAGTGGTTTAGTTCAGCATGATGTAGGGGTTTCTGGATACTTTTGAGCTGATAAATGTGTGTATGATGTCTTGTTGGTGGAGCTCTAAGAGATTATCAACCACTTATTTTAACATTCAGCTGTGAACAATAGTCTAAGTCAGACATATCAATCAACAGTAATTCTAGTGTTACATGGATAAAAAAGATATATTACTTTATTTATTGACAGATTAACTGGGACTTTGTTCTGAACACAGAATGTGGGAAGGGCACGGTTGAAACAGTTCTTAACCATTTTTTGAAAAAGCTCACTGAGCTGTGTTACTCCCGTTCACCATTAATCAGAAGTTCCCCTACGCATAAACAGAAGAATAAAAGGTGAAAACAGTACACAGATGAGCTGGTCCTCATTAGAGAGGAGATACTCACATGTGCAGAATATATAAGCATGCTTGAAAACAAGGGACTGAGCGGGATGACAAAGCCCAACCTACCCTGGCCAGAAAGCTTGCTAGATAACGTTACACAGAACTTGCTACTGATAAATGTAAAGCAATATGGTACATAATTTAAAAAATTCCAAAACCTACACATAAAGACACTTTGCTGGATCAAGCAGTAGTAAATGATTACTTCCTAACCTCAGAATGTGAGCTGAAAAACAAAATCAAGAAAAATAGTACATGTGCATTAGACCTGCTTGTGCTGAGCCACACTGTAGGGACTCCTCCCACTGGAATGTTGCCATCCTCAGGAATATTAGATAAGCTGTGACAAGATTCTCTAACTGAAGTAGTACGGAATGTTATGGCTTCTCAAAGTTTGCAATTAAAAGAAACAACATTACCCTAATCTGTGAACTTCTTTCTTTTGTTTGCAATATATTACAAATCTGGAGTTTTCCTTGATGCACTCTAAAACCACTAAAGTGATACCAATCTCTAAAAAAGGAGATATAAGCATCTGCTCCAATTACCAACCAATTTCTAAGCATCTGCTCCAATTACCAACAAAATATCTATGGTCCCAGTTTTCCCCAACATTTTTATGTCTCTAAGAGGTGTGGCTCATAATTAAAGGCTCTGAGGTGGAGTCACCCCAAAATATGTATTTAAAAAATTCTCAATAATGTATTACATAATTTAAATTATATTTTGCACATTTCCCACATAGATTTAATTAATGATGGTCAATGTTCTTGGAACTGTTGATATGTGTTATCAAGGGATCTTTTTTGAACAAGTAGTAGCAATTCGTAAGGCTGCACCTCGAAATGCCTATCTAGCAGAGTTTTGGGGGTGTGGCTTCCACGGAGTACAGCTCTTATGGGTGTCTAATAGAGATGGGGGATCCGCTCCTGAACTAATTCATAGAGTTGAATCTTTCAAAGGAGTGAACAATCAGTGATTCAGAAAGAAAGAACGGTAGCTCCAAACGTTTCCCACAGCAGAGAGAGAGAGAGAGAGAGAGAGAGAGAGAGAGAGAGAGAGAGAGAGAGAGTCGGAGCAGACCAGTGGGGCCTCTGCTGGTCAGAGCACACTGCACGCCACACAACACAGCCAGCGCCGGCCTCTGCCCTGCTTCTGCCTTGGCTGCCTGCATTGTGCAGTGCCCCATTGGATTTTGTGTTTCACACATGCCGTGCCGTCTCTGTGCTTCCTCTGCGGTGTGCAGTGTCTGGCGCACCTGAACTCCGTCAGCGATCGTTTCAGTCGCACGTCCTGCCCTCTGGGCAGTTGATGCGAGCAACAGGACAGAGAGCCTCCTAGCGGAGAACATAAGAACTACTTGCAACAACCTGCTCGCAAGAGAGCGGACGATTTGTCTCCGAGCGGGTGAGTGGTGGCCGTTCACCGCTCCCCCCACCCTCGGAACTCGCCCGCTCAACGCTCACCCCACCGTTCTCGACTCTGCCAGAGCGTTGAGCAAAGCAACTCAGGTGTCACTCTGGTCTCTGGGGTCTTAGCTCGCGCAGTAATACAGCTCGCGGGTCGACCTGCTTGACTCAGCGCCTCTGCATCGGAGTTCGTCTCTACTGGATAGTGTTCTTCGTAGTAATACCGTTATGTATATTACATAATTATGTTATGTATACATCATTTGTTTTTATTTTATTTTTATTTGTTTAAACTTATCAGATTAGGTTCCTGATGGCTCCTCTTACTATAGGATTTTTTATTATGGTCACTCGAATTTACACTTTAATTACGAGCGAACCGATAAACGTATAGCAAAAGTGATACACCAATTTTTCCTTGTTTTATTCTGCGGAAGGCTATATGCAGCACTTTGGTCTTACAGTCAAATTTATATATTTTTTTCTTATTGTAGTACGGATTTTGCGATTTTAGGCGTCTTTGGAAGGAAATGTTCACTTTAAAAATATATGGCTTGCGATGTATTTGTACGAGGTTAATGAAATTTTAATACATTATAGCCAAATATATTGTTAATGTAAATCTCAAGTTACAACATTTTCCGATCACCCAAAAAACCACGATAGTGCAAAATAAATCAATAATCAAAAACTTTGTCCTATCGTGGAAATTTCAATAAACAATACAAAATTCTTACTCATTATCTGTGTTACTTCAAAATAGGATCAAATAAGATCAAAATACAGGTATAGTCCTGGAATAAACCAAGTTTAAAGGGCAATGTGCCTTCCATTTATTTTCTGTTGTGAATGAGTGGTGAGTCATGAAAAAGAGCTAATTCATTTCAGGGAGTGAACAGTTCTGATCCGATCTCTGGAAAGAACAGTTTTGCCCATCTCTAGTGTCTAAGGCTCTGGTTTTTCAGTCTATGGACGTCCTACCAACCTACACCCAATTTTCACATTCCACTACTACCATTAAAAGGGAACAAGCAGTGTTGCTGAAACTTTGTTACAGAATCCATGTCTGTATATCTCTATTATGCTTAACTGCATCATTAATCTACATTTAATATTATTGCTTTTGGTGTTTTAGACCTTTTTTTTTTCTTCCTGTCATTGGCTATTCTATCCACCATTTGAATAAATTTGCAAATGTCTCGCCCGAGTGCACTAGAGTACATTAACGTAAGTATCATGAAACTAGTGTGAGTTTCACAATGATTAGAGGATAAAAGGTGCAAAATATGTCCTGTTACTTTAGTTTCTCTCCAAAAATGTGTCTTTCAGTACAATTTGTTGTGGTGAACTGTTGGGAAATGTGATGTGAGATAAATGAACTATCTATAGACTTTACTGTGCAGTTAGCTTTTGATGTTTTTTAATAGTTGATTATGCAATGGGAAGTAGATGCATTATGCAAAAATTTGGCTAGAGTGTGATATTGCCCCTCCCCCTTCCTGAAACCTTTGTTGTGGGTACAGATTGATCTGCAGCGTAGCCTGAGGGCTAGGTTAATTCCAATCAATAAATGTTACAGCTTTGCCCAGTATGAAAACTCCGAGGCACTCCTGGTCTCTAATATACATCCAGCTAACTAACTCTCTCGTATCTGTCCCAACTATCAACCAAGTTCAAAAGTCCCAGTTTTCTTCAACGTGTCAGTCTCTAAATTACACCCAGCTAAATAACTATTTCGGATAGCATAATCTCCTCTACAACAGACAGTTTGAATTTCAGCACATTAAAAATACTACTACTGCTATCAGTAAAGTTGTTAAAAAGCTGTTAACTGCATTTGAAACTAAGGATCTGGAATCTGTTGTACTTTATGGTGATGGCGAAGCCTTTGACTGCATGTCCTTTAACACCCTACTTATGAAACCGGACTTATATGACATAAACATCCCATCTATAGCTGAAATGAATTAAGAATGAATTGGTTTTCTTCTAATGAACTCATTTGTAATCCTGATAAAACACAGGAACTAATTCTGAGGTAAACTAAAGTTTTACAAAGCAAATCAGTAAAACTGTTAACTTTCATACACCAGGAGGAACATATTAGGTATAACTTGCATAAGAGTAGGAAGTGTGTGCCAGCTGACATGGAAATTGACAAATGCTTTTACAAATGAGTATCTGAAGATGGTATATTTTGACCTATTTCAGTCACACATTTCGTACCGCACAAAGATATAAGCATTCCCTGTTATGTCAGTGAAAGTCTGAAAATTAAAAAGAAAAGCAATCAGAATAAAGAGCAAAGTGAAACCGAAGTAACACTGTCAACCCCTCTTTATCAAGCCCTAGATACTGACACTTGTAAATTTATACATCTATACAGCATTGCCTTGTGTCAAAATCAACTTAAATGAGTTTGACATCAAAGCGAATATACATCTTCACAACACTAGAGGCAAACTGGACATCGATATACTGAGACATGGACTGACAAAGACTGCAAGCACACATCAAGTAACATGCTTATAACTTTTTAATAAACTTTTAATGTGTGTTCAGTCCTTGCCTTATAGTAGTTCCAAAGTTAAGATTCATTACTGGTTACTGAAAGACCCATTTTAAATGATAACAGTACTATTTGAAATAAACATGATTGACATTAGTTTTTGAGAATATTTCTGAAAGATGTGGAATTAAATTGTATGAACTTATCTGTAAAAATTTTTATTAAACAACTGCTTCACAAACACTGCAGTAATCCCTCTGAAAAAATGCCAGAACACAATCTTTTACAGCAACTGTGTAAGTCTACAAGTCAAAATGAAATAATGGTTTCAGTTAGTGTGACGTTCCTTGGGAATACCTTGGCTTACTGCTTGCCTCATGTAATTTTAGTACATCGAACACAATGCATTTTGTATAGAACAAAAATAAAGGAGGAACGATTAGGGTTTAACATCCTATCAATAATTCAGCCATTAGAGAATAAGCACAAACTCATATAGGACAAGGACAAGTGAGGAAATTGGTTATGTCCTTTCTAAAGGAACAACACTGACACTCACTTCAAGTGAATTAGAGAAGCTACAGAAAACCCGAATCTGGAATAATGGATATGGATTTGAAATCTGCTCCTCCTGAATATGGGTCCAATATCCAAACCAATTCCAGTCACTTCCACTCAATGTTTCACCATAATTCCTTCCACCACAATTCCTTCACACTTCACCTCTTTCTTTAGTGTTTGAAAAAGAAATAACTGTTCCAAAAATTAACAAAATATCAGTTATTTCATGTACTTCCCACCCACAAAACAGCATACACTCTGTAAATCTACATCTACATCTACATTGATACTCCGCAAGCCACCCAACGGTGTGTGGCGGAGGGCACTTTACGTGCCACTGTCATTACCTCCCTTTCCTGTTCCAGTCGCGTATGGTTCGCGGGAAGAACGACTGTCTGAAAGCCTCCGTGCGCGCTCTAATCTCTCTAATTTTACATTCGTGATCTCCTCGGGAGGTATAAGTAGGGGGAAGCAATATATTCGATACCTCATCCAGAAACGCACCCTCTCGAAACCTGGCGAGCAAGCTACACCGCGATGCAGAGCGCCTCTCTTGCAGAGTCTGCCACTTGAGTTTATTAAACATCTCCGTAACGCTATCACGGTTACAAAATAACCCAGTGACGAAACGCGCCGCTCTTCTTTGGATCTTCTCTATCTCCTCCGTCAACCCGACCTGGTACGGATCCCACACTGATGAGCAATACTCAAGTATAGGTCGAACGAGTGTTTTGTAAGCCACCTCCTTTGTTGATGGACTGCATTTTCTAAGCACTCTCCCAATGAATCTCAACCTGGTACCCGCCTTACCAACAATTAGCTTTATATGATCATTCCACTTCAAATCGTTCCGTACGCATACTCCCAGATATTTTACAGAAGTAACTGCTACCAGTGTTTGTTCCGCTATCGTATAATCATACAATAAAGGATCCTTCTTTCTATGTATTCGCAATACATTACATTTGTCTATGTTAAGGGTCAGTTGCCACTCCCTGCACCAAGTGCCTATCCGCTGCAGATCTTCCTGTATTTCGCTACAATTTTCTAATGCAGCAACTTCTCTGTATACTACAGCATCATCCGCGAAAAGCCGCATGGAACTTCCGACACTATCTACTAAGTCATTTATATATATTGTGAAAAGCAATGGTCCCATAACACTCCCCTGTGGCACGCCAGAGGTTACTTTAACGTCTGTAGACGTCTCTCCATTGATAACAACATGCTGTGTTCTGTTTGCTAAAAACTCTTCAATCCAGCCACACAGCTGGTCTGATATTCCGTAGGCTCTTACTTTGTTTATCAGGCGACAGTGCGGAACTGCATCGAACGCCTTCCGGAAGTCAAGAAAAATAGCATCTACCTGGGAGCCTGTATCTAATATTTTCTGGGTCTCATGAACAAATAAGGCGAGTTGGGTCTCACACGATCGCTGTTTCCGGAATCCATGTTGATTCCTACATAGTAGATTCTGGGTTTCCAGAAATGACATGATACGCGAGCAAAAAACATGTTCTAAAATTCTACAAGAGATCGACGTAAGAGATATAGGTCTATAGTTTTGCGCATCTGCTCGACGACCCTTCTTGAAGACTGGGACTATCTGTGCTCTTTTCCAGTCATTTGGAACCCTCCGTTCCTCTAGAGACTTGCGGTACACGGCTGTTAGAAGGGGGGCAAGTTCTTTCGCGTACTCTGTGTAGAATCGAATTGGTATCCCGTCAGGTCCAGTGGACTTTCCTCTATTGAGTGATTCCAGTTGCTTTTCTATTCCTTGGACACTTATTTCGATCTGCCTTTACGCTACCTGTACTCTTCAGTCGACGGAATACAAATAATGGTACAGAAAATGACAGTTCTACACATGACAATCCAAACTTACATGTACACTAATCGAACAGACATTCACATGAAGAATTATTCTTCACTTGATAAAAAGAAAGAAAGACACACTTTGAGAACAAAACAAAAAAGAGAATAATTACTGGCTCTTAAGTTTCTGCTATCAAGAATGTACCTCAAAGATTTTTTTTTTAATATTTATTTTATTTGGAAAATATGGTTAAGCTCTCACTGAGTGGTATTTCACCCAGTGACCAAGTACACTAACAGCTAGTGCATCAAAATTAATTTACACATTTGTTACAGATAAGGAGACACACAGCCATGACCTGGAGAAAACCAACATTCATGTGCTTTGGCATCCTTAGAAATAATAAATATACTACCAAACAGAACTTTTTCCTTTATAATCTTATTGCAAAATGTCTGTGATACTAGATAATGTCTCCAACATACCAATTTCCTTAATAATTCTATAAATAAAGCATTTTGTTGTCTTTTCACAAAGTATTTGGTGTTGCTTGACTTTTACCTCTTACGTCAGTTATCGTTCAAACAGAAGTCTGCTTGCCAAAAGATGCTCAATAAGCAAGACTTCACAGACAATTTGCACCCCTTTATGGATGTGGTAGCAGATCAAATGGTTGATATAAGAGAGGGGGGCTAGAGCATAAAATTTTCCCCAACTCAATTATCAATAAAATATTTTTAACCCATAATGTATAATGACAACATTCTGACTGATTTATTTGTACACAAGGAATTCTGTTACGTGAGTTTTGATTCCAAAACTCTGCTTTGATCAAACACAGATACTTCTAGTTTCTATGCTTGATAACTGGGATACATGTTACAAAATACCAGTTTTGTACAAGCATTAATGGATGGAAACTGTAATCAAACAAAATTAAACTGTTACTGTAACAATAAAAAGTGAAATATCCACAGATATATACGATTTCTCATTTACTGGCCATTCCACACTTTAGCACCTGGTCACACCAATGAAACCATTAAATCTTCATTACTTCTGAGAGAGTTATCAATTTTTATATGAAGATGGTGTCTGTTCTTTCAGACATCAATTTTTATTTTAGCCACGTGCAACAGGGCAAAAATTAGCTTGATTAAATTGTCAATAAAGTGTTTCTAGTGCAATCTGCTGTAGTATGTACCAGATGTAAATAACCCGCTATTCCCACAACACTATTTATTATGAAGAAATATTAATTACAAATGATAAAGACATAACACTATGTAATTCTGGGGTCTTTATCTTGAACATATTATTATTTCAAATTGCCAGTAAGGATGAGAATTCTGCAATTTCCTTTCGACAAGACTCCCATTTTAGTTCTGCTTGTAACTCTGAGACTGCTGATACCACACTGATGACTTTTGGAAAATAAAATTCAAAAGACAAATAAAAATCATTTAATTAAGATGACGCAAAACATAATTGTGTAGTTTTCTGTTACCAGTCAGTTAACATGATAGATTTCTGAGTATGGAAGTGCATCTTATTGTAAATAAGTATCACTGATAAAATCAACAATCGGTTAGCACACGCGTTTAGCTTCAGGGCAATGAAACATGCTATCCACCACAATTCAGTCACCAGTCACTAAAAATCAGCTGTTGGAAGAGAATCTCTCTCTCTCTCCCTCCTTTTTTTTAATTTTTTTTTTTTTATTGGCACAGTAGTCAAAGAGTACTGTGCCTTGGGTGCCAACCAAATGAAGTAGTGCATTTTAAAAGCACAAGATGCCAGACTCAGACTCAGAAGGACAGAGGTTCACGTTCTGTCCTGCCGTTATGATTTAGGATTTTCTAAATACTGTCAGACAAATTCCAGGGAGGTTCCTACAACAAGGTCAATGCCAACCACCTACTATCTCCATTAAACATACCTGTATGTATCTCTTTACATATGACATATGTTTTTTTTAATTGTATTATGCTTATAAATCCTATGTTATGTATTTCTGTAATGATCCCCGGATACATAAAGTACTGTGTTTGTTATACTATATTACAGAGAGAATGACTGCCGACATGCCCACAGTGCGGTCAACTGCTGCAAAAGTCTCAAAATATACAGTTGTTTATTGTGCAGCTGTGGTGGAATACGAAGTAAATCTGACTGTACCATTACTGGTGAACTATGATAATATTTTACTGTTTTCTATACACCCAGCAGATAGCACAGTACACATGTGGTTGTCAGTTTAATTTCAACAGTTTCAGAAAACCAGCACCAAACTTTGTAACTAGTTGTTTGGTTAGGGGTTAATAGACTGAAAAGTGAGGTCACCAGTCACACCAAACTGTGTAGCTTGCTGTAAACACAACAGATGGTGTTTCAATGTACAGTACACATCCACTGTAAACCTGACAGATGACCCATCAATGTACAGCCTGTAATTTCTGTCAATTTACTGTATTAATGTTAGAGACTACAGTACACAATGCAAATAAACTTTTAATTCTCCCAGCACCTGTCCAAAGTTGCAGGAAATAATAATAATAATAATAATAATAATAATAATAATAATAAGAGAGACTGCAAGCACATCGGAAGAATTCAGCAAACAGTACACAAAATGAAGCACAACAATGCAGCACCCAAGACACACCAGATGAGTCTTGTAATCTGGTGCCTATAACATCTAAATCTACATTTTTACTCAGCACAGTGAAGAGGATTCAACTTGTACTATCATCACTTTCCCCTTCTCCTACACTATTAGTGAATGGTAAACTGGGAGAATAATTTTTGAGAAACATCAGTACTTCATTGAATTTTCCTGGTTTTATTGCTATGGTGACCATGAGGTGTCTGGAAGGAAATATGTTAATTGACTCTCTTTGAAACAAGGGCTCCCAAAACTTAAGCAATAAGCCTCTCTGCTGTACACAATGTATCTCACTGTGAGATGTGGCACATTCCTAAAGGAGTGTGGTTCAAACCCCACATGACCATCCACATTAAGATTTCTGTGGTTTCTCTGAATCACTTAAAATGAATACTGTAGTGGTTCCTCTGAAAATGACACTGCTAGTTTCTTTCTCCATCCTTGTCCAATCTGTGTTTGTACTTTCTCAACTGATCTTATTGCTATGAATTTAAATCCTAATCTTCATTCCTGAATGTTTGTAAAGTGCCTCTTTAAGCATCTATTACTGGAGTTGAATGAATGTCTCTGTGACACTCATAATGGCTGAACACACAGCACAGATGGATTCAAACTGAGAGTCCCAGAAAAAATTAAAATAATACACAAATTAATTTGAAACATAAGCCATTCATCAACCATTCCATAAATTATCTGATTGTTTAAATTTAGCATTAGAGGGAATTCTGTTTAAAATAAAATTCATTTCTGCTGCTGTGGGGAAAAAGCATTGTAGATTAGATTCAGTTTTCATTCCAAAGACCAAAAATGGAATGATTCCTGTGGGTGTGGAACATGTCAGAAATTGTAACATAAAAAAAACATAAAACATCTGAATATAATCATTTGTCAGGAAATTGTCAAAACAGGTGAATACGTTACAGTAAAATGGAACTGCTAATATTTATGGAATTAATACACTATCAGAATGAAATATAGTAATGCAGTTTAATAAATGTATCGCACAAAAATACCTAATTTTGGCTGTTGTGACCAAGTGCTGTTGAAACTGAAACATAACAGACATTTTTATTTAAGCTGATCTAACAATCCCTGTTAAGGTATTCATCTTCCAATTTATTGAAAATGTGTGTTCCTGAATACTGGACACCGCTTTGGATAAAGGTAAGTAATTTTAGCATTTCAGGTCTTTATGTAGATTGTTCTTATTCCTAACATTGAAACTATGTATTGAGCTGTTGGTTGGAAATAGAGATATATTACTTGCAACAAATTTCAATAAGGAATGAACATACTGAGAAGCAGTGATTAGAATGCAGAGTTCCTTGAACAGGTTTGTGTATGATGTTCTTGAATTTACACCACAAATGAGTCTTATTGCACGCTATAAATGTTTGCTCTGTTTGATGAGTTACCCCAGATTATGATCTCATATAACATAATTCAACGGAAGTAAGCAAAATATGCAAGTTTTTTATATATTTATATCTCCTACATCTGGCATCATTCCCACTACAAATACAGACTCATGTAGGCACTCCAGCAATTCTGCGGTATGCCTTTCCAAACTGAATTTATTGTTGAGTTGTAATCCGAGAAATTTAACACTGTTAATCTCTTCAATCTGCATGTCTTCATATGTTATACACATGCTGAAAGGAAATCTCTTACAGATTCTAAAGTGCATATAGTGGGTCTTTTCAAAGTTTAATGACTGTGAATTAGGTTTAAAACATCTATTAAAGTCAGCAAAAATTTGATTAGCAGCCATTTCTAAATCTGCACTTGACCGCGTATGTGCAAACTTGACTTGTGCATATAGCTTAACAAGTTGCTCACTAGCTTGAGAGACAGGGACATTAGCCAGATCTGAACTGAATCTGTGGAGCAGATTAACAATCACTGGTCTAGTACACTGAACAGCTCAAGTGATGCTTTCAGACAGACATTTTTTCACAACCACTTAGGCACATGCCCACCAGTCTGAATAGCCGCATGGGTTAGCACACTGCTTTTAGAATCCACTACGCCCACAGCATTAACAGTGAGTGTCGGCATGCCTGCCAGCCCGGATGTGGCTTTTAGATGGTCCACCACATCCTACTGGGTGAATATTGAACTGGTACTCACATCCTGCCTTAATTACATGATTTGCAAACATATCAAACACATTCTCACACGTACACATGGCTAACACATGGTGGTTACAGGAAGGCCATTAGGCAACCTCTAGAGCACTAACATGACAAATAACAATTAACAGGCTGACCCTGTGTAGATAAAGGATAAGGGGAAAAGAAAAAGATGACTTAGACAAATGCTGGGATGGTCCCCAAATTCATCACAGAAAATATGATACATAAAAATTTGAAATATAGCAAACACAACAAAGTTAACACATTTCACAGACACATGAGACTTGTTTCCCTTAGGTAAACTGATGTTTGTGGCAACAGGACAACGATGAATACAGTGGACTATGTACAATTGGTTAAACAATAGGAAAGAGAGAGGCAACTATCAACTTATTATCACATTAGGTGCCATAATTCAAAACCTTCCATTAGAAAAACTACCTATTAGAAGTCAGGAAACTAATTTCTGGAGTAATGGGAGTCACTGCTCCAACACATTCTGTGAAAAAGGATGTGAATGAAAGCAAATTAATAAAATTAGTGAACATATTACCTCTATAGATTGAGCTTCGACATCATATACTTCTTCCGGACTCAAGCCTTCATAATTTTCCAATGCATCATTCCAAGGATCACTAGCTTGGCCTTCGTAATCAGCTAGAATTTCAAAGAAGACTGTTTTGCTACTAAATGTACTGAACTTGTTATCCCAACACATTCTGTAATCTCCAGCCTCTACAGCGACTATCCTGTCAACCGTCATATTGAACATGTGAAAATAATGTCTTTGTCTTCATTTCCAAATCATAGTTTAATTGTATACAGTATCTTCATTTCACTTACCTATGTGTATTATCCGCCTTCTTATAATCAGCCACTATAGTACGTCCTGTTGGGGCATATAAGCGAAAATTTATATCTAGATCTCCTTGACCTCCGTCTATAACCTGGAAAATATGAAAGGAATTCATACCAACATAGAATGTGATTTTGCTAAAAAAATTATATTAGGTCTACCACAATTAAGAAAAGAACCTTACATTAACAATTACAACATAAACCTAAATCATGATGGATAGATCAGGAACGTGGTGCACAATTTTGGAAATTGTTATACACACAGAGTCAAAAGTTATGATAAAATAATACAATAACTAGAAATTGTGGGTTAGAATATAAATGATGTGTCTACAGCACATCGGCTAAAGTGCACTTACGGTGTAGCAGTTGTTCTACTGTGTGCTGCTGTTGACTATTAGTTTCCATTGATTGTAGCCAAATCAGGTGATAGTATACGGTAGTAACTGTGAATCACTGCCTCTAATGAACTGGTTTGGTGGATGATACAAACTAATTACTTTTGTTTTCAATGTGAAGAACGTAAGATCGACGATTATTGATCTGGGTATTATAGAATATTGTAGTTCTTGGGTATTGTTTCACATTCCAGTGTCGCAATTTGGTTGTGAGTTAGTGACCCCATCATATGTGACTGTTGGAAAATTGGCTGTAGTGACAGACTAATTTGTAGCATAGCCTGAGGTTGAGATGAGATTGAAATGTCACACTTTAGCTGTGAGTTGGCAAAAGTAATGAATGTGAATGTTAGAACACTGGTTGTGTCATGAACTGATACGTAGCATTGCCTGATGATCATTTTGAGACACTTGCGGAGTATTCTAAGAAAGTCTCCATTTAAAAATTGGTGGTTAGGTAGTAACCTAAGAAAAGTTTAAAATTTACAGAACATTCAGTTTTATATGACAACATTCTGCATAATATATTCCATTATGCTGCCACCCAATTTCACATACTCCACATCCTGATGGCATCTTGTCTCACTAGTGATTCATCATGTTCACTTCCCACCAGTAACCACGTAAACCATTATCAACTACTGCACACACCAGAAAAGCTGCCTACATCTGAAGTGCACTTCTACTCAGCACATAGCACATCATTCACTGCATGGAGAAAACACTGAACAACAGATAGTCACATAATCAAGAAGCTGAACTAAGTAAACACACACACGCGCACACACACACACACACACACACACACACACACACACACACAGAGCACTTTTCCCTAGAGAAATAAATTATTGATATTCTGTTCAAAGAAAATGCACTTAATCAGTGTATTTTGCTTTTCTTACAAGAGTAAAATGTGCTCTACAATGAAGCAACATTCTGTCATGGAGTTATTGGTGAAGGGGGTAATAATAGTCACCTGGCATTCACAAATGGCTACAAAATGTGTAAGGATACGGTGCCAGTGACACAAGCAATGTGGTGAGGTGAGTGAAGAAGTCAGTATTAAAGACAACTGCTCAGTGAGAGACCAACTTTGACCAAAGTGATGAATTGTCAGTGAACGGACAAGTTGATTTACACAGACAGACGTCATAACTAATTAATTATTAATCTTGGCCACAAAAGCATACAGAAGATAGTGGACATATTGGGGTACCAGAAAGAGTATGGAATGAGTGCATTAGCAACCATCTTCTAGTTTGTGGTGGAAGTCTGCTTTAAATTTTTGAAGCTAGTGAAGAAGTTTTCTCTGGTCTCATGGTAGGAGATGAGGCATGAGTGTACCATTATGAGAGAAAACAAAATAATCAGCCCATGAAAAGGCATTACATTGTTATGTAAGGCCAAATAAGCTTAAGAGTTAGTGATCAACGTAAAAAGACATGGTGACTGGCAGCCACATCATTGATAGCAGACGAGATATTCACACATTTCAGAATTTATGATAAGGCATTAGGAAGGAGATACTGCACAAGTATATATGAGGGGTATGCAAAAGAAAAGCTACACAACAACACAACACTGTGAGTATAATTGAAGTCTTTATTCAAAAGTAATCACCAGACCTGAGCACACCTATCTCACTGTTTCAATAGCTGAAGGAGTCATTGTTCCCAGAATTCCTGTAGCTGTGACAAATGCCAGTCCTACACTGTGTCCTTCAGTTCGTCATCCAAGTTGAAGCACTTCCCTTTGAGATATTTTTTAGTGAACCAAAAACATGAAGACCCTGCGTGAAGTTTCTGGACTGTAGAGCAGAAGCTGAAGCTGCTACCACTGGAACTTTGTGTGACCTTGGAACCATGTGGACACACGTTATCATGGAACAGAATCACCCCTTCCATGAGCACCCCAGGCCATTTGCTCTTGACGGACTTATGTAGGCTATAGAGTGTCTCACAGTACATGTCACTGTTAATGGTTTTTCCATGCACGAGGAATTCGATGAGTACTGGACACTAAACATCAAGAAACACAGTTCACCTTGCCTTCTAAGGGCACAACTTTTAACTTCAGAGGTGGTGGCGATAGCATATTCGTGTCCCTAGATGTCTCACATTATCTCGAAGAAATATGCACAAATTTTGACTGGTTTGGTTGTTACAAAATTTCATACATTTTCACCTGAACATCCCTTATCAAGCAATCCAAATGCATTGAGGCAATAAGAAACAAATCAGGTACTAAGGAGAATGGGTTGCCTGTGGTTTTATTGTAAAATGTAGACCTAATGATGATCATTACCTCTCTCTCTCTCTCTCTCTCTCTCTCTCTCTCTCTCTCTCTCTCTCTCTCTCTCACACACTCACACACTCACACACACACACACACACACACACACACACACACACACACACAGAGAGAGAGAGAGAGAGAGAGAGAGAGAGAGAGAGAGAGATAAGGTGTGGTTTTGAATTCCCCCCCCCCCCCTTGGGTGAATTTGCATGATGCCACTCCATTGATTGCCTCTTCGTTTCTGGTGAAAAATGATAGAGCCACGTTTCATCACCCGTCACAATTCTTCCAAGAAATTCATCTCCACCATTCTCGTACAGTTCCAAAAGTTCGCTGCATACCGTTTTCTTTTGTTTCTTTGTGAGCCACTGTCAACATCCTGGGAACCCACATGGCACAAACCTTTTTTAACACCAACACCTTCAGTATTCTGCAAACACTTGCTTCCCCTATCCCAATGTAGTGTGACAATTCGTTCACTGTGATGCGTCTGTCAACAGTCACCAATTTGCTAACTCTCTGCACATTGTCTGGAGTGTGTGCAGTAGGAGGCCTGCCACTGCGAGGACAATCCTCAATATTGCCATGCCCTCCCGTAACCTGCTTGCCCACCGATTAACTGTACTGCAATCGACAGCAGCATCTTCATACACCTTTTTCAACCTCTTTTGGATGTTTCCCACTGTCTCATTTTCACAGCACAGGAATTCTACGACAGCATGTTGCTTCTGACGAACATCAAGTGTAGCAGCCATCTTGAAGACATGCTGTGACGGCGCCACTTACGGGGATAGGTTGAACTAAGTTTGAAAACAAGCGGTAAGAATGTATCCACACACTGTAAAACTTTCACACATGCAGAATGAAAACTGTATTTTTACAAAAATAGTGTGCATTTCTTTTGGAGTGACCCTCATAGATAACTCAATTAACCCAAGCAACAAAAGTTGTCCTGAAACTTACGACTCGTTTTCACATCACAATATTTCAGAGAGCACAAAGCTACTGGAGGTTGCTAATTTTTTGTCTCCTTTCAACATCTTGCCCAGACAGTTTAAAGGAATTTGGTGTGACACACAGTTCAACACAGAGACATTTAGAATTCTTTATGTAAACAAGATATTGTCAGATTTAAAGATCACACTAACTGTCAACGAAACTGTGCATCCACTGGAATTTAAGTGAAGTTATTATCAATTTGCAACCTTATACAATAATCAGATATATATAATACCCAAGTCAGACAGATATCTTAAGTTATCAGTAATTGTTGCCAGGGAAAAATTTTCCTCACATTATGAGAACAAATGCAACTTTCAGAAACATGTTTCATAATGAACGCTTAAAACTTTCAGATGGTAACTCCACTAATGGCAAGGGGTCACATATGAAAGATAAAAACTTTAAAGTACACCATGTTTATTGCTACTGATGTAATGGGTAGGGGTTATTATTTTTTTTAGCATGAAATAATTTCAACTTATCATGAACATACTCATTTGAAGAACAACTACACACATTCAGAAACATAAAATACACAAAGATCTTGAAATAGTCACCATTATTAGCAAAAATCTTTGCAGTTAATAAAACATAAATATGAACAAAATAAGACTGTAGCTGTGTTTTTGATTCTGTGCCTTTGAGAATATATAAACTTCAATCTTTTCATTTGTTTTCGGCTGGATCAATCCAAACAGACAAACATCAATCACATTAAACCTAGATTCATCACATTTGAAGTATATTAATTGGAGCTGAACATTTCTCCTGTTTACAGATGAAGCACATTTCTAAATAAATAAAACATGAAAGACACATGAGGTCTGCCCCTGTTGTCTGTTTAAAAGATTTACTAGCCATTTACTATCCATGTAAATAACTGGTAATATGCGCGTTAAAGATATTCTGGCTGGACTTTGATTCAAGCATATTGGGAATTTACTTTCAAAATTAACATCCAGTTTCCAAAATGAACTCAGAAGTCAGTTCTGAATCTGTCACACTGTATGTACACATTACACCATATGGATGTCATAGGCATCAACAATTAGTGCACCCATCTTCCGTATGTTAATCTGACACTGAAATATTAAGAAACGGTGTACTAGAAGCTGTCACGATGACAAACATTACATTTATTTATTTAATGTCATTTAAACTATACTGCAGTATGCTGTTATTGCTCTTACATACTGTGAAATATACCCAACTGTGAAAATTCCTGGCAAATTAAAAATGGGCACCAAACCAGCACTCAAACATGGAGATACTGGCGAAAGTAAAGTTTTACACAAAGGTACTGAGTTGTGCCTGGATAATTCAGTTGACAGAGCATGTGCCTGGCACAGATTCTAGGTTCGAGTCCCAGTCTGGCATGCAGTTTTAATCTGCCACAAAGTTTCAAATCAACACACGCTATGCTGCAGAGTGAAATTTCATTCTACATACCCGAACATTTGAAACAGGCTTTCTTACATAAATCACAACATAATTACATTATACAGATTTGAAGGTTATCACACTTAAATGCTAAATCTCTGTGGCATGGCCTACACTAAGGATTCGTCATAACACTTTAATGGTGATTACTATGGAGTAAAAGTATTGGACAGACACTGAATATCAAATTTGATTCCATTAGTACAGTTGTTCACAGCGACTGCAGAAGGTACATATTTCAAAAAAATGGAAAGGAATACGGCTATCAGTTGCAAATACAATCTGTATTTTATTGCAAATTTAGATTTCAGATACTCAATAGCCATAGCATCATCAATGACTCAGTTTACATGCACTGCAGATAGCTCTCCAATAACTGAAATCTGCATCTGAAATAAAATATGGATTGGATTTGTGACTGGTAACTGAATTCCGTTTCTTTTTTGGAAATGAATAAGTCATAACATTTAAGACATTACAAAAAATTGTATGATAATGGAATTTTATGTGAAGGCAGCACAATTTTATGTTCACGTTTGATCTGTTACATTAAGTATCCCTAAGGATACTTCTTTCCTGGTAAGTTGAACAAATTTAAAGCTGGAAACCACAGAGCTTTAGACTAATACTGTAGTACTGCACTGAAGTTACTGAGCAAATAAGCCCATCACAAATTGGGTAACCCTTCTTTAAAATTTTTCAACTTCTTTAAAAAAATAGTTTCGTAACAATACAGGTAGAGAAGCAGCACTACATAATATGTCTAACAAATGTCTTGCAATCTGTCTCCTCCATAAGGAAGATCCATGAAATATTTCCAATAAACATTTTTCTGGTTTTCACTATTGACACTGCAAAGCTTACATTGTTACTTCATTTTTTTAACATTCTCAGCAGACATACAGAGGTAGTTCAGTTATATCAATGACGAGTGATATACCACTGGTACTTCATTCATATAATGTATGATATATTTACACAATAAGGCTACAGTACGTACCTTGGTCATGACAATGACTAGTCACTGCACTGCAGATTTTCAGTGTAACTATAAACAATACGGACTTGTCGATGAAAGTAACAACATAGCTTGACTAACACATAATTTAAAAAAACTTTCCAGTATGTAGAAACTTTAAAAATTTTTCACTAAAACATGCGTGTGACAAATATTCACATGTAGAACATTTATAATCACGACAAGTAACTTCAACTTCGTGCCACGTGAGGAACACAGATTCTGAGTTATGAAAATCGAAAGAAAACAGATCTGTGACTGAATGTTTCACGGAGTCGCTTTGAAGTCGGTTTTCCATTTTGAATCTAGTTGCTAACCACAGTGACAAAAGTGGGAAGACACTTAGAACCACAACAAATGTTCTGATGAATAAACAAGGCTGCTAACTATTAACGAATTAATTCTATCCTTATAATGCATATTGCTGATTGTTTACCTGATAATCCACCTCCAACAGTTGACCGTCTTTAACATTCTCATAAAAGCATTCTTCCTTTCCAGCATCAATATTAACTGTCATTTCCTTTTCTAGAGCTTTTACAAGGCACGTATGTAAATTAGTAACCAAGATTACACACACAATAACCAAAAAATTGAAAACATACATTGTTGCCTCAATTTTGCGACCGTTTCTAGTTCTCACGTTTGTAAACTAAATGTCAGAGATAAGACGTATGTAAAAATCAAAGTTGAAGACAAAGGATACACTTCATACGCCAAGAGACTTAATGAGATGTGGATCTGAGTATCCACGCACACATTATTTTGGCGCCAGTTAATACATTAGCATACTGACTTCTTTGGTGTCATAACATACATACATGTCCTTTTCTTTCTTTTGTCCCTGGTGTTCTAGATTTATTATTTCTTCTGCCTTGAACGCATTCTAAATATAGTATTTTGTTCATAAAAAATTTCTTTCTTTTATTTTCGATTCTTTGATGTTTCCTTCTAGGTCTTTCACTCTTCTGTAATCTACACTATTGGTGACGTCTTCCTTTTTTTTTTTACAAAGAATAGTATAGAGGAATATTTGTTTCGTTAGATTTGTTTCTGAATGGGATCGGCCTTAGCAAACACAATGTTTTATTCTTTTACCCAAACGTATTTCGCTGAAGTTATAGCCTCGTCAATGTTTTTTATTTTTTTATATTTTCATTCTTGTTCCCACATGCTGTGTTTTCCATGTTTTGTGTTACAACTGCTTTTCTGTCTCAGAAAAAAACGACAGTCTATGAAGGAAAAAAAATTGTAATGCAAAACAGAAAACCACGAGAACCATAGCATGTAGTAACAACGAAAAAAATTTAAAAACCCATTGAAGATGCTGCAGCTTCAGCGAAGCGTATCAATGTAAGAAAAACTTGTGTTTGCCAAAGTTGGTTTCCATCCGAAAACAAGTTTCTCTCGAAGCAAACACGGACACAAGAACCTCAAGATGCGTATTTGTTTCCATAGCCTGTTCTCATTTATACAATAGAATTTCCGAATAAGATTAACCATAGCCTTTCCACCGCTTCAGCCATTATCTGTATATTTTCATAGATTCCTCATTACTTCCAATGTTTCAACCATGTGTAGTTTGTCTTTAACCAACTATTTTTCTAACAATTCGACTTTAAGGTATCTCTAATCTGTATAGCTCACAGTTCATCATTAAGCACGCAGAAGCATATGGACATTCTGGGCTGAAGTGTAGTGTTTCAGTTTTGTATGTGCTGCAAAATTTTTAGTCGAACTACACGCTCTTTCCTTTTAATTAACTCTTGCATATATCGTAAATTTTTCTAGTCTATTCCGAGGCATGATTTTTCCAATACATTTAAATGTACTAACTCATCCTATTTTACGTTCTGTGTTTCTTTGTATTTTGGCGCATTTTTTCATGTATAATGTTTCTTCAGCTGAGATTCTGCGACTAGTTCTATTGGCTATTCTTTCTGGAAGATTTATTTGAATGACTACTCGTCCCACATTTTCAGAAAGTATTGCAAAATCATCTACAAGTACCAGGGAACTTATTTGTTCAGTTTTGGTCCAGTGGCATCTTGTACAGATGTATGATAGGTCAATAAGAATACAGAGGAGATAAAGATTACATATGTATAATAACAATAATAGAATTTATCACAAGTAACTGCTTTGTATAAGCTTGAGTGTTACGTACATACAATAACAATAATAGATTTTTTCACAACTGTCTCCTCTGGACAATTCTGATGCAAAAGCAAATGACCACATTAATACAATACCATACATACCATTAATGTTATTTATCACACGCACGATTCTAGTTTTACATTATAAGATTTCATTTTAATCTATGAGGAATTCATATACAGAGTAGAATCTGTGGTCCAATAGAAATGACTTCGGTTGTTTTTTGAACAAGCTTTCTTCCTTTAATAATTTCACATTGTTAGAGATATGATCATTTAATTGCATGTCTCTATGAAGAACACTTTTCTGATAGGTTGATATCCAAGCATAGGAGACATGGACATTATTGCTGTTTCTTCTTCTATGGCTGTACAGAGCTATTTTGCTGATAGGCATTGGAGATTCCTATATATTCCCTTGTAAAGACTGTTGTTTCGAATATACAAGGTTCAGTATATTTAATGTAATCCAAAAAGGTTGATATGAATATTGTCTCTTTATGTTGAATATGATTCTGATACGTTGTTTTATGAGTTTCAGTATGGATCAACTACTACAAGGTGCATTCTCCCAGAATAATATTCCATATCTTATTGGTGACTGTAAATGTGTGTGATATGCTTGTATCATTGTTTCTCTGTTACAGCTTGTATTTAGTATCTACAACACATGACAGATTGATGACAGTTTAAATGGTTCTGAGCACTATGCGACTTAACTTCTGAGGTCATCAGTCGCCTAGAACTTAGAGCTATTTAAACCTAACTAACCTAAGGACATCACACACATCCATGCCCTAGGCAGGATTCGAACCTGTGACCGTAGCAGTCACGCGGTTCCAGACTGAAGCGCCTAGAACCGCACGGCCACACCGGCCGGCGATGACAGTTTAGTTGTATGAATTTTAATATGCGTGTTCCATTTTAGGTCGCTCTGTAGATAGATTTCTAGGAATTTAATATCAACAAATTTTAAACTTATGCTGTTCATGCTTGGATATCTTTCTGGTTTAAGCCTGTAATAGAAATACTGGTGTCATCACCAAATAAAGTTTTCTGTTTGGTGTGGAAATTTTTTCATTCATCCATGCCACATATATACAAAAGAAAGTGGACTGAACGTAATATTGACACTTGTGGCACACCATATTTCATTGTAGCTTTTTTCTGATGAGTATGTTGTTTTTAAAATACCTCCAGCTATATTGTCATGTTTAAGAACAACTTATTGTTGTCAGTTAGTAAAATGAGATCTAAGCCATTCATTTGGAATACCTCCAATTCCCTTTCTTTCCAACTTATCTTGGATGGATCCAAAAAAAAACCAGTAGATATTTCCTTTTCATCTATAGCTTTTAGGAGAGTACGCAGGAATCAATAGACTGCTGTGGTTGTTGATCTCGACTGCCTGAAATCATACATGTTTGGTACGTATTATAAGCACACTTGCACTGATCATACTACTCACAATGATTCATGTCACCCACAGACCCATAAAAAGGCATTTTTCATACTATGATTCATAGACTAGTAAGTCTCTTCCTAGAGAAAAACGAAATTGCCAAAGCACTAAGTATTCTTGGGCATGTAGCAGTGAATAATGCCTTTAGAGTGAAAATGGTTGACAGAATGTTTCCTGCTAAATTACATAGGTATAAAGTTGTTGATGAGATCATGTTGTAGAAAGAAGGAGTGTAAACTAAATATTAATACCTACCATACTTGTGTCTGAAAGAGTAACCAAATAATTTCAAAACACTAAAATGAGTATAGGCATTTGTACTGACAACACATTAGGCCAGACTATATGTAGAAACAATCAATATAATAAACCTTACACACAGTATAGTGTTTATAGAATTAAGTGTGGAGAGTGTAATAATTTTTATGTAGGTCAGACCGATAAAAGTTGTAGTACTAGTTTTAGGAAACATTGTAACACCAGGGAGAACTGTAAATCGTCCTTTGCTAACCATCTTCAAGTAACCAGACAAAAGGTAGGTGACATTGAGAACACATTAGATATTCTACATAGAGTTGGCAAAGCTAGGTAACTTAATTATTTAGGAGAGATTGAAATCTTTAAGAGGTTTACAGAACAGCCGGAATGCATTTCAAATGAACAGCTGGCCTTAAAATTAAGAGTTTTTTTTTTTTACTGCTTTGGGAACATCTTACGATTGGTCTTTGATAAGTTTATTCAACCTGAGTCGATTCTAGTAAGTATTCTGGGCCATGCTGCACTTGTTTCTAATCAGTGTTGCTTTTTTCTATAGTATTTTATATTTGTTCATTACTGGTATTTCATCACATTTTAGTCTTTTATTTTGTGCCCTTATATGAATATGAGTAACTGGTTTTATTTATTTTTAATGGAATTTTTACTTCGTTTATGGCTATGTTTTTGGGTGCCATTTTGTTGTGATTATGTGGTGACTTTAATATCTTTATCTTACAGTTTACCCACTCTTATCAGATGGCTTGTACTTATAGTACTTGTCACTTGCTTTTAACGAGAATGTTCACATTTGGTGTGTGTTCTGATGTTACACCATGTTTCACACATGCATACTTTGCATACATTTATTTTGACACTATTTTACATTATATCTTTGAATGTTGTTTCTTTTAGTTAGCAAACAACTTTAATATTACTGTTTGACATAACAGTCATGGTAGATACGTACATACCTAGGTGCTTAGGTTTCAGTTAATTTTAGTCATGTGTCAGCATTGTCTGTCACCTCTGTTTTATTTAATATTTTCGTCATTTCTGTTCCTTTCTGTGTAAATGTTCATAAATATATGATATTGACTCTGATTGACTAGTATCTCTGTGCTCTCAGGTTTATGCTTAATCTTTGTCACTTTTCTGCCATTTGTGTTTCTCCCATCACACTTATGACTTGTCTTATGTGTTTATTGTCCATGTAGTTTTTATCATTATGTGAAGTGTTTGTCACTTTTCAACCTGTGGGAACATGTGTTCTTGTGTGGTGTTCAGAAGAATGGTTGGATTTGTACCACCATGTTGATTTATAATGTGCGGTACCACATTGCCATACATGGGAACTTTATGTCATTAAGTGGGTACCATTTCCCCATATAAGTAATTCTACATTCTTATTTTTCCTTATAGTCTAATTTGGATACTTTGTGCTATTTTTGGGGGGACTGATTGCTTTGAGTCCACCTAATAACAAAATATCGAAATTGCAGCTGTGACATGTAAACAATAAAGATTTTTGGTACAGCCTAACTGGAATGACAAGTTTGAGTACATTAAAATTACTTACTTTACATTAGTTTTTAAGATGAGACAACTGATATTTCATAAATGTTCAAATGTGTTTGAATTCCTAAGGGACCAAACCGCTGAGGTCATCGGTCCTTAGACTTACGTACTACTTAAACTAACATATGCTCAGAATGAGACACACACCCATGCCTGAGGGAGGACTTGTACCTCCGGTGGAAGAAGTTGAACTGATATTTCAATAATCTCACAATCATAGTTATCAAACATAGTTTGTCTTACAATTAACCCGCAGATCTTCACAGCCTTTCCTCGCTTCTAGTTTCTCTTACAATTAACCCACAAACCTACAGAGACATCTCATAAACAGGCTGCAAAATCAGAATATTTTTAAGAAAATGTACAGAATATTGTGGATAATTCAAGTAAATTTATTTTTCAGAGCCACAGTAATGAAGGTGTTGTGAATGGTTCTCATATTTTGAAAGATCATTTCAGATGTGTCTATTTTGTTCATTGTTACATCCATAAGTTGAATCTGATTTTGGCCATAGGAATAAGCCAGTATATAGACGTCAGAATATTTTTTGCTGGCTTCAGTAAGATTACTAAATTTTTTATGATACTTCCTAGTAAGCAGTGATGCTAATTACCATATCAAATAGATTTTTTGTAGTTCTTCCCATCGAACACTTATGTCAATGGATATAGTGAACAGAAAAATCCCTCACAATTTACAAGATGAAAATAAATTTTAACCCATGAACTGTGCAAGTTACATACAAAACTGGAATTAATCTGTAGAATGGCTGGAGAAAGTTGAAGTTACGTTTCAGCAGATTTCTATAATTACTCAAGCAAGAGAACTTTGAAATTACTATTGCTGTCTTTATTTCATCTTATCACATCACATGTTGATTTATTGTTTGGTCTATTTCATAAACGAGCAGTTGGCTCATTGATTGTATGGTATGGGGCAGGACATTTCAAAAGTGCCATGCAGAAAATTCGAGGAACATCATCGATACTTTCCAAGTACATGGAGCTACTGCATATTGTGAAGAGACAAAAGCAGAAATGACATTCCAGAAACTGGTGTTACTGCAGAAGAAGTATGTGACAAAATTATGGCTTGTGGTGACATCACAGGGTGTTCTGCAGCTGAGAACGTGTTTAAGTCTGAAAAATATGTTATGCTTGCAAGTCAATTATTCCCACAAGCATTGCTGCATGGACCTTGATTAATAAATGACCCTTTTGAATTCAGTAAGCTGAGAACAGAACTTTATACACTCTATACAAGGATAAGAGTTTGGAACTCTCAGAGGTGGTGTCCCACATCTGCAATTCCTCCTCGAAAATAATTTGCAGAAGCCTTTTAGCAGGGCTATGGAACTTCTAAAAGTGATTGTTGTTATACATATGATCACAGCTGAAATGCAGTGATATTTCTCCATACCAGCCCAATGAGGTACTATAAGTGTGGTGTGGGTAACAGCACTGACAGTGCTCTCTGTAGTGAAAGACTATGCAAGCATTGCCATAGACTTCAATAAAAGCGTCAGTGTCACATTCTATGCTCTTGAGGAGAGGAGGATGGATTTTTCTTACATGAACACAGAATATAGCCATTATTATGTTACTGGTTTCTAGACCTTTCCAGCTAGCCAGTTGCATCTTCCAGTGTACCCCCTACAAAAACCTTCACAAACCAACATGGGTTTGAAGCATTGGCTTTGTTGACACTGAACTAGAGCCGGAGTCGCTGTCTCTCTTTCAGTGATGTCTTGGTGGGCATAGAAGTGTTTCTATCTGTAGGCAGCTGCAGTCCAAGAGGCATGGTGAGCTCTATTAGGAAAATTGCTTCGTGAAAGGAAGAAGAATCCGATGTTATTCGAAGAGGAATCAACTGCCAGATGGAAGAGACAACCCCAGAGGCAATCAAGAGCACAGGATGTAGGTAGTCGCAGGTCATGGCCCATGCGGTCACCAAAGATGCATGTCACAAAGGATCTCAGATTATTCTCAGCTCACTGTGGGATGAGACAGAAGTAATGAAGAAAGCTAACCTCACTTCTTGGATGTCAGACCAGCTGTGTCTCTGTAACATCATTCCAGGGGCAGTCCATGAATGTCTGCCTGGAAAAATGTGCAGAATCTAAACAAGAGTTTTTGTTAGTTATGTGGTGAGCTCAGGTGTGGATCTCTGTAGCGTAATGATGGGATTTTTAGCTGCTATGGGTAGAAAGAAGTCGCTAAAACAGACCACAGATCAAATCTGAAAACAATAGTAATAAACTACTAATAATAACTGTCGAAACATGTGCAACAGAGTTACAGGAGACATCCTTATCCAAGAAATTAGTTACCCTCACATAATTCCAACAATTAAGAGATGGCTAAAACTCGGAGAATAAAGGAGAGAAATTTTCAACAACACGTGAAAAGCATATCAGAGATATGGAATAGTTTCCCAGTGAAATGGAATTTCTGCAGCAAGAAGAAGAAGAAGAAATATTACGTCATATATCGAGTATGATAACTGATGTAGGTGGACATGTATCAATAATTACGTATGTCTAACAGTTGACAGAATTTTGAATTACATGTGAGAAGAACATTACTGGTTTCCCGGCTTCTTATAAATCGTTAAACAGATTCAGGAAATTATTCGAAAAGGAAGTCGCAAAATTAGTAAATTTATCACAAGTAAATATGTAGAGGAGACGTCATTAATAGGTAATAGGGCCCTACTACGACAGAGAAATTCGCAGCTGAAGTTAAAACGAAGCTTTTCGTTTTCTCTTAAAATGCTGTACCAATCAGTCAGGTTTCGTGCAAGAACTGCTTACAAACCACTCTTCATCATTTCGAGCGAAGAAAAGAGAGTCGCTTGTGCAGTTGATGAACGATATGACAGGTTCGTATACAACAATTCCAGTCATAAGTATCAATGAACTACTGTTTCTGCTGCTTTATATCTGTCTTCGAGAACATCAAGGCAAATTAGACAAAAAATTAAAAAAAAAAACGACCGACTGTCAGGTTGCAAAAATCTTGTAATCTACGCAGCAAAGTCTGTAAAAATGGGAGAGGATAATTTTCGATGTCACATCCGAAACGTCTTCTTTGCGGAAAATAATTCATTGCTTTTGTTGGACTCTTGGCCTGGACATAACGAGACCTGTGCATCTAGGAGGATGATGAAAGGACTGTTGATATAATACGGATTCCACCCAGTACTAATACCATGCTTTATCTTCTCGATAAATAATTTCAACAGTATAAAGAATTTTTCAGAAAAATTAAAAAAAAAAAAAAAATGGTTCAAATGGCTCTGAGCACTATGGGACTTAACATCTGAGGTCATCAGTCCCCTAGAACTTAGAACTACTTAAACCTAGCTAACCGAACGACATCACACACATCCATGCCCGAAGCAGGATTCGAACTTGCGACCGTAGCAGTCGTGCGGTTCCACATTGAAGCGCCTAGAACCGCTCGGCCACCCGGCCGGCTTTTCAGAAAATTGTTGGACAAGATAATTTCCGATATGTTAGTTTCGTGATAGATAATAGTATGTGAATCCCACGTGTCGTATGTATAAATTAATGATGTCACAGTGTATCCCGCGAAAAGGCGAGAAATAATAGTGTAACGGAAATAATTAATCGATATATCCTGCCATTTGTGTGTGACAGAGTGCCATATCGCGAAAGGCAGACTGTGCCACTGGCGTAATTGTGGAGAAAAATGTTTCCCCCTGTTTTAGTGTAGCACTGCTGTGTCGTATTTGTCGGTGTCAGAGTAGATTATTAAAGCCGAATGCAGTTACAATGTATTTAGTGGCTTACCGGTGTGCCAGTAGCCAAACAGCGGAAACGTTGTTAAACATCACACCGTGACTATTCTGTAAATTACTCGTTAATTATCACACATGGAAGTAACTGACACAGAGGAGAGTGGAACACATAGTAAACACAGTGTGATGGTATTAATACACTTAAGAAGTCTTGCACAGGATCAAAATACTCTATGTATCCTGTTTCGAGATATAAGATTCTGATGTACCATTTATTTGGATTCTGAGCTTTGTGCTGAGCTGGCAGTAACAGCATAACAATCCTTTTCAGAGTTTAAAAAGGATGAAATAACAGCTTCCAACTGTGACAAGGAAGATCTCCATAACAGACTGCTGTCATATTCCAGTGGGGAGCCTCCCTTCACACAGAAAAATGCCAATCTATGTGTGGTGTTATGTAGTTTGAATACTGGAGTAATAAGCCCCTAAAGAAGGATAATGTGTTATTTATACAAAAAAACAGAAATTTAGGACTTCAAAGTCAAGAAACGGAAACTGGACTATTTGGTGTAAACGACAGCTGAGTTGATGTGTTGTCTGTAAACAATACAAAAACAAGACCACCGCCTATCTTTAATATCCTTAGACATTAAAGAGATACACTCATGCTCAGAAAAAAACTGAACGCCTTGAACGACTAGAGATAGGACGTTCATGTTCACAGGAGATGAACGTTAATATGTTCTGCAGAAATGATTAGCATTTGAACCATGTCGGCCCGTAGCTTCAGGGCAAGACCACCTTTGGTAAAATGTGCCTGTGGCTCTCGTTGCTGCTAGAAACCGAAGGTAATGGATCAGTGTGACTTGAGCAGATGTGCGGGATGCCTTGCAGACTACATGCGAAACCATATCATCAAGTAAATTCGAAAGAGGGCGCATTATTGGCATGAGAGAATGTAATGCATGCATCTGAGAAATTGCTGCTCGTTTGGGACATAGTGTTTCAGCAGTGCAATAGGTGTGTGCAGAATTGTTCACGGAAGGCTGTAGAACACGACAAGGTGGCTAAGGTAGCACCATCCCCCCAAGGGGATCGACACTTCATCTGAATTGCATTGCAGGACAGACTTGCGTTTTCCTCAGCTCTGGCGCACCAGTGGAACAGTGTAACACATCGTAAACTATCAGGGATGACAGTCCTACCCCATTTACTATGGCAATGGTTACATGTGCATCATCCACTTCTCTGTCTACCTTTGACGAATGTGCAGAAACATGCTAGATGGAAATGGTGTATGGAAAGACGTCACTGGGGACATGAATGATATCAGACAGTGGTTTCAGACCAGCACAGGGTCTGTGTGTTTGAAAATTATGGCCGCATTTTGTTTCGCCGCTGACAGGTGGAGCAGCATCACAGTGACTGCATTTGCATAAGACGTACAGCGCCAACTCAAGGCCTTGTGGTATGGGGTGCTATTGGGTACAATCACAAATCACAGTTGGTGCGTGTCCATGGCACTGTGACCAGTGTGACCTGTGTGAATGACATCCTGCGACCTGTACCTTACCCTTTCTGCACAACACCACAGACGCCATTTTTCAACAAGACAATGCACAACCACATGTTGCTGCACGAACATGTGCCGCCTTGGTGTCATAAGATGTCAGTCTTTTGCACTGACCCGCCAGATCGCCAGATTTGTCGCCAATCGAAAATGAGTGAGATATGGTGAAACAATGGGTACAACACTGTCACCCAATGCAAGCCACCACAGATGAACTTTGAAGCCAGGTGAATGGATAGTTATACCACAGGAACCCATTTGCACCTTATACGTGTCGATGCCATCAAAAATGGAACAAGTTATCAGGGCCCATGGCAGACTCTGTGCCTAATAGGCAATAGGACACATGCTGAACGGAGGTAACTGAAATGCTAATGATTTCTGCAGATCATACTAATGTACATGTCTTGTGAATATAATGTCCTATCTCTAATCGTACAAGGTTTCTGTTTCTCCTGAACATGAATGAATCCACAGTATCAGAAAAGTCCATGTATCTACTAAATTATAGCCTCAGGTGTCTTCTTATATGCGAAAAGTCACCTCCAAGCAAATATTAGTCCACTTAGAGATCACTTTAGAACTACCAAAGCAAACTGTTTAAGTGAGAAATTACTATAGCATGTGCTAACCATATTGTATGGTGCAATACTACAATTTTCTCGTGTTGTGTATACAATGTTTGTGGCTGCGGAAATGGGTTCATCAGTTGCATTGCCCAGAGACTGGAGAGTTGTTCTTAAGATTTCGGAACATATACTGTGTTTGAAGAGTAGGAAATAGTTCCACATGTTTGGATTCACTTATTTCCAGCATAATGCAACGTAGTGAGGACAAAATACGATAGTGGAACCCACCCTACACATGATTAGTGGTACGTTCAACTCCTATGGAGCTTGCAGTTATGAAAAGTCTATGACCAATATTAAGAGCCAAACTGACAATTTAGATATGGCAATATTTAATTTTAAGCCTCATTGTGGTTGCAATGTGTGAGTTACCCTATTAAACAATTTTATTTGACTCGTAATTTCATAGAGGTCTTGCTTATATTACAATGCATGCATTTTAATAAATCATATGGACATGAAAATTACATCTATTTTACACATTTTGGTCACTCAACAACTACATGTCTATGGCGTGTCTGGAGGAAGGTCTATGTTGCAGCAAGCATATCACTATAGAAACTCTATTCTGCATGTGAGTTCACCAATCACCTTACATTATGGAACAGTACAATAGCAGGTGGAGCGCCTCACATATTACTAAATGGTCGACTGCCTTGTGATGGTTGTGTCAACTGTGTATGTGTGTGTGTGTACCATGTCAGGCAGTTTAAACACGAAAACATGCTGAGCAGCAATGCCAACTAGCCTCATGGAGAGGCCACCTAACTTTGCTGTAAAAGCAGTTGTGTGTATCTTAATCTCACAGTACTGGGCTATAGTGTTATTATTGGAATATATTCTGATAGTTCCAGCTCATTAAGGGTTTTAATGATTACAAGCTGACAGCTGCAGTTCTGGTAGGAATTTCCATTGACTATGTATCTTTGCCAATCCCAATAGGTTGCACTGTTCCGCAGTAATATGCACTCTAGATGTAATTTTCACATCTGTATTACTTAAGAAAATGCATGCTTATCGCAATATAAGCAAAACCTCTATGAAAATTTGAGCCGAATAAAATTGCATAATATGTGAGATTACTAACACATTGCAAGCACAATGAGGCTTGAAATTAAATAATGACTGATCTAAACTGTCAGTATAAATGATTAAAATATACATGCAGCCTACATGCGTATCATAATACACAAGACCCCTATGAAAATTCGAGCCAAAATAAAGTTTCATTGTAAATTAAGATGGACTTCCAAAAATTTGCTTAAGGAATGGTTCACCTCACCTCTTCATTTGAAGCTATGTATCATTTGCTGTTGAATATTGGAACGAGTAGGTAGCATATTTCTCTATAAATTATTAAAAATCAATATTTGCTTATAAAGTATAAATAACGAATTAGAAATATGTAGCTGTCGAACATGAGTTTTACCTTATATACTATCCCCCAAAATCCTGAAAAACGCGAAAAAAGGTCAACAGCTGTTTTACATCTAATTTTGCTCCTGTCACCAACAGATGGGTGCACTGTAGACAATGTGCATTGTTCGTTTGTTGTACCAAGAGTTCCTTCATGCTAACAACAAATGGCTGCACTAAAGAAAACGAGCACAGTACTGGTAAGATCGATGATTGTTCGTTCTGGGCTTAAGACACAAAATAGTTGTAAAAGCCTTATTTTCAACATCCTTTATGCTTTCCAAACGCCACAATATTTTTTCCAACCATTCTCCACACAATGCTGCTTGTCAAGTGTAACAATATTCTAAAATGTCCGTAAAAATACATCTTAATTTCCTTCATTACATTCAATATTTTCAAGTTCTTTTGTTAACATGAACACCAAAAACATTCATTTAAACAAATGCACTTGAAAATGAGAATAAAGTCTCAAAATGTATTGTCCTCAGCATGAAAAATGTAAATGACTGATGCAGTTTTTCAGTATTTAAATAAAAAATACTTCTGCCATATAAGGAAACTGCAAGTGTTGTAGTGTTAATTTCCACATATAGGCCTACACACACTTGTAAAATTAGGGTCCAAAATGCTAGTTTTCCATGTCTAATAACAGCTGAAATTTTAGAAGGTGGGCCTATGGAATTGATGTCCTAAAACTAACCTGACCAGCCTCATAACTGCAGAAAAATACGTATTAGCTAAAGTATTATGCTAAGCAGGAAGCAGACAAGCAAACTGACAGTCTGAATGTAACTAATCACGCTTACTCTTAATCTAAGACACAACAAACATTTAAATGAAATATATCTGTATTTAAATTGTTCTCAAGCACCATTCTAGGAGGGACAAAGATAATGCACCATGCTATACGCTAGAAAAATATAATCGATCATATTGATTGACAGTTATTGCTGTTATTAAAAATGGCGAAAGACTACTGGAGGCTTTGAACAATAAACACTTTCCGCGAAGTTTGCAAGTAAAACGATGGTGTCAAGGTTTACAAACCATATTTCCTATATTATTTTCCATATTTACTATGTCACAATATTCTAAGATTAGGTTTCCCAAAATATGTTCCATGGAAAACTTGTGGTCTGTGCGAAGTGAATGAGTGTTCTGTAAAAACTATACTATTAATAACATTGCGTTTTTTCCTCGATACTAATTTTTTAAAATTTTACTATGATTTCTGTGTTTTTAGTTATGGCTCAAAATTGAAGTAATCACTGTATGAAGCAAGTTTTTCCCATTTATAAAAATTTTAGGAAACTTCAAAATAAACAAGGGTTCTCAAAATGTTTCATCAGAGGAAAAATTTGGAAACCCCTGTCCTAAAATACACTATGTGATCAAAAGTATCCGGATACCACCAAAAGCATACGCTTTTCGTATTAGGTGCATTGTGCTGCCACCTGCTGCCAGGTACTCCATATCAGTGACCTCAGCAGTCATTAGATGTCGTGAGAGAGCAGAATGGGGCGCTCCGCGGAACTCACGGACTTCGAAAGTGGTCAGCTGATCGGGTTTCTGACATGATAGTGAAATGGAAACGTGAAGGGACAGGTACAGCACAAAAGCATACAGGCCGACCTCGTCTGTTGGTCGACAGCGACCACCGACAGTTGAAGAGGGTCGTAATGTGTAATAGGCAGACATCTGTCCAGACCATCACACAGGAATTCCAAACTGCATCAGGCTCCTGTGTAAGTACTATGACAGTTAGGCGGGAGGTGAGAAAACTTGGCTCTCACAGTCGAGCAGCTGCTCATAAGCCGCACATCACGCCAGTAAATGCCAAGCGATGCCTCGCTTTGTGTAAGGAGCTTAAAAACTGGACGATTGAACAGTGGAAAAACGTGGTGTGGAGTGACGAATCACGGTACACAATGTGGCGATCCGATGGCAGGGTGTGTATATGGCGAATACCAGCTGAACGTCATCTTCCAGAGTGTGTAGTGCCAACAGTAAAATTCAGAGGCGGTGGTGATACGGCGTGGTCGTGTTTTTCATGGAGGGGGCTTGCACCCTTTGTTGTTTTGCGTGGCACTATCGCAGCACAAGCCTACATTGATGTGTTAAGCACCTTCTTGTTTCCCATTGTTGAAGAGCAATTCGGGTATGTTGGTTGCATCTTTAAAGACGATCGAGCACCTGTTCACAATGCACGGCCTGTGGCGGAGTGGTTACACGACAATAACGTCCCTGTAATGGACTGGTCTGCACAGAGTCCTGACCTGAATCATATAGAACATCTTTGGGATGTTTTGGAACGCCGACTTCGTGCCAGGCCTAACCGACCGACATCGATACCTCATCTCAGTGCAGCACTCAGCGAAGAATGGGCTGCCATTACCCAAGAAACCTGCCAGCACCTGACTGAACGTATGCCTGTGAGAGTGGAAGCTGTCATCAACCATAAGGGTGGGCACACACCGTATTGAATTCCAGCATTACCGATGGAGGGCGCCACGAACTTGTCAGTCATTTTCTGCCAGGTGTCTGGATCTCTTGGTCACCTAGTGTATCTGCAAACGTGGAAAGTGTCATGCATACATCGATACCCCAGTTGAGATTAAGTACAAGAAAAAATGCTCGAAGGCCCAAGTTATAACCAATGGTGCAGAGAAGCAAGGTGTTCAATATCACTCACAGGTAGGCAGAATCACCTAGCGAATTCCGAGTTAACGATCACATGATCTACATAGGAGTAGATACATTGCAGTTTGTAAGGCTCGAGATATAGATGCAGGCATCTATCTGTAACATACTCGACAATACCCATGTCCTCTGAAATATTCTCGATGAGTATGGAGGTGGGGGTGCCTTGACACTTGATATACATTAATATCTTGACGTATAGCTAATTTCTGCATTCTCAGGTTTACTGTCATGGAGACAATGACTTTCATATGACTATCACATGAATTCAGCTACCTAGTTTGGAGTACTTTTCCAGGTCATCCAACTACTCTCTGCTTTGCAAGATAGCCGCCCAAATAGCGCTTGTGGATTATCGTAAATAGGAGACTTTTGCAGGGTAACCAAGACGTCACCACCGATCCACACTCGCGATATCTATCCATAAAGTATATGTGTCCATCTTCAATATCATGACATTGAGGTCCATGGCTCACAGGTCAACTTAATGTTCAACGTCAGAAGACAGTGTCATTAGAAATTCGCTGGAGATATTGTATGTCCTAACTTTTTCTGATGAATCACTTAAAAACTATCCTGAAGCTATCCTGAATACTACATCGCTTTCTGTTTATAGGAGCGATGACTGGGGTTTAAAGTACTGCTAACACATGTAAAACTGGACGTGGTAACAGGCTGTGGCACGTCAAACTTTCAGGTTCCATCGCATTACACGCTAATCATTGCACGTACATAAACTATACAGAAACAATGATTTAATTTCACAGATAAACAACTGAGTGACACTACGATATCGGTGACAGAAAAGGGTCTAAATTTTGCGCCCACTCTAAAGACCTTGTCCAGGTAGGATTTTATCAGTGCCGTTGAAACTTCTTAGTGAGACTGCTGAAGAAATAAGGCAAGAGACTTGCAAGGCCACAGCTAAGATATCTGTAACCTATCGGAACATTCTCACTGAGAAAAGAAAAGTGCCCTGCTCCTTAAGAGAGCACACAGAAATAGTAATTTTATCTACTGACCATGAAAACGCTACTGTTCCTCTGCCTGCAACGTCTTACTTTGGCAACATGACGAATTTACTGCAGGATTCAGCGTATCGTCGTCTCCAGAAGGATCCAACTGATGCAGTAAAATGGGAGACATTCATCCTCCTCAGATCCAGCCAGTTTCCTGAACGCCTTAAAAAGAGCTTCAGAGAACAAGCAGCAATTTCACCATGACTTTGTGGGCTGCCTAGGATACTTAAGGAAGGGGTTCTGCTCCGCCCATTGTGTGCAGTATAGGAGTCCCAACATATTACCTAGCAAAACATCAGACTTCTCTCCTGAGCCCTGTGATAGGGAAATGCAAACATCATATTGGAAACTCTGAAGATTTTATACAGTAACTGAAAACTTCGTTTCTCAAATGAGCTGCGGTGTAAGTCAGATTCAGTGTGGTCTCTTTTTTCACACGAGTACTTGTGGTGTATTCACTACAACTTATAGGAGCTAAGTTGGAGGAGAACATCCTACATCTATTCAAACATATGCTTACTTCACGTTACTTCTTGTTTACTGAACAATATTTTGATTAAACTGACGGTCTTGCTAAGGGTAGCCCTTTGTCTTCCATAGTTACTGACCTTCTTATGGAAGACTTCGACGAAAAAGCACTTCAGCTGGCGGTTTTGAAACCTAAATGTTTATGGAGGTATATAGATGAGGCTTTGCAGTATGTTTAAATAGTGCAGCAACGATTCCAGTATTTCTGAAACACCTTAACGTCCTCCATCTGAACGTTTGCTTCACATTGAAAGTGGAAAAAAATGGAGTCGTCCCGTTTATAGATGTCTTAATGCATAAGGCGACTTACACTGATCTGTATTGATGAGCTAAATACCATCACTCATCTCAGTGCAGTAGTCTATTGCAGGCTCTCTTTCACAGGGCTAGAGTTATCTCGGACCCAGGGAGCTTATCAGCAGAGTTAAGCCACGTTTGCTCTGTGTTTGTACAAAATCATTACTCTGATAAAGTGATTCGAAATACATTTCCACCTGCATGCACCAAACTACAAGAACAGCCAGAAGAAATCGAGAACTACACGAGGATGTGTTTTCTACCCTATGTTAGTGGTGTGTTCTTTAAGATCGGCAGGCTGTTCAAGAAACATCAAATAAAATGTGTCCTCTGGCCTACAGCGTAAGTGTAAACGGAGCTGGGCTCTATTGAGGACAATCTAGATCAACGGAGATCAGGGATATGTACAGTCCCATGCTAGTATGGGAAATGATACGCTGGCCAGACGTGTCGCACTGTCAAAACAGATCCGCTGAAATAGACGTCACACTAGATCGGGTCAGCCAGAAAGTCTGCAGTTGGTAACACTGTTTCGACATGGGACATAGCATGAATTACCGAGAAACAAAGATCCTTTTGCCTTCCTCCACATAATGGGACTCCATCATTAAAGAAGCAGTCGAAAGATGTACAAGTGACGATCTGACGATATGGGACTGCAACTTAGCAAGGCATGGGAACAAGCTATGTTAGTACTAAGCCATCGTCGGTCGCAGGCGAACGAATATGAGTCAACACAGATGGGAAATCGAAGTCCAGACACTTTAACTGGGCGTTGCACATTTATAGTGAACCAGCACATATATTGGCGAGCCACTGCAGCAACACACCAGTAAGCACAAGAAGATAATGAGCAGCATTCTTGTTGAAATATTGTGCAGCTTTCATAACATTATCCGGTGTGACACCTGTGAATCACTGGAGGATGTAAAAATTATATTGTCATTCCCTTTCCTATTCCACTTGCACAAATAGAGTGATATGAGAATGACTTCGTGCTCCCATACAGTTTGTCTAGTCCTGACATCATTTTAAACTTAAGGTAAGTGGATTTTGAATTCCTTACCATTTTAAACTTAGGGTAAGTGAATTTTTTCGAATCCCCCCCCCCCCCCCCTGGTATTTTAAAGTTAGGAGAGTGAAGCGTTTGAGTTTGAAATTTACTGTGGCAATTGCTTAAACTATAATATCAGAGGGGTGATAGTAGATTGTTTAAACTTAGCACAAATGAGCCTTAACTTAGGGCAAGTGAACTGTATTGTCACAGGAAAACGAATTACTTTTTTTAGTTTCCCACTTTTTGATACTTAGGACAGAATTCTGAACTTAGTACACACAAAATATGACAACCATACAGATTGCACCAGTATCGCAGGGTCCACCAACTTCAATTATGTCGTCACAGGTCTGCAACAGTTTTCCAGGTGAGCCATCTTGGATCACCATCTTGAATTCTGACATCATAGGGCTAGGCCGGCATCACAGGTCAGCCATATTGGATCTCCATCTTCAATTCTGACTAATTAGACCCTGTGCCAGTAACTCCTGGTCCGACTTCTTGAATCATCACTTTGTATTCTGACATCATGGAGCCTGTGCCAGTATCTTCAGGTCGACCATCTTGGATCGCTATCTTGGATTCTGATGTTCTAGAGGCTGTGCACAGTATCCCCAAGAGAACGAGCCAGTATCACTAGGTCCACCATATTGGATTACCATCTTCGATTCTGATGTCATATAGACCATCCTTGGATTTCATGCAATTATATCAAAGCACCATCTTGGATTTTTGAATTTCTAATTTATGCCTAGGACTACAGCCCAACTTCCACAGTGACATCATATGAGCAGAGGAAATAACTGCAGCGCTATTGGGATATTTTGAATTTTCCACCAGTTTTTGAAGCCACCCCATTGTATACATGGGGCAACTGGCCTATTGCAGAGGGATGGGGCTAGTTGGTGGTGATGTAAATCTGGCAGTGTTGTGAGATGTCATTGATGATGTGATGGAAGGGGGGATCTTGCAACAATGCAGGCTGTGCCAGTACTGTCTTAACTATGCTACTACGCTAAGACATACGATTATCTCTCTCGCTATGTGAACAAAAGATGCCATTGTTCGTGAAGGAAGAAAAGCTTTCGAGTTAGGTGGCTGGACATACCCCTCAGGTTTTCCAAGGCAAATACATCATATAGTTTGCTCATTTCTTTGTGGTGAAAATCTGTCTATTATTTTCCAACCTCTGTGATATCAACTGAAAGAAAAACAATGTTAGAAAGTGGCTATCAGGCAACACTGTAACCACAGGTATGGGAACTACATCTGTCAGGACGAATTTTTGTTGCAGTGGATAGAGTTTTAGGTTAGAATGCAGGAGTTTGAGGGTTCGATCCTGGGTTGGGACGCATTTTTTTATTTGCTGATTTCATTCTGACACTTCATACTGTATTATACACTGATTCTTAAGTCACACGAGTCCTAAATTTACAACATTTTGTAATGATGAACATAACAAATACGTAGTTAGACAAATAAGAATTAGACAGCTGAAACAAATGACCTGTCATAGGACAGAATAACTACAAAAACAATATCAGTTTCGAGATTAGCACAGTATAATAACACAATCACCTACATGTAATGTGAGCGCTCAGATGTTGCACATTCTCATCCAGTAACAATAATAATGTCCATATTACTGACCACATGACCTTCACAAGAGAATACATTGTCCTCCGAACAACAGTTGCTCAAAGCAACCTCCCTGCACATCCAATCATTGTGCAAACCACCGGATCAGACAGCTCTGGAGCCTCTGCAGCAAAGCTGCAGCCACAGTAACAAGAGCAGCATGAACATGCGAGTAGGGGGACAACCATCATGAGGCTCCAAAGTACCGTTATCCAAGATGGAGGCCATGACATCAGCTAATGATGTCATCCAAGATAGCGGTAGTGACGACAGCTGATGATGCAAGTATGTGATATCAAGTGTTGTGAGCTGATGACGCGATTGACGTCATTCAAGATGGCTGTTGTGATGTCAGCTGATGACGCAAGTACCATTATCCAAGTCGGCGGGAAATTGGCATGCTCCCCTGGCGGGAAGTTTGAATTTTTGAGGGAAGATATGTCAAAAAGAAGGGGCAGTTGGGCTACCTCCACTAACCTAAGAAAATGGCGGGATAGAAAGGGCACTTTGGGTATCTCTACTAATCAAAGAAAATGGCAGAAAAGAAAGGACAGTTGGGCTTCCTACACTAACGTAACCCTCCCTCCCCTCTCCTCTCCGGAAAATGGTGGGGAGTTCAGATTCCATCAGGACAAAGCAACAGACCATGGCCACCTCTACTAACCAAAGAAAATGGCGGGGAGATAGGTCACTTGGGCTACCTCTACTAACATAAGTCATCTGACCCCCACCTCTTCCTAGGAACTGGAGAGGAAATGGACTCAGCCTGTGCTGGACATAAGTCTTTATTTTGCATTCAGTCTTTATTAAAACAATTAGAGACAGTACCAACATCAAGTGTGTTCACCAAAGGCTCTGGAGTCCAACTGAGCTGGTACACACTACTGCCACCAGAGACTGCTGTCATCCCTTCCATGAGGTAGTCCATGATGGCGGGGGGGTGGGGGGGGATGGCGGGAAAAGGACTGGACCTGTACTGGATAGGATGGATGTAAGTCTTTATTTTGCAGGCAGTCATTATTTAAACAATTTGAGGCAGTACCTCCATCCAGTGTGTCCACCATGAGGTCCAGAGTCCAGCTGACATAGTACACAGTACTGCCACCAGAAGGTGCTGTTGTCGCTCCCGTGACATAATCCTAGATGGTGGTAATGGGGGAAAAATGACTCAGCCTGTGCTGGGCTGCTGGAGAGAGGAAGGAGTGTGTGGCCAACATTATTTCCGGGTGCTTAAGCGTTGTGTGCGTGTTGGCACAGCATTATATATGCATTATTTTAGTGGTTTACGAGTAATTTGCAGGTCTGCACATCAGTGTACCTCATTATTTCGGTGATTTACGAGTAGTTTGCAGGTCTTTATGCTGTGTACTGCATTATTTTGACAATTTACGAGTGGATTTCGTGTCTGTACATCAGCATATTTCATTGTAGTTTGCATGTATGTATGTTGTGTAGTGCATTATTTCGGTAATTTAGGAGTTGTTTGCGTGTCTGCAGAGCATTTAACATGCGTTATTTCGGTAATTTTCAAGTAGTCAGCAGGTCTGTAGACTTTGTGGGGTGACCCCAAGCATGTCAGAGCATGTTTTGTATTAGTGTAATAAATGAACTATGTGGAATCTGTCCCTAAATAAATTGCTGGAAAATAAATAAAGTACACTCCTTCGTCTCTCCAGCAGCCCAGCACAAAGGTATCCATGTTAAAAGCTATACCTGCTTTACAAATCCATGTTTGGCATAACCTATCAATGACTTGGTTTTTCCAGACAAATACTGTGATACTAAATACAGACGGTGACTGCTGGAGGATATATTATCAGACCAGCAGTATGGGCACACGTCGCCAACAGTGCACCCTCGTAATAAAATTACCGAATTCTGAAAGTGATTTGCACATAAAAACACTTTCGAGCTATCATCAACGAATCAGACGCTCTGAGAGTGTGCGAGCATCGACGCCTCCGCGAGCCACTGCCGGACGTAAGCTAGCATGAGCCATGACTCTTACAGGGTTGCCGACAGCATGTGAAAATCACATCTACAGTTAAAGTTCTTCGAGTGTTATACTGATGTCACATGTCTATCTAAATAAGCACCAAGTCATCCTCTGGGTCGCATGCATATATTTTTACCCTTGCAGATGCCATACCTGCGGATACTGACATCACAGCTCGCTCTACAGACATCTGTTTCAAAATGGCACAGACCACTTTCTCCGTATTGATCCTAAAGGGACATATGAGCTGGGTCTGGCTGTCCACATGTAACAAGCGTGGCCGACGCATTGCCGAGAAAATGTCTGCATGGCAACTCACCATCCCAATGTTATACTGACATCACATAGCTATGCAAAATAAGAGCCAAGTCCACCTCTCTGAAATTGTGTAGTGTTCCACAAATAGTTAAGGTTGCTTCTGTAGGAGCGTTTGTGATGTCTCAGCTTGTCTGCATGTAAATTCTTGTCCTAACAGAATCTGTTTACGAAAACAGCGGAGAATATCGCCGATTGCATTCCTCCTGATGGTCCTAATGTGGCGCCCCATCCGTCATGTGTTACCCTTCCTGCTTTCAACATACACAAACGTTCCCACTGCTGTGTAGAGGCTCCTATATCCCAGCACAAAGGATGTCTTCTGAATGAATTGAGCATTATGATTGGTTCTTATTGAATTTACCTGCCAAATTACTGATGCTGCAAGTGTGGAAGCATCGTCTGCCTTTCTTTTTTCTTTCTGCAGACAAGACTTTCAGCAGCAAAAAACTATTTTGCACAGATCACTATATTGCACTGACAATTAAACATTGCAAAGTGACCAACAGATCGTCAAATACAGGAAGACTCTTACTCAATTACACAGCTCTGCCACTGAGAACAGGACCTTGAATATTAGAGCGTGAAACCGATCTCCAACCCAGTAATATATCATAGCATACCATGACAATGTAGTAAACATTCAACTAATATGTTTCTGGTCCGGACCTGATTGCTTGCTTGCTTTTCTACACCCATCTTCAGACTTTGGGATTACAAGAACACATGTATTTCCACATGGTTTGCCATAATATTATACCATTTTTGTTGCAGTTCTCGATATCGAGCACACAGTAGTACCCTACCAATCGCTCACGCAACCTGATTCCGAAGATATAGACTGTAAATTAGTTCTCTACAAACCCTAAACTTTAGCGAGGTGGAGCGTGGTGTAAACCATGGAGTAACTAGAAACTTGTCCCATCTGTGAAGACCTTTATGTGAGAACACGAAAAAAGTAGAGGAATCTGATATTTCCCCTCACAATTACCGATGTTGGTGATTTAAGCGATTCCAAATCATCCTTATAATTTACAAAGCCAACTGAGGTGTTTCTCATGTCTAGAGAACCAGCAAATGTGTCTTCCACCCATCATTCACCTGCTAGATGCAAACACCACAATCGATGTTCCCTCAACTAAATAAAGGCGCGAAATGCACCGAAGCAGTCAACCAAACAATTTACATAGGTGGGAATAATGGTCCAGCGCAAACACACGTCCATATTGAATCTTCTCAAATTTCCACGTGATCACAAAAGCTATCCAGCACATACTAAGTATTAGTTCGCTATTCAGCCATCTAGAGGACAACACACTTAAGTCAGCTACATTCCTACACTCCAACAAACCTGTCCATTTGGACGGCACCTACTGTTAGTGGGAAATGTGAATCATTCCTGCACAGGTCACCAGCGCTGCAGGCCAAGCACACATAGACAGAATTATACCAGAAAGAAAACCGGTCTCATAAATGTTTTGTCCCTATACTTAAACTAAATGTTACGATTGCGGTACCGAGCGAGGTGGCGCAGTGGTTAGCACACTGGACTCGCATTCGGGAGGACGACGGTTCAATCCCGTCTCCGGCCATCCTGATTTAGGTTTTCCGTGATTTCCCTAAATCGCTTCGGGCAAATGCCGGGATGGTTCCTTTGAAAGGGCACGGCCGATTTCCTTCCCCAGCCTTCCCTCACCCGAGCTTGCGCTCCGTCTCTAATGACCTCGTTGTCGACAGGACGTTAAACACTAATCTCCTCCTCCTTACGATTGCGGTCTCAGTTGAACGACATTCGACAATGAGTAAAGTATTAGAATTTACCCTGCTGATGGCTGTGGCTCTGGAAATTGAAATATTGGTAACATTCTTTGACTTAACATCACAGTACTCCTCGTCAAATCCATACCTTCGTTACGACTGGACATAGTCATTCCCTTTGAACATGTCAGACAACAGACACATACTTTGTATGCCTGATGCTCAAGGCGAACCTATCACGCACCCCCTACTACTAAATATAATACTTCTTCAATGACTGACTGCTGGCAATACGAAATAATACTGACCGAAAATCAACGATGGGTGGATATGTCTCATGAGTGTTTCTTGTGAGTGCTACCACTGTGTCTTAGAAAGAGATTCGTAATTGCCTTACAAATTGCTATATGACAATAGAAAACAACCATATTACCATCACTAGTGCAGTTGGTTCTACAGATGCACAAAGGTATCCATGTTAAAAGCTATACCCGCTTTATAAATCCATGTATGGCGTAACCTACGAATGACTTGGTTTTTCCAGACAAATACTGTGATACTGAATACAGACGGTGACTGCTGGAGGGTATATTATCAGACCATCAGTATGGGTACACGACTCCGACAGTGCACCCTCGTAATAAAATTACCGAATTCTGAAAGTGATTTGGCTAAGGATCGTGGTATGAAACCAGCGTTTGCAAGCCCCTCACACCGCCGCCACTAGATGTTTCTCCAGTATTTGTAACGCATTCTGTCAGGGGTTCTATGATATATCCACTGAGTTATAGGCGGTGATTGATTGAGAAGGATTACAAACAGTAGTAGATGGTGTGATGATTGAGGTCGTAAGAAATGTGCACTAGCTTTTCAGATATCTAGCGCTACACTTTCGGTAGAAATGATGTCTATGATTTGGAATCAAGTCTTTCCATTCAACTACATACCTACGATGGGTCTTATGGAGAAGTCCTTTAATGATTACAGCCACTAGTGAATCATATTTCTGGCACTCTCATATGTCGAAACGAGCCATCTTTCTCGAACCTATCTGCTACAGTAAAATTCCAACATGGTTTTAGGTAGCCCCTATGCATCTTGCAACTACCCCTCACACTCTGTGCTACCGTCCCTGCAGCTTGGCGCATGTGATCGTTCCAATGTAAGTCGGAACTGAGTTGAAGCTAACCAGCACCTTCTCCAACCCGTGTTACTGTGACAGAACTGTGTTTTGGCCATTCTACAGAAATGAAGCCTGCTTCTACAACACAAGGTAGTATAAAAGACAATATGGGAACTGGGGAAGGACGTGGATTTTCCTACTGCGTTGTGGTGCTAGTTCAAACTACAAGCATGTACTATAGATCCACGTCCCACAGGGCCTATTCACCTTTATGGCCGCAACATTTTATCATCGTTATACTGTACCATCCACCAGAGAAAAATTACGAACTATAGAAGATCCACCAACTTCATCGGATAGAGAACTCGATAAGATTTTTACCGCATTTCCCCTCCCATATATCGAAAACAAGTACCGCATGCATGCTGCATCAAGCACATGTGACAATCCTATTAAATATACAGGTATTGATCCGCTGCACAAAAGTTTCATCACTTGTACTGTACGAGGGTGACCGTATCCCACAGATCATACTGTCAAGTCGCAAGAGACGCTCCCTATGACCCTGCGCCGTTGTTTAAATCATTGTTTTTTTCTGCCTTAGCATGCTTTGTAAACAGCTATATATTTTGTTTTTCCGCCACAACTTCGAGGTCTGTGTCAGGTTCTAAACTGACATTAACGATTTCTGATCCATAGCCTTTCACAGAAAACTAGACGTCGCAAAGTGTAAATCATGTTGTTACTGCGGTTACCACAACATCCCACACACACTGGATGATTTTAAATAAAAGACTGTTATAACATAAGGAAACTAGAAGAGTATGGAGGCGTTGTGGAGAGTTTCCAAACTGCTGTCCGAAAGGGACTGACGTCCTCTACATTTAAACTCATCTGTCACAGTGACAAAATTACTGATTGCTCTGCGTTCTATTTCGACTGCTTCCTCATATTGCAGTCATGTACGTGATCACTGTTTTGGTGCTATCCACCCCCAGAAGATGTAGTCCCTCCACCAAAACCCTTTCTCCAACTCAAACAAGCGATGTCAGTCAATCATCATGTAGGAACCAACAGTGTGCAATTGGATGGATGGGGTGGAAAAGACACCATCGATGTACTCTAATAATAAGCATCACAGTTGATAGTGCGAACAATTTTAACAATTTTAAAGTAATTTCGACACCGAGCAATGATGTGACAGCATGTTTCCCAACTTTAGTATCATAGCTGAACCACCCCCTCTCTTCCTTGCGAGTATCATTCCGAATGTAGATAGATGACTGTGCAGCACGTCCATTAATTGTTAACTGTTGAGCACACACATCATCAAAGTATACCAGACAGTGCTCTACATATTTCTAGCTCCTCGAGCGTAGCGCATAATTTACGATCTAGCTCTATGCGCGTGGGAGTCATAGAGTATTCCCGCACTCGTAGGATAAAAGTAGAGACTGATATGCCCGCAGCACTGTCTTTGGCCAGCCTGGCCTGTAGCACCATTAGCGATTTAACCTGCAGCTGACCAGAAGTAGATCGCTGCATTCCAAATCTCATGAATGAATGGAGCTAGCCGAGTCCTCGCCCATCCAAGTACACAGGATTTCACTAGATGCACCCATGTCGAGGATGTTAGCACCCACTATCGGTATTTTATCCATGATGGACCTCCAGACAGATGGAGCTCGAAGCATTTAACGTAAATCAACTACGCTATCAACCCTAAAGTATGGTTCTAGGATCTGTACCTGGTAGGTATTGGTAAGAGAGAACACAAGCACACACACTCCTAAGGGTCCAACGTTCCACACTTAAACAGGCTATAATGTTAGAGCACTTGATTTTCAGACCTATCAGTCATGTAGACTGCAGCGCTGTTAATATTCCAATGTAAGAAATTGTATTTCAAGCACATGACATACAACGCTCTTGAAGATTTCTCTACCATAAACTACGGTATCGAATTGTAAAACGAGAAAACTACTTCCTCAAAGCAGTGGCTCTGTGTGATGCATGCAGACTATAGCTTTCCAGAGATGTATAGCGTCCTCTGTCCACATCCGATCATGTTCAGAAATTGTACTATGCCCTCATCAGTCCTATATAAAATGATCGTTAGTAACGGAGAAAACCTCTTACAAGGAAACAGATAAATGCATAGCACCAGCGTCCAATATTCGAAATAAAAAGTCATACCACCACTAACTCTGTAAACAGCACATCTGTCAAGCAGATGTATACACACGGGATTGCACTGTCTGGCAAACACCTATCGCTAACTTAGTTATGAAACTGAGGTATCGATTTTATGTTTAAGATGCGACAGGGGAATGGAGTACATCACATAAATCTTTGTTCGTTTAGAGGAATGTGTCATGTGTCATCACATGCGAGATGCGGGTCTAGAACGATACATTACAGTTGATAGCGTAGCTGATTTATGTCAAATGATTCGACCTCCATCTGTCTGGAGCGCCATCATGCATAAAAATCACCCGTTTCTTGTTCTTCTTGGCTGTCTGCTATTACATCACAACTCTTACAAATGTGTTACTATACACCGGTAACGGGTGCTAACCTCCTTGATATGGGTGAATCTGGAGAAATCTTGTGTATTTGGATGGGCGAGGACTCGGCTAGCTCCATTCACTCATGAGATTTGGAATGCAGCGATCTACTACTGGTCAGGACTACATCTTCTGGGGGTGGATAGCACCAAAACAGTGATCACGTACATGACTGCAATATGAGGAAGCAGTCGAAATGGAACGCAGAGTCATCAGCAATTTTGTCACTGTGACAGATGAGTTTAAATGTAGAGGACGTCAGTCCTTTTCGGACAGCAGATTGGAAACTCTCCACAACGCCTCCATACTCTTCTAGTTTCCTTATGTTGTAACTGCCTTTTATTTAAAATCATCCAGTGTGTTTGGCATGTTATGGTAACCGCAGTAACAACATGATTTACTCTTTGCGGCGTCTAGTTTTCTGCGAAAGGCTATGGATCAGAAATCGTTAATGTCAGTTTAGAACCTGACACAGACCTCGAAGTTGTGGCGGAAAAACAAAATATATGGCTGTTTACAAAGCATGTTAAGGCAGAAGAAAACAATGTTTCAAACAACGACACAGAGTCACAGGGAGCGTCTCTTGCGACTTACAGTATGGTCTGTGGGATACGGTCATCCTCGTATAGTACAAGTAATGAAACTTTTGTGCAGCGGATCAATACCTGTATATTTAATAGGATTGTCACATGTGCTTGATGCAGCATGCATGCGGTATTTGTTTTCGATATATGGGAGGAGAGATGCGGTAAAAATCTTAGCGATTTCTCTATCTGATGAAGTTGGTGGAGCTTCTATAGTTCGTAATTTTTCTCTGGTGAATGGTACAGTATACCGATGATAAAATGTTGCGGCTATAAAGGTGAACAGACCGTGTGGGACGTGGATCTGTAGTACCTGCTTGTAGTTTGAACTAGCACCACAATGCAGTAGGAAAATCCACGTCCTTCCCCAGTTCTCATATTGTCTTTTATACTACCTTGTGTTGTAGAAGCAGGCTTCATTTCTGTAGAATGGCCAAAACACAGTTCTGTCACAATAACTCAGCTTCGCCTGTCTGTACACGGGTTGGAGAAGGTGCTGGTTAGCTTCAACTCAGTTCTGACTTACATTGGAACGATCACATGCGCAAAGCTGCAGGGACGGTAGCACAGAGTGTGAGGGGTAGTTGCAAGATGCATAGGGGCAACCTAAAACCATGTTGGAATTTTACTGTAGCCGATAGGTTCGAGAAAGGTGGCTCGTTTCGACATATGAGAGTGCCAGAAATATGATTCACTAGTGGCTGTAATAATTAAAGGACTTCTCCATAGGATCCAACGCAGGTATGTAGTTGAATGGAAAGACTTGTTTCGGTTTCATACCATGCTCCTCAGCCAAAACACTTTCAGAATTCGGTAATTTTATTACGAGGGTGCACCGTCTGTGACGTGTAGCGCACTGCTGGTTTGATAATACACACTCCAGCGGTCACGGTATTTGTCTGGAAAAAGTACGCCATTCGTAGGTGATGCCATACGTGTATTTATAAAGCGGATAAAGCGGGTATAGCTTTTAACATGGATACTTGTGTGCACCTGTAGAACCAAGACCGCTTGTGATGGTAATATGGTTGTGCTTTTTCGACGTATAGCGGTTTGTAAGACGAATACGCCTCTCATTCTAAGACACGGTGGTAGCACTCGCAAGACAAACTTCTGAGACATGTCCACTCATCGTTGATTTTCGATCAGTATTGTTTCGTATTGCCAGCAATCAGTTATCGACGAAGTATTATATTTAGTAGTAGGGGGTGCGTGATAGGTTCGCCTTGAGCATCAGGCTTATAAAGTATGTGTTTGTGTTCTGAGATGTTCATAGGAACTAACTATCTCCAGTCGTAATGACGGTATGGATTTGATGTGGATTACTGTGATAGCAAAGGGAAGAGTATGTCAAGTCATAAGAATGGTACCGATATTACTATTTCCATAGCCACAGCTGTCAGCAGGGTGTATTTCTGATACTTCACTCATTGTCAAATGCCGTTCAACTGAGACCACAATCGTAACATTTAGTTGTAAGTACAGGGATAAAATATATATTAGACCGATTTTTTTCCTAAGATGATGCTGTCTATGCGTGCTTTGCATGCACTGCTGTTGACCTGGGCGGGAATGATTCACGTTTCCTGTTAGCGGTAGATGCAGTCTGAAAGGAGAGGCCTGTTGGAGTGTAGGAGTGTAGCTGGCTTAACCATGTTGTCGTCTAGATGGCCGAATAGCGAACTTATACTTAGTATGTGTTGGATAGCTTTAGTGATCACGTGGAAATTTGAGATGATTCAATATGGACGTGTGGCCGCACATTTCGCACCTATATTTAATTGAGGGAACATCGATTGTACTGTGTGCATCTAGCAGGTGAAATCTATTACATCACCGACATCGGTATTCACGAGTGGAAATATCAGTTACCCCTATTTTCTTTCGAGTTCTCACATAAAGGTCTTCAAAGATGGAACAAGTTTCTAGTTACTCAGTGGTTTACAGCACACTCCACCTCATTAAAATTTAGGTTTTGTAGAGAACTAATATCCAGTCTATATCTTCGGAATTAGGTTGCGCGAACGATTGGTAGGGTACTGCTGTGTGCTTGATATCAAGAAGTACAACGAAAATCTATAATATTATGGCAAACCATGCAAAAATACATGTGTTCTTGTAATCATAGAGTCTGGATATGCGTGTAGGAAAGCAAGCAAGCAAGCAGGTCCGTACCAGAAACAGTAATGTATCTGTGCCGAATTTGTAGAACAGTTCTGAGAGTGACTTCGGTCCACTGAGGGTGAACTGCTCACATGTTGGAAGTGGATGACTTGTTACCATCGGCTCCGGGAAAATATGTCATTCTGCGAGGAGTATATACGGTGCTGTCTGTCTTTGCGATGTATGTACGAGTGTCTGGTGGTCGATAGCTAGACGAATGATGTAAAACGGGCGATTTTTGTATGACACAGGATACGAATTGTATGTTTACTGCATTGTCTGGTACACAGTGATATATTGCTGGGTTGTAGATCGGTTTCACGCTCTAATATTCAAGGTCCTGTCCTCAGTGGCAGAGCAGTGTAGTTGTGTAAGAGTCTTCCCGTATTTGACGATCTGTAGGTCACTTTGCAAAGTTTAATTGTCAGTGCAATATGGTGATCTGTGCAAAATAGGTTTTTGCTGCTCAAAGTCTCGTCTGCAGAAAGAAAAAAAGGAAGGTAGTCGGTGCTTCCACACTGGTGGCATCAGTAATTCGATGGGTAAATTGAATAAGAAACAATCATAATGCTCGATTCATTCAGAAGACATCCTTTGTGCTGGGATATAGGAGCGTCTACATAGCAGTGAGAACGTTTTTGTATGTTGAAAGCAGGAAGGGTAACATGTGATGGATGGGGTGCCACGTTAGGACCATCAGGAGAAATGCAATCGGCGATATTCTCCGCTGTTCTCGTAAACAGGTTCTGTTAGGACAAGAATTTCCATGCAGAGAAGCTTAGACATCACAAACGCTCCTACAGAAGCAACCTTAACTATTTGTGGGACACTATACAATTTCCGAGAGGTAGAATTGGCTCTTATTTTACATAGCTATGTGATGTCAGTATAAGATTGAGAACCTTTTAGATGGTGAGTTGCCACGCAGACATTTTCTCGGCAATGTGTTAGCCATGCTTCGTACATGTGGACGTCTAGACTCAGCTTGTATGTCCTGTTAGGATCGATATGGAGAAAGCAGCCTGTGCCATTTTGTAACAGATTTCTATAGAGCAAGCTGTGACATCAGTATCTGCAAGTATGGCATCTGCAAGGGTGAAAATATGTGCATGCGACCCAGAGGATGACTTGGTGCTTATTTAGATAGACATATGACATCAGTATAACACTCGAAGAACTTTAACTGTAGACATGATTTTCACAAGCTGTCGGCAGCCACGTGAGAGTCATGGCTCATGCTGGCTTACATCCGACGGCAGCTCGCGGAGGCGTCGACCTGGGCATGCCCTTCGAGCGTCTGATTCGTTGACGATAGCTCGAAAGCGTTTTTATGTGCAATGAGTGTTTGTGGATTACATTATTTCCGGTTGTTTGAGTGTTGTGTGTGTGTTGACAGAGTATTATATATGCATTATTTCAGTGGTTACGAGTAATTTGCAAGTCGGTACATCAGTGTACCTCATTATTTCGGTGATTTACGAGTAGTTTGCAGGTCTGTATGCTGTGTACTGCATTATTTTGACAATTTACGAGTGGATTTAATGTCTGTACATCAGTGTATTGCATTGTAGTTTGCATGTCTGTGTGCTGTGTAGTGCATTATTTCGGTAATTTAGGAGTTGTTTGCGTGTCTGCAGAGCATTTAACATGCGTTATTTCGGTAATTTACAAGTAGTCAGCAGGTCTGTAGGCTGTGTGGCGTGACCCCAAGCATGTCAGATCGTGTGTTTTGTATCAGTATAATAAATGCACTATGTGAAATCTGTCCCTGAATAAATTGCTGGAAAATAAATAAAGTACACTCCTTCCTCTCTCCAGCAGCCCGTCACAGGCTGAGTCATTTTCCCCCTGAGACCGCAATCTAGGATTACGTCACGGGAGGGACAGCAGCACTCTCTGGTGGCAGTACTGTGTACTAGGTCAGTTGGACTCTGGACCCCATGGTGGACACACTGGATGGAGATACTGCTTCAAATAATTTAAATGAAGACTGCCTGTAAAATAAAGACTTACATCCATCCTGTCCAGCACAGGCCCATTCCTTTTCCCGCCATTCCCCCCCATCCCCCCCCCCCCACTGTCTTGGATTATGTCATGGGAGGGATGACAGCACCCACTGGTGGTAGTACTGCATACAAGGTCAGTTGGTCTCCAGAGCCCTTGGTGAACACAGTTGATGGTGGTACTGTCTCTAATTGTTTAAATAAAGACTGAATGCAAAATAAAGACTTATGTCCAGCACAGGCTGAATCCTTTCTCCCTCCAGTTCCTAGGAAGAGGTGGTGGTCGTATGACTTAGGTTAGTGGAAGTAGCCCAAGTGACCTAGCTTCCCGCCATTTTCTTAGGTTAGTAGAAGTGGCCATGGTGTGTTGCATTGTCCTGATGGAATTTGAACTTCCACCCATTTTCTGGGGGGGGGGAAGGGGTTAGGTTAGTGAAGGTAGCCCAACTGCCCGATCTTTCCTGCCTTTTTCTTAGGTTAGTAGAGATAGCCCAAGTGCCCTTTCTTTCCCACCATTTACTTAGGTTAGTGGAGGCAGCCCAATTGACCTATCTTCCCTCTAAAATTCAAATTTCCCGCCAGGGGGCGTGGCTCTTTTCCGCCATCATTGGTTACGGTAATGGCATCATCAGCTGACGTCAGAGCAGTCATCCTGAATGACGTGACCGTGTCATCAGCTGACGTCACGTGATGTCACATACTTTCATCATCAGCTGACGTCACCACTGCCTTCTTGGATGACGTCATTAACTGACGTCACGGCTGCCATATTGGTTGACGTCATCAGCTGTCACTGCTGCCTTCTTTGATAATGATACTTTGGGGCTGCACGAAGGTTGTCCCCCTACTCGAGGGCTACCAATTCTTCCACATTTGTTGGCGAAATAGAGTACACATGCTCCTTCAGGTGTCCCCACAGGATGAAATTGAGAGGATTTAGGTCAGGTGAATGTGACAGCCATACAGCTTAACCTCCGCGTCGAAGCCATTTCCCTATAAATGTGTTGTCCAAATACTGTCGCACATTAATTCCACAGTTTGGAAGTGCATGTAGATGTTGCGTGAAAGCATAATGATAGGGGTGCAGCTCATGCTCATGGAGCACGTTAACGACTGTGTGTTGTGAGGCACGCAGCTACCTTGCTACACTATGTGTACTTTGCTGAGGTTTTTGGTGTATGGTGTCCAGAGTAGCTTCCTCAGTAGCTGTAGTAGGGCGAGTCCATAAATGATCTCAGTCACACGATGGTGGAAGAGAACCAAGTACCAGAAGCATATTCACATATTCATCGTTTGTGTATGCCATACGTCTGCCACACTGGTTTAGAGGTTTACAATGAGAAAATTCGATATGTGTACGCAAGTACATTGGAGTCTGTCATGTGCGCATTACTCCACTCGGAACTAGTCGATGTCTGGTGGACGGCACTTACAGTATAAACCTGCTGTCAGTCCTGCACGCTGTTCCACCTAACGCGCATTATCCCTCTCACAGGTATTATTTTGCATGATTCATCCCAACACCACCCAGTTTCGAATTACACTGTTTCCCTAATGGTAATAGATGTGATGTTTCCACAGTCGAATCGATAGGATAATAATAATAACAATAATAATGCACTGAGATATGTACTAAACAGCATGTGGTTACCAGACTCATTGTTGAAAGGCATTATTAGTGGGGCTATGGTGATAACACATACAAATAGTAACGAGTTTGGGCGTTATTTGCACAGCACCTTGCTACTCCTACCGGTAATGTAAGGCCCTAACAAAATGTAATGGACCTGAACGAGGCAAGAATAATAGTTGGTACTAATCAAATGGGACCGCTAGAGGAGGGTACAAGGAAAACAGGTTTCACATCTAGTAGATGAAGTGGTGCGAATAAATTCACGCCCATGACATGGAAATGGCTTCATTCAATGCTGACCAATCTTCCATTTCTACAACTGTAGTATCTTAAGTGCAAATGTTTTCCAGAGGACCTGCTGCCTCTCTGTTGAAGATTAAGATGACAGATAACGTACTACCTGGACTACATTTACCAAATAAAAGACATATACCTCAACCCAGTATCGAATCATCGTCCTCCTGCATGCTAACTCAAAACTCTATCCACTGCACCAACTGTACAGCATGATTGATAGCTACTGACAGAGGTAGTTACCATACATGCGGTTACACTGTTGCCAGACTGCCACTCTTTAACGTCCTTTTGCTGCCGGTGTACTATCGGGAGGAAATTTTGTGAAAGACATTTTTTTTATCGCTAGCATGTAAGGAGTCTCTCTGGGATGTCCGAGAGAGCGAATTTCGCTTCGCCTTGTATAATGCCCTCAAGGAAAATGTACAATAGAGGGCATATTGACTATGAGGAACAGAAATGTTGCAGATTCGACGTTCGAATAATTCACGAATATTTGACAGGCATATGCTGTAGAAATTAGCCCCAGGCTGCACCGTGTGCGTGAATTCAGAGACATTGAACTAAATTTCTTGATGGGAGGGAACAGTCGAATTCTGTTTGCAGTAATACTAGGCTTGGTGGTAGTAGTCATTTGTTGCTGTCCTTTTCGTTTTACTGGAAAGCGCTACACTGGTGGATGGCCACAGTGGTAATTGTCAATCTTATGAATGCTTGGTGTCTGTTCTTTCGGATATGTCAAAAGAACAGACACCACACGGAAACAGCAGCTATGAAACATGTTACGTAAACTGAAGGAGGATTGGGTAGAAAGGAAAGGAAAGGGAAAGGATGATTGGTGTCTACTGCATCAGGAGTTTGCGCGGCACCAGCGGCAAAGAGTGAAAATGTGTGCCAAACTGGGATTTAAACCCTGGCTCTCCTGCTTATTAGAGAGTTGCGTGAACCACTGGCCCACCCAGACACAGTGCTTCTCACGCTCTGCAACTACCTCAGCACGCCTCCTGGCACACCCACACTCCCACCTAGGGCCACCTATCTGCAGCTCCCGTCCACGTCCTTCCTGCTTGCTACTTACAGATTCCCTTAGGAGGAAGGATGTGGTTGTGCATCCACATTGAATATGGTTCATTCATCATCCATCGAGCTGAATCAATTATATGAATGCGTGGTGTCTGCTCCTTTGGACATGCCCAAAAGAACGGATACCACGCAGTATTCGCAGCCGTGACACATATTATATAAACTGAAGGAGGAGGGGGGAGGGGGGAGAAAGGAAAGGAAAGGGAAGGATTATTGACAGGGAGTGTGGGTCAGCCAGGAGACGTGCCGAGATAGTCCACACAGCTCCAATAAACACTGTGTCAGTGCGGTGCAGTGGTTAGCGCAATTTTCTGCTAAGGAAGAGATTTTGGGTTCGAATCCCAGTCCCGCACACATTTTCACTCGTGGCCGCTGATGCTACACAAAGTACTGACGCAGCAGGTATCAATAATTCCTTCCGTTTCCTTTCCTTTCTCTCCCCTCCACCTTCAGTTTCAGTAATTGTGAACCTGTCGCGGGCAGTGAACGACTTTTTGGAATTATCCTTCGACTGCACTCTAAAGCTCTGTGCAGACGAAGACACATCTTGCGCCACTAATGGTACAACTTTCTGCTCCAGGAACTGGCATGCCATCTGGTAGCAGCGTTTGTACACACAATGACTGCAGATGCCGTAACATTATTTTAGAAAGTGGCTGATGACGATCTGAGAGAGGCAGCTGCTGCCTATGTAGTCATCTGCAGTACTATCTTGGCGACGTCGACGAAGAAATTTATGTTAGCGTAACAGAAGGTGGTGGAGTAGAGCTTGGATTTTAAGACGAGACGATGGCGGTCGGGAATTGCACAGTCTGTTAAACGATGAACTGAGGTTGGAGGACAGGGAATCATATAAAAATTTTCTGAGGATGGGCGAGACTGAATCCTGAAATTGCTTCGTTCAGTAGTTCCAAAAATAACGAAGCAAAACACAGTTATGCGAAAATACACTCCTGGAAATTGAAATAAGAACACCGTGAATTCATTGTCCCAGGAAGGGGAAACTTTATTGACACATTCCTGGGGTCAGATACATCACATGATCACACTGACAGAACCACAGGCACATAGACACAGGCAACAGAGCATGAACAATGTCGGCACTAGTACAGTGTATATCCACCTTTCGCAGCAATGCAGGCTGCTATTCTCCCATGGAGACGATCGTAGAGATGCTGGATGTAGTCCTGTGGAACGGCTTGCCATGCCATTTCCACCTGGCGCCTCAGTTGGACCAGCGTTCGTGCTGGACGTGCAGACCACGTGAGACGACGCTTCATCCAGTCCCAAACATGCTCAATGGGGGACAGATCCGGAGATCTTGCTGGCCAGGGTAGTTGACTTACACCTTCTAGAGCACGTTGGGTGGCACGGGATACATGCGGACGTGCATTGTCCTGTTGGAACAGCAAGTTCCCTTGCCGGTCTAGGAATGGTAGAACGATGGGTTCGATGACGGTTTGGATGTACCGTGCACTATTCAGTGTCCCCTCGACGATCACCAGTGGTGTACGGCCAGTGTAGGAGATCGCTCCCCACACCATGATGCCGGGTGTTGGCCCTGTGTGCCTCGGTCGTATGCAGTCCTGATTGTGGCGCTCACCTGCACGGCGCCAAACACGCATACGACCATCACTGGCACCAAGGCAGAAGCGACTCTCATCGCTGAAGACGACACGTCTCCATTCGTCCCTCCATTCACGCCTGTCGCGACACCACTGGAGGCGGGCTGCACGATGTTGGGGCGTGAGCGGAAGACGGCCTAACGGTGTGCGGGACCGTAGCCCAGCTTCATGGAGACGGTTGCGAATGGTCCTCGCCGATACCCCAGGAGCAACAGTGTCCCTAATTTGCTGGGAAGTGGCGGTGCGGTCCCCTACGGCACTGCGTAGGATCCTACGGTCTTGGCGTGCATCCGTGCGTCGCTGCGGTCCGGTCCCAGGTCGACGGGCACGTGCACCTTCCGCCGACCACTGGCGACAACATCGATGTACTGTGGAGACCTCACGCCCCACGTGTTGAGCAATTCGGCGGTACGTCCACCCGGCCTCCCGCATGCCCACTATACGCCCTCGCTCAAAGTCCGTCAACTGCACATATGGTTCACGTCCACGCTGTCGCGGCATGCTACCAGTGTTAAAGACTGCGATGGAGCTCCGTATGCCACGGCAAACTGGCTGACACTGACGGCGGCGGTGCACAAATGCTGCGCAGCTAGCGCCATTCGACGGCCAACACCGCGGTTCCTGGTGTGTCCGCTGTGCCGTGCGTGTGATCATTGCTTGTACAGCCCTCTTGCAGTGTCCGGAGCAAGTATGGTGGGTCTGACACACCGGTGTCAATGTGTTCTTTTTTCCATTTCCAGGAGTGTATATCTCAGCTTCAGATACGTAAGTACCTTTATGTTAACCTTGTATTACTAACCTGTTGTACATACGGTGCATACTTCTAAGCTTATAACTAATTCTATAATTTTTTTAGGTTAGTTCTAACACTGAGGTTTCTAGCTTGTGGAGAATACCTGCAAGCACGATATCCTCAAATTATTCCTGATATTTGTGATGCTTTACCACATCTACACATCTACGTCTACGTGATTACTCTGCTATTCACTATAAAGTGCCTGGCAGAGGGTTTAATGAACAACCTTCAAGCTGCCTCTCTATCGTTCCAGTCTCGAACGGCGTACGGGTCAATTGCCACTTTTCGCGCTATACAGATATCTTATCTAAATAATTTTGCAATTCGTTTTGGTCATCTGATGACTTTTCAAGACGGTAAATGACAGTATCATATGCAAACAATCTTAGACGGCTGCTGAGATTGTCTCCTATGTCGTTAATATAGATCAGGAACAATAGAGAGACTATAACACTTCCTTGGGGAACGCCGGATATTATTTCTGTTTTACTCGATGACTTACGGTCTATTACTACGAACTGTGACGTTTCTGACAGGAAATCACGAATCCAGTCGCACAACTGAGGCGATATTCCACAGGCATGCAGTTTGGTTAGAAGACGCTTGTGAGTCATGGTGTAGAAAGGCTTCTGGAAATCTAAAAATATGGAATCAGTTTCACATCCCCTGTCGATAGCACTCATTACTTCATGAGCATAAAGAGCTAGTTGTGTTTCGCAAGAACAATATTTTCTGACTCCGTGCTGGCTACGTGTCAATAAATCGTTTTCTTCGAGGTACTTCATAATGTTCGAATACAGCATATGTTCCAAAACGCTACTGTAAATCGACGTTAGTGATATGGGCCTGTAATTCAACGGATTACTCCTATTTCCCTTTTTGGGTATTGGTGTGACTTGAGCAATTTTCCAGTTTTTAGGTACGGATCTTTCTGTGAGAGAGTGGTTGTATATAATTGCAAAATACGGAGCTATACCAGACAGGTTCCTCTCAGAGTATGCTGATACACAGTATACTCTGAGAGGAACCTGACTGATATACAATCTGGCCCGGAACCCTTGCATTTATTAAGTGAATTAAGCTGCTTTGCGATACCGAGGATATCTATTTCTGTGTTTCCCATCTTGGTAGTTGTTCTTGATTGGAGTTCAGGACTACTTACTTCGTCCTCTTTGGTGAAAGAGTTTCGGAAAATCATGTTTAATATCTCTGCTTTAGTGACACTGTCATCAGTGACTTAACCGTTGTTATCGCGCAGTGAAGGTATTGACTGCGTCTTGCCACTGGTGTGCTTTATGTATGAACAGAATCTCTTTGGGTTTTTGCCAGATTTCAAGACAGAGTTTCATTGTGGAAATGATTGAAACCATCTCGCATTGAAGTACGCGCTATATTTCGAACTGCTGGAGAACTGTGCCAGTGTTAGGGATTTTGCGTTCTTTTAAATTTGTCATGCTTTTTTCGCTGCTTCTGCAACAGCGATCCCACCCGTTTTGTGTCCTTTGGGGGATCAGTACCATCACTTATTAATTGATGTGGTATATATCTCTCAATTGCTGTCGATACTATCTCTTTGAAATCATTCGCCAACTTTTCTACGCTTACATGATCAGATCGGAAGGAGTGCAGACTGTCTCTTAAAAAGGCGTTAAGAGCATTTTTATCAGCTTTTTAAAATAGATATGCTTTGCATTTCTTTTTATGGTTGTAGGAATTAAGGTATTCAGCCTAGCAGCTACTGCCTTGTGGTCGCTAATCCCTGTATTCGTCACGATACTCACTATTTGTCCTGGATTATTGTTAATAAGAGGTCAAGTATGCTTTCGCAACCATTTACGCTTCGAGTGGGCTCATGAACTAATTGCTCAAAATAATTTTCTGAGAAAGCATTCTGTACAATTTCGGATGATTTTTTATGCGTGCCGTCGGCTTTAAACGTATAATTTTTCCACCGACTATAGTTAAATGAGCGGGGTACCTACCTATTTGAAATGAGATTCAAGTTTTCTTTGAACTGTTCAGCAACTATATCTTCTGAGTCGTGAGGTGGGGGGGGGGAGGGGGGGGGGGGATCGGTAAAACGACCCAATTAATAGTTTAGTCCGAATGTCAAAAATATAACCTCTACGCATATCTACTTCAATTTCACTACAAGGCAAAGCACTTCTGACAGCAATAAATACTCCACTACCAATTGTATTTAATCTATCCTTTCTGAACACTGTTAGATCGTCAGAAAAAAATTTCTGCTTAACTTATTTCCGGCTTTAGCCAGCTTTCTGTACCTACAACTATTTGAGCTTCAGTGCTTTCTACGAGGGTCACTCCAAAAGAAATGCACATTATTTTTTTTTAATCCATCTTTCATTCTACATGTTTTAAAGTCTTATAGTGTGTAGCTACATCCTTTAGGAACAATATTTTCATTTCTCCACATAATTTCCATCCCTCTCAACTGCCATTACGCCATCTTGGAACCAGCGCCTGTATAACCTCACGGTAAAATTCTGGACCAACCTGTTCGAGTTACTGTTTGGCAGCGTGCACAAGGGAGTCATGATCTTCAAACCTCGTTCCACGAAGAGAGTCTTTCAGTTTCTCAAAGAGATGATAGTCACATGGAGTCAGGTCAGGACTGTAAGGCGGATGTTTCAGTGTTGTCCATCCGAGTTTTGTGATCGCTTCCATGGTTTTTTGACTGACATGTGGCCGTGCATTTTCGTGCAACAGCAAAACATCCTGCCTTTGCCGATGTGGTCGAACACAACTCAGTCAAGCTTGAAGTTTCTTCAGTGTCGTCACATATGCATCAGAATTTATGGTGGTTCCACTTGGCATGATGTCCACAAGCAAGAGTCCTTCGGAATCGAAAACCACCGTAGCTATAACTTTTCCAGCAGAAGGTGTGGTTTTGAATTTTTTTTTTCTTGGGTGAATTTGCATGAAGCCACTCCATTGATTGCCTCTTCGTCTCTGGTGAAAAATGGTGGAGCCATGTTTCATCACCCGTCACAATTCTTCCAAGAAATTCATCTCCACCATTCTCGTACTGTTCCAAAAGTTCGCTGCATACCGTTTTCTTTTGTTTCTTTGTGATCCACTGTCAACATCCTGGAAACCCACCTGGCACAAACCTTTTTTAACGCCAACACTTTCAGTATTCTGCAAACACTTTCTTCCCCTATCCCAACGTAGCGTGACAATTCGTTCACTGTGATGCGTCTGTCAGCAGTCACCAATTCGTTAACTCTCTGCACATTGTCTGGAGTGTGTGCAGTAGGAGGCCTGCTGCTGTGAGGACAATCTTCAATATTGCTGTGCCCGCTTTCATCACGTAACCTTCTTGCCCACCGACTAACTGTACTGCGATCGACAGCAGAATCTCCATACACCTTTTTCAACCACTTGTGGATGTTTCCCACTGTCTCGTTCTCATAGCACAGGAGTTATATGACAGCACGTGCTTCTGACGAACGTCAAATGTAGCAGCCAACTTGAAGACATGCTGTGACAGCGCCACTCACGGGAACAGGTTGAACTAAGTTTGAAAACAAGCGGGAAGGATGTATCTACACACTGGAAAACTTTCACACATGCAGAATGAAAATTGTATTTTTCCAAAAATAGTGTGCATTTCTTTTGGAGTGGCCCTTGTATTAGGGCTTGGAGCTCTGGTTCTTTCCCAACATAGCTACAACAATTTACAACTACAATACCGATCGTTTCTACAACTAACTTGCTCTGTTTTACCTGTCCTCTTTTACATGGACGCCCTTTCTGTGGTTCCCTGAGGCCCTCTAACCTAAACACCCGCCCAGTCCCTTCCACACATCCCCCGCTACCCGTGTAGCCGCTTCCTGTGTGTAGTGGACTCCTGACCTATTAAGCAGAACTCGGAAACACACCACCCGATGGCACAAGGCAAGGAATCTGCAGCGTACACGGTCACAGAGCCGCCTGAGCCTCTGATTCAGACCCTCCACTCGGCTCTGCACCAAAGGATCACAGTGGGTTCTATCGACGATGCTGCAGATAGTTAGCTCCGCCTTAATCTCGCAAGCAAGACTGGCAGTCTTCACAATTTCCGCTTGCCGCTCAGAACCAGAGAGAATCTCCTCCGATCCAAAGCGACATATGTCATTGGTACCAACATGATCCACCACCTGCAGATGACTGTATCCTGTACTCTTCATGGCATACAGAAGCAGCCTTTCCACGTCCAGAATGACTCCCCCTGGTATGAACACGGAGTGCACACTGGCTTCCTACCCCTCCTCGGCAGCCATGTTCCTAAGGGGCTCCATTACGCGCCTAACGTTGGAGCTCCCAATTACGAGGAAACCCACCCTCTGTGAGCGCCCAGACCTTGCGTGCTGAGAAGCTTCCTCTGGAACAGGGTGGATGACTGCATCCGGCTCAGCGACATCATCAACCACAGATAATGGCGGAAACCTGTTCGTCAAACGAATTGCGGAGGCTCTGTGATCAGCTCCTCAGAAAGTTCTTCACTGCCTGCCAGACTTTGGAATGATCTCCCATTCGACCACAGATGAGGGGTCAACCTCAGTGCAGGCAATATCCGGAGCGGCCACAGCAGTGCACCAAATGGGGGACACGTGGGAAGTGCTCGACGTCTCTCGCGTCCCCACCTCCGACCCCCCACAGTGATGCCCCTTGGCAGCAGCCTCAAGCTGTGTGACGGAAGCCAACGCATCTTGGAGCTGTGAGCGAAGGGTCGCCATCTCAGCTCCCTTCTGTAACACAGCAATCACAGTTCCTATTACTGCAGTCGCTCCCGTTTGACGCTTGTAAAAATATATACGACAAATGAACGATGTACTCGGCTTATTAGCAGCAGGAATTCGAAGTGCTCTCTCACTAACGGTCCAAACGACACTGAGCTACACTAACCGAAACAAACAAAAGCCTGTATGATCCGAGAGTCGATATAAGGGTCGATAGCAACGGAGGTACAGTACACTACACTGTTATTAAAATAAAAGCTTGTGCCTAATAGGCACTCGAACATGCAAGAAATTACAAAAATAATCTAGTAACTACACAGGTATCTGTAAATAAATAAGTCACTCCTGCTGTAAGCTCATAAAAATATACAACAAACGAACGGTGTACTCTCCTTAGCAGCAGGAACAAGAGGTGCTCTGTCACTTACGGTCTGTCCGACACTGAGCTATACTAACCAAAACAAACAAAAGCCTGTACGATGCGAGGCTCGATAGGAACGGCGGTACTGTACGCTACACTGTTATTAAAATAAAAGCTTGTGCGTAGTAAGTACTCGAACTTGCAAGAAATTGCAAAAAATAATCTAGTAACCATAAATGTATCTGCAAATAAATAAGTCGCTCCTACTGGAAGCTCGTAAAAATATACAACAAACGAACGGTGTACTCGCCTTCTTAGCAGCAGGAACACGAAGTGCTCTGTCACTGATGGTCTATCAGACCTTGACGGATTCATTCATGAAGGTACGTTGATTTTGTTAAATTCCTTCAGAACATGGCTACAATAAGTTAATGTAATAACACATTTAAATAAGCTGAAAAGTACAATAAGGGAACAATTTTTGTTCAGATCTGTTCGTCTCGCCAAGGAACATATTTCTGGGTGAGGGTGTATTCTGTGTCCTCTGCAACAATTTTTGAAACAGTTTTCTTTGATATGTTTAGTTAATTGTCAAACCCCTAGCATTCCCTTTATACTGCTAAATTCATTAGAAATAGCAACAAGTATTTAGTGGCATTCTTAACAGTTTCCAAAAAAATATTTCAGGGGAGGGAAGTATCTCTGACCTAATCATCAGCTTTGCCTGTGTGCTGGCATTATCACATACTTTTATAGTTTGGCAGTTATATTCAAAATGTTGCTCTTCATTGTAAAAGTTTATCTTGAGAATTGAACCTTAAAATTTATGGGCCCAAACTGTTTCTCCACTACCTGAGGAATCTTCAGACAGAATCAGCACATATCATAATTCATCATTTTCAGTTGTTAGGGGAAAATGTGTCTGACACACAATGATTCTAGAGTTTAAGATCATACTTAGTTTTCAGTTCAGGTTTGTATGAAAGTCCCATTGACATATTCACATAAGATTTTCTGTCTTTCAGATGCCATCAACAGAAAGTGATGGCATCTGAAACATGGGGAATTCCAACCAACCGCTATCGTACTACCATAATTCCAAAGGAGGTAACAGCACTGTGTTACTGGCACTTGTTGATGCACAGTACAAATTTACATGTGTGAATGTAGGTTGTAATGGGAGGGTTCGTGATGGAGGAGTGTTTCAGAACAGTCTATTCTGTGAAATTTTTATTGATGCTGAAAATTTAATGAATACTTCTCCACCAGAGATATTATCAGGAATTCAAACTGCTGTGCCTTATATAATTGCAGCTGACTGCTTTTTCCTTATCAGAGCATATAATGAAGCCATATGAGGGAAATCTCACACAATAATAGAAAATATTTAATGACCATTTGAGCATGGCAAGAACTTATGAAAATGCTTTTGGAATACTGAGCAATAGGTTCAAAACTCTCCTTAAGAAAATGGAGCTAACTGTTGACAATGTGGAGAAAATCACACTGTCTACTTGTGTGCTACATAATTTTTTACTAGGCACTTGTGGGAAGAGTTATGTTCGACGATCGGAATAGAAAGAGGACACTAATTTATCTGTTATCTTCACAGGGGAATGGCAGCAAAATAACCTGAGGGGCATAGCAAGATTAGGTCAACCGAAGTTAGTTAAAGAAGCTACGAAAGTGAGGGACACACTTCTGGCATATTTCAGCGCTGCTACGCATGTACAGTGGCAGTGGGGATTTGCAAAAAAAAAATCTTTGAAATAATTAATTTAAATTATTACTGAAAAGTTAATATGGTGTACAGAAGAGTGTTGTTGTTGTTTTGGGGAAGGAGACCAGACAGCGAGGTCATCGGTCTCATCGGATTAGGGAAGGAAGTCGGCCGTGCCCTTTCAGAGGAACCATCCCGGCATTGGCCTGGAGTGATTTATGGAAATCGCGGAAAACCTAAATCAGGATGGCCGGACGCGGGATTGAACCGTCGTCCTCCCGAATACGAGTCCAGTGTCTAACCACTGCGCCACCTCGCTCGGTACAGAAGAGTGTATGATGTCCATAAATTAACTGAGCTGGTATTAGCAATAAATTCTGTAATTTGAATTTGCTGTAACTACATTTCATATTCAGGATAATGCTCTGAATTCAACTTGTATTCTCCAGATGTTAAGAAATTAAATTTTAATGCAAATAAACAATCATGTTACACATTACTGCCCAACCCTTCCTCTTGTACATGACAAAGTATATTAATATCTCCCTCTTTGCTTTTATCACTAGAGCTTTACTTTTTATTTGTTGTAGATAAGCAGTTACATATGAACAAAATACTTCAAGATCAGTTGGAGCAGTTTTTGGTTTATTTATGCTGGTCAGTATATTGTCAGCTCTTTCCAAAATAGCATTTTTTTTCTTCGTTGTAAGCACTCTTCCTTTTTGTCCCCTTGATCATATCACTCACACGTGGACTTTTGTATTATGTCGACGATAATGCTGTTTGAAATGTCTGGCAACATCACATCCCTCTATAATTATGAAATCTTCACTAACATCAACGGTCGAATTTGGGATCTCTAGACAGATAATGACAACAATTTACACAACCTTATAGTTTTTGTGGTGGGATATCTATGACCAATACGAGACACTGTGCAAGATCATGGTTTACGAATTCAGCTTCACATAATATTTTATTTTAAGTTACAAAGGGAAAAAAAAGACAGCGCCACTACCTGGGTTCGAAACCACATTCTTCGAATTAAAAACGCAGCAGACAACTGAGCTACACTGACACACTTAGACAATTACGCATAATGTATCTTGTGTGGTCCGCCCACACAAACCAGTTATCAACTTAGATTTTTTCACCTACTCTACTAACTACAGTCAAAAGTGAAGGTAAAAAATTACTTAGTTTGACGTTAGTGTAGTCCACGCTTTCTTGTGCGAATTATGCACTGCAAGTCCCTTTCCTTGCCTGAACATGGCTCGCAAAAATAGAAGTTTGTTAAAGTACCACACTGTGGGTTCATGCACGCCTGCAGGTTCCATACTATTCTTCGCGAAGCTTTTATTTTATTAAGATCCGACACAAACATCGTTCGTAAACTTTTCATCTCCGCTACAATTTCGGCATGATACGAAAACCTAACCTCCTTCAGTGAATCAACTATTTTGCCGAGCATTTCCTGGCGTGTTTATTATGATATGTGGGTGATTTTGTGTCATAAAGACATGTTTCATGTCTGTATGCTTCAATAAGTATTTCTATAGCTTCCTTAGACCACTCCATTCTAATATAGTGCACTACTGATAAAAAAAAGAGACAAACAGAAAAAAAACAGATTTACGCGCTGAAATGGCACGCCATAGCGTGGAATATAGCTTCATTCTATTTTTAGCCGCTCTGTAAATGGATTAGGTCTTGCGACTCCGTCATGCAGTTAGAAAAACAGCTACACTGCGCGCCAAAATGCCCGCTAGATGTGCTGTCGGCTGACGGGAAGAACGCGGCCCTGTTGCGAGGGCGTCTCGTGTATCTTGACCGGCTGCAATCTCCACCGACGCTGCAGCACGCTACCAGCCGGCTAATTTGTTGCGTCAGTCGATCGACCTTCACCGCTAATCTAACGTTCTCAACTCGCGCTACCGTGGTGGCTGTACTCGCGCACTGCGCGGCTGATACCGTAATAGGCGCGGGTGAGACGGCATCCAGCACCTTTCGGCCAATTCTATCACGGCCTCTAACGACATCTCCGACTGCGTCGCGATAATAGCTTCGTTAGATGGAGGTAAGCGACTGCTCCAGATTGTACGCAGCACATGGTCGGGTACGGTACCAACGTCACTTCTACACTACTGGCCATTAAAATTACTACACCAAGAAGAAATGCAGATGATAAACGGGTATTCATTGGACAAATATATTATACTAGAACTGACATGTGATCACATTTTCACGCAATTTGGGTGCATAGATCCTGAGAAATCAGTACCCACAACAACCACCTCTGGCCGTAATAATGGCCTTGATACGCCTGGGCATTGAGTCAAACAGAGCTTGGATGGCGTGTACAGGTACAGCTGCCTATGCAGCTTTAACAAGATACCACATTTCATCAAGAGTAGTGACTGGCGTATTGTGACGAGCCAGTTGCTCGGCCACCATTGACCAGACGTTTTCAGTTGGTGAGAGATCTGGAGAATGTGCTGGCCAGGGAAGCAGTCGAACATTTTCTGTATCCAGAAAGGCCCGTACAGGACGTGCAACGTGCGGTCGTGCATTATCCTGCTGAAATGTAGGGTTTCGCAGGGATCGAATGAAGGGTAGAGCCACAGGTCTTAACACATCTGAAATGTAACGTCCATTGTTCAAAGTGCCGTCAATGAGAACAAGAGGTGACCGAGACGTGTAACCAATGGCACCCCATACCATCACCCCGGGTGATACGCCATTATGGCGATGACGAATACACGCTTCCAATGTGCGTTCATCGCGATGTCACCAAACACGGATGCGACTATCATGATGCTGTAAACAGTACCTGGATTCATCCGAAAAAATGACTTTTGCCATTCGTGCACCCAGGTTCGTCGTTGTATAGACCATCACATGCTGCCTGTGATGCAGCGTCAAGGGTAAATGCAGCCATGGTCTCCGAGCTGATAGTCCATGCTGCTGCAAACGTCGTCGAACTGTTCGTGCAGATGGTTGTTGTCTTGCAAACGTCCCCGTCTGTTGACTCAGGGATCGAGATGTGGTTGCGCGATCCGTTACAGCCATGCGGATAAGATGCCTGTCATCTCGACTGCAAGTGATGCGAGGCCGTTGGGATCCAACACGGCGTTCCGTATTACCCTTCTGAACCCACAGATTCCATATTCTGCTAACAGTCCTTGGATCTCGACCAACGCGAGCAGCAATGTCGCGATACGATAACCCGCAATCGCGATAGGCTACAATCCGACCTTTATCAAAGTCGGAAACGTGATGGTACACATTTCTCCTTCTTACACGGGGCATCACAATAACGTTTCACCAGGCAACGCCGGTCAACTGCTGTTTGTGTATGAGAAATCGGTTGGAAACTTTCCTCATGTCAGCACGTTGTGGGTGTCGCCACCGGCACCAACCTTGTGTGAATGCTCTGAAAAGCTAATCATTTGCATACCACAGCATCTTCTTCCTTTCGGTTAAATTTCGCGTCTGTAGCACGTCATCTTCGTGGTGTAGCAATTTTAATGGTCAGCAGTGTAAGACACCGCAGATACTGTGATGGTCTTCGGTCACCAGTATCTTCTTGAGTTAGTACCTGACGGATGCGCTCTTCTTGTGACGCAGATACGCAGCGGATCAGCTATGTCTTCAGCCGTTCGTATGCATTCCCTTCAGGTGGTGCGACGATGATATCTTGCACTTCTGCCGCATATTGTTGCTCCAGTTGACTCACCACCAATGCAAATTTAGATGCGTCAGCGGTAACGCGTGAATAAAAAAAATTTGCCTCTACCTGGGCAAACCAGAGCGCCAGATTTTATGGCCAGAACGGCGGTAGCCTCACGGCCAGTCTAGATACTGCCGGATTAGCAGTTGTTTGATTCTCATTCATTCTTTACTGGTGTTACGTACTCGCAGGCAGGCCAGATCACGTCAGGGTCACCACTTTGGTGAGTGACAGGACTTAATTCGTTTACACTGCGGCTAAATACTGCATGTCCTTTACTAGCAATGCGATAGCGCGCCACCAGATGGCAACAAGGTAACTGTTCACGCGAAGCAATTTACTCGCTAAGTCTGTAATGGCACAAGAGATGTCTCCGTCTGTACGGGGCTTAATAGTGGCGTGTTGTTCAAAGCTATCGGTAACAAATCTAGCAGTCCGCTTTGGAATTGCTTCGATGTATTAAGCAGGTCCCAAACACTCGGGCAGTACTCAAGAATAGGTGGCACTAGCGTCCTAAATGCGATCTCCATGACAGATGAACCACACTTTCCTAAAAATTCTCTCAATAAACCGAAGTCTCCCATTCGCCTTCCCTACCACAATCCTCACATGCTCTTCCCATTTTATATCGCTTTGCTGCGTTAGGTCCAGATATTTAAACGACGTGACTGTGTCAAGCATCGGGCATGGATGCGTGTGATGTCCTTAGGTTAGTTAGGTTTAAGTAGTTCTAAGTTCTAGGGGACTGATGACCTCAGCAGTTAAGTCTCTTAGTGCTCACAGCCATTTGAATCATTTTTTTTTTTTTGTTGTCAAGCAGCACACGATTAACGCTTTATCTACATCTACATCTACACCCTGCAAGCCACCCGACGGCGTGTGGCGGAGGGTACCTTGAGTACCTCTATCGGTTCTCCCTGAACATTATGGGATTGTTTTTCCGACTAATCCGCATTAACTTAAGTTTCTCTACATTTAGCGCTAGCTTCCAATCATCACACCATCAAAAATGTTGCCTAAGTCATCCTGCATCCTCTTACACCTTCTCGTAAACCACAGCGTCATCATCAAACAAGTGCCAATTGCTGCCTATCCTGTCCGCCAGATCATTTATGTATACAGAAAATAACAGCTTTCCTATAACACTTCCCTGGTGGCACTCCTGGCAATACCCTAGTCTCTGATGAACATTTGCCGCCGCGGACAACGTACTGGGTTTTATTACTTAAGAAGTTTTGGAGCCACTCACATTTTCTATATGCTCATACCCCCGTCAATAGTCTGCAGTGGGGCACCATGTAATGGGCCGTACTAGATATGTGAGTGGCTCGAAGAATTTTTAGGTAACAGAATCCAGTACGTTGTCCTCGACGGTGAGTGTTCATCAGAGACATGGGTATCGTCAGTAGTGCCCCAGAGAAGTGAGATAGAAATCCTCTTATTCTCTTTATACATAAATGATCTGGTGGACAGAGCAGACAGAAATCTGTTCTTGTTTGATGATGATACTGTGGTGTACGAGAAGGTGTCAGCATTGTGATTTTACAGTGCACCAAACAACTTGGTCAGTCTCGGAGTTCAAAGGCCCAAGTCGATGGTGGCGACTTGACAGCGCCGTTGCTGTGGCATTCAGTCTTTCGCTTAAACTACCATACAAGGTCTCCAGGAACAAGAATCAGTACGTTTTGGCTGACATCCCCAACCTACCTGAACCCTCTCTCAACCAAGTTTAATACTTACTGTAAATCAGTGTTTCTGTCTCAAAGAAAAACTTGTGATTATGCAGCGCAATACAGGTGTTATAAAATTTATGTGAAGGATTATACTTTATTTGTGGTTGGAATATTTGTTCTTTATCCTTAGGTGTATTTGATTTTGTTCTGAATTTGGTTCATGAAAACGTAGTATAATTTCTAAATTTCTCCGAGCAGAATAACTAAGTCGTGTTATGTTCAAGAAAAGCTTAAAATAGTAAGCAATACATACCTTTGAATACTGTCGAAATCGATAGTTTTTTCCCGATTTTATCGCACGATGCGCAATTATACGTACTGGTATCAATCCCATTTATCTTATCCATTCGTACTGGAACGTCCCTAGTCATGCTATACCGGCGTTTGTGGCCTCAGCTCACGGCCACTGGTCACCAGAGCACGAGAGAGTCAGGGTGCTGTTTAAATATACAGAGATCTAAAGACGTTTGCTCTGCTCCTCTTCCTAATTTCACCACGCTGTTACTAGGCTTTACGTCATTCATTAATTCAGTATTTGGTGCGTGCTATACAATTCTTATCAAAAATATTTCTTATATAAAGGAGTACAGAAAATTGGTCCGGTTCCTCCGGTTAATGACTGTTCATTATACAGTGACGGAAAAAAATCACAACACCAAGAATTAGTTGTGCGAAATAAACGAAAGTTGGTAGGCGTGTTTCTACATCTGAAAGGTGATGTCCATTTAAATTTCGCGTCACTCGCATAAGAGTGGCGTTGGTAGTGCAACTATGAGGATGCAAATACGGTTTGTTTTAATTACACGCTGTAACGGTCGTGGGCGTTAGTTACCTTTCAGGTTGGACGTGGTGAGCTGAAGTTAGTCAAGAATGCCTTCAAGGCGACAAGGACGCCATTATCAACACGTTACTGAGTTTGAATGAAGTCGTGTAATAGGGCTACGAGAAGCTGGATGTTCCTTCTGCGATATTGCAGAAAGACTTTGCAGGAATGTGGCCACTGTACGTGATTGCTAGCAGCGGTGGATAAGAGCTCCAGATGGCCACGTGGCATTACCAAGAGGGAAGACCATCGTGTTCGGCGTATGGCTCTGACGCATCGTACTGCATCTGCTGCACCAATTTGAGCAGCAATTGGCGCCACACTGACACAACGAACTGTTACAGATCGGTTAATTCAAGGACAGCTCCGAGACAGACGTCCTTTAGCGTGCATTCTGCGGTATCGGCCGCAATCCGGCCGGCCACACTTTCAAATATGCGAGCTGCCAGTTACGCAGCCGCGTTTCCTACAGCCGCCACCGCAGCACGTGGGCGCTGCCACGAACAATTACTGCTATGCCAATGAGATCCGAACATCCCCTCTCCGAAGCTTCAACGGCGGGTGAACTTAAGTTCGGACATCCATACACTGGCCCTATTTTGTGGGTTTGGTTCAAATGGTTCAAACTTCTCTGAGCACTATGGGACTTAACTTCTGAGGTCATCAGTCCCCTAGAACTTAGAACTGATTAAACCTAACTAACCTAAAGACATGATACACAGCCACACCCGAAGCAGGATTCGAACCTGCGACCGTAGCGGTCGCGCGGTTCCAGACTGTAGCGTCTAGAACCACTCGGCCACCCCGGCCGGCTTCGTGGGTTTGCCAGTTGAATAACATTTATAGACTTTCATAGTGTCAGGGCTCGACATCTTCTGAATAGACATTGTATTGAAGAGTGACAGATTTATAAATCTTTTGTACCCATATAACACGTTTCAACATCCAAAGCTACTATTAGCAACTGACGCTGTAACAACAGCAACAAAGTTATGTATTATTCTTACTGTTTGATATTAGATGCAGAACAAATTAATACCTGAATTCTCTGTTCACGAACGGCATCTGTTCATCGCTTTTGTATGCACTAAAGAACCACACAATGTGCGAAGGAAGGCATCACACATTCCACTGACCCCAAACCACCGCCATTTGCAACTTTAATGGTGACAAGCGAGAGCTCATTGGATGCGACGGTGGAGGTGTACTGTGTTTTCTGATCAAAGCTCATTCTGGCTTGGTGGCAGAGATGGCCGTGTGTTGGTTAGAAGGAGGACGGTTGAGGGCCTTCAACAAACTTGTCTGCGTGCTAGACACACTGGATTTACACACGGTTTGGGGTGCGATTTCTAATGACAGCAGGAGCACTCTCATGGTTATCCCACACAACCTGACTGCAAATTTGTATGTGAATCTTATAATTCGGCCTGTCGTGCTGCCACTCAACAACAGTGTTCCAGAGGGAACAGCACATATGGAACATCATCGGACAACAACTCCAGCGTCATCCACAAACAGCATTAACCGCTCCTGTCTTGACCGATCAAATACAGCAGGCATCCATCATACAAACTGACATCCAGCACCTGTACAACATAATGCATCCACGTTTGCATGCTTGCATTCAACATTCTGGTGGTTACACTGGTTATTAATGTACCAGCATTTCACATTTGTAATGGCTTATCTCGCCCTTACATTAACCTGTGATCTTTCAGTGCTAACACTTACGTATGTTATCTAGACAAATATAGTCCCGAAATTCCATAACCTCCATTAGTTATTTTTTGATGTTGCGACTTTTTCCCGTTATTCTGTGTGATGGAATCACCACATGATGAGGAAAAAGAACATTCCAGACTGTTATCCAGCACCTCTTTCCTCTTGCCGGCCATTTATTGGTAATGCGGTAGATCAGTTATCATGGTTACAAAGTAGAGTGACGTCCAGCAGTTTTATTCCTGTTGGAGATACTTCAAGAACTGAAATGGGAATCCCAGGTGGGAAGGAGGCATTGGCAGTAGGGTAATGGGGCTCATAGGATACTTTTGATAACAAATTTATATACAAATTAATCAAATTGATCAATTAATTAATGATGTCACGTGTTTTCCCTAGCCGGCAGGTAGGTCCCCGCCAGCTCCCCCTCCCCACCCCTCCCCCTTCCCCTCCCTACCTACCCTATTGGTGGGAATTTAAAAAATTGCGGGAATTCCTCTGCCCCAAGGCTGTTCTATCGTCCCACTCGACCCACTACTCGGAAATTGGCGAGAAATTCAAAATGGTGGTGTTCTTTCGGGTACTCGAACCATGGTCCCTCTGAGCAGAAAGACCATGTGCGCCCCTAACATAAGGAAACTGTCCAGATGCAGGAGAGGAAGATTAGATTAGTGTACTTCATTTAATTTGGGTGGGAAACTGAAGTAAAGACCGCTTCTAATCACGTAATTAATCATATAGATTTGGCCTAATTACACATCTATATGCATAGTGCCACACAAAGAGCGCCGAAATTCGAAATACAGCTAAAAAATTGACGATGCCATACAACTGGTATTATCCTGCTGGGAAAAGAAATCACAGTACCACTGTAAACTAGAGGCAAGATGTACGCAAACTCTACATAGCATAATCCATTCACCCTACAAGCTGGCAGGAAAAAGGATGGAGTGGAAAGTGTATCTTTATTTCTGATGGGAATTGGGATCAACTGACGAGATGTTGGTGTTGGACAGAGAGGAGTTTAACAAGTGTAGTACCTGTTAGCATACTGCCGAGGACTGCGTCTATAGTTATTTGACGTCAGAGTCCGCTACAGACGCCTCCCGCTGCATTGCTCGACAATCACCTTGCAGCCCAAGTGATGAAATGGAATGCCAATACACGCTACCAAAACTGATGGAAACTGCTTTACTGTTCTTATTACACACGAAATTGTGAAAAAAAACACAGCAGTCGTAAACAATGGGTCATAAAAAAATGGTTCAAATGGCTCTGAGAACTATGGGACTTAACTTCTGAGGTCATCAGTCCCCTAGAACTTAGAACTATTTAAACCTAACTAACCTAAGGACATCACACACATCCATGCCCGAGGCAGGATTCGAACCTGCGACCGTAGTGGTCGCGCGGTTCCAGACTGTAGCGCCTAGAACCGCTCGGCCACTCCGGCTGGTGGGACATAAAGCAACACTTGTACTGGGAAATGGTAAAATTTATCGTAATAAAACAATTACCACAAAAACCGACACCAAAAGAGTACACTGGGAGAGAGGGCGGCAGTTGCACCTGTGTTCTCCTCGATGTGCGGTCACGAACTAGCCAAATTAGAGCCAGTCTTACCTCCACCCTGCCACCCCCCATCTCTCCCTCACCTCATCGTAGGTAGGGATACAGGCATGTTCTATCTTGTCGCTGATGGTCCACAGAGAGATCCATCTGGTGACAGTGACACACTGTCTCCAATCTACTGAAATCAGTGACAGATTGATGCTTCCTGCAATCTGTTAAACATATTTCTCAGAAAAATGGGATCCCCACACCAACCTCCTGGAACAACAACGAAATTCCAGAGAACTCACCAGAATGCTTTTTCAAATGTCCTCCGCTACTGCTTCTGCGTGCAGGCATGAAATCCACCCCAGCAGGTAGGTGTGGCCGGCTGTAGCCGGAGATCCAGGCAGTGGGTCAGTGGCATTGATGCCAGAATACACAATAGGCTAAGACGCCGGCGGGCCACGGGAAAATCCGAGATAAATTATGGCTACCTAAACACAAGCTGACTGTCTAAAAGTACTGTTGCGCTGCAGTGTCCCTACCACGACCGATTTCTCCTGCTGGTGCACGCTGTTATTGCAAGAGAAAACAGTTCATCGTAACAGTTGCATTTAATGTCAACACACTTCTTACAAGCGAGCATCTATTTAAAAAAAGCACAATCGTGGTGATAAAAAATGTCCTGTTTTCACCATCACAGAGATGATAAATTTAATGTTTCCACAAAAATAGCCGCAGTCCATTTTCTTTTAGTTTTACGAGCACAATCAATACAGTCTGAGAGCATTGATCATGTTCAAATTATAAATTGTTGTCCTCGAGGGCATTATATTCTTTTCAGATTATTGGATTATCAACACAGAACAGCATCTATGCAGTCATTCCTTTACGTTCGACTGCAGGATACAATTCGCATCTCTTACCCCACCACCCATTATTTTGTGACAGCCAACAAAGTGAAAAAAACTACAGCACTGCCATCGATTACAGATGACTGAACTGCAGCGGTTGAAGCTCCATAGTGATTCATCTGACAGATTTATTAACTTATCTCACATCTCCTATACACGTCCACCCTGCGTAAAATCGAAGAAAAGCTTTCAACATTTTGGTGCGAAAACTGTCGATCACCGCAGAATGTCCGCGTTGTTTATAAACTTTCACGAGAATAAAGAAAATGAGAGAATTTAAACTCCGAAGTACCTGGTTTGAGAGTATACCTGGCGTTCAAATCAGTGTCTGTAAATAGCCATGCACATGGGTATTCCAAACATTTAATACGCATAAAATAACATTATTGAATACAGCCTTTCGCGCCATTTGTTCACATGTCGGAAGAAACACAAACGTTTTACGATTGGCAACAACATGCAGTATTTAAAAAGAACGTTGTTGTTTTGTACACTACTGCAGGTCCCGTTTTACTAATGCGATGCTATATCGCTCTGGAGTTTACTCATAGTGGGGAACAGCCCGGTCACTTCCTAGGACACCAAAATAGAGTAGAAGGAAGTAGTTTCATCGTTTTAAAGTTTGTCACGGTAGTGATTGGGGTATAAAACTTGCAGGGTGTGTGTATATCTGATATTGGGCATATATGCCCTGCATTAGAGTATTAAGCTCGTTGCATTCCCCACGACTAACACTTCAGAAACCATATGACTGTAATAATATAGCGTTTTTAGGTGCAGAGCCATGTAGCCTTAGGAGTGTGTGTTTATGCTGATTGATCATTTCTTTTTTGCCGGTACCTTCTTGCTACTAACTCCAGATACTGGAATAATGCTCCAGAATTGATAGCACAGTTGATTTATGTAAAATGTTTCGAACTCCATCTGTCTGGAACTCCATACGTTTATTCTTAACTGCCTGTTATATCATCACAACACACTCACGTCTGCTAACCTCCTCAACACGTATGCATCTGGAGAGATCTTGTGAACTTGAATGGGTGTCAAGAGTAAGAATGGTGCTGAAAAACCTTCACTGAACAGCAGTTACAAACACAGCTCACTCTCTTCCTTCACAACACATTGAATGTTGTGGGTATAGTACCCTCCTACTTCTGGTCAGTTGCAGATTAAATTGGCGACCGTGTTGCAGGGAGGGTTGGTCAAGGACAAAGTGGGGGGATCTGTCAATCTCCGACGTTATCCTATGAATGCGAAAATACTCTGTGACTCCCATCCACATAGGGAAAGATGACCAATCGTAATAGTAGATTCTGCACTGTGATTGATGTGCTAGAAGTATGTAGATAACCTAACTGAATTGGTACAGGACGCTGTCTGGTATACTTTGGTGTATATGACCGAATAGATGTACTGCACAGTCATCTATCTGCACTTGCAGTCTAGTATATGGTACTTTCTAAGTAGTGGAGGGGAGGTTTAGCGATGATATAGAAATTGGGTAGTATTCTGCTGTCATTGGCTGGCACTGAAATTACGGAACAACTACTAAAATTGAACATATTATCAACTGCAGTGCTTATTAAAGTACATCATCCCATATCGACAGTGTCTTTTCTGTCCCATCTGTCCACTGGTATGCTGTTGATTACCACATAATGATTGACTGACACCACTTGTTTCAGACGGAGAGAGCCTTGGCAGAGCACTGGACATCTGATACTTGTCACTGTGGAACATGGGATTAAATGTAGAGGTCATCACCTTCAGATAGTTACTTGGAGACATTCCTGAATGTTGCAAACTCATCCTGTTTCCATATATAGCAATGCCCTCCACATTTTTTTCACCAATACGATAACAGTATCTCTTTTTATTGCTACTACCCCATGCAAGTTGTGAACAGTACCTCCCGGCGATGGTCAACACAGGGATCATGTGCACAACTGCAAAATCAGGAAACAATGCTCTTGGTCTCTTCGAAATGGAACACTAAGACATCTGCTGCACCGTCAATGTATAGGTCATCATCTTCGGATAGCTGTTTGGAAACGGTCCTCAATGTTGCAAACTCTTCCAGTTTTCATATGTTACGATGTCTTCCACATTTTTGTCAATAAGAAACATTTCCTCTGTGTTTTATTTCTACCATCCTGTGTGTTGTGGGAGCAGCAGAGTTTACACCATGCAATGTACAGCTTTCTGTGAAAGTCAATGGATCGAAATGTGTTAATGTCAGTTTAATACCTGACAAAAATCTTGAACTCACTGTAGAAAAACAAAATGTATGGCGGTGTACAAAGCTGTAGTCATAAACTGCCTGGATGTGTTATATCTGAAAAACAGTGTATCAAACTGCTTATGAAAGAACAACACAGGAACCCTCTCTTTGAATGTTAGTCTGTGGGATATGGTCTTCCTCCAGTTCAGGCGACAAAACTTTACACAGGTCTGTGCAATTGACTTCGATCACTGGCTACCTGCTCCGTTGGATCAATACACGTATATGTAGTATGCTCGATGTCAACACGCAGACAGTATTTGTTTTTCAATGTATCGGAAGAGAGAGACACAGTAAAATATTATAAGGCGATGTTAGGAGGTTCTATTACAAGGAGTGGCATTACTGGTTAAAGTTTGGATGCATATAGATTGTAGTTCATTTTTACCTACTCTGGATGTTGCAAAATAACGATGAGGAGTTCTCTCAAACGTAATAAATGACTATAGATACCGATCTGTATTATTATTTTGAAACCTTCCCGTCTCCTCTATACCTCTTTTGTTGTTACGCAATAACTGTCTCCTCTATATCCCTTTTGTTACGCAACCTTCCCTTTTACATTAACCTATGTAACCTTCCCTTAAGATTTCTATCTCTTGCTTAATAATAACAAATGAAATCTTCCCTTTGAAATTTATTCTCTTTCTCAATCTTCGCATACAAATTTAATTGTTGCTTATTAAAAGTGATTTTCTGATTATTTCGACGAAACATAGAATGTGTTGTCGTCGTGGCCCTCAGTCGTTATCTGCAATAACCCAAAACTGTTCCGTACCTTTCTTCTACTGTTACTGGATCGCCATCTGACTGCTACATCGAACTGCGACATGGATATACTTACTCTGGTTTACTATACTCTTAACTGCTGGTGGGCTGTCATAATAAGTGGCTGTATTTATTACCAAAGCTGACGTTATTCTTTATTAGCAAAGCTGACGTTATTCTTTAATTAATTTGACTGAAGTTACGTAATTCATAGTTACACTTTTTCTTGACAACAATAAAATTTTTGCAAAGTTTTATGTTGATCGTTTTTGGGATGGATTATAATCAGTAATGCAATATTGCTGGCAAAAGTTAATTATATTCTGAATGAAATGATTTTACAAACGTTCAAATGGGACATACATTTTACAATAATCTTACAACTGGCATTGCGCAAACATACCTTCAGTAGTCTTGAGTTTCGCAAAGAAAATAATTCAATAATATTAGTTCCTCTTATGATAATAGTTAGTTGATGTCTCTGTACATCCGTTTATAATCTCTTGTAAATCATAGCTGGTGGCAGGCAGGCACACTACTCCTCTCAACCTCTCGCTTCAGACCTGCTACCAACTCGCTTCACATCTCGCTTACTACTGACATCCTACGAACGCTGAAGTGCGGTCTCTCCTGCCAACAATGCTTTCTGGTGCAGACAATCCCTGCTACCATTACAAAATGTGTCAATGCGCGGTATTTCCCGCTCTTTTCTTAAAATGTATCCGTACGCGGTTTCTCCCGCCCTTTTTAATGTTATATAAACAATATTTTGGTGCAGATATTCCCTGCTACCACAATTATTTCCAACATGACAAATATTAATTATTCCTACTTAACCCTGTTGATAAAATATAAACACCTTTCACAAATTGTGGTTTGACAATAGACAATAGAAATATACACGTCTTACAATTTCATATGTCTGAAATGAATTAATGCCCTCATGTACGACTATTTGTAATTCGAACATGAAGAATGCTCTCAAACTATATCGATTTTGGTCATAAAAATAATAGAAAATGACTGTATCTATGTTTGTGGAATCATGACTGCTTTACGAGTACAATGAGATAAACGTCTTTGACAAAGCACAGATATTTATTACGGAGAACATGTAAAATAATAAATGTCGTGTGACTAGGGCCTCCCGTAGGGGAGACCGTTCGCCGGGTGCAAGGCTTTCGATTTGACGCCAACTCGGCGACTTGTGCGTCGATGGGGATGAAATGATAATGATTAGCACAACACAACACCCAGTCCCTGAGCGGAGAAAATCTCCGACCCAGCCGGGAATTGAACCCGGGCCCTTAGGATTGACATTTTGTTGCGCTAACCATTCAGCTACCGGGGGCGGACGCAGATCTTGTGAACGAGTACCTCGAAAACCGCGAAGCTGGTCGAATGTTCACTTGCTAAAGTCCTGAGCGTCTACGGAAAGCGGTAGGAGGACAGTGAAACTACCACTAGGTGCTAAATGGTTGGGCGTCCACAACTCTTCACAGAACGTGGTGTTCGGAGGCTTCTCCGCACTGTACAGTAGGATAGATGGTTATCTGTGGCATCTCTGCCGAAAGAGCACAGTACTGGTGTACGCACAAATGTTTTGGAGCACACAGTTCATCACACATTGTTGAACATAGATCTCCGCAGCAGACCACCCCTACGTGTTCACATGTTGACCCAAGGATATCGTGAATTAAAACTGCAGCGGGCGCGGAACCATCGGGATTCGACCGTCGATCAATGTAAATGTGTCGTCTCTTCGGGTGAATCGCATTTTTGCTACACTAGGTCGATAGTAGTCGTCTCCATTAACGCCGTCATCAAGGTGAACGGCGGCTCGAAACGTGCAGCGCGCCACGGACGCAGGCCGATGTGAGCAGTATTATGTCATGGGAGACATTCTGCTGTTCCTGTATGGGATACGTGGTAGTAATCGAAGACACGCTGGCAGCTGGGGACCACTTGCCTCCCTTCATGCTTGATGCCTTCCCCGACGGCGGTGTTATCTTGCAGAAGCATAACTGTCCGTGTGTCGGAGCCAGAATACTGCTATAGTGGTTTGAGGAGCATTGTAGTGAGCTCACGTTCACGCTTCGGCGACCAAATTGGGCTATGTAAATCCTATGGAGCCCATGTGGGTCGCTATCAGGTGCCATCACCGTGTACACAAATCAGCGGCCCGTTATTTATGCGAATAACAGAACCTGTTGGTAGATATCTAATGCCGCATACCTCTCCGGCCGCGGTGGGTAAGCGGCTTTAGACGCTTCAGTCCGGAACCACGCGAATGCTACGGTCACAGGTTCGAATCCTGCCTCGGGCATGGATGTGTGTGACGTCCTTTGGTTAGTTAGGTTTAAGTAGTTCTAAGTTCTAGGGGACTGATGACCTCAGGTGTTAAGTCCCAGAGTGCTCAGAGCCATTTGAACTTTTTTTTTTTGATTATTGAAAGTCAGATTGCGTTGCGCCCAAATATTGTGTGTCAGTTTAGTGATGATCAGAATAAGTAAAGAGAGAAGTGTCCGAGTACGTTCAGTTTTGCTCAGCTATTTGAAAATCAAATAACGTAAGAGGTTTTCCAGCACTGTCATTTCTAAATTTTTCTAAGGGGACGTTACATAACTGTACTGTCGCGTCTCCCCTGGTTACCACGATCACCAGACCTGAATATTATTTGTGATCTACTTCCTAGAAATGGGTGCGTGATCGCTATTCACCTCTATGATCGTTACCTGAACTTGCCACTATTTTGCAAGAAGGTTGGTATGAGAGTCCCTTGAAAACCATACACGACCTATATTTATCCATTCTGAGACGACTGGAAGCTGTTTTGAATGCCAACGGGTTTCCTCCGAAACCGTAAAAGGCGTGGTAATGTGTTCTGTTTTTGGTGTGTCCATATTTTTGTCTACCCGCTGTAATTATACCTTTAAGACTCACTGAAATAAATGAATATTTCTGTGCATGGTGAAATTTCGCTGCAAGACGTCACAGGCGCAATTAAGCTAATACTCCTCGTCACATTGCAGATACTGCACATGTAGCTGTAAAGCACCTGCTGCTGAAACCCCACCGAGCAAATAAATATTAGTAAAAAGTGACTGAAACAGCAAAAAAAAGTGATGCTGGCTCAGTTTTTCAGGCTAGTGGATGGTTAGTTATTAGGCGCCTTCTTAACGAAATCTTGTTGTGAATCACTCGCTCAGAGAAGTAGAAGGAACTTCTAACACAGAGTGTGGCGTTTACCGTTCGCGAGGTGTAATTACCTACATAATTTGTCCAACTGGAAGATGAGATGCCATCCTGAAATCTGCAGTTACACGTCTAGATGCTGCCGTCTGCATGCTAGGTAGCACTACCGTTTTCTACTGGCGCTTCTCGTAACTCCCATCTCTCTTTCCCGCTCGTGTCAGCCGTTAACTGCTTTTCTAAAAATGAGAAACCTTATTGTAGCTGATACATCTGATAACCAGTGAACCAGGATGATGAATACTAGTGCAGTTTTCTCCTCCAATTTGAGTGCAAATATTTATTTGCAGCCGCGCGGAGTGGCCGCGCGGTTAGAGACGCCATGTCACTGATTGTGCGGCCCCTCCCGCGGGAGGTTCGAGTCCTCCCTCGGGCATGGGTGTGTGTGTTGTTCTTAGCATAAGTTAGTTTAAGTAGTGTGTAAGTCTAGGGACCGATGACCTCAGCAATTTGGCCCCTTAGGAATTCACATACATTTGAACACTTATTTATTTGCTTATATGTATGAAAATATTTGGTGCCCGATATACGTTAATTATCGAGTCAAATTTCGGATCTCTTTGGAGCTATATTATGGTGTGGCCCTCCCTTTTCAACTACATACCCATGTTAATCTTGATTAAGCAATGAACTAACTGACTGCTTCATTCATGCCTGTGAGTAAGTTCGGGCATAACGTTTCTGGTGTCCACCGAAAGAAATCTCTTTTTTTGGGGGGATCTCAGTTGCTAGGGTAACTGGTGGCATTTTGGTGTACCTCTGCTTTGTCACTAAAGGCGCTAGCATGACGAGGCAGGCGTTTACTCAGCCAGTGACTGATAAGCAAAGGTCGTTGTGAAGTGTACTTCGATGTGTAAACAGTTCATTTGACAGCTGAATGGCCCGCTGCGTCAGCCGAAACACTGTTGAATAAGAGCTCACATGACGGACTAGGTCCACGGATCCCACTCAGTACAACGACGTGATAGCTATGGTTTGTAAACAGCTAAAGATATTTATGGATATCCAGCAACTCTTAACCGAGAATAAGTATGGTTTTGGCAAGCACCGATTGCGTGAAGCCCAGTTTTCTCTGTTTGTTTATAAGATGTTCAAAGACGTTCAAATGTGTGTGAAATCTTATGGGACTTAACTGCTAAGGTCATCAGTCCCTAAGCTTACACACTACTTAACCTAAATTATCCTAAGGACAAACACACACCACCATGCCCGAGGGAGGACTCGAACCTCCGACGGGACCAGCCGCACAGTCCCTGACTGCAGCGTCTGAGACCGCTCGGCTAATCCCGCGCGCGTTTATGAGATCCAGCAAACAGTAGGTAGCATAGGTTAATGCTGTGTTTCTCTATTCCCAGAAAGACTTAGATACAATTCTGCTCCGTCGACAAGTTAACAGAATGTGTGCATACGTAACGTTGGAAGAGATACGCTACAGGACTGAAGACTCCCCTGCACGACATTCCTGATGGAGAGGCATCACCAGAAGGAAAGATAGTGACCGCTGTACCTCAAGGTGGGGTGTTAAGTAGTTACTGTTCACGATGTATGCAGCGTGTTTCAGAACGTCACCGACAAACTTTGAACAATGATAAGTCACACAAAGATAATCACTTTTAATAAATGAACATGTAGTCTTAAACACCTCCTTAAGGTTATGATAATTACTAACTACAACTACACAAAAATTGCCGTTTATTGTTATTAGGCACTTTTTGACAGTAATTTACATGACTAGTTCAAACAATCCGCCCTGTCCCTCAGTACAAGATGCATCTTCGTAGCAATCCCTGTCCAACTCAGCACGTAAAGATTCAGTCAGATCTGGTGGAATGCGTCAGTGATTCGGGCTACCACCTCAGCTCTAGTAGTTGGAGTAACGTAAACCATACTATTGGCGTGTCCCTAAGGAAACTAATCAAGGGGTTCAAGTCAGGAGAAAACGCACTGGCCACTCAACAGGTCCTTCGAATTCATAGTCAGTTTGATGCTAAAATAGCAAAACTCACCTATTACTTTTAGTGAGCCATTTCCTAAACGCATTCCATCAACTTCGCCTGTTTTAATTTGGCTACGTCATATTATTCTTGTTTACTTTCGTTGATGTACCTCTTAAAGTCTCTTTACAAGGCAGTAACCAATCTGTACACCTGATTTCCAAGTCTTTATGGCATCCTTGAGAGAATTACAAAGACGTTGGCAAACTCGAAGTTTTTACTCCTTCTTCTTGAACTTTAATTTCTTTTCCTACATCCTCCTTGGTTTCGTTTCCAGCTTGATCTGTTTGCAGACTGAATAACATGGGGGACAGACTGCAAATCTGACTCTTTCCTTTTCATGTGCTTCGAGTCATAACTGTATAACATGGAAGTATCCTTTCGCTCCCACTATTTCATCCCTGTTAACACCTGGAAGTCAAAGATTTTATTGCAGCCAACATAGGTTACAGCTTGCTTACTTAAAACGGATTGAAGCAGGGACGGCCACGGCGTGCCAAACTGCACGCGTGTACAGATGTGCTGCACGCGTGCCGTCCAGGGCTCGGAAAGCCTCGCCACTACTCGGCTTTCCACGGTCTTTCGCGGCACTGCTCGGCACGGCGTGACATTTGACTAGCTGTGCGATGCGACATCTTTTCATCCGGCATATGGTGCGTTAGTTGATTCGTAGTGGCAGCCGTGTTTACTCCTCGCTATTTGTTAGCGATTCGTAGGAAGTTTATAAGTACTGTACAGTGGTTGTTGCCTTGGAACACACGCTCACAAAGAGGCGGGGTAGTGACACAACGTCACGAGCCTTCAGAGCTGAATGGGAATTGCAATATTTTTTCGAAGAGAAGGATGAGAATTCTCAGTGTCTATTATGCAGTCGCATACTCGCCGGGCACCGCAAATTTGCAATAGAACGGCATTATAACACCACACACAAAGAACTTAATGATTTAGTTGGGGCTTATAGATCAAATAAGTTGGCGGAAATAAGAAGACGTAGTGTTATGCAGCAAGACGGACCGAACGTGAGTACCCCTTACAAATCTTTGTGTTTCTGATGTTTGTAATTGTACATATTTGTCGTTAGAATTCGAATTTAGAGTTCACTCAATTTTTGTTTCCTTTTTTTAGCCTGCAACCGAACGTAGCGACCTGTGTTTAAGAGCAAGCTACAAAATAGCGCTCAAAATTGCAAGAGCGAATAAGCCTTTCATTGATGGTGATTTCATCAAAGAGTGTATAGTTGAGGCGGCGGAACTCATGACGCCACTGGAAGTAAAGAAATTTAGTGAAATTAGTCTTTCCAGACAGACAATAGCTCGCCGCATAGCCGGTATGGCAGCGGATGTCTACAGGCAGTTAATTGATAGTGCCTGCAAGTTTATTGCATTCTCGATTGCTTTGGACGAGTCGACCGACATTTCGGACACAGCACAACTAGCGATTTATGTTCATGGAGTCGACACAAATTTGCACGTGACGGAAGAACTGTTAGATTTAGTACCAATGAAAGACACAACGAGGGGTACCGACTTGCTAAAAGCAGTTGAAGAGGCAGTTGAAGCCGTTGGCCTGAATTGGAAAATGTTGGTTTCAGTCACCACGGATGGAGCGCCAGCAGTCCGAGGGGCTCAAAATGGGCTTCTAGCATTGTTGCGTAAAAAACTAGGACGATCGACAGAAGATTTGTACGGAATTCATTGTTTTGTACACCAAGAAGCTCTTTGTGCTAAATATGCAAATTTGGAGCACGTGATGAAGTTGGTAGTCACCATAGTAAATTTTTTGAAGTCGCATGGCTTAGTACACCGTCAGCTTCAACAGTTTCTCATGGAACTGAACGAAGAGTACGGAGATGTTATTTACCACTGCGAAATACGTTGGTTAAGTCGAGGGGCATGCCTAGAAAGATTTTTCAATTTAAGACTCGCTATTGTTGAGTTCCTGAAGGAAAAAGGAAAGGCAGAGCCAAAATTAGAAGATCCAAAATGGATTGTAGACCTCGCCTTTTTAGTTGATTTGACTGCACACTTGAACGCTCTCAATAAGACTTTGCAAGGTGAGAAGCGGCTTATTTCTGATCTGATGGAAAAAGTGGATGCATTTAATAAGAAACTCGCATTGTGGAAGGAACAACTCATGACAAATAATACCGCCCATTTCCCTACGCTCTCTAAAGTCAGAGAAAACGCAACTTCTGACGAAATCGTTTCTGTGTTGGAGGAACTACAGGCACAATTTTCTAAACGTTTTCAGGACACTGCCAGTCTGACATCTGTTTTTGAACTATTTTCTAGACCCTTTGCCGTTTCAGTTGAAAGTGCTCCAGTGCATTTGCAAATGGAATTGATCGATCTGAAGTGTAATTCCCGTTTAAAGGACAAAATTTTTACGTAAAAACTATCCAGGAATTTTACGAAGGTTTTCCTCGGGAAGAGATTCCCAGTCTCCACAATGAGGCTGCAAAAGTTATATCAATGTTTGGATCGACATACGTGTGCGAAAGGTTTTTTTCGATTATGAAACTAAATAAGTCACGATTACGTGGCAATTTGAGTGACGAAAATATGAGAAACTGTCTGCGTTTGTCCGTGTGCCGTTAGTTTGTGCCGGATATAAACTTTATTATGTCTACAGCGAACCAAAAATAATTAAATTAATGGTGATAATTTTGTTGTATTTGTCATATGTTTTGTTGAGAATTGTAGTTATTGCAAATTCTGTACAGTAGTTCCAGATAATAAAAGTTGCTTGTTTCACATGTAGTTGGAATCACTTATTCCACATCATACTGCATGCTGTAGACAACTTTTACGTCCGTTTCTATATATCAGCTTAAATATTGTAAGAATTTTACTAGTGAAGATGTGAGATGCACGATATTGTTGGTGTAGTGCAGTTTCAAAACCAGCGTTATTGTTATTTTCTGTAGGTGTACCAACAGCCAATAAAGATTCAGTATTGCTCAACACGATGTGTTGTACAGAGCTTAATATTATCAAATGTCGTAATATGAAACTAAGCCACATGCTAGCTGGGCAGTGTTCCTTACGCGAATGCACTGTCGCATGCGGCGTGTTCGTAGTTTCGCGCATGCGCGCGCAGTCAGCTGGTGTGGTAGTGGGGGACGTGTGACGTCAGAAGGGAGCGATCCTCACGTGTGTGGAAGCTCGGCACGCGTGCATGCACACGAGCCGCGTTCTTGGCCGTCCCTGGATTAAAAGCGTGCTATCAATTTTTGTTAGATAATGGAATGGATCTAAGCATAGCTCAGATTTGGTTTCCCTTAGCATGGTTTTTGAAAATGGTCTTCAAATTAACCTCTATCTTAACAACAGCTTTCAACTACTTTATGTCTGAAAATCGATAGTGACACAAAGGAGGTCCCCATGGAAACCTCATAGCTATGGAGGACGCAGCTACGCCATGTATATGAGCTATTAGTGGGTCACCCACGACACATACCTTGGGTTGAATTTCAGGAAACCTACTTTCCCTTCAGGGATGCAACTCAGACTGGACACAGGTGTTGAACCTATGGAGATGTCTATTAATGATTTCAGCCACTACTGTATTATATTCGTGGCACTCTCATGTCTCGAAACGAGTCACCTTTTTCGAACCTATCTGCTATAGTAAAACTCCAACATGAGTTTAGACAACCCTTGTGCATCTTGTAACTGTTCCTCAGCCTCTTACCCGCCCCCCTACAGCTTCGTCCATGTGATTGTTCCAATTTAAGTCGGAACTGAGCAGAAGTCGGAGAACGCTATATCTACTACCTTCAGCAACATGTGAAGAAACAGGGTGATCTGCGTTAATGCGACAGGACCATCTTTCTTGATCACTCGGTGGAAATGGGAACATGTTGTTGTAGCTCCGCCAGCTGTGTGTGATGTGTAAGGACAGCGCAAAACGAAGCTTTCTCCTGCAACATGAGACAGTAGAAAAGACAGCACAGGCAGTTACGGGAAATGGAAGATGGACGAAAATTTTGCTACTGCACTGTGATGCATCTCCAAACTACATACAGATACTGCAGTCCAAAGGGATCTGCATCCCTCAGGGTGCATTTACGTCTGTCACCCAAACATTCTCTCTATCATTGTTATTTTGTACCATCCAACAGAGATAAACTACGAACTATAAAAACTCCGCTAATGTCACCCAATAGAGATACCGATAAGATTTTTACTGCACATCTCTCTTCCAATGTATCGGGAAACAAATACCATTTGTGTGCTGGCATCGAGCATATGTGGCGATCCTATTCATTATGCAGGTATTGATCCATTGGAGCAGGTGGTCAGTGATCGAAGTCACCTGCATAAACCAGTGTAAAGTTACTTCGCCTGTATTGTAGGAGCACCATATCCCACAGACTATCAGTCGCAAGGGAGGGTCCCCGCGTTGTTGTTTTATACATTGTTTTTTTCTGTTGTAACACGTCCAAGCAGCTACAGCTTTGTACACCACCATACATTTTGTTTTTTCCACCACGACAGAAAACTGGACATCGCACGGTGTAAATTATGCTGCTACTCCCACAACACACACAGGATGACTGAACTAAAAGACAGTGACAACTTATGGAAACTAGAGGAGTTATGCAGCATTGTGGAGCGTTTCCAAATAGCTGTCTGAAGGTGGCTGATGACCTCTACATTTAAACTCATCTTTCACAGTGATAGGACAGCAGATTCCATTTCGATTGATTCATCATACTGCAGTCATGCACGAGATCACTGTTTCGGTGCAGGACGCCACTGGAAGGTGTTGACCCGCCATCAAGACTCTCTCTCCATCTCAAGCAAGTGATGCCAGCCAATCATTATGTGGTAATCAACAGTGTACCAGTGGACAGATGGGATGGAAAAGAAACCTTCGATATATTGTAATAAGTATCACAGTTGATAGTGCGATCAATTTTAGCAATTTTACCAGTTTTTCAACGCTGACCAATGACATGGCAGAATGCTTCCCAGTTTTTGTATCATCACTTAACCACCCTTCCACTACTTTGCGAATACCATTGTGAATGTAGATAGATGACTGTGCAGTACATCCACTCACTGTTAATTCTTAAACATATGCATTTATATCAAAGTATACAAGGCAGCATCCTATACCAATCTACATATTTACAGCACTTTGATCATAGTGTGTAATTTACAATCATGATTGCCCTTCTTTCTCTATGTTATATTCTTGCATTTTAAAGAGAGAAGGGCTGCTTTAGTCCGTCGTCTATGCGGGAGAGGGCCGCCATACGGGAGCTAAGAGAAGATCCAGACATAGTAATATTACGTGCAGACAAGGGCATCGCAACAGTGATCTTATCCCGACAGGATTATGCTGAGAATGTGCGGGGCCTACTTGGTGACAGCGCATACCGCAAGATTGACACCGATCCTACCAAGAGGGTCGAGAGGAAGACTCTGGGGCTTCTCAAGGATTCCGACTTCCCTGACGAGATTACCAAGAAGCTACGTCCGAGGGCTGCTGTTCCTCCTAGACTTAACGGACTGCCGAAGATGCACAAGGAATCGATTCCGTTACGTCCCACTGTCAGCAATATTGTTGCCCCAACGTACAACGTACTTTCACGGCAAGCACCTCAAACAACTGCTTAGCCCTTACGTTGGGAGATGTACACACCATATCCGTAGCTCCGTGGATTTCCTGGGACGCATCAACAACCTTGCGCTTAAGGAATCTGACATACTGATGAGCTTCGATGTGGTATCTCTATTCACTAACGTTCCTTTACAAGAATCCTTGGAACTCATCATCCAGAAATTTGACGAATAGACCACCAACCTTTTCAGACATGTTCTGACATCAACTTACTTCTTATTTGACGGTGAATACTACGAGCAGACAGAAGGAGTAGCCATCGAGAGTCCACTCTCACCCGTTGTCGCAAATATGTGCATGGGACATTTCGAGGAAGAAGCTCTTGAATCAGCACATCTAAAACCCACCTGTTTCTTTAGATATGTGGATGACAGCTTCGTTATCTGGCCACATGGGAGAGATAAACTGGCAGACTTCCTCACACATCTCAACTCCAGACACGAGAATATTAAGTTCACCATGGAGATCGAAATGGATGGGAAGAAGCTCACGAGCATTATAATTTCTATTAAAGTATTGTTTACGTGTAAAAAGTTATATTTTAATTAGTAAAACCCTGAGTTAAAGAAATTGTAATTACGTAACAGCCAGAACAATGTAACAGGGAACTGTGACTGGCTGATCTCCGAGAAAAAATATTGGAATCCAGACAGCAGGAAATTACATTGAAATCTTCTTCTCTATCAAACTAAGTCAAATGTCAGACTCTAAACAGAATCTCTAAACATGGAACCCATTCGTTTCAGCGTCTCCTAAAATAGTGGCCAGATCATCTGGTAAGCTAGACACATGACATAATATGAAACACGTTCTATTACAATATCACGCACTGGTATCTGTACTCCACAAACATTGTATATTTATAGGTCCTCTCGCCAGATGAGGTATCCGTGCACCGTAGGACAGTACCTATCCGCTTGTTTCACGGACCTCAGCTTGTTATTGCGTAACCCTAGCCACCTGCATTCCACTATGGCATGGTTCTGTGTCTTAGTGGCGACGTGATGGCGTATGATGTGACAGCACATTTTGTAATTGTATTTTCCACGGCAGCATCGTTAGATGCTTCACATACTGCTTCATTTCCTTCAATTTCCACGTGCTGTGGTACCCAGTAGAATGACATCTCCTTCCCATGTCTATGTAGGTAGATATGGGAGTCATGCTTCAGCTAGATTTGTTTAGCTACTGGGTGTATGTTCAATATAGTCTGAATGCAAGCACAGGCTGTGGCAGCTTGCAGTTGTAGGAGGAAGGGAATGGCTTGCACACATCAATTAAACGAAAAGTATAATAAAAAAGCAAAAGCCTCCCACTGACGCACGGTCCTGTGTCTCAGTGGCGAAGTGATGGCGCATGATGTGACAGCACATTTTGTAACTGTATTTTCCACGCCAGCATCGTTAGAAAGGAACGAGAATTAAATTAATGTGAACGCCTTCACGAGCAGCATTGCGTGAAATAAATAAACGTGTAGCTGCATAACAGGTATCTGCGTGTCGGCTTTTAATGCGATCGTCCCGAGCACCACGCTGGCCCGTTTCGCACTAGTCGTCTCCAGTCGCTTGGGCACGGATTTCGTCGAACTAAAGGGTATGACAAGGGGATTAACACTAGTTGTAAAACTACCGTAGGCTACGGTAGACTATCATAAACAAGCGTAAACTACGGTAGTTTTTCTAGTAAATTTGGTCAGTTAAGATCTTAGCCACGTTATCTGTCCGTTAGGTGTGTTGCAGATCTATCAGGCGTTACCTCATTTCGATCGCTTTGTTTGTGTATGCGGTCAGTGTCTTACTAGACTATCCTAGAAACCGGAAGCGGTGAACTGTGTAGAAAGTGAGTGAGGATATATAAAGGGCCGCCTAGCCTACAGAAAAATTTTTCTCTATATTGTTACCCTCCTGTCAGTTACTTAAAAATAAACAGTACTTGTAGCAAAACTGAAATTGTTAATGTTATTTTAGGTTTTATTCGAAAATATTTGATTTGTAACGTGAAACAGAGGGATGTTGTATCAAAAATAAAAAATGAAGCAATAAAGACCACTACGGTCGCGGGTTCGAATCCTGCGTCGGGTATGGATGTGTGTGATGGTTCAAATGGCTCTGAGCACTATGGGACTTAATATCTATGGTCATTAGTCCCCTAGAACTTAGAACTACTTAAGCCTAACTAACCTAAGGACATCACACAACACCCAGTCATCACGGGATGTGTGTGATGTCCTTAGGTTAGTTAGGTTTAATTAGTTCTAAGTTCTAGGCGACTGATAACCTCAGAAGTTAAGTCGCATAGTGCTCAGAGCCATTTGATATGGCATCACTCCATTGATTACTGTTTTCTTTTCAATTCGAAGTGATGAACACATGTTTCATCTCCCGTGACGATTTTCGATGAAAAATTGTCACCATCTGCCTCGTAACGCGCAAGCCCACAAATGTTCCTTCGTTGCTCTTTATGGTCTTTTCTTAGGCCGCGAGGAACCCAGTGGGCACACACCTTGGAGTACCCCAGCTGGTGGACGAGTGTGTCAGTACTACCCTACCAACAGAGAAGTCCAGTTGTGCAGCGAGGTGTTTGATTATGATCCGTCGATCACCTCGAATGAGAGCGTCCGCATGTTCCTGCACTGTAGGCCGGTACGTGGGAGATCGGAAAGGTTTGCGCGACCCTGTTGCGATGATGACAGACACCTCGCACAATGGCTCACCGTGCTTTTGTTCGCTGCCACGTCTCCATAGACATTCTGCAAGCGCCTATGAATATCTGCGATGCTCTGGTTTTCCGCCAAAGGAACCTCAATGACAGCTCTGTGCTTGGAGCGCACCCCATTGCAGACGCCATTTTGAAGGCCACGTATAGGGTCGCCAGCTATTGGAAATTCATGAAACTATAGGGCTGAAGTAGTTTATCCCGCTATGTCCCACGACGGGTTTCGCATTTTTCAACCGAAACTGGCCGAGAAAAGAAAGTGTTGCATTACTTACTGAACGTCCCTCGTACTCATCCTGTCTTCATGACACACTCAGAACGTTGCATGAAGACGGATTTTTTCCCTATGGGTGATATTAGTTGATATGGGACTTTGTCTCGCGCTAGAATCTCGAGAAAAAATAGCCAATTCTCTGGAATCTAGTAGAGCATCTTGACAAATGTAGAACTGTGCTGCCCTCTCCTTACTGGAGATGCAAATGAACATAATGTTAGTGTAATAACCATTCCCTAGAATTACAGCAATCTGGTTAAGCCTAAGGCGCTGTAAACAGCGCTTCAATTAAGCCTCGTATCGACTAGCCGCGGCTGTCGTAGTCTCAAATGCTGTTGTTACGTACCGAGGATGTGAAGTCACGCACTGCAGTTGCGCGTAGCGATAAGCATGTTTGGTTGATCTGCCCGAAACTCTATCTTAAGTTAATATTAAAATTAACAGTTTATTTACAGATAGAAATGTCGCAGAACGAAGTTCAGTTTCATGGTATTGAGGAAGAAACGCGTTTTATTTTTTCCTATTGAATTAGATTATGATTTCACTGGTCAGCAGTGATTTTAATAAGAGAGAGTGTTGCATCTAAAGGACAGTGTACCGAGTTTTTTAGTCTGTACTTCAGTTCAGTGACCGATTTTAAAGTCATATGAAGTAATGTGCGCTAGCCACTGGCAGAGTCTTTTTCCGCCATTCTCTACAGTTTTTGTGGTTAGATGTGAAGTTGTGTTTGACGCAGGATTTATGAATATTTCGTGTCGAACATGTGTAAGTGCTGTACAATATATAAAAGGTATTTTAAATATGCTCTTCCGGTACATAGTTTCAGAGTGACTAAAACGCTGTGTCTTTTTAAAACTATTTATATGACATGTGGACAGGTAAGCCATACTTTGTCGATCTTGCACCATCTTGTGCCTTGAAACAGAAGAGAATCTTTTCCCGTGGAACATGTGCCACTTCCAAATGAATTGAGTTTTTTTATTGTCTTAATAACTTTACCTGTCTTGAAAATGAAAATTTGTGTTATACAGTGGTTGATTCTTGCAGAGAAGATAACAGCAACCAGCCACATTTATAACGCTATTTATTTACATAAATAGCGCCGTTACCCGTTTCGAAACGACAGGTTCATCATGAGACGGCTTGTTCACGTTAAGATACATTTTTGTTACTTTACATTAGTTATCACTGTTTATTCTCCCATATGACGAAATTTGCTTGGGGTGGAGGTGCCCTGCAACCAAAATATGATGTGAGGAAATGTTTATTTAACTGTAATTGTACCACACAACGATTTTAAATGATGTAAACAAATTATTAAAGAGAAAATGTTTAGGTTACTTACGTCGAAAATTCCGCGCCATTACGTTCCAGCGCCGACTGTAAGTAATGGCGTGGAAGTTTCGACATAAGTGAGCAAAACATTTTCACTTAAAATCGTTGTAAGGCATAATTACAGTTAAATAGACATTTTCTCACATTGAGTTTGTTTGTAGGGCATCACCACCCCAAAGAAATTTCATCACACTGGGGAATAAAAAGTGAAAACTAATATTTCCAGAGTAATTTTTGTAATTTCGGAAAAAGACTGCATCATACAGAAGGTGAATGCCACCATTTAGAAATGGAGCAAGAAAATATACTAAACTCGTGCTGCAGGGCTGGCTAGAGACGAAAATAAAAAAAGTGTAGGAAGGTAGTAGTAGTAGTAGTAGTAGCTGTATTCATCTGTAAATCTCTTTTTACAAGGATATAGGACATGCCAAAGTATTTGCAAGTTTAAAACAATTTGAAATAAGCTAATTCGTATACAGATACATTTACAGACTTCTAGTTTGAGACTATCATTAGATTTACTCCTGGTATAAAATACTTTTTTACAAATAACTTATTAAATAATGCAATGCCACTTTGTTCACTCATATCTCACTATCAGTCACTGAACACACTATGCACACATTGTTTCATAACACTTCACTCACTACACACACAAACACACACAGGTACAATACCCTCCTCTACAGACGAAGTATAGATTAAACTTAATTCTGTATCGTAATGTGACTTAAAGTGTGAAGCCAGAAAGTGTCCATCACGTCAGTATTAAAGGGTATGACTTAATTTCATTAATCATAATCGATTTTTTTGGAAAGCCTGCTACTGTGTCATTCATGATTTAAGTAATGAAACACTACACCAGTTACGTACTTTTTCATGCTTAGCACGACACGTATCGGGAATTTATTCTCATTATAAAGTGCAAGAATTTATAAAAGTATGGAGTGTTTCATTATTTGAATGATTAAAGTTATGAGCAGCAATTGATATAACAGTTTTTAGATTTACAGTGTAATTGTTACGTGCTTTATGTTCAAAAGCAATGTGGTAAAAATAAATGCAGTGACTTTTTTCTCCTCAACTTTAATGCGAAGTATTATTTAAATGCAACAAATAGGCTCTACCACTGCTGGTTTCTACATCGAGTATTTATGTACCCCAGCCAACAGTTATTATAATTTTACTTGCTGATACTTATATGTCACATAAATATAATTTACTTTTCTTTTCTTTTTCAGGAATTGTTTTGGTAGTTGTGCAGTTCAGTGATAGTGGAAAGTATTTCGTATGCGTAGAACGAACACCCTGAAGAAATCTAAACGTGATTGTAAAAATCATCCAGATGCATTTTGTTACACATCTCGTGAATTCACGACAAAGAAACGAATATGACTAGCTCCTAACGTACTCAAAACGTCATGACATTTATACTTCAAATACCAACTGAGAGATCAGGGTAAAGACTGGGGACCTAACATAACGTGCACTAGGTGTGATTCTAAACCAACACAATGGTGGAAAGGCAAAAAAGAGCACATACGACTTGCCACAGTAGACATCTAGCCAGTGCCCCAAAATCATGTTGATGATTGATAGTAATGTTTGATCAATGTTACCAGCTTTTCATTAAAGCATGGAAAGAATACTGAGTACTGTAACGCACTCATGTTGCCATGGTGAAGATGCACCAGTGCAGCTCCTTTACCTGGTTGGTATGAAGTTTCTAATTCTGACAATGAATATAGAAACTCAGAGGAAGCACGGAGTCAATTAAGCGAAGAGTATTACTTACCAGAACAAACACCACATTTAATAACTCAAGTAGATCTGAACGATCTAGTCTCCTTGGTATCTATGGACCATGCTGAAATTTTACCATCACGTTTTAAGGAATGGAACGTAATGCCTGACGAAACAAAAATTACTTCCTTCAGACAACATAATACAGATCTGATGTCATATTGTAACAATATTATCGATATTACCTATAATGGTGTTATCCAACTTCTTTGTTTTTTTTTTTACTTAATGTGATTTCTGTATAACTATGATCTTTGATGTAACGTCCATGTAAATGTTTTATTGACTATTTGTGATATTTGTGTAATTTTAATTAATCTATGTATGTAACGTTAAAATAAATTTGTTGTAAAAGGGTGAAAATGTTATATTTTACTGGTTCACGCCTAGGGAAAGTAGGTCTGTAATCACGTAAAATGGGGGGGGGGGGGGGGGAGGAAGTCCCTCCACAACGGAACTGGCTAAATGGGAACAGAAAAAGTGGTTGTGGTGGTCGAACTGCAAAACTCCTTTATGGCATAAGTCAGGTGGCTAGCAGACAGTGAGTGCACATCCTGTGAACCGAAGGAGGCGAGATGAACTGCAAGATTATAAAATATAGCCTCGGATGCGAAAATATTACGGCTTACTATTCATGGCATAATTCTGGTTAACTCTGTGTTACGAAAATTCTACGGCAAAAAGAGAATTTTCAGGGCTTGTTGCCCAGGAGGAGCCATGGATACTTTTGCGGCCTTTTTTGAATAGCACAGATCGACACTGCCACCATCTTCATCTCAAATTATCAGTTGAGTACTGTATCATTGCATGGGCCAGTTATGTGGTTTCTCTTTCAATAATAATTTTCAATTAAAATATTCTTTTTATTGAAATAATGGCGTTTTCAATTTCATGTATTATGTAGTTAACAGTGTTTCCGATATTGTTCTATAACTAATGAGTTCAGCCACGTTCTGACTCTAAGCAGCCGATAAATTAGTTTCTGAGTCCCCATGCTAATTGCTGAGCCAAATTTAAATGTTATATTACAATAACAGCGATCAAGAATAGGCAACTGGCTACTATTAATCAAACTATAATAGATCCAGGTGTCACATATTGCGATTGATCTAAATAATATCAGGAAGCGAATATTTCTTGAGACTGCAAATAATAATCAGTATAAATGATAACTTACTTCATAACTATTTCAATAGCAGTAATTTCCTATAATTAAATTGACAAAAGAACCTCTTGTTCATATCAGTAATGTTCCACCACTATTAATCATTTACCTACAATTCATTATCTTCCTACTGTAATGTACAGATAGTAAGTGTTACTGGTAGCCAGTTGTTGCCTAAACACATTAATACTTATCCTGTGTAATTCAGGTCAATTCACTGGTACATTACTTGTTAAACTGTGCTACTGTCTTGTATCTTATCAGCAAAACGGAAGTTTAGTATCAAGTAATGTTAACCCACATAGTTAACTTTCTTTATGAACCATGATAGTACTGGATATAGCTTTGTCTAATTAGGTTGGCGGCTGTTTCTTTTCAGATAATTACAGTTTACTAGATTACTAATTAAACTTTGGTCCGGTTCCAGTTTACCTTCCTACTGCTTTCTTTCAATAGAGATCGTTAGGGAAACAAAATTTATCCGATAACTTTACACTACACACAGTCAAGGTCACAAAAATCCTTTCACACGAATAACATGATTGGCATAGTACTCATATAATAGCAGCCCATGCTGTTATAATACTATCGTATCGTTGGCAACGTTTGTTCTCTTAGTTACGTAGTAGGCTTAATGAAATTATTACACATTCCATATCAAGCTGCAAAGTGGCGTTTTTTGTGCTGTATCTGGTCAAAAGTATCTGGATAGCTACCAGTGGACGTTAATATGGGGCATGTCTGCCCTTCACCTGAACTGTTCCTCTACTGTATGCAGTACACAACGATGTAAAGCGTGTTCATATCGTTCCACATTTAGTATTTTCTTAAGTGTAGTAAAGAGATCACACCCTCATCTCGACAAACAACCCCACACCGTAACATCACTTCCTCCATACGTCATTGTTGCCACTACACATAATGGCTGGTAACGTTTTCCAGGCAATCGCCAGACCGAGACCATTTCATCGGACTGCCACAGTATATAGCGTGATTCATCACTTCAAATCACTCATTTCCATCCATACACTGTCCAGTGTCATCGCCATTTATATCACCTCAAGCGTCACTTAGCTTTGTCTACAGAAATGTGTGGCATATGACGAGCTGCTCGACCATTGTATCCCATTCTTCTTGACTCTCTACGACACCCATTGTGCTAGCTATACAGGGTGTACATAAAGTCCGGGAACACTTTCTATTATTTATTGCACAAGAACTAAAAGTTGTACAGATATCATACATATTGCATTTTGAAGAGAAACTCTGAAAGTTTTTTTAACAAACATTCAATATACGAACCATGAGTGACCTGGCAGGTGCCAATACGGTAATCGAATTCTTGCCATACCCGTCCCAGCATGGCATCGTCAACTGTGGCAGTCTCTTCCTGTTTTCTCTCCCAGAACTCTGCTACATCACGTGGTAGAGGCGGTACATACACCAGATCTTTACTGTGTCCCCACAGAAAAAAGTCACATAGTGTGATCTGGTGATTGGGGAGGCCATTCCATGAAACAGCTGTCCCCCTTTGTAGCACGGCCGATCCACCGATGCGGCAGCTCTGTGATCAGGTACCCACGAACTTCACGATGAAAATCGGGTGGAGCCACATCCTGCTGAAAGATGAACCGACAGTCCGATTGCATTTGAGGCATCAGCCACTGCTGCAATATGTACGAGTAGGAATATCCAGTGACAGTGCTCTCGGCGAGGAAGAATGGTCCGTACAGTTTGCGACGTGACAAGGCACAAAAAACATTTACCTTTGGGGAATCACACATAAATTCAATGCATTCGTGTGGATGCTTTGTACCCCAGATTCGACAATGATGCCTGTTCTCTTTCTAATTAGTGTGAAAAGAGGCTTCGTCGCTAAAAATTAAGCACTCATCAATGCCATCCCCATCCTCTTTCAATTCTTCCAACTGCGAACAAAACTCAAAACGCTTGTCTTTTTCGTTGTTATTGAGCTTCTGCGCTAGCTTCAATTTGAATGGTTTCATAGACAGCTTCTATCGAAGGACTTTCCACACTATTATGGGAGCCATTGTGAGTTCACGGGATGCATTGCGCACCGATTTCTTTGGACTCCTTATGTATGTCTCTCGTAGGCGCTACACATTCACTTCACTCACACTGGGACGTCCGCTTCTCTTTGCTGGGCGCAAGCAACCCGTCGTAACGAATTTGTTGTGCCAGTGGTAAATACCCTTCCTTGTTGGTTCTAAACATCCGTTGAACAGCTGTAGCACACTTGTTTTTGTCGAACTCCAACACACAGAAAGCTCGCTACGCATCTGAACTCGCCATGTTTGCGACTAGCGCTGACTATCGGCAAATTACCAAACTACGCTGTGGCGGTATACACGAAAAAAAAAACTTTCAGGGTTCCTCTTCAAAATGACATATGTATGATATCTGTACAATGTTTGCTTCTTGTGCAATAAATAACTGAAAGCATTCCCGGACTTTATGTACACTCTGTAACACTGGTCGCACGTTCCTTCCGCTGATGTCACGTCATTTTTTACAACCACCCTCCGTAATGCTCGATAGTCCCTTTCCGTCAGTACATGAGGTCTTTCAGGTCTTGGTTTAGCTGTGGTTGTTCCTTCGAGCTTCCACTTGACAATCACATCACCAAAAGCTCGCTTGGGCAGCTTTAGAAGGGTTGAAATGTCCCTGATGGATTTGTTACTCATGTGACATCCAATATCTAATTCATAACTAAAGTTACTGAGCTCTCCTGGCAGATCCATTCGGCTATTACTGGTTGTCTACCAACAATACAGTACTCCATCCGTCTCACGTGATATTAGGTGGTAAACTTCGCGTTACAAAGCTGTGTACAGATACCTTTGCTCAGATAGTGTAGACTGTAGACGCTTTCAAGACTAGTCTGAAGATCCTAGTATTACATAATGGAAATATGATTGCATGTGTATCTGTAGGATACAATGAAATAGAATTACGTAGATTTATCAGAGTTAGTTTAAGTTATTTATTGTAAAGAAGGCAATTGGAAAACATATGATCTGAAGGTAACTGGATTATTAACTTGTCTTCAAAGTGGTTTCTCAACCAATTTGCTGTTTTCTTTGTGTTTGAGACAGTTGTGCAATAGATAAACATTATGCAGTTAAACAGTGGCAACAACAATTGGATTTGGTTCCAGGGAAAAGAAAATTTGAAATACGTACCTTTCTTAGATTCTCTAAATGTCTTTGGTGGATTCTCAAAATGTCTCCCTTTTGTCACTGCATATAAAATCAGAGTTATTAAGAACTTTTTAAAGGGGGTGGATAGAAGCAGTAACTGTTTCATACATCTACGTGAACTTTTCCCTGGATTAACGGCCAAGATTAAAAAGCTATGCAAGATAAGAACTCTGAAGAAATATTAAGTCAGCCTGGTATTTTTTAAGGATGTCGTTGAAGGTTTCCTAGGGAACACAAGAGCAGAAAACAGTGAGATACTGTGGGAAATTGAATAGAGAACTATTAAAACCTTGGATGAAGAATTTCTCTAACAATTCATTTGCATTTAGGTTTATTCCTTGTGTATTTTGGGACGGCTAGTAACGAGCATGAGGTTAGGCGTGTTACAGATGGAAAGCCGCTATAAATGTAGATGGAATCGGTCAGTGTTATGTGAATACTGTTAGTTTTTGAAGCGTGAAGGATCTACATCCCATAGAAAGAAGTTGTTACGAAAAGGTGTCAACTATCCATCCATCCATCAGTATTGTCACCCAGAAAATTAATGTTGCATAGTTTATTGTAAAAATCTACATTAGGTCTAGGACACCACAGTAACATAGTTTCATGCCATTAAGTATGTTGTAGTTGTCCAAATATAGTTTAGGAATTATGTAGACCACTGTACTCTGCCTTTAGCTGTGTGAAGGGTTCAGGGAGAGACGTAGGTAAGTTACTGATTCAGTCAAACTCAGGAAACGCATTTTTAATTTAAAAGCGCAATAAGACTTTTCCATACCAAGTAATGTTTTCAGACAACGTAAAATAATGAAGTCATGTGTTTAGTGAACCAAATAAATTGGTTTTTCAATCTATGTAACACTCATAATACGAAACTAAATAGAAAGTGCACTCAAACTACCAATTTTTCGGGAAAGAAACCAGATAAGTCTCCTGAAACAGAAAGAGAACGAATCAAGTGAGCCAACTACTCTTGGTTTCCTTTGTATGTATGAATATTTAACTATCATTTCACATATTTTGATGATCATTTGTAACATTATTATTATCATTTCTAACATTGTAAGTGTTATTTCTAATATTATTATTATCCATGAAAACTCACAGTTGTCTTCCAAATTATCAGTCATTTCAAAATGCATAGCGAAACTTCACTGCCTTCTGATTACAGAACTTTATGAGCCTCATTAAATCCTCGTATTTTGCTCTGGAAATACCTGGGCGACCTGCAGATAACAGAGACTTTTGTTACATACTTTTACACATAACCAATTTTAAAAGAAAATTTGAAGGAAGGCCTTAACTGGTCTACTTAAAATTACCAGCGCAGGACAAAGAAGATAGCTCAAATTCTCCTGTCTTATGTTTTGATGCAACTTTGTCAGACGTTCTTATGAAGTTGCACACCATGGGTCCATTATTTTTGTCTTTCCAGTTCATCAGGCGCTGATCGCCAGACCTCCAGGAACTCTAACTCTGTACGCAAATGCACCATCTCCTAACTTCGTGTCTTCTTCTATTTAATGTGGTCGCTTTCTGTTAATACATAGCACTGTTATCAAAACCTCCCAATACCCATTCTAATGGTTATGTTTTTTTAGACAGTTAAATCTGCGTAGAATTTCAGCTCTCTGTGCTTCAGTTATGGCGTCATAGCATTTAAGACTGAAACATTTGCTCGACACTCCCATTTCACGTGAACGTAGCTTTAATTTCTTAACATCAGCAACTATCCCAGTTTTCCTCCGTTTCTTAGCTTCACTTTGTGGAACTTCCAATGTCGACATGTCAATAGAACAGCATGATTTGTTACATATTACTGAAATAACAACTTACACTAAGGAAAAAAACAGCTGCAAGAATAAAATAAAGAAAAACTATTCCATTCCATGGTAGGCGGAATGGTGCAGTAACCTTACTATAAGTGTATTGTAAAGTAGGTTTCATAATTATAATTTATTATTTATAAAATTTATTTATAAACAATTACAATATTGCAGTCTACGATTGTATTGTAAATTGCTGCTTTTTTGTTGCCATCTGCAAGCTTCGTAAACATCCGTAGTTGTGTGTGGTTAAGCCACTATTAGAGACAAAACTATAATAATAAAACCGGGTCGCCACCAGACCTAGCCCTTCCTAAGTACTAAGAATGACTGAATTTGAGCATCAGTTGAATGATTAATTCAATCGGAAATTTTAGTTTCAGTTAGATTAATTGGTACAAATGACGAAAGTAATTGATATGCCAGTGGCTTGAACATCACTCATTCCTCTTTAGTTGAACATACTGGTATCATGAATTTTTCTGTTTACAGTCTTCTCCGGGAATATATGAAGCGCTTATTTCAATAGTGGTACATGTCCATTTTTGTTCATTGTGAGATACAGAGTCCTAAAATTAAATGAGCGCTGAAAAATCTGCAGTTGAGATACCAGAAATATCCAAGCATATGGCTTCTAGCTAGAGATGAACCTTTCTTTCTGTTTGTTTGGATCATTAATTGCAGAAGCATTATAGGTAGAAAAGTGGAGGTAACGGACTTGTACCACTACTGAAATAAGCCCTTCATATAAGAGCATAAAATCATATTTTTTTAAAATGAGAAAGGCACTTACAATCGTAAATGAGCGAACAGGACACAGGAGGGTAACTTTTACGAACAGATTTATTCATTGAAAGAATACATTAAAATGGGAGGAATATACAGTTAACATTCTAACCTGGGACCCGAACACTAAAGCAATAAGATTATACAGTAAGATAAAAGCACTTCATGGTGTAACTTGGGTGAGGGAGCGAGAGGATACAGTGCGGAAAACATTCACTCGTACACTCACACAATGGAACAGCCTAAGACACAGTTTACCACCACTAAATACATGCTAGAACCCGCAAATACTTTTAACCCGTTTAGAATAGTTTACAAGAGTAATATCATAGCATAATGAATCGCGCTCGGCAATCGAGAACCGACCTCTCCACTTGGCTAGTTTTCATACACATTTAAACGAATTGAAACGTTTCCAACGAAATATAAACACCAAGAATATTGGAAAGTTGACTAAAACCACGACAAGATTAAATGATCGCGAGCCATACGTGAGAAAATTAACCTTGCAAAAATGAATACTGAGATCGGTTTCACGGTACACGTGGCTCTCCACTGAGCAAGGCAGCTCTCACAAATTCGGATAAAACACTGAAATCTGAAAGTTCAACTGATCTACCGGCACTATTTAAATTTAAACCGAATCAAGAAACACGATTACAAACTACGAGTAACACACATGGCTCGTCCCCTAACGTACATGAAGTTCAAACACAGGTATGGACCAGACACAGAAATCATACAGAAAAATGTGAAAAATCCTAAAAATAAAAGCACACACGCATGTAGGTCCAATGAAACCACATTCACACGATATTTTGAGTTACTGGCTCATATTAAACACCCCTGCTGGTAATTATGAAAGCAAGGGGAAACTATAAAAGTTATACTTCCAGAGGGTATTCAGCTTTTTCTGCATGATTTAAAGATGATGGCATCCTCTTGAGTAAAGTAATGTACAGGTAGCACCCCACATTCGGATCTCTGGCCTGGGACTACTCAGGGTGACGCTGTTAGGCCGGTCGGTGTGGCCGCGCGGTTCTAGGCGCTTCGGTCTGGAACCGCGTGACCGCTACGGTCGCAGGTTCGAATCCTGCCTCGGGCATGGATGTGTGTGATGTCCTTAGGTTAGTTAGGTTTAAGTAGTTCTAAGTTCTAGGGGACTGATGACTACAGATGTTAGGTCCCATAGTGCTCAGAGCCATTTGAGCCATTTGACGCTGTTATCAGGAAAACAAGACTTGTATCATACAGGTCGGAGTGTGAAATATTAGACCCGTAACTGGGTAGAGAGGTTAGAGAATTAAAGAGAGAGATAGGTAAGTTAAAGTTCGATGTAGTGGAAATTAGTGAAGTGTGGTGGCAAGAAGAACAGGACTTCCAGTCAGACAAAAAAGGTTTATCAACAGAAAATCCAGAAGGTACGATGCAGGAGTGGGACTAAAATGAGTAATAAGATAGAAATACGGGTAAGCTACTATGAACGGCATAGTGAACGAAATATTGAAGTCAAGATGATACAATACCAGTACCCACCGCTGTACCAGAAGTTTCTGTGTCTACATGCTCTGTAGATGATGAAATTGAGTGAATGTATGACGAGACAAAACAAACTGATCAGGTTGTTAAAGGACGCGAAATTTTAATTATAATGGGGGACTAGAATTCGGCAGTAGGAAAAGGAAAGTAAGGACAAATAGTAGGAGAAAAGAAGGAAAGGAATGTGCTATACAGAAGGAGACTTCAGAAAGTAAATTATACATGTTGTCCCACGCCAAGGTGATTGTGCAAGAGAGGTATATTGTCAGAAGACAGTACATATACAGGGTTCCCTACAGACACAGATTTGCTGGGAAGCAAACTGTTTGGCAGTAGGAAAGACACTTTAAACTTGGACAGTATGATTTTGTAGGCAAAACGTCCAAATTGTAGACAGATTCATGGTGAGATTCTGGCCAAAGTTGACCAAGAATGTAGGGTCACTTCTGTGCAGTGCTGGGTAGCGACAGTGGGTCGTGGCAGGGATGCAGTTCAATGGCAGCTCAGAGAAACAACATCAAAAGTCAAACATTTTATTAGAACGTGTGCTTTTACACTCGTAGCGATTCTGTGAGGCGGCTACGTCCCCTCTCGGGATGTGGCGAGAATTGTGCGTGGTACGCTGAGGTGGCTGGCTTGCAGCCTGTAGATTGACCGTGATGCTGACACACAGAAGCCCACTCAGCAACGCATGCCCCGGTCAGCACGGTGTCGCTGCACGCGGTAGGCATCAGTGGTCCAGCAGACTGCTGGAATGCCGGCCGGGGTGCCCGAGCGGTTCTAGGCGCTACAGTCTGGAACCGCGCGACCGCTACGGTAGCAGGTTCGAATCCTGCCTCGGGCATGGGTGTGTGTGTGATGTCCTTGGGTTAGTTAGGTTTAAGTAGTTCTAAGTTCTAGGGGACTGATGACCTCAGAAGTAAAGTCCCATAGTGCTCAGAGCCATTTGAACCATTTTTGAACTGCCGGAATGCTTGCAGGGGATGACAGCCGCTGGTAGTGGACGTCGGCCCAGCGAGTGTTGGTACATGGCGCCTGGGTTCCCACACCAGAACAGGAGTGCGGGTGGCTGTACCACTAGGGTTTCTATCTGCTGTCCTGCAAGGCTTAGTCCTTTCATTGTGACAGGTACTGCTGGACTGCTGAAACCTCTGCTAAAACTGACAGTTATTTGTAGGGATTGGTAGCTCGTTTATCGTGCCTATACGCAGTTTCTAGCTACGCCTGGAATAACAGACCCGTTGGGCGGCAATGCAGTAACTGCCTAGCCCGTCCTGCAAGATCCTGTTCTTTCCACTGCATCGCCAGGATTGTGAGTCGTGGCCTGGATTGTCTCGCAGTTTATAAGCAGCGCTGTTGCTGCAACCCACATGCCTACACCTTGATGCCCACCGGCTGCAAATGGTTTCTGCAACTGCTGTGGCTGAGCTGCTCATTCCTGCAGTAATGCCTAAGATTGGTGGTGGCACTACACAGTGATATATGGACCAATTGCAATGTCGGGTCCAGACGTAATGAAACTGTGCCAACAATTTGACCAAGGCTGCATAGACAAATACGTGGTTGGTACTGATCAGAAGGTAGACCATCGACATCGACCACAGATAACAACGTCAAGGAAGTCAAGGAACTGATTCACAGCAGTCGCTGACTTTCCAATAATGGGGACGTTCACACAGTAGTTCTCAAATATATTGGTGGCCAAGGAGTGGATTTCTATCATTGAAGAATTGAACGATTGGTAGAAATTTCCGATCGTTGTTTACATTGACTTGCTGACTATGTTGAAAAGTAGTGTCGTGTATCTGTGTGACTTGGAACTGCAATGAAGCATTCGGTAAAAGTTACTTGGCATGCCATAATAGTGGGTAACTTACTTTCTGATGTGGTTCCATATATTTGAATGAAAGGAGAAGCCACCTGGTGCAATTTTGCCCACAGCTAAATTTGATCACTGTGAACACATGGAGTAAGAATCAAGAAAGATGATATCGGAAGATGCTGAAAAATTTCTTTTAGGTAACATAATGATAAGAAAGAGATTTCGAAACCAGATTTTAAACTGCAAAACTTTTACTGGGATAGATGTGGAGTCTGACTACAATTTATTGTCGCCGACAAAACGAGCGCCGGCCGGAGTGGCCATGCGGTTCTAGGCGCTACAGTCTGGAGCCGAGCGACCGCTACGGTAGCAGGTTCGAATCCTGCCTCGGGCATGGGAGTGTGTGATGTCCTTAGGTTAGTTAGGCTTAATTAGTTCTAAGTTCTAGGCGACTGATGACCTCAGATGTTGAGTCGCATAGTGCTCAGAGCCATTTGCCAAAACGAGCGAGCCGGCCGGAGTGGCCGAGCGGTTCTAGGCGCTACAGTCTGGAAACGCGCGACTGCTACGGTCGCAGGTTCAAATCCTGCCTCGGGGATGGATGTGTGTGACGTCCTTATGTTAGTAAGGTTTAAGTAGTTCTAAGTTCTAGGGGACTGATGACTTCAGCAGTTAAGCCCCATAGTGCTCAGAGCCATTTGAACCATTTCAACATAACGAGCGAGACCCCTCGCCTTTTCGTCATGCTGATCTGCACAGCTTTAAAGTCTGCTACGCAGCATAACAGGCAAGGCGACGAAGTGCTACCAACATACTATGCACAGGCGCGAAACTGAAAAACTGTCCGAGCTTCGTCAGACTGTTTTCAACCATGTGTAAGACTGTATTTAATGCTGATTAGTGTGTAAGCATAACACGTAAATATGAGACATAAATGAAAGAAGAAACGCTAATTAGTATGAACCGTTATAATAAAAATTAATTTCAGCTTATCGAGATAACATAAGTGTTTTAGTAAGACGAAGTACCCCAGATCGTTACGAATTAGCAAAATATTACGCGCATTCGGCCGCGAAACGGTTTGTGTCAACGTTCAGACCAGTCATACTGGATTACCGTTGCTGACCTACCGTGAAAGTGTGCAAATTTAGCAGTGCGTGAAGATTCATAAGGAAATTCAGTTAAAAATCATTCAGTGCCACACTTAAGTCAGTTCAGTTATTGACAGAAGCGGAAAAAGTAGGCAGTAACAAGTATGAAATTCTACAAGAGTTTCATATTGACATCCACAGGGCGTCAGTACGGAATAAAGGTAGCAATAAAACGTATTGGGGGCGCGAGAATTTCTTAAAATTGCTATACCGATAGTCTATCTGCCCCCATCGAGATTAGAACGGAAAACAAACCAGACCTCCCTTGCAGTAGCAAACACCCTTTACAACGATAGCAGACAACCCAGGCTAACAGCCCTCTATTACACTCCTGGAAACTGAAATAAGAACACCGTGAATTCATTGTCCCAGGAAGGGGAAACTTTATTGACACATTCCTGGGGTCATATACATCACATGATCACACTGACAGAACCACAGGCACATAGACACAGGCAACAGAGCATGCACAATGTCGGCACTAGTACAGTGTATATCCACCTTTCGCAGCAATGCAGGCTGCTATTCTCCCATGGAGACGATCGTAGAGATGCTGGATGTAGTCCTGTGGAACGGCTTGTCATGCCATTTCCACCTGGCGCCTCAGTTGGACCAGCGTTCGTGCTGGACGTGCAGACCACGTGAGACGACGCTTCATCCAGTCCCAAACATGCTCAATGGGGGACAGATCCGGAGATCTTGCTGGCCAGGGTAGTTGACTTACACCTTCTAGAGCACGTTGGGTGGCACGGGATACATGCGGACGTGCATTGTCCTGTTGGAACAGCAAGTTCCCTTGCCGGTCTAGGAATGGTAGAACGATGGGTTCGATGACGGTTTGGATGTACCGTGCACTATTCAGTGTCCCCTCGACGATCACCAGTGGTGTACGGCCAGTGTAGGAGATCGCTCCCCACACCATGATGCCGGGTGTTGGCCCTGTGTGCCTCGGTCGTATGCAGTCCTGATTGTGGCGCTCACCTGCACGGCGCCAAACATGCATACGACCATCATTGGCACCAAGGCAGAAGCGACTCTCATCGCTGAAGACGACACGTCTCCATTCGTCCCTCCATTCACGCCTGTCGCGACACCACTGGAGGCGGGCTGCACGATGTTGGGGCGTGAGCGGAAGACGGCCTAACGGTGTGCGGGACCGTAGCCCAGCTTCATGGAGACGGTTGCGAATGGTCCTCGCCGATACCCCAGGAGCAACAGTGTCCCTAATTTGCTGGGAAGTGGCGGTGCGGTCCCCTACGGCACTGCGTAGGATCCTACGGTCTTGGCGTGCACCCGTGCGTCGCTGCGGTCCGGTCCCAGGTCGACGGGCACGTGCACCTTCCGCCGACCACTGGCGACAACATCGATGTACTGTGGAGACCTCACGCCCCACGTGTTGAGCAATTCGGTGGTACGTCCACCCGGCCTCCCGCATGCCCACTATACGCCCTCGCTCAAAGTCCGTCAACTGCACATACGGTTCACGTCCACGCTGTCGCGGCATGCTACCAGTGTTAAAGACTGCGATGGAGCTCCGTATGCCACGGTAAACTGGCTGACACTGACGGCGGCGGTGCAAAAATGCTGCGCAGCTAGCGCCATTCGACGGCCAACACCGCGGTTCCTAGTGTGTCCGCTGTGACGTGCGTGTGATCATTGCTTGTACAGCCCTCTCGCAGTGTCCGGAGCAAGTATGGTGGGTCTGACACACCGGTGTCAATGTGTTCTTTTTTCCATTTCCAGGAGTATATTACCACAGACATGAATAAGCCGGCAATTTCGAAATGAAAATGGCAAATGATCTGCAGTACCTGTGGCATAGAGCTTTCTGGACTCAAAAATATGAATTTTCTACCTTTACGTCACCGCTTAGTGACAATCATTCGTGATGTTTATTGAAATAACAAAATACTGTTACTAGTGAGTAAATTTAGTAGGATAATTGTGCACCACCCTAGGAAATAATCGGCTACATAGCTGCCAAACGTATTCTACAATGTTTCGAATTCTCCATTAGACTCGCCACAGTCAGAAAACGTTCATAAGCCGAGCTGTTTCTTAAGCTAGCTAGCAATGATAATGCTCGCACACCTAAAACGCGGTGGCAATAATACTGGGATCTGAATTACCACGTTTATAGGCAAATGGATTTTATTTGCATTCCTGTGAAAGTGATTTGGATCGAAAGCGTAGCTACGATTAATACGCTGATGTATCGACTGCAACTAGAACATTTCGAATAAAGAGTAGAGGGAATCATTTATGCGGCCCTCATCTTCAGTAACTGTCGTAGCTATTTTAGTTGTTAGGAATTTGTCACCTATATCGGTAAAAATGGAACCCTACTAGTATCACTTTCTTGACCGTCTGTCTATCTAACTAACCCTTAAAACCTATTTACCTCGAGTATGGGTAGACATAATAAGCGGAAATGTATCGCACTTCCTTCAGTATACGGTCCCTTGGTGGTGTAAAAAAGTGAGCTTCTATGTCAACGCAATCTGAAGATATGGTCGTTTATGTAAAGAAAATTTACGCGAAAGGTCAAAAAATGGCTCTAAGAACTATGCGACCAAACTGCTTAGGTAATCAGTCCACTAGACCTAGAACTACTTAAACCTACCTAACCTAAGGACATCACACACATCCATGCCCGAGGTAGGATTCCAACCTGCGACTGAAGCAGCCGCGCGGTTCGTGACTTGTTCAAATGTTCAAATGTGTGTGAAATCTTATGGGACTTAACTGCTAAGGTCATCAGTCCCTAAGCTTACACACTACTTAACCTAAATTATCCTAAGGACAAACGAACACACCCATGCCCGAGGGTTTACTCGTACCACCGGCGGGACCAGCCGCACAGTCCATGACTGCAGCGCCTGAGACCACTCGGCTAATCCCGCGCGGCGGTTCGTTACTGAAGCGCCTAGAATCGCTCGGCCACCGCACCCGGCTAAACCCTTTTCACCTCATGTATAATGTTAATAGATAGTGTCTAATGAGGATAAACTGTATTCGCCAGCAATTCAGATCGTTTGATCACGGAACTTTTACGAAGCTACGTTCAAATCTTGTTCGAAGTCGTCTGCAGTATCCACTTATAAACACCCTAGGAACGTCGTATGCGATATCAACTTCTGAAGACGCTGCAGGTACTGCAGTACCATAACAAGTAGTTAAGAATTTATTGTTATTGGTCCATGCATGACACTTTATTTCAGTATCAATTTATCGCACCAAGTCGTTTGTCTATGGCTGAAAATAATGAACAAAAAATAAATAAACAGCAAACAACTTCGATGTTCAAATCAGATGTAACTCATGTGTCGGAATTACAATATAATTTCGTTGTTACATCTACATGACTACATCTACAGGATTTCTTTGCAATCCAGACTTAACGTGCCTGGCAGAGGGTTCATCGAACCACCTTCGGACTGTACATTTGGTGCTCTGCAGCTTGGAGAAATTCCAAATCCCTCATATTAATAATTACATAATTGGTATTAGCTACTTTTTGATGGTAGTTTATTTAACCGAACTGGTTTCAGATGTCATGAGCGACATCTGTATAAGAGAAGAAAAATATTTCTGATTTGTTATTTACAATATGTAGTGTTTTATGAGTATGTGGTTTTGTGTATTATCATAATGTTACTTGCCTGATATGTACTGCTTTTTAGGGTACGCAGAAGGCGAATTTTCGTGATAATATGATAGATATACACATGATGTGCTATCAGCCTAAGAGATTTTTTACGAGAATATGTAGTTGCCAGTGGCAACTGTTGCGCATTCAAAGTTCCTTAATTGTTATATATACAACGAAGATCAAAGAAACTTGTACACCTGTCTAATATCGTGTAGGGCCCCGCGAGCACGTAGAAGTTCCGCAACACGACGTGGCATGGTCTCGATTAATGTCTGAAGTAGTGCTGGGGGGAACTGACACCATGAATCCTGTAGGGCTGTTCATATATCCGTAAGAGGGAGTAAAGATCTCTTCTGAACAACACATTGCAAAGCATCCCATATATGTTCAATAATGTTTAAGTCTGGGGAATTTGGTGGCTAGCGGAAGTGATTAAGCTGAGAAGAGTGTTCCTGGAGCCACTCTGTAGCAATTATGGACGTGTGGGGTGTAGCACTGTCCTGCTGGAATTGCCCAAATCCGTCGGAATGCACGGTGGACATAAATGGATGCAGGTGATCAAACAGGATACTTACGTACGTGTCACCTGTCAGAGTCGTATCTAGACGTATCAGGGGTCACACATCACACCGTCTGCACACGCACCACACCATTGCAGAGCCTCAACCAGCTTCAACAGTCCACTGCTGAAATGCAAGATCCATGGAGTCATGAGGTTGTCTTCATAGCCGTACACGTCCATCCGCTCGATACAATTTGAAACGAGACTCGTCCAACCAGGCAACATGTTTCCAGTCGTCAACAGTTCAGTTGGGTTCAGGTGAGGCGTAAAGCTGTGTGTCGTACAGCCATCAAGGCTACACGACTGAGCCTTCGGCTCCGAAAGCCCATATCGTCATCATCTGCATACCAATTGCTAACCGGTGCATCCCACGGTGGTACACTACCACAAGCCCTGCCCGCACAGGCTGTCTGAATGTCGTCGGATCAACTCTTGTATATTGTGGGCAATAAACGTTTAATATTGTAATACACGCATCAAAAGATGTTTTGCGTCACCCCGGTTCCCGGAACTCCTGGAGATAGACGTTGACTGTGGATACTGTATCATAGGCACAGTCCCTTTGACTGTTCAGAGATGTCACTAAACCCGCCCAAAGATGTAAACCACCATGCATAAGCAGCGACTATTAGACGGAGGGGGTCCAACAGCCAGTCATTCCACCAGTAAGGAGGTACACGGCTCGTGTTGTCTGTAGTTCAATGCCGCGATTCGATCGCGTCCGCATTGTTACTTTGTGCCACGAAGGTCTCCAAACACGGAAAGTGTCCAGGTGTCTCGGAGTGAACCAAAGCGATGTTGTTCAGACATGGCGATACAGAGAGACAGGAACTGTCAATGACATGCCTCGCTCTGGCCGCCCAAGGGCTACTACTGCAGTGGATGACCACTACCTGTGGATTATGGCTCGGAGGAACCCTAACAGCAACGCCACCATGTTGAATAATGCTTTTCGTGCAGCTACGGGACGTCGTGTTACGATTCAAACTGTGCACAATAGGCTGAATGATGCGCAACTTCACTCTCGAATCCATTGCGAGGTCCATCGTTGCAACCACGACACCAGGCAGCGCAGTATACATGGTCCCAACGACATGCCAAATGGACTGCTCAGGATTGGCATCACGTTCTCTTCACAGATGGGTGTCAGATATGCCTTCAACCAGACAATTGTCGGAGACGTATTTGGAGGCAACCCGGTCAGGCTGAACGCCTTAGACACACTGTCCAGCGAGTGCAGCATGGTGGAGGTTCCCAGATGTTTTGGGGTGGCAGTATGTGGGGTCGACGTACGCCGCTGGTGGTCATGGAAGGTGCCGTAACGGCTGTACGATTCGTGAATGCCATCCTCCGACCGATAGTGCAACCATATCGGCAGCATATTAGCGAGGCATTCGACTTCACGGACGCTAAGGACCCATCGTGCACATCTTGTGAATGAGTTCCTTCAATATAACGACATCGCTCAACTAGCGTGGCCAGCAGATTCTCCACACATGAACCCTGTCGAACATGGCTGGGATAGATTGAAAATGGCTGTTTATGGACAACGTGACCCATCAACCACTCTGAGGGATCTACGCCGCATCACTGTTGAGGAGTGGGACAATCTGGACCAACAGTGCCTTGATGAACGTGTGGATAGTATGCCACGACGAATACAGGCATGCATCAACGCAAGAGGACGTGCTACTGGGTATTAGAGGTTCCGGTGTCTGCAACAATCTGGACCGCCACTTCTGAAGGTCTCTCTGTATGGTGGTACAACATACAATGTGTGGTTTACATGAGCAATAAAAAGGGCGGAAATGATGTTTATGTTGATCTATATTCCAATTTTCTGTACAGGTTCCGGAACTCTCGGAACCGAGGTGATGCAAAACTTTTTTTTGATGTGTGCACTATTTCACCAATGCCTTCGGCTGTAAGCCAGGCATCTGCTCTCTGGGTTAACGAACCCATGTACCTGCGGTGGTGCTCTGTCAGCCTCCTGATCTTGACTTGACCTCAGGACACCAGTAACGCTACAGTTGGCTTGAGAAGCGTTGCTTGTAGGATGGTATCCGACATCAGAGGTGCACCTTGGGCCAGGTACTTCAGCTTCACAACTCTAGCATAGGTTGTTGAGTGCATCTTTGGTTAGCCATTTCTTTTGTGTTTTACGGCCTTGACTACTAAGAGGGACATTCATATGAACTCGAAAGTAACTTTTGTAAATCCGGAAGTTCCTGCTGACCTGTCACAGTTCAAGAGAAACTCTAGCGAATGGTTTCTATGGCCCGTAAGATTCCAGTAATGTAATTTATCTGGGCCTGAGTTGCCATGTACAAAGCTGTGATACTTGTAAAAGGATTGGCCATGGAACACAGCAGCGTACTGAATCTAGGTCGACCATGGTAAGACGTGAAGATTTGTTTTCTAGTATCCCTGGATATATACTTACAGCAATAGCTTCTCATAGTTTGCGAGTCAGATGGAAGCTACACAGATGCCAGAAACACGTGCGGCGACAATGCACGAAGCAGCTGTGCTTTTGAAGGGGCAAGCAGCCACATTGTTAGAAAGTAATGCCGGACTGAAGAAGCAGATACTACAGTCCGATCCAGTAGAGGTAAAAGCCTTGTTACATGTATCTATCCCTTCTGTAGATCCTGTAGGAGCTACCTAGTGACTCATTTATCAAGAAAAGTAAATGAGACTGTATCGGTATTTATTAACGATTTAAAGGCTGCCACAAAATTAGGACATAGGATGGATGAAGCATGATTGCATATGGCTCAGTTGTGGTTGGTTTTTGATACGATAATGTATGTCATATGCCATAAAGGATAAAAAAAAGTACAAACATTCGAACAGCTAACTAACAGACTTTATCAGCGGTACCGTAGACAGGTACAGGGAACAGTTTATTGGGCTGTCGTAAAAGCGCCATGAGTCAGGAGATGCACTTTCAGATACGATTATAAAAATTATAGTGTAAAACTATGAACTTACATAGTGTGCAGAAAAAGACCGAATCATTCTTCAGAAGACAGAAAACAGGGCATTAGATGTGTTTCTGCAGAGACTTCCACCTGACATACCGAGAAGTATCAGACTGGAAAACCTGAGTAATTTAACTGCTGCTGTCAAAGTTGTCATGAAACTTGAGGAAATTTACATTCCTACCTGAGGCCGAAATGATCGATGTGAGTTCTCTTTGAAGGCAAAATGTTATATGAGTAATGTATGGGGCATATTACGAAGCATGTTGCCAACCACAGTGTAACGAATGGGGAGGGAAGTAGGGTTACGAGAGCGTGATTGTCGGAGTAGGAAACAGAATAGACAGTGTTAGGACAAGCACTGTTAAACGACAAAGGGAATAACAAGTTTGCTCGCAGCAATCGGGGAAATATTCGTTTTGTAAATGAAAATGGCCTTTTCTTGCCGTAACAGGAAGTGAGGTAAAGTGAATACAATAGTTAAAATGTTATATCACAGTTTACAGTGAAATACCTACAAGTAGCGACAGAAGACTAATAGCGTTTCACAGCAATTAGCGCAAGCAATACGAAAATTGCGACGAAAAGAGTTCGTAAAATGAAAATGTGCTTATGTTTTGTAAGTGAAGTTATAGTGCGACCTCCAGCAGGCGACCAGATGAGAGGAAACGCAGATGCCAGCCAAAAACGTGTAAAACTGTTCCACTGAAGATGCTTCAAAGTAAAAGACTAGACGCGTCTGGAAGAAATAGATTACATTGCAACAAGAAAAGATGGTTTCTCATTTACAAAACGAAGAAAAAAGGGAATGCGCAACTGTCAGACGGCATTCTCAGGAAAGTGAATCCCAAAACACCTGCAACAGACAATGGAAAATTTTATCGACCAGCAGTTGGCTGATGACCGTTTAAAGAGTCGGATCTAATCTCGTAGGTGGACCAGCCACGCGTTACGTCCGAAGATGTGCTCTATTTTCGAAGTTGGGTCCACCAGCGGCGGGACCTGGTCCTGGGAGCCGTCTGCGACACTTACACATACACAGACATACAGAAAACAGAGCACACGCTCTTCAGATGTGGAATATGTGGTGTGGAGGCGACTGGATACAATCGTGTTCAGTGTTATACTATGCCTCACGATCAGTGCATTTGCGCTAGGTGTTGGCAGCTGTACTACATTTACAAGCAATTTTAGAACATGGAACGAGAGGTTATTTCATGATCGCATGGGTTGAACTGACAAAACCGATAGAATTGCGAAAAATACGTATACATTGAGGAAATATACACCGAAATGCGGGGAAATTGAGGAAGTACTTGCGTGTCTTCTGGCTGGCGCCGAACAGTTTGTACATGGGACAAGTATGCGACAAGAGGAATCCGAGTAAACGTCGACATGGAAGCGAAGGGAACCAGGGAAATAGCCACTTTTTTCCGTCAAGGCAGCATTATACTGTATGTCTATTGAGGTAACAGTGGTGCACGCTAGTTGACTGCAGTATTTGATGCTTTTCAGGAAAACAGAGAACCATCAACCTCTAAACTTACTTGCATCTACGTTAAAGGATGACATAGAGTGGATGGAGTGGTCGGTTGAAATGGAGTTGTAACGAGGTACGATTTAATGGTAGACTGATGATGCATTCTAGAGAGAGAGATGGAGAAGTTGCTGCAGGTCATTTCACCATTTTTCTCCTGATGTTTCGTCAGGATGCATCAGTTGTGTGACACAGCCTGCGTTCGACTCGTATACAACCACTTGTTCTGTGTGGGTCTTAGAGCAGTGTCCACTTGCGATTATTAATAGTAAACCTCTCGGTCATCATAGGACTTCCATCTCACATGTGATGAAACGTGACACATACCTCTAAGCGAACGAAGATTTATGCGATGTACTCCATTCCCCTGTCGCATCTTGGGTGTAAAATAGATTTTTCAGTTTCATAACTAAGTTAGCGATAGGTGTTTGTAAGACAGTGCAATCCCGTGTGTATACATCTGCTTGACAGATGTGCTGTTTACAGAGTTAGTAATGGCATGACTTGTAATTTCACATGTCGGACGCTGCTGCTATGCGTTTATATGTTTCTTTGTAAGAGGTATTCTCCGTTACTATCATTTTATATAGGACTGATGTGGGCATAGCATAATTTCTGAACCGTGATCGGATGTGAACAGTGGACGCTATACATATCTGGAAAGTTATATTGTGCATGTATCACACAGAGCCGCTGTTTTAAGGAAGTAGTTTTTTTAGTTTTACGCTTTGTTACCATAGTTTATCGTAGAGAAACCTGCAAGAACGATGTATGTCATGCGCTGGTAATATATTTCTTACATTGGAATATTAACAGCGCTGCATTCTACACGGCTGATAGGTCGGAAACTCAAGTGATCTAACATTACAACCTGTTTTAAGTGCAGAACCGTGTAGCCTTTGGAGTGCGTGTGTTTATGTTCTCTCTTACCAGTACCCTCCTGGCACTGATGACAGACACTAGAACATTACTTTAAAATTGATAGTGTAGTTGATTTATGTAAAATGCTTCGAACTCCATCCGTCTAGAGCTCCATCATGCATAAAAATCGCCCGTTTCTTGTTCTTCTCAACCATCTGCTATTACATCACAACACTTTCAAATCTGTTACCATACATCGATAAGGAGTGCTAAAGTCCGCGACATGGTCGCATCTGGAGAAATCTTGTGCACTTGGTTGGGCGAAGACTCAGCAAGCTTCATTCATTCACGAGACGTGGAATATAGCGGTCTCCTTCTGGTTATCTGCAGATTAAATCGTTAACGGTGCTGCTGGGCAGGTTGGTCAAAGACAGTGCGAGGGGGTCTTTCAGTCTCTGATTTTATCCTAAGACTGCGACAATGCTCTGTGACTCCCGTCCGCATAGAGATAGATCATAAATTATGCACTATGCTCGAGGTGCTAGAAATACATAGGGCGCTGTCTGGTACACTTTGATGACATATGTATTCGAAAATTAACAATGAATGGACGTACGCACAGTCATCTATCTACATTCGTAATGATACTGGCAAAGCAGAGAAGGGGTGGCTTAGCTATGATACTGAAATTGGGAAACATGCTATCATATCACTGGTCGGTGTTGAAATTACTGAACAATTGCTAAAATTGTTCGCACTATCAACTGTGATGCTTATTATTACACTACATCAACAGTGTCTTTTCCATCACATCCGTCCATTGGTACGCTGTTGGTTATCACATTATCATTGACTGGCATCGCTTGTTTCAGTTTGAGAAAGAGTTTTGGTGGAGGGACAACACCTTCTGGGGATGACTAGCACCAAAACAGTGATCGCGTACATGACTGCAATATGAGGAATCAGTTGAAACGGAACACAGTGCTATCAGCTGTCATTGTGACAGACGGGTTTAAATGTAGAGGTCGTCAATCACCTTTGGACAGAAGTTTGGGAACTCTCCTCAACGGTTACGGTAGCAGCAGTAACAACATGACTTATACCGTGCAACGTCTACTAGCGTCATCATAAATCATACAAAATATCTTCTTTACTGTCAATGACACAACTATGAATTCATTGTTACACTATGCAGACATAACAAACTGAAAGTTGCATGACATACAAAAATAAATACGATTGGCACAACGATTATAAGTTATAAGTCAAAAGACCAGATAAGTGAATAACATTACTGAAGCAAATCGCTGCTTGGGTCAATAAGTCAAGAAGGTAAGTTCTGTTATGATACCAGCTGGACCAGACAGCTTAGGTCATTCAAGTATAGAAAAAGTGAAAGAAGATGAAATAGTGTAGGTAACCTGTAACGAGCCACAGATTATTAAGGTAGAGTCGAGTGAATAATGTAGGCAACCAGTATTTGGCCACTATGGTTTAAAACGAATTCACCAGGTAAGGTTCCCCTTTAGTAGTAAGTTACGTAGATGAATTAATTCCACCTTAAGAAATGAGCAAGAAGACAGCTGGTTAGTACTGAGGCAGGAATGTAATGTTCTTTAAGGTAGATGTACTGGAAGATATCAGGAGACATACTAATCGCCATGAGTCAGTGTAACAACAACAAATACAGACCTGGATATACGGTAGTGTGAAACAAAGGTAACCTGATAAACTAGTCCAACATTACACGATAGTGGTCACATTTGTGGTGAGAAACGAGACAGACACGCCCACCAAGTACTGAATAATTTATTAAAATGGGACGAAATGAGTATTTGAACGCAATAACAACAAAAGAGTGGGTGCTGAATAGCATATGATCACTGTTGACAGACCAAAACGAATTCCTTCAGACGTGAGACAGGAGGCTTGCATTCAACAGGAATACACATCCAAAGAAAATGAAAAGTAGTGCAACGTATGCAGTGTGTTCCACAGAGTGGGGTAAAAAATAGGTTAGTGTTGTAAGTGAACATTTAAATTAAAATGCAAAAGAAAAAGCACTCGATTTTGATCAGACGGGAGGAATTTGAGTTAATGGATTTTAGCGGGTACGGGGAGAGCGATCCGCTACTAAACAGGTTCATAGCAGAGGCTCCCAGCCCCGTCCCCACACAGCCCAGCACGCACAGTCGGGACGTACAAAAAAATATGTGTGCCAGATGAGCAGTTGACTTCCCGACCGCCGGCCGAAGTGGCCGTGCGGTTAAAGGCGCTGCAGTCTGGAACCGCAAGGCCGCTACGGTCGCAGGTTCGAATCCTGCCTCGGGCATGGATGTTTGTGTTGTCCTTAGGTTAGTTAGGTTTACCTAGTTCTAAGTTCTAGGGGACTAATGACCTCAGCAGTTGAGTCCCATAGTGCTCAGAGCCATTTTTTGACTTCCCGACCGGAAAAACACGAGATATGGAAGGTCAATGACACATGTGTGTAATGACGCATAACGACAATGTTAATAATAGTAATGGTAACTTCATTTGTACAATCTAATGAACATGTATTTCTCTTACAGGATTAGCATGTAACTGCTAGATACTAATTAATAAAATTTGTATTTTCATGGAATTACCCAATACATGTACGATAGAAGTGAGAGTAGAAGACAAGGAAGTCTGCCTTATTACAACCAGACAGTGATCGAGGGTAAAATCTCAAAAGCAAGATTCCTTGACGGCAAGTACACAACATTCGGTGAGTAATGATTAATGAAGTGTAAAGATGGCAATGCGCCAATAGATGGATGCAAAGCTTATGTCCTTTAAATTAAAATAACTAGTGTTGATACAGCAAAACGCCTAGTACTGATAAATGTCATTAACAGAGACAGCAGCGTGCTGAGTAATGAACATTCAATATAAAGCAGTGAATTTAACAATTAGTGTTTCAACTAATAGAATAAAAATTACTAAAAATCCATCACACCCTTGGAGGAAAGATACTTCCAGAAATTGAAGAAATAAAAACAAGCATAATCTAACTAATACATAAGTATTTTAGAATGTCCGCCCCCGATAGCTGAGTGGTCAGCGCGACTGGCTGTCAATCCTCAGGGCCCGGGTTCGATTCCCGGCTGGGTCGGAGATTTTCTCCGCTCAGGGACTGGGTGTTGTGTTGTCCTAATCGTCATCATTTCATCGACGCGCAAGTCGCCGAAGTGGCGTCAAATCGAAAGACTTGCACCAGGCGACGGGTCTATCCGACGGGAGGCCCTCGTCACACGCCATTATTATTATGATTATTATTATTAGAATAAGTTAGGATTATTGTTTATGTTAGTCCAGATGTAAAAGGAAGGAAGATAAGCAAGCGAGTTTCTATCTTCATTTTTGAGTATTTCAGACTGGTCATTGATACTGAAAACATTTTGAAAAATAAGTGAGGGGGAGAACGTGTAACATTTACGTTATATAACAGGTATCTAAATGTGTAATATTTATGTTATATAACATGTATTTAAACCTTCATGAGATTATGCAGCACTGTGTAAAGCCTACTGTCCGCATACAGAGACAATAGGGCGTCGGAATGACGAAGTGCTTCCAGCGTGGCACCTGGGTGTCACAGCGACGCCCACGTCAGAAGCCTGCGATGTACAGGGTGGCCGGAAACAATCTGAAAAGCTTGTAAGGGAGTTGCTGAGAAATAATTGTTATGAAAAAAGGGCTATCTTGTGCCCTTTCCGTGTTAGTTGGCTTTGAAATTAGCCAACCAGGCCATTACAAATGCAAGTTCAAGTGGCCCGGCAGAGACCATGTCGCTAAACGTGTTCTTCGTTTGGTTTCCTAAAACTGAGTGAAAGAGCGATACAAAAATTCGACGTGGGACAGTAGTAAAGACAGAACCCCAGCCAAAGGCCGAGCAGTCTCATGAGCTGTCACCTGCATTACGAGAACAGCTGACACTAATTGTATCCGGCGGGCCGCTTGAACTCGTGCATGCAACGGCCTGACTAATTTCAATGCCTGTTATCTCGGAAATAGGGCAACTTATCGAACAATTACTTCCCAGGGCAAGCTTTCCTGCAACACCCTTACAAGCTTTTTATAGTGTTTCTGTTCGCCCTGTATATATACAATTTGAGAAAAAAAAAAACGATGCTCCCCGGAGAAATATTCCGAATGGGACGGAAATCGATTCGTATGATGTATATGTACTGAGAAACAAGTGATTGAAATTTCAGAAAAATTGGATCATTTATTCAAGAGAAAGAGCTCCGCAAATTAAGCAAGTCCATAACACATTGGACCACCTCTGGTCCTTATGCAAGCAGTGAACGGCCTGGCATTGATTGACAAAGTTCTTGGATGTCCTGAGGGTAGCGTGCCGTCCGATTTGCGTGTCAGATCGTCAAAAACCAGAGCTGGTTACTCGAAACGTTCTAAGTTGGGCAGAGATCCGGCGATCTTGCTGGCCAAGGTAGGGTTTGGAAAGCCCGAAAACAGGGAGAAGACTCCCTCGCCGTCTGCAGGCGGTCATTACCTTGCTGAAACGTAAGCCCAGGATGGCGTGCCGTGGAAGGCAGCAAAACGGGGAGCAGAATATAGACGACGTATGGCTGTGCTGTAGGGGTGTCGCGGCCTCTACACAGATACCATGCCGTTGTGTTGCACCTACGGTACTGCTATCTGTATCGTTGAGAAAAGCAGGCCACCCCACCTCGGCAAGGTCGATGTTTCATAATATAAACAACTCTCAAAAAAGAGTGTGTTGGATTTGTTATTTGTTTTGTATACCCTGCCTACTACAAGCAAAATATCCATCACGCCTAGGAAGTCCACAGGAAGAACGGGCAATCCGCAGGAAGTTGAGCAAGCTAAGACAAGTTTGACCGACTCACCACTAAGCAGAAAAAGATCGACGGCAAAATGTAGGTGAAATCATCTGAAAGAAACAGCGTTCCACCAGTTTACACGATCGCATAGGTGTAGTCTGATGACCTATGTTCAAAATCGTAGCTCTAAGTGAAACACTGATAGCGGCGAGGGCACACTTCGATTTTATATTGTGCAAACTACGCCAACGTCAACGTTGCGAGAGTTTGTTTAGATTATAGTTCTTAAATACATTGTAAGACACATGCGGGGAAAAATTGGGTAGTATCGGATAAATAAGTTTTTTCGAAATTATAATAGATTCTGATTTACAGAATATCATTACAATAAACGTAAATTGATTTTGAAATATTTTTTCCATCTTTCACGTTATGGTCGTTCAAATATTGGGTGAGCTGTATAGGCAATAAGTGTATCGTGGAAAAAGTAATTTTCGTTTTAAAAACTTTTAATTGGATAGTAAATGTTTATAAACTTGAACTTGCCATCAGCACACCAACTTTGTCAAAGAGTCGGTCTATTTGTTTTTTGCTGGAAAGTCTTGTCCTCTGCAAAGTCATGGATACCCCGTCGACAGCCTTTGAGTCTTGATACCTTTTCGTAAAATCTTTACTCGTTTTCATTTCTGTCTTACTGAACCAATACTTTATTTACAGTTGCTCTGCGACTTCTTCACTAAATTAAAGAACGCATCTATACTCAGAGGCGCAAACTCGCTGCCTAAATTTTTAACTTGATCGTACAGTACTGTTTCCTGTTCATCACTGAATGTTCTCGGGGTTGGGGGGGGGGGGGGGGGAGAGGGGGACAGCCGTCCCATTTCGAAGGAACCATCCCGACATTTGCCTGGAGCGATTTAAGGAAATCACGGAAAACCTAAATCAGGATGACCGGACGCGGGATTGAACCGTCGTCCTCCCGAATGGGAGTCCAGTGTGCTAAGCACTGCGCCACCTCGCTCGGTGTTCTCGGGAAAACCTTGTTATTTTCTAAACAGGGTGCATGGGCACCTCTGTTTTCCAGCAAAGTTCTAAGTTTTTTACCTAATTTACTTCTTAGAATTGAACTTTTCCCATTTGTTTCACTGACTGCCATTTCAGGAAGTCTTGATTTTCCCCGCGCCTTCCTTCAAGTTATTTTCATCCCAATTATGTCCTGACTTCACCATCTTTTGCAATTAAGGAAAAAAAACGTAAAAATTTAATTATAAAGGTGATAATTTACGGATTTATTGCAAATTCAGCTAACTGGTGATGTTTTGTTTTTAATAAACTTTTTAATCCACCCTTGTGGCTCGTTGCTGTTTTAAAGTGTAAATCTCATAATCGTACTGCAACCACAGATCTCGTAATGTATACCCTCGACAACATAGCGTAAAAAATTAGGTGTTTCTGCTCACTGTTTTGTCCAGTACAACCCTAAGTTGCTTTGTCGGATACAACCGTAACGTACAACTGTCGTAGTTTAACATTCCCATTGTTATTACTTGGGACAGACACTGTCAAAGCCTACGACATAGAGAACAATATGAGTTATATCTAAAGATACAATAAAATGTAGTACTACTAACCAGCTAACAAAACAGAACACTCGAAAAATTAAGTTCTTGCATTTAGAACTCACTAGAAACAGATAATGTTTTTGCTATTCGAAAACGCACTGTCGATTTGATTGAAAACTGCGTGCTGTCACTAGCGCTAGAGTTAAAAAAAAAAAGCTTTTGTCAGACACAATACGCTTATTTGATATTACCGATCTTTCCTCACTTCTCAAACGTTCGCACGAACGCATTTCAAATTTAGTATCTCTCTGAGTGTCAGTTTCTGATATATTATGGTAAAGCGATGTACTGAGCATTGAAGTAAATAAATTGTTATTGTTATTATATTCAAACATTTTATCGTATGTATTTTACTGTTTATTAAAATTCTTAGGTTTCTACGGAACATAATAAGTGCGGACGATGGCATGTTATATTGGAGGTGGTTAGGACAGTAGCAGTGCCGCTCCACCCCGCAGAACCCACCCGTGGGCCCACGCCTGACTGTAATAGCGATCGCTCAGGTCCGAACGAAGTTGTTTCTTGCCGCGCTAAGTGGTGGTAGTGAAGCCGACAAGGCAACGGTGCGCATGCGCGCGGCAGCTGTTCTCTGCACGGGAGGAGGGTCACGACAACCGGGAAAACTGACAAGCCCACCGCCTGTCCTAGTCGCGTAGCGCAGAGGCTTACCTACCCGTCGTCGACGGAACTGAAGGGAATGCCATCGTCGGACCGTAGCACTGGGCGGGATTTTACTTCATATGATCTTTCGCATCTAATGGTCGAGTAGCTACCCAAAAGATAAATAATAGACACATAGCACAAAACATAAATTGATGACATAACACGAGAACAAAAAGACTCAAGTTTAGTAAAGGGTTTGTTAAGCCTATTATTGATTGAAGCCGGCTGGAGTGGCCGAGCGCTTAAAGGCGCTACAGTCTAGAACCGCACGACCGCTACGGTCGCAGGTTCGAATCCTGCATAGCGCGTGGATGTGTGTGATGTCCTTAGGTTAGTTGGGTTTAAGTAGTTCTAAGTTCTAGGGAACTTATGACCACAGCAGTTGAGTCCCATAGTGCTCAGAGCCATTTGAACCATTTATTGATTGAAATGTATGTAAAATATTAAACCGTAGGTTTGGTTAATTTAAAGAAAAAGATAAAGAAAAATAAATCAATATTTACAATCAACAATGGCGCTTTGGCGCAAATATAAATATAGAAACAAACCTTTAACAAAGTTATTTGACACCTTATCTAAGATTTTGCAGGGTAGTTTCATAAAAGTAGTTGTTCTGGCACCACAAATCTAAGAAACGAAACGAAAAGTAATACGAGCAATAACGATAGAGATGTTTGATGCATAAGTTGAAATAAATGTAAATTTAAAATACGTATTAAAATGAAAAGACTTTTAACATGGCTCCCAATGCTGCGTTATTCTTACAAAGATGTCTTGACGGCTCACAAAAATTTAAAAAGCACTTTCTACATGCTGAATTACTCAAAGTGTAATGACAGCTCTCGTGGGAACACTAATTTCAGACGACGTAAGTGTTGCAAAAACGATTGCCTGTTCATCACCTATTTTGCACATGCAAGGTTGTCACCCTCTGTAGTGTAAGTGCAGTCACAAAATGGAGTTGGATGCGGTGAAGGTACATCGAATAACATCTATGGTTGAATCTCATGCGGCAGATAGTGGATATTATCCATCTGGGTAGATGAGCATCGTGAAACCAGGGTCTACATATGTGGAATAATAGCAATAATACAGGCGTAATATCTTCCCCTGAATAACTAACATACTTTCGAGTCCCGCTGCCATTTTCGAAAGGCACTCTTTGTGATTTGACGGTCCATTTCAGCGAGTGAAAGTTTCAGTTCGATTAAAGCTCCGGATTTTGTGGTTTCCTGAGCAAGAATATCTACCCCTTAATTCATTACACGTGAAGTAAACACACCATATCGCTTAGCCCACTTCTGAACGGCGAAAGTGAATGTGTGTAACTATTTCAATGAAGCATTTCTAGGGAAATGCGTAGGTAGTGGAGGTCCAATTGTTTCAGGCTTCACGTTACCCGGACCTTAATCCACTAGATATTTTTTCTTGTGGAGGCACTTAAAGGTACAAGTTTCTAGTACTCCACCCATGGATGTACACGCCTAATATTCCACAGGCATGCCGCTTCGGGAATGGTGGCTGCAGGTGTGTTGCGTAGCATTCATCGAAGTATGTTCGCCGGCCGCTGTGGCCGAGCGGTTCTAGGCGCTCAGTGCGGAACCGCGTGACCGCTACGGTCACAGGTTCGAATCCTGCCTCGGGCATGGATGTGTGTGTTGTCCTTAGGTTAGTCAGGTTTAAGTAGTTCTAAGTTCTAGGGGACTGATGACCCGAGATGTTAAGTCCCATAGCGCTCAGAGCCATTTGAACCATTTTTTTTTAAGTATGATCCAGCGAGTGCAAAAGTCTTTGCAAACGCAAGGTGGTCGCTTTAAACATCTTCTCTAATGTGAACACTGCTCGTGCGTGAACGTATCAGCTCTGTGAAAGTAAGCCTGGACGTCAAACGTACAGAATGGAATTATTGTATGTAGCATAATGTGCGATCTATTTGAGCCTAGCTATTACGTTTTTTGTACCTTATTGGATACAGGCGATGTTACTGTATCCACTATGACTTTCTGTTCACTTTATTTGTGTCATGAATGAAACAAAGTGGTCGTTTACGTGTGTAAGAATTTCATGTCATGTCTTAAAGTTTAAATAAAGTTAACAGTAATAGAAAGAAATTAGCAAGATATCGCATTTTGGAGATGTAAATTGTATACAATTCGATGCATCAAGTGAAAAAAATTTTTGGTGCCAACGCAGCTCGAACATCGGCGAATCTGCTCATCCGTTCCCCTCAGGATTGTCTGGTCTCACTGAGCTCATGCAGTGCTAATGCTACTTGCTCTTGGCCACGCTAAATTCAGTTACGGCGTTGCCAGAGCCTACTTTTTGGAATCACATTTCTGTTAAACCTATTGATAGGATTAGGTTTTGATAGATACACTTTTGTCCTGAAGTGAGATGAGGAATCGCATGCCGACCACCAAGGGCGGCAGTTTTTCTTCACCCTGTATATATTGTGGCCAATCGCAAGCTTCTGACATGGGTGATATTATGAAGCCAGGCCACATCATCCAGGAGACACCTGGAACCTCCATGTCATTACAACTACACATTGTCCCTATATGCACACACTAGGCTTTAAGCAGTACCGTACAATCTTAGGACATTTTAGATACCTGTTACATAACAGAAATGTTACACATTTAGATGCCTGTTATGGAACATAAATGTTGTAAGATGCTCCCTATAGGAAAATTAAACAGGGCTTTGGAGATATGAGGAATATCAAAAGCCCAGATAGCGAGCCAGTACTAAGCGAAATGGGAGAGGTGAAAGTTGGAAGGAGTATATGGAGGATTTATATAGGGGGAACAAGCTTGAGGCCAATGTTATAGAAAGAGTTGAAGAAGTTTGCGAATATGAGATACAATATATGATACTGTGAGAAGAATTTGACAGTAATGAATTACCTAAATGGAAACAAGGTCCCTTGAGTAGACGATATCCCCTCAGGATTTGTAAGATTATTGAGAGATCCAGCGATGACATTATTTTAACTGTTATACAAGATATACAAGACGGAAGAAATACCCTCAGACTTCAAGAAGGATATAATAATTCCAGTTTCAAAGAATGCAAGTGCTGACAGCAGGTGTAAATATTATTGGAACGTCTATTTAATAAGTCATGGTAGCCAAGTCAGCGAAGACCAAAACCGGTCAAATAGGAGGAAAATACGTGTAACTGCAAATTTTTGTACCATGGGAGGAGGGATTGCCAAGAACAACATACTAAAAATCTTGACCGGTGAGGCGTGAATGTGGGGATGACGAGAGCGTTTAGAGGCCCCTTTATTATTTCTCTGGAATAACTCGAAAACCGCAGCTTCTAGGGATAATTTTTCCCAGTACAAAATTAAACTACAGTAAATTTCGTATAAAAATGTCCTATTCATCTTTTGCCTAGGATGAATAGTTTCCGCATAGCAGGATTTGGAGAAGTCGCAATTTATTAAAAATAGTGTCCTCGGAGTCTTTCGCGACGGCATACATGAATAAAACGTTCTCGGTTTTTAAGCCGCGACAATTCGATTAAAATCCTCGAGCTTTCGATGATCATCTCCGCCATCGTCATCAGGAGTTCACTGACTTCTGGGGCTGCGACGATTTCTCGCTTATATAGGCATGATGACATCAGCAGCAGCCAATCAGATATATGGCGCTTGTGCTCAGCACAACGCTCCGCAACCGTGCGAATTGCTTGTCCGATATACATGCTGCCATATTCACATGGTACACCATACACGCCGGATACTCGAAGAGCAATGTCGTCTTTAACAGGGCGCAACATATCTCGTATCTTGGGGGCGGGCTGGAACATTGGTCTTAGTCCATGTTTCTGCAGCAGACGTCCTAACTTGCTGCTAGTTGCTCCACAGCATGGCAGGAATGCAGTCCGTTTGGCGTCTCTACTGATTCACCACCAGTCTTTCGTCGGTGGCCGTTGAAAGCGTTTGCGATGTCTGTTTTGCTGTATCCATTTTCCCCAAAAACACGCTGGATCTTTTGGCCCAACATTTTCCATCTGGAATCATTAAGTTGTTCCGTCACGTCCTCCCGACAACGTACTTTTTGTACTGCGATGAATATTAAAACGTGTTTTCGGGGAAAATGGATACAGCAAAGGTGACATTGCAAACACTTTCAAGGGCCGCCGACGAAGGACACCCAACAAGTTACGACTATGCTGCAGAAACATGGACTAAGACCAGTGTTCCGGCCTGCTCCCAAGATACGAGATATGTTGCGCCCTGAAAGACGACATTGCTCTTCGAGTGTCCGGCGTGTATGGTGTACCATGTGAATATGGCAGCATGTATATCGGACAAGCAATTCGCACGGTTGCGGAGCGCTGTGCTGAGCACAAGCGCCATATATCTGATTGGCTGCTGATGATGTCATCATGCCTATACAAGCGAGAAACCATCGCAGCTCCGGCAGTCAGCGAACTCCTGACAAAGATGGCGGAGATGGTCATCGAAAGCTCGAGGATTTTATTCGAATTGACGCGGCTTGAAAACCGAGAACGTTTTATTTATTAAAAATAGTGTTTCATTTATACAAAATAAATATTTATCCTTAAATGAAGTCGGTTAAAAACTAATAGTAAATGTGTGCACCATGTCTAAGTGCAGCACAGCCATATTAACGGATAAATTGTGATCTAGGGGTGTACAGGATGGAGGAGGCGGGAGTGAGTAGAAGTGGGATGGAAGGCAGATCGCTGGATTGTGGTCATGTACTTACCACCTTCATGGTTCTGAAAACTGAAGACTGAGCAGTGATTCTCCACTCTGGCTACTCATCTACGTCACGTGAAGCAACTATAGGTTCTTCCACAAAGGTATGTCGACCTTTCAGAAGCGCGCCTTATGAATCACTGGCGAGAAAGGATTTGTACCATTTTTCAAACAGGTGGTGCGCAACTTTTTAAGTAGAGATGTACATCAAATGGGACCCACAGTACTTTTGGCGCTTGCATTACGCAGTGTAAAAGCGATATCTGCAACCATGTCTGCCGGTATCTCAGGTTATATGTCTCACGTAGTAGTTTAAATGCTTGAAAGGGACGACTAACAGTCGGATAGAATGGAAATATTATGAAAATATTAAATGATAGGTTTGTAACTAGATCAACTGAATAATAATATGCTGCAACTTAAAGAGTTAATTGTAAAGATAAGTAATTCAATATTTCTTTATGCTCATTTGCAGTCATAGAACTACAAGTAAATTTCAGTAACTGTCAGGAACAGGCGTTCGTAATTCTACATAAGGCCTTCCTTGATGTCAATATATAATAATTTTAGTGTCGAGAACAAGTATTATTTTGACATAACTACGTAGGCTTCCACAAAATGGTTCAAATGGCTCTGAGCACTATGGGACTTAACTTCTAAGGTCATCAGCCACCTAGAACTTAGAACTACTTAAACCTAACTAACCTAAGGACATCACACACATCCATGCCCGAGGCAGGATTCGAACCTGCGACCGCAGCGGTCGCGCGGTTCCAGACTGTAGCGCCTAGAACCGCTTGGCCACCGAGACCGGCAGGCTTCCACAGCTGGTGTCATTAAAACGGCCTTTCTGAGGACAAGTCTTATCGTGAGGAACGCCATTGTAATATGGTCGAAACGTTGGTTTAAACTAATAATTAAAGTATTTTATTCAATGACGTGGTACAACACCCAGAATAATTTTAATCATCGAGTATTATTTTCTTTGATTTCCGGACTCACTAAGTTGGAATTTTGTGTTATAGTAATTAATGATTGTAAATGTTATCTGTGTCTGTAGCATCTTGTTTGAGGAACACGAGACGTGACGCAGAGGCGAGATTGGCGAGGGCAAGCAGTGGGGCGTGGCGACTCCACGTGCGCGCCGAGCGCCGACCTGAGGCGGTCACTGTTGACACAGGCAAGGGCGCTGCCATCACACAGAAGGGGCATCGCAAGCTCCGCGGCACAATGCAGTGCTGGCCCGACTCACACAGCCGTGAGTGAGGACTGCGACCCCAGACAGCTGGGCCTCGCTGCACGTGCCACCCGCCACACTCCGGACGATCGATAACGGCCCGGCCCAAAGGAAGCTTCGAGGTCAACTGCCTACTGCCAAATGCAGCGTATCTGTGTAACCTGCCTGTCTGCCCAAACATAATCACCAGCAGTCGTGTTGCGAAATCACAAAGAACTATTACTGTTATGATATTGATGCCTTGATGCCCGGAGGGGGGGGGGGGGGCGGGGACGATTATTATGTTTTCCACTCCTGTGATAGACAGCACTTTTGCCACTGTCGTGATACGTTCACATGGTGTCTGTAACAGTACAACTTACTTACATTGCTGCCCTTAAAACGAGCCTATCTAAAACGTAACGCCTTGACTCTTATTGCAAATGGTCTAGTGAATGTTCAGTAGGAATTACTTTGTGAGAGGACACTGCCCAAAGACAATGTTAGGCTCTTCGAACTGCGATGCAGTCAACCTGACCGAACAACATAAACTGTGTGGCACTACTCAGATGCATATTATGAACAATTTGTGACGTTATTTTACGGATAAATCGTGCTATGCTATTGTCTCAAACACAAATTTTGTGGTCACAAACGGTAACAGTAACGAGTGTGCAAGAAAGAGTGACATTTGGAATGTGTTTATGGTATTGGGGTAGTGAATGAGTCGTACCTGTATGCCAAGAGACAAGTCGGTGATTTCCGAAGGAGAAAGGCATGATAAATGTTGCACCACACAGTGCCAAGATACACTCCTGGAAATTGAAATAAGAACACCGTGAATTCATTGTCCCAGGAAGGGGAAACTTTATTGACACATTCCTGGGGTCAGATACATCACATGATCACACTGACAGAACCACAGGCACATAGACACAGGCAACAGAGCATGCACAATGTCGGCACTAGTACAGTGTATATCCACCTTTCGCAGCAATGCAGGCTGCTATTCTCCCATGGAGACGATCGTAGAGATGCTGGATGTAGTCCTGTGGAACGGCTTGCCATGCCATTTCCACCTGGCGCCTCAGTTGGACCAGCGTTCGTGCTGGACGTGCAGACCGCGTCGGACGACGCTTCATCCAGTCCCAAACATGGTCAATGGGGGACAGATCCGGAGATCTTGCTGGCCAGGGTAGTTGACTTACACCTTCTAGAGCACGTTGGGTGGCACGGGATACATGCGGACGTGCATTGTCCTGTTGGAACAGCAAGTTCCCTTGCCGGTCTAGGAATGGTAGAACGATGGGTTCGATGACGGTTTGGGTGTACCGTGCACTATTCAGTGTCCCCTCGACGATCACCAGTGGTGTATGGCCAGTGTAGGAGATCGCTCCCCACACCATGATGCCGGGTGTTGGCCCTGTGTGCCTCGGTCGTATGCAGTCCTGATTGTGGCGCTCACCTGCACGGCGCCAAACACGCATACGACCATCATTGGCACCAAGGCAGAAGCGACTCTCATCGCTGAAGACGACGCGTCTCCATTCGTCCCTCCATTCACGCCTGTTGCGACACCACTGGAGGCGGGCTGCACGATGTTGGGGCGTGAGCGGAAGACGGCCTAACGGTGTGCGGGGCCGTAGCCCTGCTTCATGGAGACGGTTGCGAATGGTCCTCGCCGATACCCCAGGAGCAACAGTGTCCCTAATTTGCTGGGAAGTGGCGGTGCGGTCCCCTACGGCACTGCGTAGGATCCTACGGTCTTGGCGTGCATCCGTGCGTCGCTGCGGTCCGGTCCCAGGTCGACGGACACGTGCACCTTCCGCCGACCACTGGCGACAACATCGATGTACTGTGGAGACCTCATGCCCCACGTGTTGAGCAATTCGGCGGTACGTCCACCCGGCCTCCCGCATGCCCACTATACGCCCTCGCTCAAAGTCCGTCAACTGCACATACGGTTCACGTCCACGCTGTCGCGGCATGCTACCAGTGTTAAAGACTGCGATGGAGCTCCGTATGCCACGGCAAACTGGCTGACACTGATGGCGGCGGTGCACAAATGCTGCGCAGCTAGCGCCATTAGACGGCCAACACCGCAGTTCCTGGTGTGTCCGCTGTGCCGTGCGTGTGATCATTGCTTGTACAGCCCTCTCGCAGTGTCCGGAGCAAGTATGGTGGGTCTGACACACCGGTGTCAATGTGTTCTTTTTTCCATTTCCAGGAGTGTATTACTACTCCACAATATCCATCGCCCTGTACTACTGGTGAAACTCATTTCACTCATGAACTAAGACAGTTTCCTATGTGCCTGTACGTACGCAGTGAAGTGCGACGAGTTGTGTGCCTACTGACAATTATATGACTTCGAGTAGCCATTGACAGTATATTAGTATTGTTTTCTTTTCAGATTTTATTAATACAAACTTTGACGAGACAATTGGGCATGGTGAAACTTATACACTACTGGCCATTAAAATTGCTACACCACGAAGATGACGTGCTACAGACGCGAAATTTAACCGACAGGAAGAAGATGCTGTGATACGCAAATGATTAGCTTTTCAGAGCATTCACACAAGGTTAGCGCCGGTGGCGACACCTACAATGTGCTGACATGAGGAAAGTTTCCAACCGATTTCTCATACACAAACAGCAGTTGACCGGCGTCGCCTGCTGAAACGTTGTCTTGATGCCTCGTGTACGGAGGAGAAATGCGTACCATCACGTTTCCGACTCTGATAAAGGGCGGATTGTACTCTATCGCTATTGCAGTTTATAGTATCGCGACATTGCTGCTCGCGTTAGTCGAGATCCAATGACTGTTAGCAGAATATGGAATCGGTGGGTTCAGGAGGGTGATACGGAACGCCGTGCTGGATCCCAACGGCCCCGTATCACTAGCAGTCGAGATGACAGGCATCTTATGCGCATTGCTGTAACGGATCGTGCAGCCACGTCTCGATCCCTGAATCAACTGATGGGGACGTTTGCAAGACAACAACCTACTGCACGAACAGTTCGACGACGTTTGCAGCAGCATGGACTATCGGCTCGGAGACCATGGCTGCGGTTACCCTTGACGCTGCATCACAGACAGGAGCGCCTGCGATGGTGTACTCAACGACGGACCTGGGTGCACGAATGGCTAAACGCCATTTTTCGGATGAATCCAGGTTCTGTTTACAGCATCACGATGGTCGCATCCGTGTTTGGGGGCATCGCGGTGAACACACATTGGAAGCGTGTATTCGTCATCGCCATACTGGCGTATCACCTGGCGTGATGGTATGAGGTGCCATTGGTTACACGTCTCGGTCCACTCTTGTTAGCATTGACGGCACTTTGAACAGTGGACGTTACATTTCAGATGTGTTACGACCCGTGGCTCTACCCTTCACTCGATTCCTGCGAAACCCTACATTTCAGCAGGATAATGCACGACCGCATGTTCCAAGTCCTGTACGGGCCATTTTGGATACAGAAAATGTTCGACTGCTGCCCTGGCCAGCACAGTCTCCAGATCTCTCCCCAATTGAAAGCGTCTGGTCAATGGTGGCCGAGCAACTGGCTCGTCACAATACGCCAGTCACTACTCTTGATGAACTGTGGTATCGTGTTGAAGCTGCATGGGCTGCTGTACCTGTGCACGCCATCCAAGCTCTGTTTGACTCAATGCCCAGGCGTATCAAAGCCGTTATTACCGCCAGAGGTGGATGTTCTGGGTACTGATTTCTCAGGATCTATGCACCGAAATTAGGTGAAAATGTAATCACATGTCAGTTCTAGTATAATATATTTGTCCAATGAATACCCGTTTATCATCTGCATTTCTTCTTGGTGTAGCAATTTTAATGGTCAGTAGTGTATTTATGGTATTGGGGTGGTGTGTGAGTCGCACCTATATGCCAAGAGACAGGTCGGTGATTTCAGAGGGAGATAGGCATGATAAACGTTGCACCAGACAGTGCCAAGATATTACTGCCCCACAAAATCCATCGCCCTGTACTACCTGTGAAACTCGTTGCACCCATGAACTAAGACAGTTTCTTATGAGGCTGTACACAGTGAAGCGCGACGAGATGTGTGTCTACTGACAATTAAACGACTTCGAGTAGCCATTGATAGTATATTGTTATTGTTTCCTTTTCAGGTTTCATTAATACAAACTTTGACAAGACAATTGGGCATGGTGAAACTTATAACATGTTTGTACAACTTTGTTGTCTGATTAGTATGTTTGATGTTGTTCTGGGGTAACCACAAGCGCCGGAACGAAGACGAAGACGGAAAACCAGAGAAGGCGGTGAGGAAATGTCAGCCAATAGCCCACTGACAAGGACCGCGCCGCGCCAGGAGCGACATGTGTAAGAAGTGAATATAAGTGCCGCTCCTGCCAGCCTCGGCCGCTCAGATCGGCACCATATCGCGGACGTTAGTTATTAGTGACGAGTGTCAACTTGCAGAAACGTTGTCTATACCGATGACTATTAGTTTGCATGTTGCTTGCGACACCAATGTAACTCCAAAGTAAAGTATTGTCAACTGCTTTATAGCAATAAAACTACTAATGTTACTTGTCTGCATTGTTGTATAGCATTCCGAGAACGCAGCATCCTTTAGGCATCCTATAAGTGACGAGTGGGCAACATCCAAGAGATGTTTTCAGAGCTTGAATTTTATACTTACATGTAATGAACTGCAATCTGCTTCAGAACTTACAACTGTATGATATTGAGCTCGTTAGTCGGTTTGGAACAATATTATGCACGTCTCACCTGTTTTTTCACGTTGTAACTTTCGAATATCATTGATGATTGATGTAGTCTACACAGTAGCGTTCAAGAGCAATTGAGTCTCAGGTGATATTCTTCATTTTTATTATTGAAATTTTAGGGGGTGTATACATGGTATGATCCTGTTATTCATATTTTTAGCATTGAAATTTTTGAATTTGTATACATTATGGAATGTTTTGCGAGCAGTTGAGGCTCAGATGATATTTTCACTTTTATACTGAATTTCTATGTTTGTATTTGCCTTATTCTGAATTGTAGGAATGAGTATGAATGTGACAGAATAAATATTTTTTAGTAATGTGTCTGTGTGACTTGGCTAAAAATTGTAAAAGTTTAGGAGTGAATGTAGTTCAATGATTAGGCCATCAAAGGAGTGATTGAAAGTAGCATTTATGATTTGATCGGCCGGCCGTTGTGGCCGAGAGGTTCCAGGCGCATCAGTCCGGAACCGTGCTGCTGCTACGGTCGCAGGTTCGAATCCTGCCTCGGGCGTGGATGTGTGTGATGTCCTTAGGTTAGTTAGGTGTAAGTAGTTCTAAGTCCAGGAGACTGATGACCTCAGATATTAAGTAGCATAGTGCTCAGAGCCATTTGAACCATTGTTTATGATTTGATCATTGTAAATTCGTTGATTAATCAATCTGAGTGGAAAATTGTACCCTACTTTTCTCTCTTTTATGTGTGTACCCTGTAATAAAGATTCAATAATGAAACCGGCACTTAAAGGAATGAACATGTATGACCCAGATGGAAATGAAATTTAGTTCCCTTGGCAAAGAACCAGTTCCCTATTGAAATAATCAACGCTTTTTAATCAAAGTAGACAGATTGCACTAACAATTTGCATGTTGCTGTTACACTGTGACTAGTCTCAGGGTAACCTTATCCACGCAGATTTTTCTCAAGAACGTTGGTGCAATGATACGTGCTGGCTGTCTTACCTTTTATTATCATAACATCCCTAATTAAGTTAGTTTGAGTTTGATTGAAGCTAGCTGTTGCATGTTCAGGTTTATCGAAACCAATATTCAGTGATTGCGGAGACTAGGACGTCATTTAAATCTTACTTTCCTCTGTCTGTGTACGGTAGTTCCAGGGAATATTTTGGTAACTTTCGTGTAGGGAGAATCCCAGAGTATCGCACCAACAGAAGAACCTATTGATCCCAGATGGACGAGTTCCCGTTCTGCACTTAAGAGTGTATACCATTTTTGGGTTTAGGCCAGATACCGGAAGGTCAGGGACGGCCACAGTATTATCAGAATTTTGGCATACCACCCTCAGTGGGTCCCCGAGCAGTAGGAATGCCGTATTTTGCAGGAGGTGCGGCCCTGTGGCTTCCTTGTAGAACTGATTACGTAGCGGGATACCACTTCAATTTGGACGAAGAGACCAGCGGGCCGGTGCAGGAAGGCGTAACAGTTGCACAAAAGAAATTTGTTTTCAAGTTGGAGAGTCCTTCCCCGAAGCAAGTGGTAGGAGGTGCCGCTAAACCTGTGGAATCGTGAGAAACTCCGAGGAATAAGCCTTCACATGGGACAGTCCAGCCAGTTTATTGTAAAATTATCACGAGACTTCTTACTGGTTAACAGTAATAATTTAGCAGAGGGGCGGAGCAGAGCGCTGGCTACCAGGAAGTCCAAAACGTGAAACCAGCCCGTCGGCCAGAGAGAGAATTCGATGACAGAGTGGGAACATCAGGAAGACTGAGTCCTTCCATAGGTTAACACTGAAATCTTGTAAACAATTGATTTATGTACGGCTTTGCCATTGGGCAGGGTTTGGTAAAATCGTCTGACTGGCGATATAGAAGAGTTGATCTGGAGCGCGAAGCGAACAGTACGAGTTCTCTGACCGAACGAGGTGGCGAAGTGGTTAGCACACTGGACTCGCATTCCGGAGGATGACGGTTCGAACTCGTCTCCGGCCATCCCGATTTAGGTTTTCCGTGATTTCCCTAAATCGTTTCAGGCAAATGCCGGGACGGTTCTTTTGAAAGGGCAAGGCCGATTTCCTTCCCAATCCTTCCATAATCCGAGCTTGTGCTCCGTCGCTAATGACCTCGTTGTCGACGGGACGTTAAACACTAATCTCCTCCAAGTTCTCTGGGCGCCGACTAGAACAGACTTCACCGCCGAAACCAGAGCAGACTTCATCGATATCTAGCTGCCTCTCTCCCAGCAACACTTAACAGCAGGTCACGACTTCTGCTCCACTTGAGGCAGAATTACGTAGGATGATGCGAGCTTAGGGAAACGAGTGGGGAGATGTGATTTTACGGTTGAGTAATAGTTTCGGACCTCGTTATTTCGTCGAGAGTTTGAATACACTTTTAGCTTATTTATTGAAGAAGTATACAAGCACTAGATAACCAACCATTCGTCGTAATCACAGTCACTGGACAAATACCACGAGTTTATAAATGTACAGGCGATAAAATCATGCATCCCTATTCATTCCGATGTTGGCCAATACTTTACGGTTACTCTTGTTTAATAATCATTTAACCCCTGGACTTGCGATTTCTGAACTTCAATCAAAGCACATGATTAAATTCATGTCTATATGTTCTAAGCATCAGTTGCGATAAATTAACACGATTTGGAATCCTGTTTCTTTTGTTAAGTAGATTTTTTATCATTTAGCGTATGATACATAACAATCACAATAACACATAAAATACAGAACCACAGACACGTTAAAATATAGTTTAGTTCTTTATATCTAAGCCATTGATCCAATCCACCACTTCGGAAGTAACCAGGTTCGAATCGACTAGATTTCCAGGGAAGGCACGGAGGGGGCAGTCCACTGCTATATGCTTCATTGTTTGTGGAGCATCAGCACAGTTACAGTATGGGGTGCCCACCAAACCCCATTTATGAAGAATCGAAGCACTTCCTCCCACACCACATCTGAAACAGTTAAGCCTGCTACAAGTGTATCTTGGCAAGCTGAAACCATTGAGCCTATTAAGTAGATGATCCTTTTCACAAATTATATATGCTAACAGATTGTCACTCCAAGTCTCTTGTCTCCTTAGGGCCATTTTATTCGAAATATTAATCCTTCGCGCACAGTTCATTTAATTCGCAGGAGCCTATGGGAGTTAAGTTCTGTCACAAAAAACCGACATCCAGCTAAAGTTACTGCACTTGTCTCACCATTAAGTTTGTAACTGGTGGAATGCGTGAATCTCTTACATACAGAAATTTCTGGCACTTGTAGGGTGGGCTGCGCTGAGTAGAGCCAGTAGAACCAATACCCATACAGCCACGATATATCTTGCGACGTGGGTGTGAATATGTCTGATGGAATGGAAATGATCGTGTTCAAATCTGAAACAGTAATCTGCTGTAATGCATCGCTTGACTTAGGCTGAAATATCTGAAGTTCTGTAACACTTAAGTTATCTACTGGGCCTCTTTAGATGTTGGATAGCTGAGCCTAGGGTGAAGCATTTGACACCACTCGTGCCATGAAAAGCACTCCAGCCATTGATAGTGGAGGCAATGAATACGATATTGTTAAATACATATTGACAGCGTATTACACTTGGGCAACGCTGTCCATTATGGCAGACAGCTGACAGCTCCAGTTGTTGGGGTTTTTATATAACTGTTCACTTAACAATTGCAAATAAGTAATCAATGAACTGAAAATAATTCCACAGTATAAACATGAGATCAGTGAAGTTATTTTGCCTATTCACATAAGATAACTGCACAGGAAATGCTGGAAAGATATAGTTTGTAAACTGAAAAGCGACCAGCACTTGTGACGGCGGAAATTGTCTCTCCCGGAAGAATACTATACTTGTTGTACTGGATGACTAAGAATTAATTTTCTCTCTAGCAGAGTAGAACAGTGTGCAGAGTTTTACATAGATTCTGTTCATATAGATTTCATGCATGTCTGTATTTGATGTAGTGGTAACACACTTCGTGGAAAATGAACATCACCCTGGCATCTCTGAGCAGAGCGTCGCAAATGATTGATATGACGCACTGCAGAAGGGTTGGTATAGATTTGTGAAACACCCTGTAATTACTTTATTCGACGTAGTGGGGCGGAGAGAGAGTGTGGAATTGCCTGCTCACTGTTCTGTTTGCAGGACAGTGGAGGAGGGAAGGGTGTAGTCACAAACCCGACGATCTGCTTTCCCTTACACTTCTGTCCTCCTCGTTGTACAACCCCATATCACAATTTATCCCTTAATACGGTTCTATTGAACTTAGATATGGTACACACACTTAATATTTGTTCTTAACCCATTTCATTTGAAAACATTAATATTGTACCATTGATAGATTATTTTTAATAATCTAGGATTATTCCACCTCCTGCAACACGGAAACTACTCTGACGGGAAAAATGCGCGACTCCAAAAAGTAATTAAGGTAGAGCAATGAAATTTCGGGAATGCATTTGTCTAGGTAACATATTTAAGTAATTAACATTGCAAGATAACAGGTTTATGTAAGCGCGAGATAAGCCAGTGCAAATGTGAAATGTTGATACATTAATAGCCGATGTAGCCACCAGAATGTTGAATGCAAGCATGCAGACGTGCATGTTCTGTCGTCGTTTCCTTGTTTACGAGGGTACCCCTTCAAGAGTCACTAGAATTGATTAGTCAGAAGTTTGACGAGAAGACCACTGAACTTTTTAGGCATGTCTTGACTTCCATGTATTTTCTTTTTAATGGAGAATACTACGAACAAACGGAGGGAGTCGCCATGGGTAGCCCACTCTCACCAGTGGTTGCGAATTTGTACATGGAGAACTTCGAGGAGGAAGCCCTGTCGTCATCCGTATGGAAACCTACTTGCTTTTTCCGTTACGTGGACGACACGTTCGTCATCTGGCCACATGGTATGGATAAACTCCTTGACTTCCTTACACATCTAAACTCCATACACCCCAACATCAAATTCACTATGGAGACCGAAACGGAGGGTAAATTACCTTTCCTTGACGTCTTGGTCAAGAGAAGGGCTGACGGCACCCTAGGTCATGGGGTGTATCGGAAGACTACGCACACTGATCTGTATTTGCACGCAGACAGCTGCCACCACCCTTCACAGAGGAACGGGGTACTTAAAACTCTAGTACATAGGGCGCGCACTATCTCTGACGCAGAGAGTCTACCCCAGGAATTGGAACACCTGAGAACTGTATTTCGAAAGAATGGGTACTCAGAGTGGCAGATTCAACGTGCTCTCCGCCCAACCACTGCAGCACAACCTGTTGAGATGGAAGAAGTCACGAGGGAGGAGGTAGGCACTGCATTTATTCCATACACAGGCGCACTCTCGGGGAAAATCGCCCGCATTCTGAAGAAACACCAGGTCGTAACTGTGTTTTGTCCTCCAAATAAAACTCGTGCACTGGTGGGGAGCGCCAAAGATGACCTCGGTTTGAGGAAGGCCGGCGTGTACCAGATTCCGTGTCAATGTGGCAAGTCATATATTGGTCAGACGATGCGTACCGTCGAGGATCGATGCCGTGAACACCAGAGGCACACTCGACTGATGTATCCGAGCAAGTCGGCGGTCGCTGAACATTGTTTGTCGGAAAATCACGCCATGGAGTATGACCGCACGAGGATTCTGGTACAGACGTCGAGATACTGGGACAGCGTTGTTAGAGAGGCCATCGAAATTCGCACCAATGACGACCTCATAAACCGTGACTGTGGCTATAATCTTAGCAAGGCTTGGGAACCAGCGATTGGGTTAATCAAGAGTAAATCGAGCAAACGTATAGTTGTGACGACCACGGCGGACAGAGCCGTCACACCGACGTCATCTCAGACGCCGTCGCAATCCGTTCCACCGCGCGACCGTGGCGCGGGGCGCGGACGGCGGAGGGAGCGCGCCGCGGGCGGAGGGTATTTAAATCGGCCGCCGCCGCGACCGAAGCCAGTTCCCTCTGAGCAGCCATAGCGTACGGATCTCCGTGCCGGCACGTTCACAGGAGCTCAGTCCGTCAGTTCACCTGATGATGGCGACATGTATGTTCGCCGAAATATTGTGCCCATTGGACACTATAGACCGGCAGCACACCCGTGGATATTTTGAGTATCAAATACGCCGGGAGAAACTCAGGAATCACATGTTCTGTGTTGTACAGGTGCCGGATGTCAATTTGTGGGAGGGAGTTCCACGCATGTTGCACTTGATCGGTAAGTACAGGAACGGTTAATGCTGTTTGTGGATGATGCTGGAATTGTCGTCCGGTGATGCCCCATATGTACTCGATGGGGCCGGCCGTGGTGGCGGAGCGGTTCTAGGCGCTTCAGTCTGGAACCGCGCGACCGCTACGGTCGCGGGTTCGAATCCTGCCTCGGGCATGGATGTGTGTGATGTCCTTAGGTTAGTCAGGTTTAAGTAGTTCTAAGTTCTAGGGGACTGATGACCTCAGAAGTTAAGTCCCATAGTGTTCAGAGCCATTTGAACACTTCATACTCGATGGGAGAAAGATGTGGTGATCGAACAGGCCAAGACAACATGTCGACACTCTGTAGAGCATGTTGGTTTACAACAGCGAGCGTTATCATACAGGAAAACACCACTGGAATGCTGTTCATGAATGGCAGCACAACACTTTGAATCACCAGATTGACGCACAATTTTGCGGTCCGGTCCGTGGGGTAACCACGAGAGTGCTTCTGCTGTCATACAAACCAGTACCTCAGACTATATCTCCAGATGTAGGTCAGGAGTGTCTGGCAGGTCCTGGACTGGCTTCCTTCTAACCAATACACGGCCATCACTGGTACCGAGACAGAACCAGCATTCATCAGAAACCAGAACAGATCTCCACCCTAACGTCCAATGAGCTCGCGCTTGACATCACTACAGTCGCAAATGGCGGTGGTTTGGGATCAGTGAAATGTACGCTACAGGGCGTCTGGCTTGGAGCTGTCCTTGAAGTAACCGATTTGTAACAGTTTGTTGTGTCACTGTGGTGCCAACTGCTGCTCAGATTGCTGCTTCAGATGCATTACGATGCGCCAGAGCCATACGCCAAATATGATGGTCTTCCCTCTCGGAGGTGCCGGTAGTGACAGGTGGCCATCCGGAACCCGGCCTTCTTGCGACCGTACAGTCTCGTGATCACCACTGCCAACAGTCATGAACAGTTGCTACATTTCTGCCAAGTCTTTCTGCAGTATCGCAGAAGGAACATCCAGCTCCTCGTGGCCCTATTACACGACCTCGTTCAAATTCAGTGGGGTGCTGATAATAGCGTCTTTGTTGCCTTAAAGGCATTGTTGACTGACATCAGCTCACCACATCCAATCTCGAAGGTAACTATCGCTCACGACCGTAACAGCGTGTATTTAAAGCAAACCCGATTTGAATCCTCATAGCGGGGCAAAATTTGACCAGACATCGTCTTTCAGATGTAGAAACACGCCCGACAGCTTTCGTTTTTGTCGCACAACTCCTTCTTGGTATTACGGCTTTTTCCGTAAGTGTACTAGTCCCAGAGAAAAAATGAATAGGGCCTTTCTTGTAGCAAATTTAATGTATTACACTACTGGCCATTAAAATTGCTACACCACGAAGATGACGCGAAATTTAACCGACAGGAGGAAGATGCTGTGATATGCAAATGATTAGCTTTTCAGAGCATTCACACAAGGTTGGCGCCGGTGGCGACACCTACAACGTGCTGACATGAGGAATGTTTCCAACCGATTTCTCATACACAAACAGCAGTTGACCGGCGTTGCCTGGTGAAACGTTGTTGTGGTGCCTCGTGTAAGGAGGAGAAATGCGTACCATCACGTTTCCGACTTTGATAAAGGTCGGATTGTAGCCTATCGCGATTGCGGTTTACCGTATCGCGACATTGCTGCTCGCGTTGGTCGATATCCAATGACTGTTAGCAGAATATGGAATCGGTGGGTTCAGGAGGGTAATACGGAACGCCGTCCTTGATCCAATGGCCTCGTATCACTAGCAGTCGAGATGACAGGCATCTTATCTGCATGGCTGTAACGGATCGTGCAGCCACGTCTCGATCCCTGAGTCAACAGATGGGGACGTTTGCAAGACAACTACCTACTGCACGAACAGTTCGACGACGTTTGCAGCAGCATGGACTATCGACTCGGAGACCGTGGCTGCGGTTACCGTTGACGCTGCCTCACAGACAAGAGTGCCTGCGATGGTGTACTCAACGACGAAACTGGGTGCACGAATGGCAAAACGTCATTTTTTCGGATGAATCCAGGTTCTGTTTACAGCATCATGATGGTCGCATCCGTGTTTGGCGACATCGTGGTGAACGCACATTGGAAGCGTGTATTCGTCATTGCCATACCGGAGTATCACCCGGCGTGATGGTATGGGGTGCCATTGGTTACACGTCTCGGTCACCACTTCTTCGCATTGACGGCACTTTGAACAGTGGACACTACGTTTCAAATGTGTTACAACCCGTGGCTCTACCCTTCATTTGATTCCTGCGAAACCCTATATTTCAGCAGGATAATGCACGACCGTCCTGTACGGGTCTTTCTGGACACAGAAAATGTTCGACTGCTGCCCTGGCCAGCACATTCTCCAGATCTCTCACCAACTGAAAACGTCTGGTCAATGGTCGCCGAGCAACTGGCTCGTCACAATACGCCAGTCACTACTCTTGAAGAACTGTGGTATCGTGTTGAAGCTGCATGGGCTGCTGTACCTGTACACGCCATCCAAGCTCTGTTTGACTCAATGCCCAGGCGTATCAAGGCTGTTATTACGGCCAGAGGTGGTTGTTTTGGGTACTGATGTCTCAGGATCTTGTTGTGTTGGGTCTTCAGTCCTGAGACTGGTTTGATGCAGCTCTCCATGCTACTCTATCCTGTGCAAGTTTCTTCATCTCCCAGTACCTACTGCAACCTACATCCTTCTGAATCTGCTTAGTGTATTCATCTCTTGGTCTCCCTCTACGATTTTTACCCTCCACGCTGCCCTCCATTACCAAATTGGTAATGTCCTACCAACCGATCCCTTCTTCTAGTCAAGTTGTGCCACAAACTCCTCTTCTCCCCAAATCTGTTCAATACCTCCTCATTAGTTATGTGATCTACCCATCTAATCTTCAGCATTCTTCTGTAGCACCACATTTCGAAAGCTTCTGTTCTCTTCTTGTCTAAACTATTTATCGTCCATGCTTCACTTCCATACATGGCTACACTCCATACAAATACTTTCAGAAACGACTTCCTGACACTTAAATCTATACTCGATGTTAACAAATTTCTCTTCTTCAGAAACACTTTCCTTGCCATTGCCAGTCTATATTTTATATCCCCTCTACTTCGACCATCATCAGTTATTTTGCTTCCCAAATAGCAAAACTCCTTTACTACTTTAAGTGTCTCATTTCCTAATTTAATTCCTTCAGCATCACCCGACTTAATTCGACTACATTCCATTATCCTTGTTTTGCTTTTGTTGATGTTCATCTTATACCCTCCTTTCAAGATACTGTCCATTCCGTTCAACTGCTCTTCCAAGTCCTTTGCTGTCTCTGACAGAATTACAACAATGTCATCGGCGAACCTCAAAGTTTTTATTTCTTCTCCATGGATTTTAATACCTACTCCGAACTTTTCTTTTGTTTCCTTTACTGCTTGCTCAATATACAGATTGAATAGCATCGGGGAGAGGCTACAACCCTGTCTCACTCCCTTCCCAACCACTGCTTCCCTTTCATGCCCCTCGACTCTTATAACTGCCATCTGGTTTCTGTACAAATTGTAAATAGCCTTTCGCTCCCTGTATTTTACTCCTGCCACCTTCAGAATTTGAAAGAGCGTATTCCAGTCAACATTATCAAACGCTTTCTCTAAGTCTACAAATGCTAGAAATGTAGGTTTGCCTTTCCTTAATCTAGCTTCAAAGATAAGTCGTAGGGTCAGTATTGCCTCACGTGTTCCAACATTTCTACGGAATCCAAACAGATCTTCCCCGAGGCCAGCTTCTACCAATTTTTCCATTCGTCTGTAAAGAATGCGTGTTAGTATTTTGCAGCTGTGACTTATTAAACTGACAGTTCGGTAATTTTCACATCTGTCAACACCTGCTTTCTTTGGGATTGGAATTACTACATTCTTCTTGAAGTCTGAGGGAATTTCGCCTGTCTCATACATCTTACTCACCAGATAGTAGAGTTTTGTTAGGCCTGGCTCCCCCACGGCTGTCAGTAGTTCTAATGGAATGTTGTCTACTCCCGGGGCCTTGTTTCGACTTAGGTCTTTCAGTGCTCTGTCGAACTCTTCACGCAGTATCATATCTCCCATTTCATCTTCATCTACCTCCTCTTCCATTTCCATAATATTGTCTTCAATAACATCGCCCCTGTATAGACCCTTTATATACTCCTTCCACCTTTCTGCTTTCCCTTCTTTGCTTAGAACTGGGTTTCCATCTGAGCTCTTGATATTCATGCAGGTGGTTCTCTTTTCTCCAAAGGTCTCTTTAATTTTCCTGTAGGCAGTATCTATCTTACCTCTCTTGAGATAAGCCTCTACATTCTTACATTTGTCCTCTAGCCATCCCTGCTTAGCCATTTTGCACTTCCTGTCGATCTCATTTTTGAGACGTTTGTATTCCTTTTTGCCTGCTTCACTTACTGCATTTTTGTATTTTCTCCTTTCATCAAGTAAATTCAGTATCTCTTCTGTTACCCAAGGATTTCTACTAGCCCTCGTCTTTTTACCTACTTGATCCTCTGCTGCCTTCACTATTTCATTCCTCAAAGCTACCCATTCTTCTTCTACTGTATTTCTTTCCCCCATTCCTGTCAATTGTTCCCTTATGCTCTCCCTGAAACTCTGTACAACCTCTGGTTCTTTCAGTTTATCCACGTCCTATGTCCTTAAATTCCCACCTTTTTGCAGTTTCTTCAGTTTTAATCTACAGTTCATAACCAATAGATTGTGGTCAGAGTCCACATCTGCCACTGGAAATGTCTTACAATTTAAAATCTGGTTCCTAAATCTCTGTCTTACCATTATATAATCTATCTGAAACCTTTTAGAATCTCCAGGGTTCTTCCATGTATACAACCTTCTTTCATGATTCTTGAACCAAGTGTTAGCTATGATTAAGTTGTGCTCTGTGCAAAATTCTACCAGGCGGATTCCTCTTTCATTTCTTAGCCCCAATCCATATTCACCTACTACGTTTCCTTCTCTTCCTTTTCCTACTGTCGAATTCCAGTCACCCATGACTATTAAATTTTCGTCTCCCTTCAGTACCTGAATAATTTCTTTTATCTCATCATACATTTCCTCAATTTCTTCATCATCTGCAGAGCTAGTTGGCATATAAACTTGTACTACTGTAGTAGGCGTGGGCTTCGTGTCTATCTTGGCCACAATAATGCGTTCACTATGCTGTTTGTAGTAGCTTACCCGCACTCCTATTTTCCTATTCATTATTGAAGCTACTCCTGCATTACCCCTATTTGATTTTGTATTTATGATCCTGTGTTCGCCTGACCAAAAGTCTTGTTCCTCCTGCCACCGAACTTCACTAATTCCCACTATATCTAACTTTAACCTATCCATTTCCCTTTTGAAATTTTTTAACTTACCTGCCAGATTAAGGGATCTGACATTACACGCTCCGATCCGTAGAACGTCAGTTTTCTTTCTCTTGATAACGACGTCCTCTTGAGTAGTCCCCGCCCGGAGATCCGAATGGGGGACTATTTTACCTCCGGAATATTTTACCCAAGAGGACGCCATCATCATTTACTCATACAGTAAAGCTGCATACCCCCGGGAATAATCTCAGGATCTATGCACCCAAATTGCGTGAAGATGTAATCACATGTCAGTTCTAGTACAATATATTTGTCTAATGAATACCTGTTTATCATCTGCATGTCTTCTTGGTGTAACAATTTTAACGGCCAGTAGTGTAATTTTGTACTGGGAAACCTTTTCGCTAGAAGCTGTGGTTTTCGAGTTATTCAAGGAAAACAAAAGAAGTGGCCATTGAACCCTTCCCGGACCCCCCTCGTTCACACTCCATCAGTCAGTATTTTTAGTACCAGTATGTTGTTCATGGCACTTTCTCCTACCATTGTACAAAAATTTGCCACTGCACGGGTCTTTTCCCTAATTTTCCTTAGTTGACCGGGATATAGTTGCAAAATATTGACACCAATTATTTATAGACGAATGGACAAACTAGTAGAAACCAAACATGAGGCATCTCTGTTTGAGGTAATTCTTACCGTACGTCTTATGTTAGGAAATATGTTGTAGAAAGGCAAACGTATGTTTGTAACATTTGCATATTTAGAAAAAGATTTTGTCAATGCTGACTGGACTACGCTCTTTGAAATTTTGCATGGCAAAATACTGGGAGCGAACGGTTATTTACAAGTTGTACAGAAACCAGACTGCACTTATGAGTCGATAGGGATGCAAAGGAAGCAGTGGTTGAGAAGGCAGTAAGATAGGGTTGTAGCCTAGACCTCATTTTATTTAATATTTATATTGTGTAAGCAGCACAGGAAACCAAGAATAAATTTAGAAAGGGAATTAAAGTTAAGAAAGAAGAAACAAAAACGTTGAGTTTGCTATATGATGAAAATCAACAAACGTAAAATAAAGGTAGGAATGGCTCTGAGCACTATGGGACTTAACATATATGGTCATCAGTCCCCTAGAACTTAGAACTACTTAAACCTAAGTAACCTAAGGACATCACACAACACCCAGTCATCACGAGGCAGAGAAAATCCCTGACCCCGCCGGGAATCGAAAAAGGTAGGAATATGTAGCAGAATTACGTAAGGTGATTCTGAGGGATTTATATTAGGAAGATGAAGTAGTAGATGAATTTTACTATTTGGGCAGTAAAATAACTGATGATGGCCGGAATAGGAAATGTATAAAATTTAGACTGGCAATAGCAAGAAAAGTATTTTGCAAAAGAGAAATTTGTTAACACTGAATATAAATTTAAATGTTAGGAAGTTTTGTGAAGGTATTTGTCTGGAGTATAGACTTGTACGAAAGTGCAACGTGAATGGTAAGCAGTTCAGACAGGAAGGGAATAAAACCTCTTGAAATGTGATGCTATAGAAAACTTCTGAAGGTTAAACGTGTAGGTTGAAAAAGTTACGAGGAAATTCTGAATGGAGCTCTGCAGAAAAGAAATGTGTCACACAACTTGGCCAAAAGAAGGAATTGATTCAAAGGGCACACGCTCTTACATTAAGGAAATAGCAGAAGCTTCCATATGGTAGACTAGCGTGGAGAGCTAACAACAAGCCAGTCTTTGAACTGGAAACCACAGCCACAATAGTAGGTAGCATCAGCTTGTGAACGCGTGCCCGGTCCTGGTTGGAATCTTCTCTGCAGCCGGTCAGACGGCAATTACATTCAGGTTGTAGCGGATCGGGGGTAAAAGACCGCTGCCGAGGTGTGGAAGAATCATTCATCTCGTTGTCTGGATGGCGATGGCTCTGTCACCTAGGTATTGCTGGTTCGAAGGGCTGCCAAAGGCTAAGGGAGTCCGTCGGAGCCGAAGGTGGGTGCAGCAAGACAGAAGGCGCACATGTAAACTCTCCCTTACTCCTGTAAGCTTCAGCAGTTACAGGTGCTCGCTCTCGTCCGGCAAAGCGACCCAGCGTCCATGTTCCACAGGCGTGGTCAGGGGCCGACCTTGCGCTGCTAGGGAGGCGGCTGTGTCCCGAGCAGCTGAGGCGAGTAACGGGCGCTGGCAGGTGCTAGCTGCTCTGCGAGTAGGAGGGCTACGGTTCGACCCTCGGCGGCGGCAGTGTGCAGGAGGAATAATGCTGGCGGACTCACGCCGGAAGCTAAAACACAGCGGACGCCGATTAGAAGCCCAACTGTATTGGAATCCCAGCCTGGCCCCAACGATGGCTTTTATACACGTCCGGTTGGTGTTTGCTGCAGCTGAGGTCACATGCGAGGCGTCGAAATGTCTTGAAACACCGGTTACTGTCCCTGCGCCCGAGTCGTAATTGTGGAGCTGCCGGCATGGCGTGAATTTTGCAGGTGTCGACAATGTTCGGATTTCTGCTTGTGTCCGCGCCGCTGCAATGTGGACTAACCCTCATGCAAGCAAAAGAAAAGTATCTTGTATAAAATGTTGCTTGCATTTTCCTGACTTGCTTGCCTTTTTTGAGACTCTTACTTCTCATTTTACCTTTTTCTCCGAAAGTTAGCTGCGAGATTAAGGAATTTATAAACGTATGAATATAAGCATTTTGACTAAAATGCTCTTGAGAGAGACAGAAATGAGCCACTAGCTACGTGACCGTCCCCTAGGCTCGGCCACTGACTACAGTAAAGCAAAATGGTTCAGATGGCTGTGAGCACTATGGGACTTAACATCTGAGGTCATCAGTCCCCTACAACTTAGAACTATTTAAACCTAACTAACCTAAGGACATCACACACATCCATTCCCGAGGCAGAATTCGAACCTGCGACCGTAGCAGCCGCGTGGTTCCAGACTGAAGCACCTAGAACCGCTCGGCCACTCCGGCCGGCTACAGTAATGCAGTTTATGGTTATGAAGTAGGATGATTTGTGTTGTAACTTCAAAAGTTTGTGAACAGAGGGCAACAAAAATCCAAACATCCACAGCAGTTTAAGGACGTGAATTCAGCACAAGGGGACAGCCATTTATGATGATCACAACAGCCCACAGCACGTGCTAGGGGAGGAAACTAATGCTTCAAGATCTTTTGTATTCCTGTTAAATGCTTTTATGGCACTATTTATTGCCTGATGATAAGGTTGCACTTCGAATCATTTTGAAATATTAAGTAATTTAATCAAGTAAATATATAATTGTGACTGGCGAGGGTCTATGAATAACATGTGCGTATAAAGTTTCACTTCGTATCCCCCACTCTCAGGTATTTGTATGGTAAGTCTGACTCCTGATGTTGACTCACTAAGCGTGTAGAAAACGACGAATTTTTTAACTTCAGAGGAATAAACAAAGAAATAAATGAATAATTACACTACTGATGAACACAGACATGTCGCCCAATCCTCGAGTACAACATCTTCAATAGCAAAGGTTTTACTGAAAAAGATACCTGTGTCATCAAGGCCACGACAAATTCCATTCGCTGTCTTTTTCCAAATGAGCTAGTGTTAAATTTTTGTCACCTCAGTGTTGGTAAGCTAGTGAAGCCTAACCACGTCCACTAACCCCCTGCATGCCTTTATTCTCGAATTAAGGTGTATCATGAATGCTTGGTAGTCTGAAATGTTTTATTTGCAAAAACCAGTTTTCGTGTTTATAAACCATCATCACTAGCAGCTGATACAGAGGAACAAACAACTATATGCATATCGATTCGTACAAAATGATAACTGTACGTATATTAGCAGTAATATAAGTCTATTTAGATTATGTACTTCTATAGCAATGACTTGCTTGGCAATTAATATAACAGGATCTGAAATATGTCCTATAACATAACACACAATTTGTCATGTATGTTATTGCTGTCAAATCTTAGGCAGTGACAATTCTTGACAACGTTTGACACAACTGCCACATAGTTTTTATCAGATTCACTTCATGTTACTTATACACATCTGACATGTTATATATTTGGCTCTTATCTGTACTGTGTATAAGACGTGATCACACATTGTTCTCTTTTCTGATGCCAATGTGATAAATTTTACGTTGGCTTAACAGAGAGAAACTTCAAATTGAGATTTAGAGAATTTACTTATGTTAGTGAAATCAATATCTCAGAATTCAGTGCTCATTTAAGAGAATATAAGCAATCTGCTAATGACATTAACAGGAACATCGCCATTCTCCATAAAGCAGAAAAAATACTCTAGAAGGAATTAAAATATACACCCATATGACAACAATCGCACAGCATACTTAATGATCAAAGAGTTATGGAATAAAATATATACAAAATTTCAACACTGTTTTAAGCAAAATAGTTTTGGTTTGAATTCTATGACCTGCTTGTAATTTTGTCTAATTTGAAGTGATATGTTGTATTATTTTCCAATTTTATACTTTTTGCATATTCTACGTTCACATGTCAACTGTGAAAAAACTGTAATTTACATAATTATATGAATGTATGTTACAGACATGTATAAATGTGATCTTAGAAATAACAACAGACAGACAATATAGACACTTTGATCTGTCGGTTCCTCTATATGACAGTTGTGTCAAACATTGTCAAGAACTGTCACTGCCTAAGATTTTGGACCTACACAATGATTGAAACTATTGAGTAGGTGAAACTACTGTCTCTTTACTTATTTTTCTCATTCAAAACACTGACCTACAGAATTTTCTCTGATAAAGCCAACTCTGACTTAACCTATTCATTTATTATCCACAATATACAAGCGCAATGCAATTTGACTGCTATACAGTGACAACATGGCTTCAAATAATTAACACAAAAGAATGGTCCTGAATTGCAAGAAATCCTAAAAATAACTCATACTTTTTATAAGTCACTTACCTCACAGAAAATCTTCATAACACGAACTGCAGCAATGACAGCAAGCAGCAACTACAGCCAGCTAAATAAAAAGATTCTAACTACTATAGACTCTAACTACTAGGAGGCATAAGATACTGTTGAAGAGCAGACAATGTATTTAGAAGATTTTACCTTATTCATGTGAGATCCAGTTCCAAAAATTATATACAGTAGTTGTCAATAATTCCACTGTCCAAATAATACCAGCAACGTCCATCCTCATTTCACAGTGCATGTCCTACCAACACTGAGTCTCCACTAAGAAAATCATATCCAAACCCTTCTCTATCCGATCGCTAAGTGCCAGTCCGTCCAACCACTGAATCAATTGCCGAGGGCTCAGAGCGCTATCAGCGATATTAATACAGTGTATAGGGCTGCCAACATAAACACATACAAATAGGCTACTTACAATTTGGCACCAGTAACGCACATCACAAACTGCGCACTATGTTATAGGACATATTTCAGATTCTATCATATTAAATGACAAGCATGTCATTGCCATAGAAGTAAATAATGTAAGTAGACTCATATTACTGCTACTATATGTACAGTTCACATTTTGTTGAAACCTATGTACATACAATGGATTGTTCCTCTGTATCAGATGCCGTTGATGATGGGTTATAAACCGTAAAAACGTTTTGGCGAATAAAACATTTCTAGTGCTGTTCATGGTGTATAGAAGATGTCCTGTAATAAGGCATATCCGTTAAAATGGGGAATTAACACCTAATGTAGTGATAACGACTCAGCAGTAGTGGTGCTGTGTAAACTATCAGTCACATTAGCTTCTTCTCTTCACAGATGAATTCTAGCACATTGTACACATTGCACATACAGAGGAAGATATGAAAGTAATCAGAATAAACAACAAAAACCGCTACGAGACAATTATGATCACGAAAACTGAAAAGAAAGTATTTTAAAGGAAAGAGTATTATGGTTTAACGTCCCAGTGAGTTCTGTAATTGCAATGTGGCACATCCCGGATTGGCAGAAAGATAGGGAATGAATTTGGCCGAGTCTTTTTCAGGGGAAACATTTCTACACATGTCGTAATCGAGTTAAGAAACCCTTGGGAAAGTTAAATCTGGCTATTCGGATGGAGATTTGTATTGCTGACCTTCGAATGCGAGTGTGCTGCCTTACCACTCGGTATGCTTATAAATGAGAAAGTGAACAAAGTAAAAAACTACCTGTTAACATTAATATTAAAAAAACAGAAGCATAACTTCCGAAAAGGTGATCATCAATGTACTAGCACACAATTCCCCCTCCAAATCGCTGCCTTAACTCCTTACCACGTCCCGCTTACGTATTCTCTGTCACTTATTCTAGTTACATGTTGCTCTGCACACCCCTCCTCCCCCCTCTTGGGCACCATTTCTCGTATAGCAACTTACCCGCTATGGTAAGATAAAGTTAATAGATGGAAAACTGAACGAATTTTAAAAAATCACGGCAAAACACACACACACACACACACACACACACACACACACACACATACATACACACACACACACACACACACACACACACACACACACACACACACACACAGGGATGAAGATGGAGAACAAAACCTACCCGACAAAATGGCGGCAACATTTCTATTCACAAATAAAATTATGGGTACCAAATAAAGAAAGAGTTCTGCTATCAAAACTAGTACAATTCTTGTGTTAAATGTCTTAATCGAGTGCCACACCACCAATGAAGTGTTTACATAGCGTAGTACACGCAGAAAAAGACTTGAAAAAGCAAGAAAATGAAATAATTTCTATATGAATTTGTGTCACATTTCCGTAAATGAAGTGCAAGTTCGTCTTTCAACCTGTGACCATCTGAAACGAAATAAAAAGGCATTTCGCTTATAAACGAATATTTATCTAATAGCTGTGGAAAACGGTCCTTCAACGAAATTCTTTATTATCTGTATATTCTTCTTTACATATGGCCCATCATCTAGTTTTACTGCAATGAAATGTCTGTTATTGTGTATAATTTTTTCTCGGAAATAGAAGTACAAGAGAATGTGCTCAAATTTTTGCCGTTATGCTTTCGACCAATTTTGTAACCGCGATAATATGAAATTACATTAGGAGTGAATGTCTATAGCTTGTCACACTGTTTGAATACCTAACGTTAATTCCCAGAAGTCATATTTATGGGAATGACAGATGAAATCAGTAGAATGGAAGATGATACGTTGGGAGGATTTTAAGGGAATGAAGTGCTGCTATTGTGAGAACTGTATATGAGATACCATTACGAAGAGTTCTAGAATATTGCTCTAGAGCTTGGGGTTCTAGCCTCATTTGACTGATGAAAGACGCCGATGGAATTCGGAGACCAGCTGTTCGGATCGTAACATGTCAGTATACTCTGAGGTGACGAAGGTCATGGGCTAGCGATATGCACACATACAAATGGCGGTTGTATCGTGTACACAAGGTCTTAAAGAACAGTGCATTCGCGGAAACATCATTTGTACTCAAGTGACTCAGGTGAAAAGGTTTCCGACGTGATTATGGCTGCACGACGGGAATTAACAGACTTCGAAAGCGGAAACGCAGATAGAGCTAGACGCATGGGACGTTTCATTTCGGAAATCGTTAGTGAATTCAATATTCCGAGATCCACTGTGCCGAGAATACCAAATTTCAGACATTTCTTCTCACCACGGACAACGCCGTGGCTGACGGCCTTCTCTTAACGACCGAGAACAGCGGCGTTTGCCCAGAGTTGTCAGTACCAACAGACAAGCAATACTGCGTGAAATAACCGCAGAAATCAATGTGGGGCATACGGCGAACGTTTTCGTTAGGACAGAGCTGCGAAATTTGGCGTTAATGGGCTATTTCGCGAGTGTCTAGGCTAACATCACATCGTTTGCAGCGCCTCTCATGAGCTTGTGACCACATCGGCTGGATCCTTTACGACTGGAAAATCGTGGCCTGAATACTGATTTCAGTTGGTAAGGCTAAGGGTATAGTTCGACTGAGGCGCAAACGCCACGGAGCCATGGACCCAAGTTGTCAGCAAGACACTGTGCAAGCTGGGTGGTGGCTTCATAATGGTGTGGGCTGTGTTCATATGGAATCGACTGGGTACTCTGGCCCAGCTGAACCGATTATTGACTGGAAGTCGTTATGTTTGGCCATTGCAGCTCGTTTTGGACTTCACGTTCCCAAACAACGATGGGATTGTCACTGGGCCACAGTTGTTCGCAACTTGTTTGCAGAACATTCTGGACAGTTCGAGTGGATGACATGGCCATCCAGATCGCCTGATATGAATCCCGTCGAACATTTATGGGACATAATCGAGATGTCACTTCATGCACAAAATCCTTCATCTGCACACTTTTGCAATTATGGACGGCTATAGAGGCAGCATGGCTCAGTATTTCCGCAGGGGAACTTCCAACGACTTGTTGAGTCCATGCCACATCTAGCTACTGCACTACCCTGGGCTAAAGGAGGTCCGACATGATATTAAGAGGCATCACAGGATTTTTTTCACCTCAGTGTAGCCCATACGGAAGAGTTACAGAGATGCTGGCGGAATGTAAATGGGAACCGTTACATGGAAGACTACACTGACCTTGTAGTACACTGACATTAGCAGGAGATTGTGGAACAGTACCACTGTCTCCATCCTATATCTCTTTTTGAGGATATAACACTATTAAGTGTATCGAGATATAAGTCACTAAAGGTATCGCTGTTCTAACGACATATTCCTGAGATTTAAGTCAGTGGAACTGTGAGTCACGTGAGAGACTTACGTTTGGTATCATATTCCAAACACAGTTACATGTAATTAACTTTCACTGCTATAAACGCTGAACATTTTTTCTTTTATGAATGAAACAATATTCTGTAAAGTAATTATAAAGAGAAAATTTACCATTTTCGTTATTTTTTAAACAACAATAATGAAGAAATCTGCTTATTATCATTAAATATTTAATTAAATTTTTTTCAGTTATAATATTTAAATTCGGAATAACGGGTAAGTCATTACAATGACGTAACTGAGAAATGGGAACAGGTGGAACTTCAACCAAATGTCCTTGTTATACAACAATAAACTGAAACTTACTGCCTTAAATCAACGATTAAACTGGAAATCTGTAAATTTAAATAATTAGTATTTTATTCAGTTATTTGTTTCCCTTTTCTTTGATGTGGCACGAACATTGCCTAGCGCCCATCTGAAAAGGGCTACTTCTGAAATACAGGTAAGTGTGAGCAGTTCAAAGGTGGAGAGGTGATAGCAAAAGTTGTTTCAACTGAAAATATGTTATCCTTCAAATGTAGGCTGTTGTAATGAATTCTATGTAAACGACGGACGGCGAAGTGGAAAATGTAATATATTGATGAGATATACAAATGGTGATAGCGAGGAATCCGGCCACGCTTTGTATCTGCTCAATACAAAGTTCACGTGCCGCCCCGTGAAGATATGAAATGAAGACCAGGAAAAAGAAGAGAAGAAGAAGGATGATGTATAAAACTAGGGTTTTGATTTTCAACACTTTGATGAGAATACTTTTCGCGGGATTTTTGCAAGTTGCACGAACATTCCTGGAAACGAGTGGAAGAGACTTCAACGGAAATTAGAAGAGTGCAGCTAAATGAGGGTGTCCTGTAAACTACACCCAGTGAAAACTGCGCCAAGTGAAATCTGCATCCAGTAAAATTTGCAAGCCGGCCGGAGTGGCGGAGTGGTTCTAGGCGCTACAGTCTGGAACCGCGCGACCGCTACGGACGCACGTTCGAATCCTGCCTCGGGCATGGATGTGTGTTATGTCAAAAATGGTTCAAATGGCTCTGAGCACTATGCGACTTAACTGCTGAGGTCATCAGTCGCCTAGAACTTAGAACTAATTAAACCTAACTAACCTAAGGACATCACACACATCCATGCCCGAGGCAGGATTCGAACCTGCGACCGTAGCGGTCGCTCGGTTCCAGACTGTAGCGCCTAGTACCGCACGGCCACTACGGCCGGCTGTGTGATGTCCTTAGGTTAGTTAGGTTTAAGTAGTTCTAAGCTCTAGGGGACTGATGACCTCAGAAGTTATGTCCCATAGTGCTCAGAGCCATTTGAACCATTTTTTTAAAAAATTTTCACCCATAAAAGGTCAAGGAAGGGTCCACTAATCCCCCTCCCCCGTACACTGGCTAAACTCCATGACTTGCCCGGCAGGTAGAAATGCACGATTTCGACTTGGCCGCCCTGGCCCGTCCTCACGCCGTGTGCTACGGCCAACTGTAACAGTGCCGGCCGTGAATGTACTGATGAAGCGGACTGGATATACTCGACAAGAACTTTAATGTATATTTTTTTTGTTACCTACGACCAGGTCTTCATAAAATACGATGGGAAACATTAAAACCGAATTACAAAGATGGATTTTAATAATCGATATCTTCTACCCGACAAAGCACATTTAAAAATAAATTACGGTTTACATCCATGGAACAGCATATGGTACATATACATAAAATACATTATCATTCGAACGAAAAGCCCGTTTTGCGTGTGTACGGCGTGAATCAGAAATCCACCGACAAAATTCCCGAGTTATTTGGTGTAAGGGATTAGTGGCCTCCGGTGGTTCGTTACATGTTAGTTACATTTTGTTTGATTCCTTACCCCTTGTGTCGGTATTGCATTGAAAATATGTTCGAAACAGTGAAAATGTTGACAGTATGCACTGTATGTCTTGTTTGGAAACAAACTTTTTCCGTTCAGTCACGATACTTGCTGTTGCCAACAGCAAGGCCTACTTTACCCTTGGTCCTCAAGCTTACATTCAGTACTTCTCGATCCAATCTCGAGTTAGTTTCTCAGACAGTGTTAGTTGTACGTTAACAGCGATACACAACAGTATTGATATGATTACTGATGAAAAATCGGCCGATACGCATCTCACCTATCGACTCACTAAATGGAACGTACGTGTTCTGCAGGCAGGATCATACTGACCACCATTTGACATTTCAAGAGGCAGATGTGGACTTCGTTCATCTACACAGGTGGAATCTGGACTCCATCCAGAGTGTTCAAAGAGTAATATGTTTTGTGTGTTAATGAAAAAAACTGTTGTTATAACTATCACCAGAAGCAAAAATGTTAGCCGTATGACTCTTTTGGGACTTCTCAGTATCTTAATGTACTTCTCCTCTATAATACTGTCGGGACATGCAACTCCTCTGAACATTTTATGCATTTTACTGACTTTGTACCAGTTTTGAAATAAAATAATTTGCTAGTAATTCAATAGCAGTTCATCGAGTATTAAATAAAATTTTGAATTCTGATTTTATATTTCTTTACAATTACAGTAAATACAGGCTTCAGCTTCTTCAGTGTCCTCCGTCGGTACTATCTGGTAAGAATCCCATACCGCGCAGCAAAACTCCACAAGAGGATGAGCAAACTTAGACTATACAGTCTCTTTAATAGGTTTATTCCATCATCTTAGTGTTCTGCTAATAAAACCCAATCTTTGGCTCGCCATGGTTTCGATCATTTAATTATTTTCTTCGGATAATTATGTAAATAAAACTTCATTAAGTATCTATTTAAGTTATGTAAAGCGAAAAAGGTCAAAAACTGTAAAATAAGGGAAATAGCACCGTAGTCAGCTTGTACAAAATTCAGTGTTATCCAACATGTTACTAATACCACTCTGCCTCGCACAGATGGTTCATCGTGCGATATTAAAATGTCAGAAAAATATTGTCTAAACATATAATAACATTAATTAAAACTAAAAATCCATTTGTATAAATGCAAATAACATTCATACATGAGACATCCTGCTAAAATCAGTAATTAAATTGTTGTTCTTAAGCTTTGTATGAACTCTGTTTTCGTCAGAGGGAGTCTAAAGTTTGTGCTTCTGTTCGTGTACATTGGGCTCGGTCTGCCAGGGGCTACGCTGCCACATAGCCTGCTTGTGCAGCGCTGCTAACGTCGTCTTTCTCCGAATACGACTGATTGGGCCGGCTGAATATGTCGTCAAAAGTGGATCACTTCTGACACCCTTCTTGTAGGTGGGTATGACCTTTGTTGTCCTGTCACTCTTTAAAGTCTTATGTTCATTGTGTACCTAATGTTAAATATATACATGTCTGCTAAATACACTACTGGCCATTAAAATTGCTACACGACGAAGATGACTTGCTACAGACGCGAAATTTAATCGACAGGAAGAAGATGCTGTGATATGCAAATGATTAGCTTTTCAGAGCATTCACACAAGGTTGGCGCCGGTGGCGACACCTACAACGTGCTGACACGAGGAACGTTTCCAACCGATTTCTCATACACAAACAGCAGTTGACGGCCGTTGCCTGGTGAAACGTTGTTGTGATGCCTCGTGTAAGGAGGAGAAATGCGTACCATCACGTTTCCGACTTTGGTAAAGGTCGGATTGTAGCCTATCGCGATTGCGGTTTATTGTATCGCGTCATTGCTGCTCGCGTTGGTCGAGATTCAATGACTGTTATCAGAATACAGAATAGGTGGGTTCAGGAGGGTAATACGGAACGCCGTGCTGGATGCCAACGGTCTCGTATCACTAGCAGTCGAGATGACAGGCATCTTATCCGCATTCCTGTAACGGATCGTGCAGCCACGTCTCGATCCCTGAGTCAACAGATGGGGACGTTTGCAAGACAACAACCATCTGCACGAACGGTTCGACGACGTTTGCAGCAGCAAATGATTCAAATGGCTCTGAGCACTATGGGACTTAACTTCTGAGGTCATCAGTCCCCTTGGACTTAGAACTACTTAAACCTAACTAACCTAAGGATATCACTCACATTCATGCCCTAGGCAGGATTCGAACCTGCGACGGTAGCGGTCGCACGGTTCCAGACTGTAGCGCCTAGCATGGACTATCAGCTCGGAGACCATGGCTGCGGTTACCCTCGACGCTGCATCACAGACAAGAGCGCCTGCGATGGTGTACTCAACGACGGACCTGGATGCACGAATGGCAAAACCTCATTTTTCGAATATCCAGGTTCTGTTTACAGCATCATGATGGTCGCATCCGTGTTTGGCGACATCGCGGTGAACTCACATTGGAAGCGTGTATTCGTCATCGCCATACTGGCGTATCACCCGGCGTGATGGTATGGGATGCCATTGGTTACACGTCTCGGTCACCTCTTGTTCGCATTGATGGCACTTTGAACAGTGGACGTTACATTTCAGATGTGTTACGACCCGTGGCTCTACCCTTCATTCGATCCCTGCAAAAACCTACATTTCAGCAGGATAATGCACGATAGCATGTTGCAGGTCCTGTTCGACTGCTGTCCTGGCCAGCACATTCTCGAGGTCTGTCACCAACTGAAAACGTCTGGTCAATGGTGGCCGAGCAACTGGCTCGTCACTATACGCCAGTCACTACTCTTGATGAACTGTGGTATCGTGTTGAAGCTGCATGGGCTGCTGTACCTGTACACGCCATCCAAGCTCTGTTTGACTCAATGCCCAGGCGTATCAAAGCCGTTATTACGGCCAGAGGTGGTTGTTCTGGGTACTGATTTCTCAGGATCTATCCACCCAAATTGCGTGAAAATGTAATCACATGTCAGTTCTAGTATAATATATTTGTCCAATGAATACCCGTTTATCATGTGCATTTCTTCTTGGTGTAGAAATTTTAATAGCCAGTAGTGTATAAACTTTCGGTTTTGGTACTTGAGCTTAAACTATAATTGGGAAAGGGTGAAGCTTTTTTGAAAGGAATCCTCCCAGCGAGGGTGTCCAACACTTGGCCTTTCATGTGCCATCGTGACAAGGCTGTACTGTGAGTACCTCGATGCCAGGAGAAAGCGGCCACCAGACTCAACTTGTCGATGACAGCGGTCGCAGTCGACTGCTCTAGACTCAGACATTAACCAGACAACCCATTCGCCAATTCAGCGCTGGACTACACAAACCTGCAAGGAGCCATAACATCCAAAACATTCTTCTCATTGTACGGTTCAGATGCCACCTCCTCATGCGCTGTACTTTTGCTCGCTACACGACAGGGCACTGAGATTAATAGAGGGCAGTATCACTGCCATTGCACCATTACGCACTCCAAGCATGGAAAAAGTTGCCTGTGCTGGTGAATTGGGATACGCATTGGTGTGCGCCGATGGCGAGGTACATGTCCGTTGAAAACCACATCAGTCGATGCCTCCCACTTGTTAACAGTGCACTGCCGGCCGCGGTGGCCGTGCGGTTCTGGCGCTGCAGTCCGGAACCGCGAGGCTGCTACGGTCGCAGGTTCGAATCCTGCCTCGGGCATGGGTGTGTGTGATGTTCTTAGGTTAGCTAGGTTTAAGTACTTCTAAGTTCTAGGGGACTTATGACCTAAGATGTTGAGTCCCATAGTGCTCAGAGCCATTTGAACAATTTTGTTAACAGTGCACTATTCAGACAGGTGGTGGAGATATTCTCGTGCGAGGAAGTTTTACAAGAGTCATTCAAATACAAGCCAGAATATCGCAACATAACTTTATTGATGATAAATACCAATGCAGAGAGAGTGTCTTATTTTTCTGCATAGCTTCTGTCAACCCAAATACATTTTCTCCATTAGACTGAATTCCTTTATGGAAGAAAGGAGTTGGTTGCAACAGTAGCCAACTGTGCACGTACTGTTCGACCTCAGAATCATCTTCGAAATGTTCCGTTCCTAATACGTTCCCTTCCTAATGCGTTCTTCAGTGGACCAAACACGACGTAGTCACATAGGGGCAAGGTCTGGGAGAGGTTGGGGAGGAAGGGGGGGGGGGGGGGTTCAGGACGTTGCCAATATAGTTAGTGAGCTCGAGATAGAACAGCTTATACAAGTATACCTGCAGGAGGAGGACAACACTAATCGGCTGCGGGAGGCATTTGGTGCCTTCTCATCATCCAGTAGCTTGCAGCAGTAGACTGCATTTATCATCTTTCGCCAATACACGTTGCCTATCACCACACTCCTTAAGAGTCCGAAAGCACATTTACCTGAACTTCCTCGGCTGGCAGTGAAGTTTCCAACTTGATCAGTGTCCCAATTCCACTTCACACCACTATATAACTCGTACTCTTGTTCTTTGAGGTACAGTGATGGACACATGTTTCATCTTAGGTCACGACATGACGCAGAAAAGCCTCTACGTCTTCTTCAAGATTCAGAAGTCACTGACAGGCGTCTTTCCGCACGGTCTTTTGGGCCTCGGTGAGAGGTTGTGGAATCCATCTTCCCAACATTTTACTATATTTTAGTGTATCCGATAAAATTGCATGGGCAATTACTAACAATCTCGGCAACAGTAAAGTGGCGATCGCGTTCCACAAGCTCAAGGAAGCGAATCAAATGAACTAAGTTTTGGTTTATACTCTATATGATCAAAAGTATCCGGACACCTGGCTGCAAATGACATACAAGTTCGTGCCACCCTCCATTGGTAATGCTGGAATTGAATATGGTGTTGGCCCAACCTTAGTCTTGATGACAGCTTCCACTCTCTCAGGCATACGTTCAATCAGGTGCTGGAAGGTTTCTTAGGGAATGGCAGCCCATTCTTCACCAAGTGCTGCACTGAGGAGAGGTATCGATATAGGTCGGTGAGGCCTGGCACGAATTCGGCGTTCCAAAACTTCCCTAAGGTGTTCTATAGGATTCAGATCAGGACTCTGTGCAGGCCATTCCATTACAGGGACGTTACTGTCGTGTAACGACTCCGCCACAGTCCGTGCATTATGAACAGGTGCTCGATCGTGTTGAATCGGATCGCCACATTGTGTACCGTGATTCGTCACTCCACACAACGTTTTTCCACTGTTCAATTGTTCAATGTTTACGCTCCTTACACCAAGCGAGGCGTCGTTTGGCATTTACCGGCGTGATGTGTGGCTTATGAGCAGCCGCTCGACCGTGAAATCCAAGTTTTTTCACCTCCTGCCTAACTGTCATAATACTTGCAGTGAATCCTGATGCAGTTTGTAATTCCTGTGTGATGGTCTGGATAGATGTCTGCCTATTACACATTACGACTCTCTTCAACTGTCGACGGTCTCTGTCAGTCAACAGACAAGGTCGGCATTTACGCTTTTGTGCTTAACGTTTCCACTTCACTATCACATCGGAAATAGTGGACCTATGGATGTTTAGGAAGGTGCAAATCTCGCGTACAGATGTACGGCAATAGTGACACCCAATCACCTGACCACGTTCGAAGTCCGTGAGTTCCGCGGAGCGTCCCATTCTGCCCTCTCACGATGCCTAATGACTACTGAGGTCACTGATATGAAGTACCTGGCAGTAGGTGGCAACAAAATGCACCTAGTATGAAAAACGTATTTTTTGGGGATGTCCGGATACTTTTGATCACATAGTGTGTACAGTATTTTCGACTATACATGGGTATCGAGCCCGTTCGTAAGTTTTGTGCTGTATCACAGTATCGTTTGGTCTCGGAACAGCAAATGCAGCTCATTTTACAGCATGCTTTCAAACTGGTATTTGATTTGTGGTAGTTTATCGCAAGGGATGCACATTCAGTTTACTATCGTGTGCGTTTGGCATTGTTTCTACGATAATCACGTACAGAAGACAGACCAAGAAGCAAGTACATTGCTTAAGTCATTGGACTGGTATTCGGAAAGTGCGGTCCGCCCATTAGAGTTTTCAATTTTCAGTGGCTTCCTTAAATCGGTTTAGATGAGTGTTGGCACGATTATAATAATGAGGCCACTTGCTTTCACTTCTACAATTCCTGCCTGTGTTACATCTCCAACGACTTTGTCTTCGACGGGACTTTAAACTCTAATCTACATTCTGTTCTCCCGGAAAAATCAAGCGGAAACAAACTCTCCATGCACCCTGATCGAGAAATATTCTGCGTTGCAGTTACACCACTGCGCTTGTCAAAATCACTTGCGTACGTAGAACAAAATAACTACCAGTGACCCTGGAATGTAATTGGGAATGCATCAAAGCTAACGTTTCGTAAAAACAAAGGAAGAAAAAAAACAATGAATGTATGCCTTGCGTCGAGTGACCTTTGATGTTCATGACACTTGCTTTCCAATTCCTCTCTTCCCACCGGGTCCTGAATTTTTCTCGACTTGGAAACTGCAAGACGAATAGATAAGGAAGTGACCTTAAAAAATCACAACACCGAGAAGGAGTCGTGCGACATAAATGAAAGTTGGTAGGTGTGCTTCTACATTTGAAAGATGGTGTCTGTTCAAATTTCACGCCAGTCGCATAAGAGTGGCACTAGTAACGTCACTATGAGGATGCAAATCAGGTTTGCAGTAGATACACGCTTTGAGGTTGTACGTGGTGAGTTGATGTTAGTGAAGAATGCCTTTAAGGCGGCAAAGACGCCATTATCAACAGCTGATTGAGTTTGAACGAGGTCGTATAATAGGGCTAAGAGAAGTTGGATGTTCATTCTGCGTTATTACAGAAAGACTTGGCAGGAATGTAACTACTGTACATGATTGCTGGCAGCGGTGGTGACGAGAATGTGCTGTCGCACGAAGACCGGCCTCCGCACGACAACCTGGCACTATCGAGAGCAAAGACCATCGTGTTTGGCGTTTGGCTCTGGCGCATCGTACTGCATCTGCAACAGCAATTTGAGCAGCGGATGGCACCACAGTGATACAACGAACTGTTACTTATTGGTTACTTCAAGGACAGCTCCGAGCCAGTAGCGTGCATTCCACTGATCCCAAACCACAGCCATTTGCGACTTTAGTGGTGTCAAGTGCGAGCTCATTGGAAGGCAGGGTGGAGATCTGTGGTATTTTCTGATGACAGCTGGTTATGCTTCGGTGCCAGTGATGGCTGTTTGCTGGTTAGAAGGAGGCCAGTTGAGAGCCTGCACCCAACCTCTCTGCGTGCTGGACAGACTGGACCTACTAATGGAGTTATCGTCTGGGGTGCGATTTCGTTTGACAGCAGGAGCACTCTGGGGGCTATCCCACGCACGCCGACTGAAAGCTTGTACGTCAGTCTGGTGACTCCACTTACTGTGCCGCCATTGATGAGCAGCATTCCAGGGGGTGTTTCTGACACGGTGACGCTCGCCCCCTTACCGTTACCGTTGTTGTAATCCAATATGCTCTACAGAGAGTCAACATGTTGCCTTGACCTGTTCCATCACCAGATCTGTCTCCTATCGAACACATATTGGACATTATTGGACGTCAATCGCAGCCTCATCCACAAACAGAATTAAAGGTCCCTGTGTTGACCGATGAAGTGCAGAAAGCGTGGAATTCACACCACAAACCGACATCCGACACCGGTACAACACAATGCATGCACGTCTACATGCCTGAGCCGCGTGGGACTAGCCGAGAGGGCTAAGGCGCTGCAGTCATGGAATGTGCGGCTGGTCCCGGCGGAGGTTCGAGTCCTCCCTCGGGCATATGTGTGTGTGTTTGTCCTTAGGATAATTTAGGTTAAGTAGTGTGTAAGCTTAGGGATTGATGACCTTAGCAGTTAGGTCCCATAAGATTTCACACACATTTGAACATTTTTTTTTCTACATGCCTGCATTCAACATTCTGGTGGTTACATCGGTCATTAACGTACCAGCACCGAGCGAGGTGGCGCAGTAGTTAGCACACTGGACACGCATTCGGGAGGACGACGGTTCAAACCTGCGTACGGCCATTCTGCTTTAGGTTTTCCGTGATATCCCTAAATCGCTACAGGGAAATGCCGGGACGGTTACTTTGAAAGGGCACGGCCCACTTCCTTCCCCACCCTTCCCTAATCCGATGGGACCGATGATCTCGCTGTTTGGTCGTTACCCCAAATCAATCAACCAACCAACCAATATACCAGCATTTCACATTTGCAATACCTTATCTCGCGCTGATAATAACTGTAATCTTGCAGTGTTAATCACTTAAGTACGTTGCCTAGACAAGTGTATTCCAGAAATTTCATTACTCTACGTTAATTAGTTTTTGCTGTTCAGTGAAGATTAAAATAAAACCTTCTCTTTTCCAGTTGAAATATAATGTGACTCACGATACTGCAACATTAGTTTACTATCGCGTTACTGTTCCGATAGACGCAGTTTTTATCTAAAATGTACTCTTAAAATAACATTCTTAAGCCAGGAACAGCTAGCAGAATTAATAATATGGGTTATAAAAATCAAAGTGTTCACCTCGTTCCGTACTTTTAGAATGCTTAGATTCGATTGAGCTTCATTTGAAAACAACATGTCGACTTCAGTATAGGTAACTGCTTAACCAAGTAAGGCTCGTTCGGTAGATCAGATGCACTTACAATGAAGAAGGAAAAAGCTGGCCTCACTTGCATAGAAAACTCAGTTACATAAATTGAAGATACGAAAATTTAATTTATGAATCAGATATTGGCAAAAAAACAATGTTAAGTTTACTGATACAGTTTGTGCTGAAGTCCGATGAATAACAATAAAAGTCCATTACTTCTGTCTCAGATATATGAAGACTTTCATAGGGCATTTTCGACTATTTATAATTCCTATGGCAGTTCTGTGGCCTAGTTTCGAAATTCTAATATAACAACTTCTATTTTGAGTATAAAATCTGTTAACTCATTCGCCAAATTACTACTGTTTATCATTAGCTTGCCTTGAATTTCGTAATAAACAACTGTTAAAGAAAACGGACGTGTACTACGAATAGTCTTGATTTTCTATTGATTGTTAACAGTTTGCGTGTCTAAACGTAAGTCAAAATTTTTTGTTTCGTTTAATGATTTATGAGACAAATACCTATTTCGTGGAAAATTAATGACGTTTAATGTTTCCTTTGTAACCAGCCATCAGAAGCAGTGAAGATACAGGTAATTTGTAATTACATTGTGTCGACCGATAGCCGAAAAAATTGCAGTCGTAATGCATAGCAACCACATGTAACGAAAGTGATTTTTCCTGTAAGCACCGTACCTTCTCTGAACAAATTCTGTAACTTACCCCAATCTGAAACAGTTAAGTCTGCAACTAATAGCGCATAGCTGTTATGTTAAAATACTCTTATTGATTTTCTGCTGGCAGGATGGGCTTGTTGCTGGCTTCGCCATCCCCTCATCCCCCCCCCCCCCCCCCTCCTCCAGAACACAATCGTCGTCAATACCATTTTTAATGAGCCACAAATGCCTAAAATTTTGAAAATAATAACAATAATAATGTTTTATAGGATAATTATTGTATAATAATAATAATAATAATAATGTAATTTGTTAGGCAATCGCTGTATTTTTTGTTTTGAGGGTTATTTATTAAAAAGGCTTGACATAATTTTGAGGAGGCGCACGTCCAACAAGAAAATAGATGAACTGCAAAATAGATTATTTCTCAATTTCGTATCCCCATTATGAGATGTTAAGTGTGCACGTACACAAAGGAACAAATACTGTCACAGACTACTATCCAACAAAATGAACCTAAATTTATAACCTCAGAAATTCAGCAGAAGAGGTCAGTAATTGCTAAATCTAACAACAGCAAAATCCAGCCACTGCTGTTAGCGAATGAAGTCGACAAAATGTATACACAAAATTGTGAACATCACAAACACATGCTTATCAAAACTGTTCAAAACCAAATTCCCTTACAAACGTGGAAAAGACATCATTGATGGAATGAAGACTGTGCACAAGAAGTAATATCCCGACATAAAACATGGAGTAGTAACCAGTCGGAAAATTTTCATAACATGTTCCTGGTAGCAAGAAAATACGTTTCAAAGTTAATCAGAAAAATAAAAAAGCAATACGACAGCAGTCGTGAAATTGTAGGCGACTTCCAAAATTACACCAGGACGTTTTATACAACCCTTAAAACACAGCAAAATTGACACCACTCCAAAAATTGCTGCTTCAAGATGGAAAATGGACAGTTAGTACTTATCAACCAAGAAAACTGCAGAGAACATTCCCATTTTTTTTTAAAGAAAGGAAGCCTCTTAAACTGCTCCGAACCCAACGTAAAGCTTTCTACCAACGTAAAGCTTTCTACCTAGAAAGAATCTGATGAAGACGGAATTGCAGCAGAACTCCTGAAACCAGCTGTCCCAAAAATCTTGAAAGAAATTCATTGATCATGCAGAACATTTGGCAAGCGGAGAAAATTCCGGATGACTGGAAAACTGCGTTGATACCCCCACTACATTTGAAGGGAGGCAGAACGAAAGTTAATAACAACTGCAGTTATTAATGAAACACTAAACAGTACAAAATCTAGGGTAAAATTCAGGGGAGAAAACTCGAAACATCTTCAAATTAACACGAGAGTGAGACGAGGGGAAGGACTCTCTATACTTTCCGTGTCTTAGGCAAAGTAATCCAAGAATTCCGGGAACTGAAAGCAGAGCTAAAAATTGATAAACAAATGAAACAGGAATAATCTGTATTGGGATAGACTGCTTAGCTTTTGCAGACGACGTGGTAATTCTATGTCAGGACATTCAGACACCACAAAAAAAAAGTTCTTAAAGAGACTGCAGAAAGAGTGGGGCTCCAGATCTTGTTTGAAAAAAGAAAAAAATACTTTTCCAGCAACAATTTGGCACCCAAAATTCTAAAACCTAAATACTGGAAAATCGAGAGTATTTCTCATTTCAAATGTTTGGGCGAAATCGTTAAGGAAACTGGCATTTAAGATACTGTCTGCGAAATTCGGTGTCAAAAATGGGAAACAGCTTTGAGGTTTACAAGTGACAGCTACAACAAAAAATTCACCTCAAAATACACCGATCTGAGACACTGCAGAACAGTCGCCGAACTAGAGTGTCTTTATGGGCCTGACACACACATTTCAAACAGAAAGACACAGATTGAGAAAATTCAAGAGAGATCCAAACGTAGTCATGAAAATGGTAGGTTCGAATTATACTGAAAAAGGAACACACAGCCTAAGAGCAAATAACGAGACTCAAAAGTATACCAGCACCTATTTTGTGGGCATACTAAAAGAATGAAAAGAATGGAACCAGCAACATTAATTTGACTGTTTGCAGAATTCTAGGAAACTCGCAGTAGAGCAAAAACTGAAACAATAAAATGGATCCGTACAATGAAAGAAGCAGGAATATCACAACTTTATATACAACATAGGAAAATACTTAGGAACAAAATTCAGACTAGACAATCTGCCTTGCATAAAATTCAGGAATGCCAGAACAACTTGATCTGACGTGCGTAAAAAAGCCTGTTCTGGGAGAATAAAGGTGATGTTGGCACAAAAGGAAGTTGAAACAAAGCGCTGAAAACGTACCATGTTGTACATGACCTGGACCGCTAGGGCCAAAACGTGAATAATAATATTAATAACAATTTGTTTACATCAATGTTCAGCACATTCTTTTAACATAGTTCCCTAGAAACCGCAGTTCAGAGAAAGACATTATGTGAAATGCATTCATTGATAAAGTGCAGTAGATTTACTAAGTATAGTGGAAACAAACTTTCACAACTTTGACAGCGTCATGATTTACAAAATATAAAAATAAGAGTGGGTGCCCACTGCTATCCTTACTCACTGCTACAGCTGTGAGCACAATTTGCAGATTATGGGCATGTGAGTGTGTAAATACGGGGAATGTTATTTCTATCTGTCGTTTACGCCATAGGAAAGACAATCTTCCATTTACTTTATTTTTTATTTTATTTATTTTTTAATTGGTGGCGGGTCTTTCGATTTCTTTCTTGATTTAATTTAATATGATTTGCCATTTCTACTTGTGGACTAGCGAACCATGTAGCATATCTAACGTTGTTAGCATTTATATAAGCAGGTGAACAAGTGTTCTTGCCTGGCTGGAACGTTCAGTGCAGCCGCAGGCCAAACATACATCCGCGTGGACTAGAAACTGAAAAGTATCCTCTGTGCAACATAGCTTGTAATTTTCCTTACCACTTAAGGTACTCAAAGTTTTGATGCTGGGAGTTAGCTGAGAAATTTGAAATGATTATATCCATAATACAAACACTTGTAGCAAAATGTTGTTGGGGAAGGGGGAGGTGTGTGGCCGTCATAGTCATGACCCCTAGAAACCACCCCCCTCCCCCCCCCTCCCCCTTGGTCCCTTGAGGTCCGGATCCTGCATCGTTTGGTGCGTACGAATATAAAAACCTATTTTTATGCGAGCTTTGTTTGTAATTTAAACCAAATAAGCTCTGTTGACAAAATTGAGTCGCATTTTTTCAATAATATACAGAAGACCAGAGCGGAACGAAACATTTCACGAAAACTCCTGCGTCAATGTGTAATAAGTACAATGTGATATAGTAATACTGCTACTAATTGCAATCACTGTTCCTCAGTTACTATTTTAGTTATATTTATCATGTAGATACGAACGAATGATATCCGTATTTAGCAACGGAACGTTTGGAATTACAGCGAATGTATGCTTCAAATGTTCGAAAATACACACAATTTCTATTTTCGATGGTTTAAAAATGCTACACGAACTCACACACAGAATTCTGAACAGTATTATTAGTTACAAGTCAAAATTGGGAAAACTAACTTTTGTGCTGAAAAAGTGGGCAGTGCAGTGCCTTTACAATGTGTGGCGTGCGGTGTATGAATAAACTGACGCTGGCTGCTGGACAGAGACGAACTGATTTTGAAAAGTATCGGCTAGCCGCCATTGAGTCAACTGCGCATGAGCGGAAGCATGGAGCATTCTCCTGCCATCTGACGAATGCAGATAGCAACAAAGCAATAGTTTTGTAATCCACCAGATGGCAATACTAGCAAATCTGTTAAAAAGTAGGTTTATGGAAAAAAAACACAACAAGAAAGATATATAGTCTGAGTTCGTCGTTCCAGTCAGTTATGTAATAAACAAATTTCTCCGACAATAATAATTGCATATTTATGTTTTCCATTTTATTCCAGTTGACGCACGTGTTCTCAGTTCTCTTCTTGTTATAGTTTATTTTAAATATTAGTGAACGGGCGTGTGTGTTATAGGGATTTCTAAAGTTTCTCTTGTTACAAAATTTTTGAAAGGGCAGCGTTTAGTGACGCAGTTCCCTATAATACTAGTATAAAGTATGAAGTGTTTAGGCAAGGATTGTTAGTGATTGCAGCGGAGGAACTCTATAAGATAAAGTAGCTGTTTCTTCCTTCCACTAAATATTTGTGTCTGAGCTTGGCACCTTCTATGATCGGTGTGTGTGTGCATGTATAAAAACCATTTCTATGTAATTTTTATTATATATTTAAAGCAAATAAGCTCTGTTGACTAAATTCCGTCACAATTTTGTGATAGTAAAGGAAAGAGGAACAAAACATCTAATTAAATCCCCCATGTCAGTTTGTAATAAGTAAAATGTGGTTCAATAACACTGCTACTAACTGTATTCATAGTTCCTCAATTGCTGCTTTAATTACGTTTATCATGTAGGTACGAACAAATAGTATCCGTCTTTAGCAGTGACTGTTAAATTTTACAACGAAAGTATTCTGCAAATGTTTGAAAAATGCATGCAATTTCATACTAGTGAGCTATTGTTTGAGCTCACGAGTGGTTAAGATTACTTTCGTCCTGAAAAACTCGGCAACGTGACGTCCGTCGCATGTGCAACCAGTGGTATATAGATAAACCACCGCTGACTGCTAGACGGAGACGAAATGATTTTGAAAAGTATTACCTGGCCGCCACTGAGTCAATTACGCATGAGCGAAAAAGCCTGGAGGATTCTCCTTTCATCTGACGAATACAGATGGCAACAAAGCAACAGTTTTGTAACCCACAAGGTGCCAATGTTAGCAAGTCAGTCGAAGTATAACGTTCATCGAAAAAAGAAAACTAACAAGAAGACATGTAGACTAATTTTGTCGTTCAAGTCAATTACATAATGAACAAATTCCTCCGAAAGTAGTAAATGCATATTTATGTTGTACATTTTATTACAACGCACACAAGCCGGCCGTGGTGGTCGAGCGGTTGTAGGCGCTTCAGTCCGGAACCACGCCGCTGCGACGGTCGCAGGTTCGAATCCTGCTTCGGGCATGGATGTGTGTGACGTCCTTAGGTTAGTTAGGTTTAAGTAGTTCTAAGTTTAGGGGACTGATGATCTCAGATGTTAAGTCCCATAGTACATAGAGCCATTTGAACCGTTTTTGAACAACGCACACATGTCTTTTCAGTTTGCTCCCTAGGTATAGCGTAGTACAGATATGAGCGAAGTTCGGGTAAACTAAGGTTCCTCATGGTACAAATTCTTGGACGAGCAGTGTTTAGTGACGTGTTCCCTTACATGTAATCGAAGCGTAAGTAACATATATCTAAGATTTGTTAGTGATTGTAGGGGGAAATTACTATACAAAATTTTTGTAATGGCAAACGTTCGTTGGTAGTATGGTTGCACTACGGAAATAAGTTGGAGACAGTGTTCATTACGAAAAATTTATTTTTGAAGGAGAATAAATATTGTCACTCAAAACAAGAGGTCCAGAAAAATATGCAATGTATGGAGAAAGTCGTGCATGATGTCAACTGAAGTTGCTACATCGGAAATTGCAGAAGAAAAGCTAAAAATTAACAGCAAAAAAAGAAAAGGAGTTATTTTTAGCTGGAATTCTTAATCAGTCTTCAATGTAACTTTGTTTCCTTTTAGATATCTTCCAACATCAGCTGTGTCACATATTCCCCAATTCGTAGGTTGACTCAAGATGATTTTCCGGTACTTTAACTGCTTGCCTTGCACATTTCTTTGAAACAGTTGCCATGTCTCAATAACCGCAGAAATATTCTTGCTAATGGTTCACAGTAAGAACGCTGCTCAGGGGAAAACAGCCGTCAGCCTGGTAACGGCGATACGTTGCTGGGATCTGCACACAGGCGACATCTATCCGCATTGGGAGCAAACCATCACCGCAGTACCTCAGCTCATTAAAACTTCGCCTGATATGACGGTGTAACTTTTTTTTTTAATTAATAACTTTTCTCCTTATACTATGTCGTATTTTGTTGAGTGATACAGGTACGGACAGATAATTGGATACACATAAAAATTTAAATTTCGTTACACATGGCTGACAAGCGAATAGCAGGCGCATCCTAGGTCAAATATCGTCCCCCTTCCCTTTTACGACCCATAGAAATTGTTAACTGGAATTGATACAGTACGAAAAAATCACACCGTCTAAAGAACTTCTCTGTCAGATGCATATTTAACCCATGTTAATTAGTACCACTGTTTTGCACAACTGTACTGCTGTAAGTTGTAGCATGTATATTTCTAAGCGTCGTTCAACTATCTTCGGCTGCTCCCTTTTTTTGTAAGAATGCATTAGAAGTCTAGGAAAAAGTTTAGGGACATTCGCAGCGTTCATTCACGCTTTTATTGTTTCGTTCACAAGAGCCATTTTTTCGCATAGTATAATGGATAGTCGCGGAAACTTAGAAGATATACTTATTAGGCAGATGTTCGATTACCAGAGGGCTAATTCAGATATAATGGGCAATTTCTAAATGTGTAGTCTAGGAAGTATCCTTTTCTGACAGTGCTATGGTGCCAAAAATGACTTACTAATAACTTCTGAGAAGTATACGCAACTTTTACTACAAAAATCGTGTTACAGTCTCACTGCAGGAAGTTTATTGTACATTGACTTGTTTTCAGTGTTCCTTGATAATATCACACTGTTTATTTACTTTATTGCACTTTATACGCCCCTTTTTAATACTTGAGATATAACTGATACGACATGATCTCGGGTAACTTGATTCACTCAAGTTGCTACAGACAGAACGAGATGCTGTAATGAGAAACACAGTATGGGCTAAATATTGAATTGTTAGGTCATAATTATAAAACACACGAGATAGGGCGAGCAGTACTACTATAATGGTAACATCAGTCAGATGGTATCACAAGTACTCAACTTGCACAGTATTTTGAACTTGTAGCAGTACGCACTTATTGCACACACCATCTCACCTACATCTCTATTGAATGTACAGCTATGGAGACTTAATGTAGCTTAAGTAAGGAAAACAAAGGAATATCTTAATCCACTAGTATCTACTTATCTTTTATGCAAGGGGGAACAGCTATGGAGTCCATCACAACTGACAAAATAGTTTTTATTGCGGAGTAAGTGATAAAGCAAGCTGCGTGTCACAACGTGAGCGTTGCACTTAATGTGAAAATTAATCAAGCATATCTCACGGAGGGACAGACTGCATATTTGGTTCTTAGTTCTATCACAATGACATATGAAGAAGAATGATGAGCATTGTTTGTCCTCTTTCTTCCATAATTGGATTTGCCTGAAGTGAATTAGGAAACCATGGAAAACTCGTATTAAGAGGACGGATAGGGAGACAGAGAGAAAATGAGAAAATTGTACCTTTACTCAGCTTGTATAATTTTGTTTTCGTGCGTATCGAATGCTGAAACTACTGTCATGAATCTTCAATTACCTGCTGTCGAATTCTGTCGCGTGTGTAGTCTGTTGACGATTCTGCTGATGGCAATTATACTATAACTACATTTGATTGTAGCTAATCTCCGTCCTGAAGACTATTTAAAAAAAAAACACAGGCCGTATTTCCCGCGTTGCGGAACGGAACACATAGCTCCGAGCGGGCGGAATTGGTACTAATTCTCAGCTACTGTCAGTAGTCGGTTAGTGTCGGTTCAGCAGATGATGCTTGGTGTACTTAAGGTAAGCTTAATCAATGACTTTACTCTCAAAAGTATTGGCGCATTAGACGCTACAGATAGTATTTTGTACAGAGAGGTGCTTGTTACATCTTTAATAAGGCCGTAAATGTTTTACTTGCGTCCGATGCAAGTCTGGCTATCATGAGAAACCGGTATCGTCTGCTACGCTTCGTGTTGTAAATAAGCGGTTTCAAGTATTTGATGCAGTCAGCGACAATGTAAATTGTTTGTACCTGTTCTGTATGATTCGTTGGGCGGTGTGTGGAGTGATCTTGGTTGTAACGGATCGCGGATAAACACTTTAGGTGAGGGCTTTAACTTACGGCGTGCTCTGTGGTACATATCCTCAAAATAAGTTTTAAATTTCATGTTGACATTTTATATGTAACATTTAATTTGTGAGTTATCTAATCCGACAGATTATCATTTTGAACATTTTAAAACTTGTATTTAGTGTTTCCATGAGCTGTTTTCTTTTTCGGCTTTTAGGATATAACTAAAACATACGACTTTGTAGCCGTATGTAAGTACATAAAACTGCAACCAGTCACTTTTTGCCTCAATATTGTGACGGTAATTTTATGTCGAGATACTGTGCTTGTAGTCTTATGTTACTCATTAAACGCATGAACGCATTCTTGCTTTTTAGTGTAGACAGTATGCAATCCGTTGCACAGATAGTTTTATTTGGCACCACGCACAATAAAGTGTCTTGCAGAGTGTAGACGTAAATTTGTCATTTACTTCCTTCTTCTGATATGCTGTGGAACCAGCAAAGCGTTTAGAACTGACTTTTGCGTTTTTTTTTTTAACCAAAAGAAAAAGTTCTCTCTCTCTCTGTGTGTGTGTGTGTGTGTGTGTGTGTGTGTGTGTGTGTGTGTGTGTGTCTCGAGTTATTGACACAAGCTATTCTTCCACTATTTTGTGTAAATGGCGATTCTCTTTGTTTTTATATTCACTCATGCATATTTTGTCTAACTTGGAGAGACACTATTATTCTAATATTTTCCTTCGGTGTTATCGCGTCTTCCAGTATAATAGCACCTTTTATTCCGTCTGGCAGTAATAAGGATGCCTTATTCTCAAGTTTCCTTCCGCTCCTATACGATCCTGCTATTCTAGATAAATAAGGTGACCATTTAAGTCTTGGTTGGCATATTTAAGCTGAGTGTGTTACAACCGTCGATGACACAGATTAATACTGCTAAAATGTGCCTTCACTATCAAGACACACAGCAAATTTGAATTCTGGAAAATGTCTGTAAAGATCCTAAATACCACTTTGTAGCATTTCCAAATTGGCACTATATTTTCTCGTATTTACTTAGCCTTTTATACGAACACTATACACTGCCAATGCAACGAGAATGAGTAGGAAAGTGAACTAGAGGCATTTAGTTAACATTATTCAAATTTATTACGACATAAATCATTGTGGGCTTATCATTACAGCAGTTTTTCTGATACTTAACCCTCTCTCGCCAGCTTCTATTCGCAATACGTCTCCTGCTCAAAAAGATTCCTTTGATTCGTAGACATCAATATTCTATAAAACATATTTTGCACAATTATCGTAACCTCGACCACACTTCTTTGGATGATTTGAACGTATGGCATAGCTTCCTAAAGTAAACCAGTACACGGCTGTTTCGCGATGCTTCCAGAACGTGCTTTCACAGCGTGTTATTCATGTGATATCTTAACTTATCCCGTACATCTTATTTGGTTTATCATATTATTCTTCTCGTGTCCATATTATGCATGGAATTCAGCTTTCCTTCACAAATTCTTAATACCTGTTCTGATCAACGGCGCCCATGCGATAGTTTGTAGGGAGGTGGGGGCGGCTAGAACCGGGGGGTAAGGAGTATTTTTAATATTCTGGAAGATGAATGGCAACTTGTAAGTAGCCTAAATAGTTGCAGTTCCGACCCTGTTCAAAACCTACGTAATACCGACTTTTAAATCACTTTCTTGGAAAAAAACATCTGACTACACAGTACTTTTTGCCTTTGTCTGAGAACTAGCCCCTCCTCCTCCCCCCCCCCCCCCCCCCCCCTGCCGCTGTATGGGCGCCCTTGGTTCTGATTCAGATGGCAGCTGCAGTTTGAGTGCCCTCTGGTTTTACTGTGTATTATCTATACTTCCCCCGATCACTGTTTTTGTCAAAAAATCGATTAGGTTAACTGAGTCTCCCTAGCGCACGACGTTTATTAAGCATCTAACGTTAAACGTATGTCCGTATAGCGCTGATTTGATAGATTTGTAGGCGTATGCAAGAAGACCGGAACATTATGATTAGGTTACTGTTATGTTCAGTTATAGCAAACATTTGGATTTAATTTTTCAAAACCAAGTAACTAAGTGTACAATGGTGATAGACTGAGTTATTCTTTCCGTTTAACAGCATAAAAGTTGCGATGAATGCAGCTACTCCGTGAAATGAAAATTGCGGGACACATTGCTATTAGGTCTATTTGTAGAATTCACATACTCTTGTATTGGTCTACATTAATTCGGTTTTCTGAACTCTTATTGGAGCAGACCAGTCTGCGCTTGTTCCTTACACACTTCCTGAAATATTGGAATCCAATAGTCTAGAAGTAAATTTGCAGAAGGTAGACTTCACTGATTCTGCGAGATTTAAATTTCTCGAAAGCCTACCCCCTTCAGTTAGACAAGTCACTGTACACTTCTTGTGTTGTCCAGGAAGGTGGTAAGATGCAAAAGACCCAACTTCTATTCGAAAGAAGTGTCCTTCATACCCGTGTCACGCATTTTTTATTAGATTTAGCGTTGATTCTCTAAACCTCTTCACACGCATGACGGTATGGTTTCTTTAACAGAGCTTTAAGCCAAGGGTGCATATGTAAAAGCTGATATGGACCAGGGCCAGATAAACGAGATTCGCGTTTAGGCGCCTGCCCCTCCCCCTTCCCCCCCCCCCCCACCCCCCTCACTTAGATTTTCATAGAAATGTGAATTTATTTAGAAAAGTAATACAACATTTCAAAATTTTAAACATGGCTGAAGCAGCAACTGTTAAAAATCTTCACGGTAAATGATAACAGCCAGACAGTTGAAGGATAAAGATTTATTGAAATCCTTGACACGGTTTCGGTATATCTAAATATACCTTCATCAGAAGCAAAAATGCACCTGAACAGGATGACACCTTCATTAGCAAAAAACTCAGCAACAACTGAGATAGGAGAAAAACAAACGCTTATAGCTTTAAGTAACCATGGAAAGTATTACAAGCACAAAAACTTTTAGTCACTTACTAAAATCACATCCTGCAGTAGAGATACATAAAACAATCGTGCCAAAGGCGGCACCAGTAGTTAAGATTAAAGTATCACCCCCATCTGTACAGAATAATTATGAAAACACTAGTGCCTTCTCTCGTTGAATATGTTCCTTAGCGCAAGCTTCACCTGTGTGTCACTAGGACACAGGCAAATTGGTGTTCATATTTTCTATTGTATGCAGGTGGTTTAAATGGTTCTGATATATTTTATTTATTAAGACAGAGGGTTTGAATTAGCACAACCCTTAAAATTTTGATGCGCATGAGTATGTATCCTAGGTTTTAATAAGCGCGAGTGTCTCGCGCATACCACAAGTGCCCTCTCGGTGAAACTGTCTGCCCTAGTGCTTCCACTCCCTCTTCACGCTAGTTCACAAGCTAAGTAGTGAGAGTATGCTGCGTTCGCATCGACCATCTCTTCATAATTAAGCTGTACAGATAGAGGTGATATTTTAACTACTGGAGCCGCCTTTGGTGCGATTGTTTTGTGTATCTCCACTGCAGGATGTGATTTTAGTAAATGACTAAAAGTTTTTGTGCTTGTAATACTTCGGTAATTTTCATGGTTACTTAAAGCTATAAGCGTTTGTTTTTTCTTATATCTCAGTTATGTTGCTACGTTTTTTGCTAATAAAGGTGTCATCATGTTCAGGTATATTTTTGCTTCTGATGAAGGTATATTTCTATATACCGAAACCGTGGTCAAGGATTTCAATAAATCTTTATCCTGCAACTGTTTGGCTGTTATCATTTACCGTAAAGTAATACAACTCAATTGCTTTAAATGCGCTGCAGTGCACTCGTCTGTTTTTCAAAGCCAACGCTGTTGCTCCACGGGCCCAACTGCCTCATTCTGAAGGCCGGAGTCTAGCAAACACCAGAGTTCAATCTCCTTATTCACTTGTTGGGCCCGCCGTGCGGTAATCGCCTAGCAAAGTCAGTTGTTATTGGTTTTTTCCGTCTTGAGCTAGCTGCAATTTAATTAAAGAGCATTTTACACCATACGAGTTTCGCTTCCCTGGTTTTTCTGCAAATCGGATAATATGTTTGTACTTTGGACACGTATGTTTGTACATGTCACAGAACAACGGAAGATGCTTTATAAATAAAAGCAAAACGCGTCTGGTGTAAAATTCTCTTTAATTAAATTGCAGTAAGCTCAAGTCGGAGAAACCAATAATAACTGATTGTAACAGGTGCTGCCGAAGATGGACATGCAAAAAAAAAGCCTACCAAAATATTCACTGCTAACTGGGTTATGTGCAAGTGCTCGCTTAAGGTGTCACCATTATATAGGTGGAACGGGTCACACAAATATCCTTTGAGGGCCGCATGCGATTTACTTCGTCACCATCTCCCAATCACTCATTCACACACTGTGTTCCGTAACTCTCACCACGGAGCATGGCCTTCGGGGATATGGAACAATAACATTATGCATTAACTGACAGAAGCAACCAACGCAGGCTACAATCAGCTAAGACTACCGCTAAGCAACTAACGTTGATGACTCTGGTAATCACTTGAAGACGGTTGATTATTATGGCACTTAAATCTGTATTACACGTGCCATCATCGTCTTCAGTCTCAAGGCTCATAGGATGCGGCTCTCCGTATATTCTACTCTGTGCAAGCCTCTTCATCAGTGCAGAGCTATTACAACTTACATACACTTGAGCTTGTAACGATACTCGTATGTAGGCGAGCGATTTGGCCGCCTGGAGTAGGTATGAGGGACGGAAGGTGAAATTATTGTACGCCTGAACGATAGCGCCGGTCGGTGTGGCCGTGCGGTTCTAAGCGCGTCAGTTTGTGACCGCTACGGTCGCAGGTTCGAATCCTGCCTCGGGCATGGATGTGTGTGATGTCCTTAGGTTAGTTAGGTTTAAGTAGTTCTAAGTTCTAGGGGACTGATGACCTCAGTAGTTAAGTCCCATAGTGCTCAGAGCCATTTGAACCATTTGAACGATAGCAGGTGCAGGGTTCAGGGCGCGCCGCGGCCGATCCGGCTACGTGACCGCTACGAGCGAGTCCAGGTACAAATACGAGCAGCCTCACCAGGAACGTGTAAATCTCAAAGCTGGGAATTTGGAAGACTGTTACTCGCATGGTGTTTGTGCAGGAATGCACCAAAAACGCTGAAAGATGGCTTCTTACAGCTCTTTGAAAATCTACACTGAAGAGCCATAGAAATTGATACACCTGCCTAATATCGTGTAGGGCCCCCCGAGCACGCAGAAGTGCCACAACACGACGTGGCATGGACTCGACTAATGTCTGAAGTAGTGCTGGAGGAAACTGACACCATGAATCCTGTAGGGCTGTCCATAAATCCGTGAGAGTACGAGGGGGTGGAGATCTCTTCTGAACAGCACATTGCAAGGCATCCCAGATATGCTCAATAATGTTCATGTCTTGGGTGTCTGGCGGCCAGCGGAGGTGTTTAAACCGAGAAGAGTGTTCTTGGAGCCACTCCGTAGCAATTTTGGACGTGTGGGGTGTCGCATTGTCCTGCTGGAATTGCCCAAGTCCATCGATATGCAAAATGAACATGAACGGATGCACGTTATCAGACAGGATGCTTACGTACGTATCACATGTCAGTGTCGTATTTAGTCAGATCAGGGGCTTCTATCACTCCAACTAAACACGCTCCACACCATCAGAGAGCCTCTACCAGCTTGAACAGTCCACTGCTGACATGCAGGGTCCATGGATTCATGGGGTTGTCTCCATACCCGTACACGTCCATCCGATCGATACAACTTGAAACGAGACTCGTTCGACCACGCAAGATGTTTCCAGTCATCAATAGTCCAATGTCGGTGTTGACGGGCCCAGGCGAGGCGTAAAGCTTTGTGTCGTGCAGTCATCAAGGGTATACGAGTGGGCCAAATGGTTCACCGAATGGTTCACACGCTGACATTTGTCGATGGCCTAGCACTGAAATCTGCAGCAATTTGCGGAAGGGTTGCACTTCCGTCACGTTGAACGATTCTCTTCAGTCGTGGTTCGTCCCGTTCTTGCAGGATCTTTTTCCGGCCTCAGCGATGTCGGATATTTGATGTTTTACCGAATTCGTGATATTCATGGTATACTCGTGAAATGGTCGTATGGAAAAATCCCTACTTCATCACTACCTCGGAGATGCTATAGCTCATCGTTCGTGCACCGAATATAATACCACGTTCTAACTCAGTTAAACCCTGATAACCTGCCACTGTAGCAGCAGTAACTGATTTAACACCTGCATCAGACATTTATCTTATATAGGCGTTGCCGACCGCAGCGCCGTATTCTGCCTGTTTACATATGTCTGTATTTGAATACACATGTCTATACCAGTTTCTTTGGCGTTTCAGTGTATAATAATCTGCAGTCAAATAATAATGCAAATCTGACATCGTCGACCTCAGATAAGTGATGTGCATCCAGTGCCACAACAATATTTTCGGTATCTTAAAACTCCAGGCGTAAATATTTCGCAGTTAATAAATATTTTTGCCATGAACCTCTGAATGAACAGCTTTTAAACGCTTAATGCGATTTCATCGTACGATATATCGCATTGCACTATAACTATGATCTCTGAAAGCTACGTATCTGTACCTATTTTATTTCTTGATTTGTTACGTTTTTTATACAGTTTCATTATGCAAATTTTTGTCGGGAACATCGTATCTTCCACCATTACACAGAAACTGAATACAGCATGACTACTCATAATTTTTCATGCTTGTGTATTTATTTAATGAACTGTTTAGTCTTGTGCCAGCAACTTTATTTAAATATTAATTGCAATTTATAATAAAAATTATGGCAATTTAATAAGTGGTCAGTTGCATGTGTTAGCTGACATCACCTTTGTAAAAGTGTGCCAAAAGACGCTCCTGACAAACAGGCGTAAATAATTTGTTTAAATAATCTTAACAATGATCTGTTGTCATTTATCGTGAGCGCACTTGCACAAGAATACTGGCTAATTTATTTATGGAAAAACCTAAATTTACAAATGGTTCAAATGGCTCTGAGCACTGTAGGCCTCAGCATCTGAGGTCATCAGTCTCCTAGAACTTAGAACACTTAAACCTAACTAACCTAAGGACATCACACACATCCATGCCCGAGGCAGGATTCGAACCTGCGACCGTATTGGTCGCGCGGTTCCACACTGAAGCGCCTAGAACCGCTGGGCCACACCGGCCGTCGTAAATTTACATTTATTGTGAATGGTCTGAGTGTGACCGAATGCTTATAAAATTTTTGTTTAAATATTGTTGTAATATATTAGTTTAGTCTGGGAGATGGTCGAGTTGAGTCAAATGATGTCTGTTGAACGACACATTTTTTTAGTGAAGAGCTCAAGGGAGCGATTCTGCGCACTTTTAGGCGAATACTGGGAGTCAGACCTGCCTGTGGTAACGAATGGTATTCAGTCGTGGAGTAGTTTGAGTCCGGGCGGTGAACGGTCGCTATCATGCTTCAACTTCTGAAGCGGTTTTGTAATTCGGGAGGTCTGAGTGTGCTCCAGAGTTGGACTCTTAACATTTTCCACTAGAATTACAGAACTGAGGATTGACAGGGCATGAATTACTATTCTTTGTCTCGAACGTGATAATTTATAAATCATCATGTTAAACTCTAAACTGTTTCGAGTTCGTGAATATTTCGTGTATTGTGGTTATGAAATGGACTTCGTTTTTGCGTAACTTTACAGCTTTTGATACGGATACTTTCTGTCTGTATTTTAACTGAATATCGTAGGAACGCTTCCCGTTTATTGGAGATGTCATTTCTTGAATAAACACTATTCAACACAATTCTCTGTTGTATACATCAGTTACAGACGTTAGAATAGAACCTTTGTTATTATTCATTTATCTTCTTATTTGTATTTCCGTGTATTTTATCAACTTGAAATTCTAGTCAATGCATTGACTGTTTGGCTGCAGGATCACAGCAACGAGTTAGCTGCGGAAAATAAAAGCAGCCATGTCTCTCGACCCTATGACTACATCGAACTATTCTTTTCAAACTGAGCTGCGCATAGCCCAAATACGTATAATAAGAGTAACCGCAGTAAAGACGCAAATAGTTTGGTCGTATGAGGTGCTGCTTGGAAGAGCAACCACCTAGCAGTAACCGTTACGTACCATCGCAAGCCTCCTTATTGTAGTCAAGTCTTTGTATTCTTTTATATTCTTTTCACTTCTTCCTCCACTCATGCCTCCCTTCATTGGCAAGTTAACAATTCTTTGATATTTTAGTACGTTTCCTGTTAACCGAATAGTTTGTTTAGTCATGCTGTGACACAATTTTTTTTCTTTCCGATTCGATTTAGTATTTCCTTATTACTCACTTCATATACCTATCTAATCGTCAGCATTATTCTGCGCGCCACATTTCAAATGTTATTTTACTGCTCAAACAGCAAAACTCATCTACTACCTTCAGAGTCCCATTTCCTAATGTAATTCCTTCAGCATCACTCTTTAAATAGACTACATTCGATTAGCCTTGTTTTACGTATGTTAATGTTTATCTTGCAACTTTTTTTTCCAAGACACTGTCCATTCCATTCAACTGATCTTCGAAGTCCACTGTTGTCATTGACGGTATTACAACGTCATCCACAAACCGCAATGTTTTTAATTCTCCTCCCTGACCATTAATTACCTTTGCAAATTTCTTCTTGGTTTTCTTCACTTTCTGCTCGATGTATACATTGAGTAACGTCGGGGTATACGACAACTCTCATTCCCTTCTCAACCACTGCTTCCTTTCACGTCCTTACACCTTCTCCCTGCTTCAGAATACAAAGTGTATATTCTAGTTAACATTGTCAAAAGCCTTCTCTAAATCTTCAAAAGATATAAACATTGATTTTCCTTTCTTTAGTTTATCTTAGAAGTTGTAGATTCTGTACTGCCTAGGGTGGTCCTACATCTTTCCAGAAATGAAGGTAATCTTTCCGCAGATCATTCGTCTGTGAATAATCCGCGTTAATATTTTACAACCATGATTTATTTAACTGTTGGTTCGGTAATATTAATATCTAGCAGTACATGCCGTGTTTGGAATTGGGTTTCTTAAATTCTTCTCGAAGTCTGTGAGGGTATTTAGCATTTCGCGTACATTTTTCGTACTAGGTAGAATAGTTTTGTTGATTCACTCAAAGGTCTTAATAATTTTGAGGGGGGGATAATTATATATAGGGTGATTCCGTGATGCCACAAAGTTTCTGGGATGATGGAGAAGGACAAACATATCAATTTGAAGTAAGTGACCCCGGCTTGGAAACAAACGTGTCGAAAGTTACAAGCAAAACTTGTTCTGATGCCTCTGACAGTGGTTACATGTACCGGTACTATTGTTGCTGAAGTTGTAGGGTAGACAACTTTCAGAGGTGTATGTAGTATGGACCAGCACAAGAAAAAGTTCAGTAAATATGGTCTCCAAAATGCATACGTCAAAACCTTTAGACTAATGGTGGTGATGAGTTCCTGGACCAAACTGCTGAGGTCATCGGTCTCTAGGCTTACACACTACTTAATCTAACTTAAACTAACTTACACTAAAGACAGCACATACACCGATGCCCGAGGGAGGACTCGAACCCCAGATGGGGGGGGGGGGGGGGGGGGGGAGCCGCGCGAACCATGGCAACGCGCATAAGACCTCACGGCTACTCCGCGCGGCTCTTTCTACATCTACATGGATACTCTGCAAATCACATTTAAGTGCCTGGCAGAGGGTTCATCAAACTACTTTCACAATTCTCTATCATTCCAATCTCGTATAGCGCGCGGAAAGAATGAACACCTATATCTTTCCGTACGAGCTCTGATTTCCCTTATTTTATCGTGGTGATCGTTCCTCCCTATGTAGGTCGGTGTCAACAAAATATTTTCGCATTTGGAGGAGAAAGTTGGTGATTGGAATTTCGTGAGAAGATTCCGTCGCAACGAAAAATACCTTTTTTTTAACGATATACAGCCCAAATCCTGTATCATTTCTGTGACACTCTCTCCCATATTTCGCGATAACATAAAATGTGCTGCCTTTATTTGAACTTTTTCGATGTACTCCGACAGTCTTATCTGGTAAGGATCCCACACGGCGCAGCAGTATTCTAAAAGAGGACGGACAATCGTAGTGTAGGCAGTCTCCTTAGTAGGTCTGTTACATTTTCTAAGTGTCCTGTCAATAAAACGCAGTCTTTGGATAGCCTTCCCCACAACTTTTTCAGTGTGTTCCTTCCAATTTAAGTTGATCGTAATTGTAATATCTAGGAATTTAGTTGAATTTACGGCTTTCATATATGACTGATTTACCGTGTAACCGAAGTTTGAGTTCCTCCACTCATGTGGATGACCTCACACTTCTCGTTATTCAGGGTCAACTGCCACTTTTCGCACCATTCAGATATCTTTTCTAAATCGTTTTGCAGTTTGTTTTCATCTTCTGATGACTTTATTAGTCGATAAACGACAGCGTCATCAGCAAACAACCGAAGACGGCTGCTCAGATTGTCTCCCAAATCGTTTATATAGATAAGGAACAGCAAAGGGCCTATAACATTACCTTGGGGAACGCCAGAAATCACTTCTGTTTTATTCGATGACTTTTCGTCAATTACTACGAACTGTAACTTCTCTGACAGGAAATCACAAATCCAGTCACATAACTGAGACGATATTCCATAAGCACGCAATTTCACTACGAACCGCTTGTGTGGTACAATGTCAAAAGCCTTCCGGAAATCCAGAAATCCAGAAATACGGAATCGATCTGAAATCCCTTGTCAATAGCACTCAACACTTCATGTGAATAAAGAGCTAGTTGTTTAGACTAATGAATAATACTGTACTTACAATAACCAACGTGATGATCTATACTTTGCGTAAGGGATCGCATCAAAGATGAAGAGAAGGTCTGAGGGTGATATAAAAGAACTAAAACTGCGATCTGGTCGGTAACATTGACATCAACCTCTTTATTAGGCATTCTGGGATGCTAATTCCGTTACCGCTAATGTTGGCATTCAACAAGCATGTCCTAGAGCAAAATGTGCATGTCTCTTTTACAGTCACGTTATCGTCCAGTGATTGGTAATATGTTCTACAGAATAATTCTTTTTTTGTTCTGTACCCCAGTCGCAAGAAATGGAACCTTTACGTATCACTTGGTTGTCCGTCAGTTAAGATACCTTTTCTCAGGAAATGATAGAGATACCAACTTGAAATTTATGTAATACACTAAGATTGACGACCCCTTGGCTGTGTAAGAAACTTAAAAATTGTATGTCCATGTAATAAAAAATATGGCCATTTGTTACACATTTAAATACTCGCAAACTCCCTCATCAAACGTATAGTGTGCTTTCCGTTGACCTATAATCGTGAGCTTGGACAGAAGCCAGATTTCACAGTACAAGTAAAGGAAAATAATGCGAAAAGTGCCGGCGGAGGTTCGAGTCCTCTCTCGGGCATCTGTGTGTGTGTGTGTGTGTGTGTGTGTGTGTGTGTGTGTGTGTGTGTGTTTGTTTGTCCTTAGGATAATATAGGTTAAGTAGTGTGTAAGCTTAGGTATTGATGACCTTAGCAGTTAAGTCCCGTAAGATTTCACACACATTCATTCATTCAATGCGAAAACCTCGTACCTAGAAACCGATAAGTCGCGAGATCGAATTTCAATCGGTCCATGAATTTTTCACTCTTCGGTTTAACGTAGCCTTCACCTCTCAACGAAGTGAAGAGTCGTCATAAGCGACACATGGTTCGGTTTCCACGTTAGTTCTAATTCCACGTTCCTCGACTGGATAACTGAGGTAGGTTAGGGACATGAAGGTCGCCTAAGTGGCGTCCAATTGAAAGGCTTTTATCAGGCCACTGAGCCACATGTAATTATTGTTATTATCTATATACATCATTTTGCATGCAGCTTCCAGAGTACGAGTCCTGCTCGCACGACTCCGGTTATTTTTGGGTAATGTATGAGTTCAGGCTTCTGCGACATTATTTAAACAAGCTTTTACGGTCACTAATAAAGCTGAGGCTCAGTTAGAAAATGGTGCGGGGCGTAAAGACCGTTGCCTGTTTATGGGTTGCTTCTGAATTTTTCTTGAACTACACTACTGGCCATTAAAATTGCTACACCACGAAGATGATGTGCTACAACCGCGAAACTTAACCGACAGGAAGAAGATGCTGTGATATGCAAATGATTAGCTTTTCAGAGCATTCACACAAGGTTGGGCGCCGATGGCAACACCTAAAACGCGCTGACATGAGGAAAGTTTCCAACGGATTTCTCATACAGAAACAGCAGTTGACCAGCGTTGCCTGGTGAAACGTTGTTGTGATGCCTCGTGTAAGGAGGAGAAATGCGTACCATCACGTTTCCGACTTTGATAAAGGTCAGATTGTAGCCTATCGCGATTGCAGTTTGTCCTATCGCGACATTGCTGCTAACGTTGGTCGAGATCCAATGACTGTTAGCAGAATATGTAATCGGTGGGTTCAGGAGGGTAATACGGAACGCCGTGATGGATCCCAATGGCCTCGTATCACCAGCAGTCGAGATGACAGACATCTTATCCGCATGGCTGTAATGGATCGTGCAGCCACGTCTCGATCCTTGAGTCAACAGATGGGGGCGTTTGCAAGCCAACAACCATCTGCACGAACAGTTCGACGATGTTTGCAGCAGCGTGGACTATCAGCTCGGAGACCATGGCTGCGGCTACCCTTGACGCTGCATCACACACAGGAGCGCCTGCGACGGTGTACTCAACAACGAACCTGGGTGCACGAATGGCAAAACGTCATTTTTTCGGTTGAATCCAGGTTCTGTTTACAGCATCATGATGGTCCCATCCGTGTTTGGCGACATCGCGGTGAACGCACATTGGAAGCGTGTATTCGTCATCGCCATACTGACTATCACCCGGCGTGATGGTATGGGATGCCATTGGTTACACGTCTCGGTCACCTATTATTGGCATTGACGGCACTTTGAATAGTGGACGTTACGTTTCAGACGTGTTACGACCCGTGGCTCTACCCTTCATTCGATCCCTGCGAAACCCTACATTTCAGCAGGATAATGCACGACCGCATGTTGCAGGTCCTGTACGGGCCTTTCTGGATACAGAAAATTGACTACTGCCCTGGCCAGCACATTCTCCAGATTTCTCACCAACTGAAAACGTCTGGTCAATGGTGGCCGAGCAACTGGCTCGTCACAATACGCCAGTCACTACTCTTGATGAACTGTGGTATCGTGTTGAAGCTGCATGGGCAGCCGTACCTGTACACGCAATCCAAGCTCTGTTTGACTCAATGCCCAGGCGTATCAACGCCGTTATTACGGTAAGAGGTGGTTGTTCTGGGTACTGATTCCTCCGGATCTATGCACGCAAATTGCGTGAAAATGTAATCACATGTCAGTTCTAGTATAATATATTTGTCCAATGAATACCCGTTTATCATGTGCATTTCTTCTTGGTGTAGCAATTCTAATGGTGAGTAGTGTAGTCCATACAAACCATCGTAAATGAAAATTCAGATGTGCGCATTGTTTCTTATACTAGATTGTGTGTCACCGCAATGTGACCTCGCTCAGATACGCTTCGGCGAACCCAATCATTAGCAGTGTCTCTATAACAAATCGATATCACACTGTAAGGCTGGGCTTCAAACAGAATGTCTCCAATTAGAGGAAGTTGAAATAATGAAGTTGTGCCTTATTCTGATTTTGTCTGACAAACCTGGACATATTAAGTACGTGGTTAGGATCTCGCTGCCGGCGAAAATGGTGTAGTGTGTGTTTTCAAATTACCTTTAGTAACTTAAGAGTAGCTGCAAGACCATGAAAATACAGAATGTTCGGAAATTCCCGTTACAAACTTCTCGGACTTGTAGAGGGGAGTGAGTACATAATATTTTAAATATTAACACGTGTCCGGAAACTTATCGTTTCCTTTCTACAACGGTTTCACTTCAGATGTGTAACGCGTCCACGTCTGCTGAGTTGCTTGTCACGGTATGCAATAGGGTAGATGGGATGACGTGTACCACGTCAGACGGTCGCCTGATGTCATTTGAGGTCGTGTGCAAAGTTTACTTTACGAGACTTCTGTAGAGTCAGAGGAAGATCTGCTGGCACGAGTTCTGGTCGCCGCACTAGAAATTGAAGAGATACCAGCTGGGATGCGAAGTGTGCACCAGAACATGCTTCGTAGGTAGACTGTCTGTAACAATGTTGGTGGCTGCCACATCGAGTCGGTGTTGTAATGCACCAGTACTGTTCTGTACCTACAGTATGCTGGGTTTCGTTTTCTTTTGGAATCATGTAAACACGTAACGTTTAAGTGTTAATACAAACAAATGCGCTTAAGTGATAAATGGATGTTTCGTTATGTTTCCTTTCGAATTGTTATCTAATAATTGTACTGCGTCGCGTCTAATTCAGTTCTCAAGCCGAAGTGGATGGGTTAAACATCAGAACCGAAACTGTCCTTTGCAAAACATTGTGTACTCACTCCCCTCTACAAGTTCTTGAAGCTCGTAATGGTAATTACCGAACACACTGTGTATTGACTACATTAGGAACCGGTGGCAGGAGATTAGTTGTTTCCATTTTGCGGGAACACACACACACACAAATATGTTAAAATTGCTGACTCCTAACAATTGTTATTGCAGTGGAGGGCGATGTGTGACAAACAATGGAAAGCAAGACACGGATAACATATATGACAGATAAAGAATGTGCATTTAATAAGTAGCTTAGAACTGGAAATTATCGCGCTGTTTGGTTAGAATGTACCAACTCTAACTTAGAGGAGGTAACTACAGCTCTTTCGCCGACATGCAGGGAAAAGACAAAACATTTTTTTAGTTGTTTGTCTCCATAGCATGGAAAGGGTATGTGTCTGGAAGCGTTTTGCTGGTCGGACCACAGCCGAGAAGTTGATAAGAGGAATTACTGTAAAAACATTCTACATAAAGAGCTTCCTTAGCGGGAAATGTAGTGTAATTATATTTTCTAAAGGTTGTACTGCAACATTCTTCCCACTAAACATTGATATACGTTACTTAACACGATTATAAAACACTATGTCATAAGAATGTACAGTCGTGGACAAAACGAGGGAGGCCCCTCGCCTTTTCGTTATGCTGACCCGCACAGCTTTAAAGTCTGCTACACAGCATAACAGGCTAGGCGACGAAGTGCTACCAACCTACTATGCACAGACATGAAATTGAAAAACTATCCGAAGTCTGTCAGACTGTTATCAATCATGTGTAAGACTATATTAATGATGATTAGTGTGTTAACCACAACACCTAAACATAAGATATAAATGAAAGAAGAAACGCTAATTAGTACCAACTGTACTAATAAAAATGAATTTCAGCTTATCGAGATAACATAACTGTTTTAGTAAGAGAAACTAACCCAGCTCGTTACGAATTAGCAAAATATTACGTGCATTCGGCCGCGAAATGGTCTGTGTCAACATTCAGACCAGTCATACTGGATTACCGTTGCTGACCTTCCATGAAGTGCGCAAATTTAGCAATGCGTGAAGATTCATAACGAAATTCAGTTAAAAATCATTCAGTGCCACACTTAAGTCAATTCAATTACTGACAGAAGCGGAAAAACGTATGCAGTAACAAGTATGAAATTCTACACGTGTTTCATATCGACATCCACAGGGCGCCGGTACAGAATAAAGGTAGAGATAAAACGTATTGGGGAAGCGAGAATTTCTTAAATTCCTTTACTGATAGTATATCTGCCTCCATCGAGATTAGAACCGAAAACAAACCAGACATCCCTTGCAGTAGCAAACACCTTTCACTACGCTAGCAGACAACCCATGCAAACAGCCCTCTATTATTACCCTAGACATGAATAAGCCGGCAATTTCGCAATGAAAATGGCAAAATGATCTGCAGTTTCTGTTGCATAGAGCTTCCTGGACTCAAAAACATGAATTGTCTACCTTTACGTCACCGCTTCTGTGACACATTCGGGATGTTTATCGAAATAACAAAATACTGTTATTAGCGAGTAAATTTAGTAGGATAGTTGTGCACCATTCCAAGAAATAAACGGCGACGTAGTTGCCAAACGTATTCTACAATGTTTAGAATTCTCCATTAGACGTGCCACAGCCAGAAAACGTTCATTAGCCGAAGTGTTCCTTAAGGTAGCTAGCAATGAGAATGCTCGCACATCTAAAACGCGGTGGCATTAATAGTGGGTTCTGAATTACCACGTGTATAAACAAATGTATTTTACTTGCATTCCTGTAAACGTGATTTGGATCGAAAGCGTAGCTACGATTGATATGTTGATGTATCGACTGCAACTGGAACATTTCGAATAACGAGTAGGGGAAATTATTATGCGGCCCTCATCTTCAGTAACTGTGGTAGCTATTTTCGTTGTTGGGATTTCGTCACGGAAATCGGTAAAAATGGAACCTTACTAGTCTCACTTTCTTGGCCGTCTGTTTGTCTACCCAACCCTTAAAACCCGTTAACCTCGAGTACGGGTGGACATAATAAGCGGATAGGTGTCGCACTTCCTGCGGTATAAGGTCGCTTGGTGGTGTAAAAAAGTGAGCTATGTCAACTCAATCTAAAGATAAGGCCGTTTATGTAATGAAAATTTACGCGAAAGGTCAAAAAATGGCTCTAAGAACTATGCGACCAAACTACTTAGATCATCAGTCCCCTAGACTTAGAACTACTTCAACCTACCTAATCTAACACACATCCATGCCCGGGGAAGGATTCGAACTGACGGTGCAAGGAGCCGCGCGGTCCGCGATGTGACGCCGTTAAGCGCACGGCTAAGCCGCGCCGGCAAGCTGTTAATATCATCTGGTGTTACTAAAAAGTTATTCACTTCTGGTGAATGATTTTCTGCGCAGTCCATTTAAGAAAGAATAACTGAAATATATTTGATGTTACGGAACAGGAATGACGCCTAATTCATTTGCCCTTGTCTTTATTCATGATGTTAGATTCGCAATCTGAGCATACATACTATCCATAACCACACTTTAGATCCAAGTCATAGTCACATATATGCGAATACAACAAATTTGCTTATACTTGAGGAATTTCGTTTCCCACGAAGTGGTGGCAGATGATGCTGTGGCGTCTTCGAAGCGCGAGCTTCTCCAGTGCTAGCTATCTCAGCACATAAGCTGAGCGAACATGCATAGTATGTTGGTAGTACTTCTTCGCCTTGCCTGTTATGCTGTGTAGCAGACTATAAAGCTGTGCGGATCAGCATAACGAAAAGGCGAGGGGTTTCGATCGTTTTGTCGACAACTGTACCTACGTTGATGTTTCAATATTATTTCCGCCTTTTGCATTTTGATCGTTTAAATTTTTTGAGGGTTTACTGGACAAGAGATTGTAACATGTGAAAGTCATTTTTGTTGTAAAATGTTTTTAATTGGGTCTTAAATGTTTATAAACAGTGGTGACTCGTGAATATATCTTTAGGGTGTTCACAAATTTTTAGATTCAGATAAATTTGAGAGTGTTAAAGTAATAGCATCTGCTGCATAACAGTTACGCTTATCAACAGCCACTGCCAATAATAATAACGACTGTAATAATAATAAAGTAATAATAATAATGCGATGTATAACTTACCTTACAAAAGAAAGAATTGTTTTTGTGGAATTTTGTTGTTTTCTACATAATTAAGTACAGTTTAGGGCAATAATGAAGTAATGTGTTAGCTTTGGAAACTCTCCACTTAGCATTTTTGTGTAAATGAGGGTCTTCGTTCTTTTTCATTTTTTCGTAGAAATGTACAAGATGCCTTATAGACGTATTAGTCCACGAATTTACTTCCGGGCTGAAAATAAGATATTCTTACGCTGCACCCACACAACAGTTTGTGCTAACTGTACACTTCCTTGTTCAACGTTCGCTTGCAGGCTCGCTTATCTGATTTTGTCACTCTCTCAAATGGTTCAAATGGCTCTGAGCACTATGGGACTTAACTTCTAAGGTCATCAGTCCCCTAGAACTTAGAACTACTTAAACCTAACTAACCTAAGGACATCACACACATCCATGCCCGAGGCAGGATTCGAACCTGCGACCGTAGCGGTCGCGCGGTTCCAGACTGTAGCGCCTTTAACCGCTTGGCCACCCCGGCCGGCGTCACTCTCTCAATCAAAGGATCTGTTCGCGGGGACCGTAATTCTTTGTGGCTAACTTTTCGTGGTAATTTACTTTTCTGTTCCTAGAATGAGATTTTCACTTTGCAGTGGAGTGTGCACTGATATGAAACTCTCTCGCTGGTTAAAGCTGTGTGCTGGACCGATACTCTAACTCGGGACCTTTGCCTTTGGCGGGCAAGTACTCTACCGACTGAGCTACCCAAGCACGGCTCACGACCCGTTCTCACACCTTTACTTTCCTGTTAGCATTTAAAATAGCTTCAACATGACTCATGGTTACAGTGCACACGAAAGCCGATACCCGCACAGTAAACAACCAACTCCAAATATAAAATGCCGTTTATGGAAATGATTAAACTCAAGTGTTGATGTTTACCAACTTGGTCATTTGACTAGAATACAAATGAGCGCTGAGGTCCATAGGGGCGTAAAGCACACCACCATCGATCCATCATTTAAGAGAGAATTTCAGAGAAATCAGTGATACAGCTTTTCGTGAATTTTCATATACACAGTGTTGGCCTATAGTACAGATGAACCTGACTCACCATGAGATCAACAGAGTCCAGAAGCATGATGATACAATCTCACAATCGACGGTGATGTGGTTTAGGCACTTACGATTCTCAGCGCCTCAAATGGATCACTGTGTGATAAAATTCATAACTTAACATACTAACTCATTCAGAAATCCACAAAATAGGTTTACTGTCAGTACAAATTTAACATATACTGATGCCTCATGTAATTTTACTACAGTTTGTAGTGAGCAAATTAGCATATCTGCGGAGTGTGCTGTCATCTAGCAGGATTTATGCCGAGCGAAAGGGGATAAAAGTGTGCTGCAGTGTGCTACTACCTGGTGGCATTGACATAAACTTCTAGTTGAGTAGTAAGGGCTAGCTGTGAACATCGTGAATCGTGCACGTTGTTTATCAAATCCGTATGTATGTGGCCTGTAAGGCTAGAGCTCCTAAAAACACAGGCTGGCGCATCCGCCATTTTGCTTCCCAACGAATGCTAAACTCAGCACGTAGCTTATGCGAACTGTGTTGTTTTGTTCAAGTTTTCTGAAATACACACATCAGAAAAAGTTTGGCATCACCACGGTTCCCAGAACTCCTGAAGAAAGACGTTTACTGTGGATATTGTGTCACAGACACAGTCCCTTTGACTGTTCAGAAATGTCACTAAACCCGCCCAAAGATGTAAACAAACATGCATGAGCAGGGCCTGTTAGACGGAGGGGTCCGACAGCCGATCAGTTCGAGTCATCCAATCAGGAAGGAGGTACACGGCTAGTGTTGTCTGTAGTACAACCATGCCTAGACGGTCAATACTGCGGTTCGATCGCGTCCGCATTGTTACTTTGTGACAGGAAGGGCTCTCAACAAGGGAAGTGTCCAAGCGTCTCGGAGTGAACCAAAGCGATGTTGTTCCGACATGGAGGAGATACAGAGAGACAGGAACTGTCGATGACACGCCTCGCTCACTCCGCCCAAGGGCTACTACTGCAGTGAATCACCGCTACCTATGGATTATGGCTCGGAGGAAACCTGACGGCAACGCCACCATGTTGAATAATGCTTTTCGTGCAGCCACAGGTCGTCGTGTTACGACTCAAACTGTGCACAATAGGGTGCATGATGCGCAACTTCAATCCAGATGTCCATGGCTAGGTCCATCTTTGCGACCATGGCACCATTCAGTGCAGTACAGATGGGCCGAACAACATGCCGAATGGACCACTCAGGATTGACATCATGTTCTCCTCACCGATGAGTATCGCATATGCCTTCAACCAGACAATCGTCGGAGACGTGTTTGGAGGCAGTCCGGTCAGGCTGAACGCCTTAGACACACTGTCCAGCGAGTGCAGCTAGGTGGGCGTTCCATGCCGTTTTAGGGTAGCATTATGTGGGGCCGACGTCGCTGGTGGTCATGGAAGGCGCCGTAACCGCTGTTAGATACGTGAATGCCATCCTCCGACCGATAGTGCAACCATATCGGCAGCATATTGGCGAGGCATTCGTCTTTATGGACGACAATTCGCGCCCCCATCGTGCTCATCTTGTGAATGATTTCCTTCAGGATAACGACATCGCTCGACTAGAGTGGCCAGCATGTTCTCCAGACATGAACCCTATCGAACATGCCTGTGATAGATTGAAAAGGGCTGTTTATTGACAACATGATCCACCAACCACTCTGAGGAATCAACGCCGAATCGACGTTGAGGAGTGGGACAATCTGGACCAACAGTGCCTTGATGAACTTGTGGATAGTATGCCACGACGAATACAGGAATGCATCAGTGCAAGAGGACGTGCTGCTGGGTATTAGAGGTACCGGTGTGTACAGCAATCTGGACCACCACCTCTGAAGGTCTCGCTGTATGGTGGTATAACATGCAATGTGTGGTTTTCATGAGCAACAAAAAGGGCGAAGGGCGGAAATGATGTTTCCAATTTTCTGTACAGGTTCCGGAACTCTCGGAACCGAGGTGATGCAAAACTTTTTTTGGTTTGTGTATTTTAGAGGTGTCCCTGCATAGAGCCTTAAGTCGTGCTATTTTGAGCTTTCATTCCAGTCATGTTTACATCGACAGTACACAGAAATCGCGCATTCTACTTGCTTATTGCCGCTTTTCTTTGATGTCTGAATGGAGAATAAAGGTGCAAGAAACATGTATATTTCTGTGATAGAATCGCGTACTATGTTTGTTTTATTTTCTTCTGGGAATTCAAATTAAATATTCGATAATGGCGTTTGTTAAATCATGTACCAGGCTCCTATAAGTACGAGTGATCGCGGATGCATCTAAAGTACATATTTGCGCCATAACCAAGTATAAACACGAAACTCACCAAACACGGCACTTCTAATTGAATGAAGGCTTTCTTCGTTAAATTCCCAGGACACACAAGAACACACTTAAAACCTACACACTAAAAAATTCCTTCTCTAAGGTAAACCACAAGTTATGTGTAAATATGGAAAATGGTTAAAGTTGACGAAGGGTCGACTATCTGTACTGTTAACTTCAAACTTCTGCATTCTTCCAGTTAAATATGAAGTAAACTTCTTGTGCACTGTCTCACTAATACCACAATACTTAAGCTTATCTAGAAGATATTCATGATTCACATAGTTAAAAACCTTTGAGAGGGCACAAAAACTCCCAAAGGGTGATGTTCGGATTTTCCGAGAATTTAATATTTGATCAGTGAAAGCATATATAGCATTTTCTGTTGAGAAGCCTTTTTGAGATCCAAATTGACATTTTATTAGCACTTCATTTTTACAAATACTCTCGAACACATTAGTTTTTCAAGAATTTTGAATAAAGTTGTCAGAAGTGAGATTGGGCGGTAGTTGTTAGCATCAGACATATCCCCTTTTTCATGCAATGATTTAACAATAGCATATTCCAGTCTGTCTGGAAAAATGTCCTGTTTGAGTTATCTACTACATATGTGGCTGAGAATCCTACTTATCTCTTAGGAACAAACTTTTAGTTCAAATGGCTCTGAGCACTATGGAACTTAACATCTAAGGTCATCAGTTCCCTAGACTTAGAACTACTTAAACCTAACTTACCTAAGGACATCACACACATCCATGCCCGAGGCAGGATTCGAACCTGCGACCGTAGCGGTCGCGCGGTTCCAGACTGAAGCGCCTAGAACCGTTTGGCCACGCCAGCCGGCCAAACTTTTAGTACTCTGTTGGTAATGCCATCAGTTCCATGTGAGCTTTTACTTTTGAGTGAATTTATTATTTTCCTAATTTCAGTAGGAAAACCTACGTTCAAATATCACATACGATTTTTACTATTAAATATTGCTTCAGGTCATAACAAATATTATTTACTTACAATACATAACTGTGCGCTCCGTCCGGGTTCAAAGTTATCGCGACGACAGTTAACAGTCTATTTTTTTCTTCTCTCCGAATCTTCTGGGAAACGAACCATTGTAAATCCACTTCTAGAATGGTTAGAACAGTTTATGGTAGTACAACTGCCCATGATTTCGTGGTAAAGTGCCGTGACGCAAATCCTGTAGCACCGCAGAACGTTTACACTTCAGAGCTCTGGGAAACAAAAAGGCGGATGCACCAGCTCGCACTTATAGGAGCCTTACACAAGGCAATTACGCCAAGCGAGTTGCGCATGCGCAGAAGCCCGTTAAAACGTGCACCACTGAAGGTTTGCGAGCGATTCTGACGCCAAGTTTTACGAAGTCTAGAGGAGCAGTAGCGTGGTAGATTCAAGTGCCGTATCTTTCAGATTGTTGCATCAAAGAAAAATAACCAATAAATCGGCAAGGTGTTGAAAGTTAGGGTGTTCACGTGCTCTTGTGCTCTTACACAGCAACGACCGCTGGTTATAAATTTCAAACAGTCCATTAGATCCTCTAGATTATAAAGGAATCTGCCAAGCTGTTCCTTACTGGAACTTGCTGCTCATGGGTCATGTTTCCTCAGCCTTAAGTCTTAACATCCTTTCATAAATCATAGTAAAACTCTTTAACCGCCTTCATTTGTGTCTTATAGGACCGATGCCACATTTTCAGTTGCTTTGCATACAGGGGCAGTTGCTTTGCAAGCAGGGGTTGGACAAAAACATGGAAACACAGCAAGAAATGCATGCTTGAACATAAGTGCAGATGCTAGTCAAGCCTGCTGGTTGCTCTGTTGTATTTGAGCACCATACTCACCTCCGCAATGTCCTCAATTCGTTGCAAGTGTTAGTTAGGTCAGACCAGGATTCTGTGTAGTTGTGAGTGCATTACGTTGGAGCGACGTGAATTAGAACATGGGCAGATTGTTGGTGCCCGTGTTTTGGATGCTTCCATAATGAAGGGAGCCAAAGTGTTTGCTGTTTCAACAGGCACCATATCGAATATTTATACCATTTACTCGGAAAGCGGAAAAACATCGTCTGCTAAGTCACGACACGGACGAAAATGTATGTTGAATGATCGTGACAGACGGTCGTTGAAGAAGATTGAGACGAAAAATGAGAGGACAATTGCAGTAAAAATCACTAAAGAACAGAAGGTCGCACTCTCGAAACCTGTCAGTACCAAAACAACGCGAAGGGATCTTCATACGGAAGGAACTGCAGGGTGAGCTAGAATTACAAAACCAGTGACCAGTGATGCAAATGTCCATAAAAGGAAAACGTCATGCCTAAGCCATAAAACCTGCACTATGGAGCAATGAAAGAAAGTCATTTGGTGGGATGATGCTTGTTTCACACTGTTGCCATCTTCTAGTCGAATTTACACCCCAGGGGTGAAAAATGGTGTGGTAATTTGGACAACCATCTCATAGTATTCCATGGGTCTCATGGTTACTCTGCTAGGTCGCATTACTGTCAATGATCATGTGACCATATCGGCTGATCAGGTCCATTGGATGGTAGAGCGTTTGTTTCCCAATTGTGATGCTGTGTTCTGAGGCCCTGTTCACACAAAAAAATGGCTCTGAGCACTATAGGACTTAACTTCTGAGATCATCAGTCCCCTAGAACTTAGAACTAGTTAAACCTAAGTAACCTAAGAACATCACACACATCCATGCCCGAGGCAGGATCCGAACCTGCGACCGTAGCGGTCGCGCGGTTCCAGACTGAAGCTCCTAGAACCGCTCGGCCACCACGGCCGGCCCTGTTCACACAGCTCGCACCGTCCAGCACTCGTTTCCTGAGCACGAGAATGAATTATCGTATCTCCCTGACCACTACAGTCTCCCAAATCGCAATATTATTAAATAAAGAGCGTGCGTGATCGCTATTCATTTCATTCATCGTTGTCTGAACTTGCCACTATTTTGCAGGAAGATTGGTATAAGGCTCCCTTGAAAACCATTCCGAGACGACTGAAAGCTGCAACCTGTTTTCTACACCGTATTAGTTGTGCTAATTAGTTGTTTTTTTGTTTTTGCGCACTTCTTCCAATACCGCTCCCCCTATATTTGGCCACTACATTTCAAATATCATCTTTACTCAAAAGCATACGCTGGATATCTAAATTTTTAATGTAATCATACAATATTGTTTCCCATTGATCACTGAATGTACTGGTTAAAAATGTCGTTTCCTAAACACAAGGGTACATTTCGGTTTCCCATAAAGGTTGAAGTCTATTACGTAATGTAGTTGTTAGAACTGCATATTTCTCACGCACTTCCTTGATGGTCATTTCAAGAAGTGGTACATTTTCTACGAACCTGTTCGTGTTATTTTAATCTCATTTAAGGCCCGAGTCCTCCGTATTTACCAGAGAAAGAAAAATTTCCACGGCTTACAATGTAGAGAATAATATCAATATTTTTTAAGGTTACAATAAAATGTAATATTTGCAAACGAAACACAAAACTCTGAAGTTACGAAAAAGGAATTCAGTTATCGTTCTAACTTGGAATCTGGTCTTAGTCGTATTTTGACATTGGTGGCCAAAAGCTTAACTAGTCTATGTAACTCGATTTAGACGCACTGGAGATAGCTATTCAATAGCTGAAATCTAGATCTGCAATAAAAATAGAGATTGGATTTGCGAATGATTGCTGAATTACTTTTTTTGAAATATTCTACAGTCTATGCACACAACTGTTCCTATGGAATCAAAATTGGTTACTCTGCAGTTACGTTCGTGCACCGAGAAACTCACTAGAAACATAGCTTTTGCCACTCAGAAACTCACTGCTGCTTTGATTCAAAATTGCGTAGCTAGCGGTTAGATACAGCTCTTCGTCGATGAAATCCTGTCCTATACCACCCGACCTTCAGGTACTCACATTTAGGTCTGGCTCCGTAGTACTCTTTTCTGCTATGCCTATATCTACAGTTTTCAGCAACTACTCTGTTGCCAATAATTCTCACTTTGATTCATTATGCTCCCCATCAGGCATTTTTTACCGTTGTCTCATTGCAAGACATCTATCCTACTCACTTGATCAGTTCCTCTGATCATCAACAGTCTCCTGTCATACCACATTTAAAAATAGTCATTTCTATCTTCCAATCTGTATGTAGTTCGCATTCGTACAAAACTGAGCTTTTCAGGAATCTCTTTGTGGTTCCTAGGTTTTTACTTTTGGTTGTTAACAGCTATTTCTTTTTACAGAACCTCTTTGCTACGTGCAGTCCTTGATACTATATCTTCTTTGACTACCCTAATTAGAGGATAGTTAAATCCATCAATCTGTTAAAGTTTCTCTTTTAGCTATCCAGTTTATCCACCTATGGCACACTACACTACCTCTGCCTCGTTGTTGTTGTTGTGTGCATTGCAGCCATCAGCTAGCACGTGCTCCACATCATGAAGAGCCCACCTCAATTCCTGTTTCCTTTCTTTAACGGCTACTATGTAATCAGCGATGGCTATCATGCAGATTCTCTGTCCGTGAAAAAAGCTTTCCTATCGATGTAGCCCTCCACTTCACTTATTGGGCCATCAAAATATAAATGAAAGAACGGTAGTGACAATGAGCAGCTGTCGCTCATGTGTAATTTTAGCCTCCTGTTTTGCTCCACTCATTCTGACTTGTCGATACTGCTTGGTATGAAAATAATTTATTGCGCTTGTATCTAGTGGATAGCCTAAGGATAAAACTATTTTATTCAGTTCCACATTATTACTCCCCTTCTCTAAATCTAAGAATGTAACGTACTTTTCCTTATGTGTCTCCAGTTTTCCCGTTGTTAGCAACGGCAGTGGTGAGATTGCTTCTCCAGTGCTCCTACTTCCCTTAAAACCAAACTGGTCCTCTCCTAATGTACTTTCAATTTTTCTTTTCATCCTTTGATAAAGTAAAAATCTAGTGAAACTTTCCTTTTACGTAAATTCAGTTCACAGGCTTGTATAATTCTTATTCTGCAGGTTACTTGTTTCTTTGGAGTCTGTGCAGAGCTTTTTGAAACTCAGAGATAGAGATTGAATATCCCTCTCCCATTCTTGTTCTCTGTCTCCAGTGTCAACTGGATTCTTTTCTTCTCGGAAACTATAAAGTTTCCGGAAGTAATGTTTGCATATTTTAATTTTACTTCCTGCTTCTACAATCTTTTTCATCTCTAATCGCCTCGCGGGGTAGCCGTCCGGTCCAAGGCGCCTTGCCACGGTTCGCGTGGCTCCCTCGTCGGAGGTTCGAGCCCTCCCTTGGGCGTGTGTGTGTGTGTGTGTGTGTGTGTGTGTGTGTGTGTGTTGTCATTAGCGAAAGTTAGTTTAAGCCTAGGGACCGATGACCTCAGCAGTTTGGTCCCATAGAACTTACCACAAATTTCCAAATTTCATCTCTAATCAGTGTGATCCTTATTCTTGTGCATGTTAGTGACTAGCCTGTGAACGGAGTGTATAATATCGCACCTACACAGCGTTTTTCACAGTTTCTATTACAGGCTTCTAGGAGTTGTAGAGAGGACTTAGTAGATAACAGTTCTGATAGGGAAACCATGTTCGGAAATGTACCATTTACTTGTAAAATAAATTTGAAAACCCGACGTGAAATCTCTAGCTTCACGGTATGCACCCAACGGAAACAATAAGCTCTGACGTGTGTGTTTTACAGGAGCCCACAGTATGGGCAGTGTTATGAATAGCCGTCGTGGGGTTCTCTCCCGCGTGGTGAAGGACGTTGTCACTCAATGTGTGCAGAGAGTCCGTGGAGCACCAGTCAACTCTCCGAGTTATCAACGTACTATAGTTCAATTCTTTTATCTTGGCGGCTCGCGCATGCTCGCCCAGACGCTGGAGATTGCTGCGTTGCCAGTTGCACACGACGCACGCGCCAATAGAAGCAGCGCCATAGTATAGCATAGTTCGCAAGCTTACGTGTAGGGGGGAGCGCGCAGTTCATGAAGTAAAGCCACCACGGCCGCATTAACCCTTTCGCTGCTACAAAGACGTGCTCTCTGCATTCCGCGCTGTGCGCGATTTTGTCACTGCACTGCTCGCCTGTGCAGACACATTGTGTTCCGACTGCTTTGACACTCTTTATCATTCCATTCCACAAAAACTATTTGGCTCAAAAATTAGATTTTTACCTATCTTCTTGACTGATACCTTCCCACCATAAATGACTTAATTTTGTTTCGATGTTCAACGCAGTTATTATGCAGCATTAAATATAGTAAACCTTTGCACGAAATTTTGAAGAGTTTGCAGAGGTAAAAGTCCACAGAGTATACTTTCCGTATGGTCGATTTTAGTTGCCACAATGTTGAGAATGAAATGTGGACAAGATACCTATATATTTCATTTAATTTAAGTACCACATAAGTGTCGTATGTAATATTGAGAAATATTCCACCTTTCGCGACTGTAACAAAAGTTTTACTTACACTGGGCACGTTTGGCTTTATTTTAAAGCACTTCAATCAATCAAAAGGAAGTAGACAAAATACATTAAACAAAACTGTGGACTTACAAAAACATTAGGACTTGAATATACCATCTGTCAGTGAAGTGCTCAGAGCTATGTCAAATATAATTTTGTGTGTGGCACACACAAACAGCATTTATTTGCTAAAACACTGATGAGCCAACACAAACGTTGAATATTGTGCTACCGCAGCACAAAAATACGAAAGGTGACTTGGCAATGGAGGACACAAAATACAGTCCTCTTATGATGCTTCTACATCTACATCTACATTTATACTCCGCAAGCCACCCAACGGTGTGTGGCGGAGGGCATTTTACGTGCCACTGTCATTACCTCCCTTTCCTGTTCCAGTCGCGTATGGTTCGCGGGAAGAACGACTGTCTGAAAGCCTCCGTGCGCGCTCTAATCTCTCTAATTTTACATTCGTGATCTCCTCGGGAGGTGTAAGTAGGGGGAAGCAATATATTCGATACCTCATCCAGAAACGCACCCTCTCGAAACCTGGCGAGCAAGCTACACCGCGATGCAGAGCGCCTCTCTTGCAGAGTCTACCACTTGAGTTTATTATACATCTCCGTAACGCTATCACGGTTACCAAATAACCCTGTGACGAAACGCGCCGCTCTTCTTTGGATCTTCTCTATCTCCTCCGTCAGACCGATCTGGTACGGATCCCACACTGATGAGCAATACTCAAGTATAGGTCGAACGAGTGTTTTGTAAGCCACCTCCTTTGTTGATGGACTACATTTTCTAAGCACTCTCCCAATGAATCTCAACCTGGTACCCGCCTTACCAACAATTAATTTTATATGATCATTCCACTTCAAATCGTTCCGCACGCATACTCCCAGATATTTTACAGAAGTAACTGCTACCAGTGTTTGTTCCGCTATCATATAATCATACAATAAAGGATCCTTCTTTCTATGTATTCGCAATACATTACATTTGTCTATGTTAAGGGTCAGTTGCCACTCCCTGCACCAAGTGCTTATCCGCTGCAGATCTTCCTGCATTTCGCTACAATTTTCTAATGCTGCAACTTCTCTGTATACTACAGCATCATCCGCGAAAAGCCGCATGGAAATTCCGACACTATCTACTAGGTCATTTATATATATTGTGAAAAGCAATGGTCCCATAACACTCCCCTGTGGCACGCCAGAGGTTACTTTAACGTCTGTAGACGTCTCTCCATTGATAACAACATGCTGTGTTCTGTTTGCTAAAAACTCTTCAATCCAGCCACACAGCTGGTCTGATATTCCGTAGGCTCTTACTTTGTTTATCAGGCGACAGTGCGGAACTGTATCGAACGCCTTCCGGAAGTCAAGAAAAATAGCATCTACCTGGGAGCCTGTATCTAATATTTTCTGGGTCTCATGAACAAATAAAGCGAGTTGGGTCTCACACGATCGCTGTTTCCGGAATCCATGTTGATTTCTACATAGTAGATTCTGGGTTTCCAAAAACGACATGATACTCGAGCAAAAAACATGTTCTAAAATTCTACAACAGATCGACGTCAGAGATATAGGTCTATAGTTTTGCGCATCTGCTCGACGCCCCGTCTTGAAGACTGGGACTATCTGTGCTCTTTTCCAATCATTTGGAACCCTCCGTTCCTCTAGAGACTTGCAGTACACGGCTGTTAGAAGGGGGGCAAGTTCTTTCGCGTACTCTGTGTAGAATCGAATTGGTATCCCGTCAGGTCCAGTGGACTTTCCTCTATTGAGTGATTCCAGTTGCTTTTCTGTTCCTTGGACACTTATTTCGATGTCAGCCATTTTTTCGTCTGTGCGAGGATTTAGAGAAGGAACTGCAGTGCGGTCTTCCTCTGTGAAACAGCTTTTGAAAAAGGTGTTTAGTATTTCAGCTTTACGCGTGTCATCCTCTGTTTCAATGCCATCATCATCCCGTAGTGTCTGGATATGCTGTTTCGAGCCACTTACTGATTTAACGTAAGACCAGAACTTCCTAGGATTTTCTGTCAAGTCGGTACATAGAATTTTACTTTCGAATTCACTGAACCGCTTCACGCATAGCCCTCCTTACGCTAACTTTGACATCGTTTAGCTTCTGTTTGTCTGAGTGGTTTTGGCTGCGTTTAAACTTGGAGTGGAGCTCTCTTTGCTTTCGCAGTAGTTTCATAACTTTGTTGTTGTACCACGGTGGGTTTTTCCCGTCCCTCACAGTTTTACTCGGCACGTACCTGTCTAAAACGCATTTTACGATTGCCTTGAACTTTTTCCGTAAACACTCAACATTGTCAGTGTCGGAAGAGAAATTTTCGTTTTGATCTGTTAGGTAGTCTGAAATCTGCCTTCTATTACTCTTGCTAAACAGATAAACCTTCCTCCCTTTTTTTATATTCCTATTAATTTCCATATTCAAAAGAGAGAAACGCGTCTGGTCTAAATAAGTCGCTTATTACAGTTGCAGAAGAGGGATATATTTCAATACCATTGGTAAAACTGCGACTGTGGAACAAAAACAAGAAATAGAACATGAATACCATTGTGTATGTGCCATACCTTTCACCGATGGAAGTATTTTAAAATAAAGCCAAACGCGCCGTGTGTATATAAAACTTTTATTACAGTCGCGAAAGACGGAATATTTCTCAATATTACATACGACACCTATATGGTACTTAAATTAAATGAGATATTGTTATACAGTAAATATTATATGAAATTTAGGTATCTTGTCCACATTTCATTTTCAACATTGTGGCAACTAAAATCGACCATACGGAAAGTATACGCTATGGACTTTTACCTCTGCAAACTCTTCAAAATTTCGTGCAATGTTTTACTACATTTAATGCTGCACATCAAAACAAAATTACGTCATTTATGGGGGGAAGGTATCAGGCAAGAAGACGTGTAAAAATCAAATTTTTTGGCCAAATAGTTTTTGTGAAATCGAATGATAAGTGTGTCAAAGCAGTGGGAACACCATGTGTCTGCACAGGCGAGAAGTGCAGTGATGACAAAATCGCGCACAGCGCGGAATGCGGGGAGCACGTGTCTGCAGCAGCGAAAATGTTAATGAAGAGGCAAAGCACTAGAAATTTCATTCAAACGAATAAAATTCGTGAAGTAAGGCACTCCAATATTGTTTTTAAATAAAGAAAATATTAAGCACCGCACGAGGTATGAACTCATAACCTTTCACTTCACAGCCTAACGCCTTAACCGTTCCGCTACATCAGCTCATCGAACAGTGTAACTCCATACGGACTCTTTTCTTTGCTATCGCCTTAATTAGGAGTCTTATTGCTTGTTTGGTTTAATTAATTAATAAAATATGAAGCAATTGGTATAGAGAATGCTTTTTCCAAACTTTCTGTAAAAGAAAGTCTGCTATCAAGACATTGCTTTTGTTCTATTACTTTATTTATGACTGAACGTTTCTAAAACTGAAGACACTCGTCCGTGCTCTGCACTGCTGTCGAGATCTGGCAACGTCGTTGTCTGTTCATTGGCTGACAGTGTTTTGTGGCGTCAGATGCGCAGAACGAGCCTAAACTCGGCCGCCGAGATATATGACGCGCACTTTAGTTTTTCGTATCAGTTTTTGTACTCAGCGAAAACGGTGTGTGATGTCATAATGATCATAAGGAGAGATTACGGTGCCCTCTTCTCAGTTTATGTGCGTACTGTGAAGTGGGAGATTTAAAAATTATTTGATCTACAAGCTACTTCTACATCCAAATGATGCATTTCCGTAGTGAGCTCCTTACCTAAACTATATCTATTAAATCTCTTCTACAACCCCTAGAAGCCTGTAACAGGCATTGCGAAACATCCAGTGTAACTTCCTTTTGTACATTCTTCTTTATCTTTTATATATTTCCGTCATCTTGTCAGTGGTGGGACAAAGGGGTGCGGCCCTACTCTGCATTGTTGGCTAATTTATTCAAATTGGCGCCCATAGATATGGCAACATTGCAGTGATGTCATCGTGGGAAGTTCAAATTTTGGCGGGAAAATAGGTCAATTGGGCTACCTCTACTAACCTGACCCCCCTCCTCTCGCCTCCCCCATCAGGAAACTGGCGAGGCACAGACTCAGTCTGAGCTGGACAGCCAGATAGGATGGACAAAAGTTTTTATTTTGTACACATTGCTCCCCTCCCCCCTCTGGAAATCGGCGGGAAAAGGACTCAGGTTGTGCTGGGCTGCCAGACAGAGCAGACGTAAGTCCTTATTTTGTATGCATTGTTTATTTAAACAATTTGAGCTGCAGTTGAGTACTAAACAGTAGCTCAATCCAGTTTCGTTAATAACTGATGGATATTTTCGCTATTAGTCTAGCACTGTAGAGTTGCTCCAGCTAGTCGAGCTAACAGTCCTATATATAAAATGACAGGAAACAAGCAATATAGGGGTAGTCTCCCGTCAATCTACACGTGAATAGCTGCTGCTGGGAGGAACAGAAAGCTAGATGAAAATAATTTTAGAACAGCAACCCTCTGTCCTACTGCATCTGTTTATTTTTCCTTTATTGTTATTTCATACCCCTGCCCAATGTGGGCAGGAAGCAGCAAAATTCGCCGCTCTTCAGCCAAGATACTACATAAAACAACACGGGAAAATGGTACATACATAAAATACGGGGATAAAAGATGTTTATAGACGAGAAGGGGAAACAATAGGAGTTAAAGATTCAAAAAATGGGTAGTTCCACAAGGCATGCTCACATAAAATCCACATATAATTAAAATGACACTCGATGAAGATGTAGCACATAAATACTAATGACACAAATAGCACAATAAGAAACGGCGTTCACAGTAATGAGAGCTGCGCGGGACGATGGCACTGAACACACACTGCACTTATGTTACAGACATGTTGAGCACCAAAACACAACGAAGTAACTGTAGTGAAATTAGAAGGGCAGCAAGGGGCAGCAGGTAGCACACCAAGGGGCAGGAGAGAGGGAGAGTGGGGAGGGAGCAGCCCAGGAGGGAGTGCAGAGGAAATGAGATACAAATAAAAGGACAATTTTTGTATTTAGACACCAAAATAGCCTACGATGGGAGAAGTAAAGAAGAGATAGAATGCGGACAGGCAGTGACAACCAAAAGAGTTTCTGAAAAGAAATGTTTAACATTGAATATAAATTTAGGTGTTAGTCAGTCTTTTCTGAAGATAGTTGTTTGGAGTGTAGCCTTGTAGGAAGAGAATCGTGAACGATGAGCAGTAGAGGCCACAAGAGACTCCAAATGTTTGAAATGCTGTGCTGCAGAAGAATACTGAGGATTAGGTGCGTGAATCTGACAACTAATGTAGAGGCACTGAATCAAATCGAACTGAGGAGGAAGGAAATTTATGGTACAGCTTAACTAAAAAAGGGATGGATTGATTGATGGGACACATTCTGAGGGACAACAAAGTGCTAATGAAGGGAAGTGTGAGGTATGAAGTTAGATGTATGCTCGAATGGACAGAGATTGCAGTTTTTATGCAGAGATGAAGAGGCTTGCACAGGATAAACTAGCGAAGAGAGCTGCATCGAAACTGTCATTGGACTGGAGGATGAGGAGGATGAGAATGACGCAACAGCTTAAGGCTGTTCTCGGACGATGCTGCTACCTATAGGAAGGTGGCAACAACAGATGCTGACAGTTCTCTCTAATCGTAAATATGAGAGAATGTAACGTACGGGGATAGGTAGGCGAAGAGATTCATTGCTGTCTGATGACACGCTAACGATAAATAGCTTGGGACAGCAACAAACCACGTGCCGTGTGTTGCAGGTTGTGTGATTGACGCAGCGTTCTGTAAGCAACTGAATGGTCCTGTATTCATGTCGGGAACAAGCCGAGATGGAGTTTGTGTACGGTCAAGCAGATGGAAACTATCGTCAGGCAGAACCCGGTCCTCTAAATCTGGTGCACGCACAGTCCGCTTCCTCCCTGCAATGTCGTCTATCTGAAAGGACCCGTGATCTTACAAAAGCCCAAAAAGCGCTTGAAATGTTGTGATGTGGTAGGTGTTTGTGGAGGTACTTGTCTTGGTACAGCCGTTCGGCCTCTCGACCATTTCCATCTGCTTAGCAGTGCACAATCATCATCGTGGTTTATTTCCGATACCAATACCGAACGATTCCGGTGCTTGCAGTACGCTGCGTCAATCACACAGCCTGCAACACACAAGGAACACCCGACACGTGGTCAGAGGAACATTTATTCGTCAGCACCATCTACCGTAGCAACGATGCATTTTCGGACAAATGTCTATATGACCTTTTTTCCTCCATTTCCAGTCAGTAGTTCGTCCCTGCAGTTTGTCGGTTTTATTAACGTTCACCACGTATATCAAACTATGAGCGACTAATTGCTGACTGAAGTGTTAAGACAAGGTGTATGGTATGAGGAACAATAGCTATTGAACTGTAAGGAGGATAGTGGCGTTATGTAATAAAATAAGAAGAAACTGGATGATCTGACAAGAAAAAAATACAAAATTTTAAATTGCATTTAAAACGCCAAGTCTTACAAAAACTTGTTGATATGAACCATGCAGGCCCACGTAGATTCTGCCTTGGAAAAATCTGTATACTTTTGATTTGATCTCATTTATTTACTGCACCGTCCTTTGTGTAAATGATGAAAAATACATTTTCTCATTATAATTCTAAGTTTTCTTGCATAACATGCATTCTACAGAGTAATAATCTGAAGTTTTTTATCATTTGTCCGGAAGCATATACAGAAACACTTCTTGTCCTGCAGAGCAATGAAAATTAGTTTTACAGTGTTGTTTGGGATTTGGGATACAGACGCAGCAGATAAATTTTTAACGTGAAAGCCTCGGCCCAAATAAATACACGTGGTGTGATTGATAGATTCTTCTCTTTGGCAATTTTCAGGTTATCTGCTTACAGTACTTTGGCCTAATTTGGGGCTTGCATTGATCCCTCTGCCACTCTTTCTGCGGTGTATCCAATGTCCACAGCAGTGAAACTCCCAATCGAATCAGCACATTCGAAAATTCTGTGTGTTATAAAATTGAGGCATCTTTTGAAATTCGCGTCTAGTCCTGAGGTAAAGAAAATGTTACAACAGACATCATACCGTCAGTTATAGTCTCCGAAACTTCTTTCACAGCTGCGCAGCAGGTAGTGACCGAGGTGGAAACTGAAAGTAGTAAGTAGTTTGCTATCAATCACAGGTTGCAGGGGACTAGCAAATTTCAAGAAGTGGTGTTATAAACGTCACGACTTGCAATACATATTTAGAGATACAATGTCTATGTTGAAAATGCAACAGTTTTCTGACCTGTATTGTTTTGGATGTGTTTTATTGTCACGTGACACATTGTAATTTTTGAAAAGTATTTTAGCCTTTCTTATATTGTACGTATACAAATAATACTGTAGCTAATATTTAAAATTATCAGTCGTCTTGTTTTTTCACGTTTTTACAGGAACCACTGGTCTAAAAGCAGTACATCTTTGTTAATCTGTAATCAGAAACATTCTGTAATTATACAACATCTCCTCTTGTTTCCAGAATGAGATTTTCACTCTGCAGCGCAGTGTGCGCTGATATGAAACTTCCTGGCAGATTAAAACTGTGTGCTGGACCGAGACTCGAACTCGGGACCTACCGTGCTTGGGTAGCTCAGTTGGTAGAGCACTTGCCCGCGAAAGGCAAAGGTCCCAAGTTCGAGTCTCGGTCCGGCACACAGTTTTAATCTGACAGGAAGTTTCATCTCCTCTTGTCTTTAAATGTGCATGTGTACAGATCTGTGAATAAACTTAAAGCCATTTGTTGTTCTTTCAGATTGCAAATTCAAAGTGCGCAGGGTGTCACCAGTTTCGGAAACTGATTAAAAAGAGTACAGCAATGATACAGAACTACAAAACTGACAGGTGAGGCTAGCGATGAAACTCTGTGTGTTGGTGGAGACCCATATTCACCGAATTCGTCACAGTTACATCACAACCTTCCATCTGGCGTGGTCTTACAGTCTCCAAGTACCACGTGAAGAAAGAGGATGATGAACTCTATTCCATCTACGTCTACTGAATTGTTAAAAAGGGCAATGGAGCAAAGGTAAGAGTGCCCCGTTGTGGTCTGTCTGTTGCTGCAATGGCTGCTACTCTTAAGAGATGATCAACACTCGCGCAGCTGTCTGCCAAAGATTGAGAGTATTAGGTGATTACAAGGCTTATTTGAAAGAGGATGAAGCCAGTGTACGGAACTCCATATTATCTCAATTTCAGTTACATATGCTGAATTACCTGAAACTTGCACCTCAAACATTGCGGAAATGGAAAGCGCTATTCATATACGGCTTTCACATGAAGAATTGGCAGTCAGGGGTTTGTATTGTTGGCCAATCAACAGATTGTAGTAATAGTTAGAAAGTGTATATTTTTATGGAAACATACACTTTTTTAAATGGAGCTTCCAGTCTGGTAAGGAACTACTGCTGCACACGTGCTAGCATTTGAGCAGAGATGTCCTAACAGGCTGCAGTAATGCGTCGTTGCATATCATGGGGTGCAATTGGTATGTCCTTGTAGACAGCGTCTTTCAGATTTCCGCACAGAGTAAAGTCTACAGGCGTCAAATCCGGAGAACTGGCTGGACAAGGTACAGGTCCTCTGCGTTCAATCCAACGTTTTTGGAAACAATTCGTGAAGACATGCTGTAGTACTTCGTTCACTATAGGCTGGACAGCCTTCGTGCTGGTACCACAGGTTCCTCCTAGTCTGCAGACGAACGTCTTCTAGCATCCGTGGAAGATCGTCTGTTCGGAGGCTGCGATACTTGACAGCGTTTAGTGTTCCTTATGTAAGACATGGGCCTATGAGCAACAATGCAGGTCGAATGGCACAGACAAGTATCGGTGAGAACACTTTTTGAAATACGATATGTCGTAAAGGACTCGCACGAGAATCCTGCAACACACACCACTGATATTCTAATTTGCCCTACTTTTAGTTTGTTAATGTCAGTACGCATTGTTCCATTAAGAAAAAACGGTATGCTTGCAGAAAAGTACAATTTGTTGACTGGCTAAAAATACAAGCGCCTAACAACCAGTCCATTCAATCCAATCAGTAGCTCTTTCCATCTCCTCAATATCTGCGGTGCTGTTTTAGGTGATTCACCCTTTATAAATTAGTTTCCGATTATTAATAATAAATCTTTTTAATGCATGTTTGAGTTGCGGTTTTTTCTCTTAAATATTTTATTAAACCTGTATTGTAATTGCTGCTTTGCGCATGCGTTATTTTCTAAATTCAGCCCCAAAGTTAATTCTGTGAGCAGAAAATAATAGTGCAGTGGACTGGGGGAATTTCATAGCTACACTGTGATCAAAAACCACCTCCGCTAGGACCTTGCCTAGTCGGCGGTGCGGGTCTCCGCATCTTCCCTTCTCTCCTCGGAGTATGGGACCTCATCATCTTCATCATCATCATGTGATCAAAAATATCCGAACACCCCCAAAAACATAAGTTTTTCATATTAGGTGCATTGTGCTGTCACCTACTGCCAGTACTGCATATCAGCGACCTGAGGAGTCATTAGATATTGTGAGAGCGCAGAAAGGGGCGCTCCGCGGAACTAAGGGACTCCGTAAGTGGTGAGGTGATTGGGTGTCACTAGTGTCATACGTCTGTACGCGAGATTTCCACCCTCCTAAACATCCCTAGGTCCAGTGTTTCCGATGTGATACTGAAGTGTAAACATGAAGGGACACGTACAACACACAACTGTACAGGCCGACCTCGTTTGTTGACTGACAGAAACCGCCGACATTTGAAGAGGGTCGTAATGTGTAATAGGCAGACATCTATCCAGACCATCACATAGGAATTCCAAACTGCATCAGGATCCACAGTTGGGCGTGAGGTGAGAAAACTTGGATTTCATGGTCGAGCGGCTGCTCATAAGCCACACATCACACCGCTAAATGCCAAACGACGCCTCCCTTGGTGTAAGGAGCGTAAACATTGTACGATTGAACAGTGAAAAAACGTTGAGTGGAGTGACGAATCACGGTACACAATGTGGCGATCCGATGGGAGTGTGTGGATATGCCGGATGACCGGTGAACATCTGCCAGCGTGTGTAGTGCCAAAAGTAGAATTCGGAGGCGGTGGTCTCATGGTGTGGTCGTGTTTTTCATGGAGGGGCTTTCACACCTTGTTGTTTTACGTGGCACTATCACAACAGAGACTTACATTGATGTTTCAAACACCATCTTGCTTCCCACTGTTGAAGAGCAATTCGGGGATGGCGATTACATCCTTCCACACAATCGACCACCTGTTCATAATACACGTCCTGTTGCGGAGTGGCTACACGACATTAACATCCGTGTGAAGGACTGACCTGCACAGAGTCCTGACCTGAATCCTATAGAACACCTTTGGGATGTTTTGGAACGCCAACTTCGTGCCAGGCCTCACCGACCGACGTCGATACCTTTCCTCAGTGTAGCACTCCGTGACGAATGGGGTGCTATTGAGTTCCAGCGATACCGATGGAGCGCGCCACGAACTAGTAAGTCATTTTCAGCCATGTGTCGGGGAACTTTTGATGATACAGTGTATATGCAAGTCTGGTAAATAATTTAGTAGCTCTCTACATTGAATATGAAAAAAGTTCTTATGAATATCAGGAGTCAAGATTTATGTGGTCTCGATACAAAGTTCTTAAGTCCAGGAAGACATTAAACATTTTACAGTCAAAGACAGTATTTAAAAAAAGCTAGAAACCTTCAAAGGGGATAAAAATACCTGACATACAGAAACATGAGTAGGATGTGCAGGCAAACTCACCTAAAACAATCAGTCTTTAGCAAGATGTAATGATAGCTCATAGAACGGTATTACTTTTAGTTTTTATTGTCCAAAATTACTGCATAAATTAAACAGCGCTTTCGTCTTCTCAAGTGGGTATAAAATTCTGATTCCTCTTCCTTCATTCCTTTGTAAAGTGTTTGAAATTCCGCTTCCGAACGCCATGTCTCGGGCGTCATTTCGCTCTTTATGTTCCTCCTGTAATGCAAGATCAGTCGCTAGGCTGTCCATAGACCCGACCTGAACTCAATACAACATTTTTGATATGAGTCAGAACGTCGACTTCACTCCAGACCCCAGTGTGCAACGCCAACTGTCTTCTCTGGTTTCGGCTGTTGAGAAATAATGAGCTGCAATTCCTCCACAAATACACTCCTGGAAATGGAAAAAAGAACACATTGACACCGGTGTGTCAGACCCACCACACTTGCTCCGGACACTGCGAGAGGGCTGTACAAGCAATGATCACACGCACGGCACAGCGGACACACCAGGAACCGCGGTGTTCGCCGTCGAATGGCGCTAGCTGCGCAGCATTTGTGCACCGCCGCCGTCAGTGTCAGCCAGTTTGCCGTGGCATACGGAGCTCTATCGCAGTCTTTAACACTGGTAGCATGCCGTGACAGCGTGGACGTGAACCGTATGTGCAGTTGACGGACTTTGAGCGAGGGCGTATAGTGGGCATGCGGGAGGTCGGGTGGACGTACCGCCGAATTGCTCAACACGTGGGGCGTGAGGTCTCCACAGTACATCGATGTTGTCGCCAGTGGTCGGCGGAAGGTGCACGTGCCCGTCGACCTGGGACCAGACCGCAGCGACGCACGGATGCACGCCAAGACCGTAGGATCCTACGCAGTGCCGTAGGGGACCGCACCGCCACTTCCCAGCAAATTAGGGACACTGTTGCTCCTGGGGTATCGGCGAGGACCATTCGCAACCGTCTCCATGAAGCTGGGCTACGGTCCCGCACACCGTTAGGCCGTCTTCCGCTCACGCCCCAACATCGTGCAGCCCGCCTCCAGTGGTGTCGCGACAGGCGTGAATGGAGGGACGAATGGAGACGTGTCGTCTTCAGCGATGAGAGTCGCTTCTGCCTTGGTGCCAATGATGGTCGTATGCGTGTTTGGCGCCGTGCAGGTGAGCGCCACAATCAGGACTGCATATGACCGAGGCACACAGGGCCAACACCCGGCATCATGGTGTGGGGAGCGATCTCCTACACTGGCCGTACACCACTGGTGATCGTCGAGGGGACACTGAATAGTGCACGGTACATCCAAACCGTCATCGAACCCATCGTTCTACCATTCCTAGACCGGCAAGGGAACTTGCTGTTCCAACAGGACAATGCACGTCCGCATGTATCCCGTGCCACCCAACGTGCACTAGAAGGTGTAAGTCAACTACCCTGGCCAGCAAGATCTCCGGATCTGTCCCCCATTGAGCATGTTTGGGACTGGATGAAGCGTCGTCTCACGCGGTCTGCACGTCCAGCACGAACGCTGGTCCAACTGAGGCGCCAGGTGGAAATGGCATGGCAAGCCGTTCCACAGGACTACATCCAGCATCTCTACGATCGTCTCCATGGGAGAATAGCAGCCTGCATTGCTGCGAAAGGTGGATATACACTGTACTAGTGCCGACATTGTGCATGCTCTGTTGCCTGTGTCTATGTGCCTGTGGTTCTGTCAGTGTGATCATGTGATGTATCTGACCCGAGGAATGTGTCAATAAAGTTTCCCCTTCCTGGGACAATGAATTCACGGTGTTCTTATTTCAATTTCCAGGAGTGTATTCAGAAACCTCATTGAATGTATCCCCAGAAGAGTTCAAGTCATCATAAAGGCTAAGGGTGGACACACCCCATATTAATGTCCATTAATTGGTGTACAGATACTGCATGTGCAACATATGGTGAACATAATTTAAATATATCGATAACGATAAAATATCTCCTGTGTGTGCAAGGTCGACGAAATGAGATTGAATTAAGAGAAAACTTCAAACAAAAATGGCACAATGGTAACGTTCACTACGGTCCTGTTGGACTACACACTGCATCTGAGCAACTTTTTTTATTAATTCAAATACACAAGGTAATTCTGAAACATAAATGACGTTACAACCCCTTAAACATAATGACTGCATGTGGAATGACTAGGCCGGCCGGTGTGGCCGTACGGTTCTAGGCGCTTCAGTTTGGAACCGCGTGACCGCTACGGTCGCAGGTTCGAATCCTGCCTCGGGCATGGGTGTGTGTGATGTCCTTAGGTTAGTTAGATTTAAGTAGCTCTAAGTCTAGGGGACTGATGACTCAGATGTTAAGTCCCATACTGCTCAGAGCCATTTTTTTGGAATGACTAATCACGGAGAGGAACTTGCGTATGAACTTTAAAGTGGGGACAAGATAAGGATTGGCAGTTAAGTGAAAAGGAAGGTAATCGTGCGTCAATTAATTTATAAAGCCCACACATAATTCAATACATGAATGAAACTTTACATTCCACCATCACTGTGACAACGTTAATGAGTGGGAGAGGTCTCAAGGACAGAATCAGAGCGTTCCCACTGAAGTTGATAAATTCCAAGAAAATCCACTCAAAATCGGGTTTATTTTGCATCACATTAAATGTGCTGCATAATGGAATATCTTGCACTTGTAATCTCAAAGTCAGTTACACATGGATATGACTCTGCACAGAATGTCTTGCCTCAGACTCTGAAAATAAACTCCAGAGCTGCGTGAACTGATTCGCTTAGTAATGTTACTAGTATGCAAGTGATTTCTGAAGGAAATCAACTCGTACGAATAAAGCAAGCTGACTGTTACTATTCCACACGTGGCTCATCACATGAAAAAACCTAAAACTGATTGGAACGTGGGAAATTATTCAAATCGCAACACAACTTTGGTAAATGTGATGTAGTACACCATCACCAAGCAAATCGCGGAATATAGTTAATTACAAGAGAGGCCATTGCTGACGGCAAATGCTCAATTCTGACATGAAGAAAGCCAAGTTGCCTGACCACACATTTCTCATGAAATTAAGTAAAATAAATTCAATAAAATGAAAGAAAACCATTCCCGCATGTTCTAAGACCCGAGTGAAGTGATTGCCTCATACTTAATCAACATCTGACCGATCTGACCGAAAGAAAGGTACCTTAAGCTGTCTTCTGCAGGAAAATTGGAAATTTGTGGTAGGGTCTTATGGGACCAAGCTGCTGAAGTCATCGGTCCCTAAGCTTACACACTACTTAATCTAACTTAAACTAACTTACGCTAAGGACGACACACACACCCACACCCGAGGGAGAACTCGAAACTCCGACGGGGGAAGCCGCACGGACCGTGATAAGACGCGTAAGACCGCTCGGCTACCCCGCACGGCTGTTCTGAAGGAACAGCAAGTCTTACTGATGCAGTGTCTGGAACCCGAATCCGATTTTAAAATGGCGAGTGGAGGAGGTTTACTTCAGAGAGCACTTTATTTAAGGTGGAGGGGCAGAGGTGCTGGACATCTCAAAATGCCCTTGCGGAAAAGTCGGCAGCACTCAAGTTACTAGACTTCTCTCGCGAGAGTTACTGGTATCGATACCATATGATAAAGCTAGTAGAATTGACCTGGGTAAGAAATAAGACGCACTTTCCATTTTCATACTTGACGGTTGTGACAGCACCAGTTTTTTGGGTTGGGTTGTTTTTGGGGAGGGAGACCAGACAGCGTGGTCATTGGTCTCATCGGATTAGGGAAGGACGGGGAAGGAAATCGGCCGTGCCGTTTCAAAGGAACCATCCCGGAATTTGCCTGGAGCAATTTAGGGAAATCACGGGAAACCTAAATCATGATGGCTGGAAGCGGGATTGAACCGTCGTCCTCCCGAATGAGGCACCAGTTTGTTCGTACCGAGTTTGTAGTTGCAGAGGAAAGGCGTGCTGCAATTTCTGTAGAAATCGTGAGCAGATCCGCAAGTTTTAGTGGGGAATTTTCTCATTGACTGGCACAAAAAAGTGTCTGAAATTTCACGAAAAAATGAGCGTTTGGCGTCATTGGCCGGGAGGCCCCTTATGGGGCAGGTCCGGCCGCCTTGGAACAGGCCTTATTACATTCGACGCCACATTGGACGACCTGCGCGCCGGATGGGGATGAAATGATGATGACGATAACACAATACCCAATCCCTTAGCGGAGAATACCCCGACCCAACCGGAAATCGAACTCGGACCCCTTAGGACGGAAGTCCGTCACGCTGACCATTTAGCTATCCGGGAGGACAATTTCACGAACAGAGTGCAGTACTGTTATACAATGGGCGCGCAAAGGAATTAACGAAAAATCGAATGATGCAAGCGATAGCTAGATTAATGATGATGGCGTGTGGAGTGTTTACTGCTAGTCAAGCACTGGAAATGCAAGGTGCGTCTTCTGCACTACCACTTCAGGATAGTTAATGCATGAAAGCAGTAGCAGAGAAGACGAAGACGCAAACCTTAAAGGGGTATAAATTCGTTGTGTGAAATTTCACTCTTATATTGTAGTGTAAGTTGTCTAAATCACCTGTATTGTGCTTGCAGGTCAAACACATCATGCCGGATACCTGTAATGGGGTAATGAATCGAGCTTCTGGAGTGGAAATGATCTGAGAAGTGCAGCCAACGCTGTAATGGCTATAAGGATTTCAATGTCGATAAATGTTTAGGAAGTTTGGAACTTCTTTCTGAAATTCTGCCTCTGCAGCTGCTTCTGTCAGCAAGAAATATTGACTTATTCTGAAGAAACTTAGTGAAAGTTGTCTCCTAGGTATTCATTCAGAAATATATCTTTGGGAGCGTAGTCTCCACACTAACTGCTTAACTACTTTAACGAAATGGTGATGTTAATAAAGGGTTGAAATGCTAAAGTGTTTTATTTTCCACTGGTTTTCCTATGAATTACATTACTCTTTTGTATGTAAAAGTCATTGAAGTTCCAGTCATAAGTACTGAATAGAGCCTACTTAACATACTGCGTTATCAAGCAAGTTTCGTTATTTTTCACGTTGTTAAACGGAAAGGTACTGTCTCTGACGTAAACCTGGCTACTGTCCGGCCGCCGCACAGACTGAGTCAGAATTGTTCACTTCAGGCGGCAATAAACATAGCCGCATCTCAGAATCTTAGACCTACAGTCTGCACGAACAGGTGACACTGGAAAACGTGGAAGTTTCTTGAGGAAGTGTTGTTTTCCGCTCTAAATATTCTGGTGCTGTGTGTGCTTATAGCCTACGGCTAACGTCTTGCAATGAGAACACGAAGTCTGAGTTTGCCCCCATTCATTGCTATTTTTTAAACGACGTTTCACGTGTAAGCTAAAAGTATCTGTGTCTGTAGAAACGTACTTTTTCTCTTTATTTTGTGACATATTCTGATGACGGCTTAGGCTAAAATGCATAAAGGTGTGTAATCACAAACAAAATAAAAGCGATCAGAAAGGAAAATTAAATGAATTAGTGACAATGGACGTAGACTCATAACAATTTTGTCATTTATATACTAGAAGTATCACACTTACGTGAATGCAAAGACAATTTATTTCACTTTGTGACCCACAAGTAAAAGCAAAACCTTCTAAAAATATTTCTGCGAAAGAGCGCGTTAAGCTCTTTGCAGCTCAGAAGATATTGTGCAAGACTGTTAGCTCACGATGCAACGGACGATAGTAAGCAGCCACTGGTGTCTGCGAGACATTGTTCCTCTTCGCCGTAATGTCCAGCGCATGTTCCTCAGCTCACATTGGCAAGTATAGATAATGGTACACTTTTTTTTTTTTTAACGAGACACCTACTTCTTCAATAGTGTGTAGTCTCTCCTTGAAATCGCAATTTAATTTTTCAAAATCGTATTTCTTGAACACATTTCGTTTTTGTTGCTAGTTCGATTGACGCAACCTAGTCTTAAATTACCCACGTTATAAACGCCGAAAAACTCATGCAAGAACGCTGAATAACCGCTTTGCCTGGGCAGTGGCAACAGACAAAGTGCAGAAAATTCGTAAGACCATAACTGTAGTGGGAAATATGTTATTGAAATTGTACCTGTGAAACGCATTGAAAAGGCGTAGAGAGCGAAGTGTCTCAGAGCCAAAATTAAGTGCGTTAACCTGTTTTAACTGCAAAAATTCTTCTTTCAAATCCTGCTCATTAACGTCAAGCTGTACAAAGATGCCATGTTTCCTACACACTCTGATACTGCAGAATCGTCTAGGATTATGTAGTTCCTTGAGTAACCAATTATGTCCATCACATTGTATGGGGCAGCATACCTTACAATTAAGTTTCCTAAAACTGTTTTTAGAATAGCATTGAAAACAATTAGTTTGAGTCTGTTCTCTGAGCTTTGTTTTAAATCTTCTTTTGGTGTTTCATCTACAAAGGGTATTATATTGCCTTTAGTTTCTCTGTCACGCAAGTCGGTATATTCAATACCTTCTCCTAACGTGCAACTTTTTGCTTAAGTAGTGTCCCAACTATTTCTCAATTTAACTCCACCACTTGTAATATTGGTACTTTCCTCATCTATTGTGGTTTCCCTTGCTTGAAGCACAACGTTACGTATGTTTGTTGTAGATTTATTATATCACACTTAAGACATCAAGACACACTGAAGTGATTTCAGATACTTCTGATTGATCGGTAGTTCAGTACGTGTCTCTGCAGAAAAGTTAAAAGCAAGTTCCACAATCCTTTGCAATCCTGACAAACGATTAGGAAATCGTCGCGCGGCATCTATCCGCGCAGACCATATAGCGCTTGAAAAGTTACTTTCTTTTAAGACTTTCCATCTTTTGGAAATGAATCCCAGCGTTCTCCTACATAAATAGTTTTATGGGATTGATGGGATGGCCAGTCAATTCATAATGTCATATCTAACCGTAAGAATATGAAAATTTGTACTTAGTAACTCAACCAATATAGTCTGGGGACATAATGCTGACTGGGTAAAAATCACGTATAGGGTTCCTCAAGGTTCAAACGTAGACCCATTATTGTTCCTCATATTATATATATATATATATATATATATATATATATATATATATATATATATATATACGATCTTCTGTCTAATATACAAGAGGCAGAATTAGTTCTTTTTGTAAATGACGCTGCCATTCTAATCAAACCAAGCATACATACAAAAAAAGACAAAAATGCTAAACAAAGTTCTTAAAAAGTATCATTGACTGATTTTTCTGCAAAAGGTCTGACCCTCAGTTTTAAAAAGACACAAAATGTTCAGTTCAGCACATCTAGGGGTACTACACCACTGTAACAAATGGCGAGGAAATATTAAATAGGGTGGAAACTTCAAATGTCCATATTGATGAGGATTTAAACTGAAAAAACCACATTTTGAAACTCCTCCAAAAACTTAGTCCAGCCAGATTTTCACTTAGAATCATTGCAAATCTTGGACAGAGTCGAATCAGTAAGGTGACATCTTTGCATGTTTTCATTCAGTAATGTCACATGGAATAATGTTTTGGGGTAACTCATCTTTAAAACAGAAAGTCTTCATTGGGTAGCATTATGACTACTGTTCCACATTATATTTATTCCCTCGTGAAGTTCGCTTAAACAATCTACTGCAGTTCAAAAAGAACAATGCTGTACACAATTACAACACCAGAAGGAAAAATTACATTCATTACTACACATTAAGGTTGTCTTTAGCACAATAGTATGCACAATGCTGCAACAAAAAGTTTTGATCACTTACCTAGTGATACAAAATGTCTGACAGACAGCGAAGTAAAATTTGAACACAATCTAAGGAAGTTTATCCTTAACAACTCCTACTATTCCGTAGAAGCATTTCTGTTACTTTAATGTGTAAAAGGTGGTTGGTTAGACTTGCTAACTCACATCTGTATACATGTTTCCTCTTTTTGGAAAGAAACACTGAGAAATGCTCAAAATGTAAACATGGCACAAATTAATTTGAGATGTGAATGCAAAATGACACTTCCACATCATAATCTATCGTGAAAAATGATCTGTGGAACATGAAACTAACCAACCAATAAAAAATTGTGTGTTTTAGAGAAAATTCCAAAAACGGACTACATTCGCGCAACTTTCCGCAGCATGGACACCACAAAGATTTAATGAACGATCACCGTGAGGAGAAAAATTGACAGCTTACTTTCTTTTAATATAGGCGCTTGAGCTCCCTGATGTCACTCATATAGCTTCCGTTGTAATACGTCTGAAATCTGCAAGCTCATCGTGAATCATTTCAGTGACCGACTAACCAGCCTTTTTGTCACAGTCAATAAAGCAGCGAACACTAATTCTGTATAGATTTTCTTCACGACGGCAACATAGTGCAGTATGAAAACATTTTACTCTGTTTGGGCTTCATCGGGAGTCGCATCTACCCTAAAAGAAAAGTATCTGTGACGTTTTACCTCTGTTAAAATAATTTGGCGACTAAAATGCCCTACTATATCAATAAATCCGTTCTGAACACCGTTTGATAGAGCGAATGAACCATGTGCTTTCATCTTTGTTGCGTCTCTTCAACTTTTCTTAAATGTCCTTTCACAGCTGGATCAAACTTCGCCAAAAACTCCTTAGACGCCAAAAAACTGTCATGCGACGATCTGCGACTAAGTCATCCTCACCTCTCAAAGCTAAACCTCTTTCCACGAGAAAAGGGATCACTTAGATTATGCGCTACAGTACTTCTCTTCAGTACTGTTTTTCTCTTACAATGTTTCGGTCTAAAAGATTTTCTGTGGCTGTACTACTGTTTAGGACATTTTTTAATTTGCGTGATTCTGAGTGCGACGTATTGTGGTCAGCGCTGTTTTTATATTCAATCACTTTTCCTTTTAGCTTTTTCCAGCCTTTTGATAATCCTCAGTAGCCTAGAGCCAAATCAGACTTTAGCGACATCCATTTATCGCGAAAACAATCGGTAAGAGAAGTAAAGTGCTTGCTTTTCTTCGCTCCAAACAAGCAAGACCGTCTTTGAAATTACCCATTTTCTAAGATGTGCTCAAATACACTTCAGGGTAAAGGTCACCGAGCGAGGTGACGCAGTGGTTAGACACTGGACTCGCATTCGGGAGGACGACGGTTCAATCCCGCGTCCGGCCATCCTGATTTAGGTTTTCCGTGATTTCCCTAAATATCTCCAGGTAAATACCTGGATGGTTCCTTTCAAATGGCACGGCCGACTTCCTTCCCCATCCTTCCCCAATACGATGAGACCGATGACCTCGCTGTTTGGTCTCCTGCCCCAAAACAACCAACCAACCAACCAGGGTAAAGGTTGACAACTTTTTCAGTCGCCTGCTTTCACTTTTTTGTGTGCACTCTTCGTCACAACGAATGCTACACTTACTGTCTGCTATATCAGCAGTCAGCAGACAAGAACCATTCTCAGGACGTAAAGAAACAAAAGTTTATTTCCTGCCAGCAAAGGCCAATTCATTTTTAGTGGTGGCGACCACGCCTGAAGGCCGAAATAAGAAACCATAATTGGCTGATGGCGCAATTATTTCAATAACAAATCATTTTTGGCTAAATAACCAAACAACAAAATAAATCTCGGCAGAACGTCATTTCTAATAGAACAAGAGTTAATACCTCCACTAACTAGTCTGGTGGGAAGCCGGTACTGAAAAGTACTTAAGCAGCTCGAATTAGGCTGTCAACGTAATTTAGAAAATAAAGAAGTATGTCAATTATGTTTTCTGGAGTTAGACATCAATCACTGAGTCAATGTCCACAATAGATGAGATGTTTAAGAGTTTGGTGCAACCAAAGCCAACAATCAGTATAATTTGCAGATCCAGACTGTTCATAAAGCGTCGTAGCCCACACGTCATCTGGTAGTGGTCCGGAGCATAGTGATTGCTCCGGGAGGAGGACGCGGCAACACAGCGGCAGTGGACCCCGATGCGTGGATGGTGGGAAGGGGGCGGGAGGCTTTAACCCGCTGTTCAGCCAGTAGACATTATTCTCAAACTTAGATGCTTAAACACAAAACAAAGAGACATATTTACCACGAATTTAAAATTTAAAAGGTTATGTTAAGGGGGAAGGTAAGAAATAATGCAATCTTCATAACTGTTCAAAAACAGTGATAAAAATGTGGACAGAAAGCACAGTTAAAAACACTTGTGGAACACTAAACTCTTGGAAGAGGAAATACTTGAAAACACTGAACAAGACAGGAAAGACAATGCTCATTAAAAACAGAGCACTTTACACTTTCACTAAAAGTGGAAATGGACATGCTCTGGGATGGTACATTGTTGATGAAAAGAAAGGTAGGTGTGGAGGGAGATAGGAGAGAGGTGGTGATGAGAACTGAGAACTTGTAACAGATGACGATGAGACAGGGGTGGCTGTAGGGAGGAGACAGGGGTAGTTGGTATTGCGATCTATAAATTTGAAAGAAAAAGAGGGTGGGCGATGTCAGGGAAGGGGAAAAGGAGGAGAAGTAGAATGGGGAGAGGACGAGTTGGGAGCATTTGGGGGTTGGGGGTGTGGAGGTGTGTAAGGTGGAATGGATTCAGAGTTGTTAGGATGGATATATGTCGGGCGGAGTTGAAATTTCTTTGGGAGAGGACGCGGAGGGTGTACAGGTGGAGGTTAGTGGTACGTGTAGCTGGAGGCATGGCGACACACCAAGACTGGAAAGGAGAGGGAACACAATAGGATGGTTGGAGTCCAGTTAGCAGATGGTGTAGGTTATTGAGAGGTGTTCAGTGTGAGTGAGGTGAGGTGGCAATTTGATAAGTTGGTAAGGGATCATAGTATGGAAGAAAAGCAGAGGCGGAATGGTCTAGACTTATAGAATTTGGGTGGGGTGGGCATCCATGCAACATTTTCATAACAAGGGATGTGGCAGATCAGTGATTTCTATGAGTGAAGGACGGTGGAGGGGTGTAGTTCCCATGTTCACCCAGTTAGAAGTTTTAGTAATTTAAATCTACTACGGGCTTCTGTTGGATGGTTAGAAGGTGAAGTTTCCACGTTATCTGCCTGTCAGAGGTTAGTCCAAAGTATTTTAGTGTGTTAGTTTGCCGGATAAGAAGGTTGTAAATGGTAAAGTAGAAGTAGTTGGAACTGAAGGTATGGGTGGTGCGTCCTATAACTATTGTCTGGGTTTCGGAGGAGTTAATCTAAAGGAGCCATTGGTTAGACCAGCAGGTAAACTGACTGAGGTGGATCTGGAGGGATTTTTGGGATTTCTCGGCAAATTGACAGTGGATGAGAGGTAAAAGAGAGATGAGAGAAAGGAATATTCTGCAGTGGAGTGCAAGGTACGGGAATTGGTGTTGTCAACAATGACATTGGATTGGCGACTGGATATGAAGGATGCAATAAGGTGGACATAGTTGATTGAAAATGAATAAGTCTGGAGTTTGAAACGGAGACCGGAATAGCATATGCAGTCGTATGGCTTTTTAGGTGAAGGGAGACAAAGATGGTGGATTTAGGGTTGTTGAGATGTTGGGATAGGAGATGGGTGATGTTCAGGAGTTGATCATCAGTAGAGGAGGAGGGACAGGAGCCACATTGGGTAATAGGCAGCACATGGTGTGTTGATGCAGATGGCAGTGGATACTATGTCGGGAGGGAATGGATTCAAAGACCTTGCTAAACACGGAGGTGAGGCAGATCGGGCAGCACGAGGAGGTATCAGTGGGAGGTTTTTTCGGTTTGAGGAAAAGTAGGATTTTAGACGAGGTTGATGAGAAAGGAGATATGGCATTCTTTGCGGTGTCGATAGGTAATACGGTGGTGACCAGAGGATGTGTTGCGTTTTCTCTGTAGTATTTGGGATGTTTAATTCTGTATCTGATAATGTTTTCCAAGTACTGGAAGCTAGAAGCCATGAGTGGGACTGTGGAATATGTGCATTCGTGGGCAGTAGGGAATTAGGAGTAGTCAGTGTGAGGATCATCAGGGATAGGGAAGATGTCGGAGTGATAGGCTGCAAAGTGATTGGCTTTGATCAGGTCGTCAAGTAATGGATGGTTGTTGTGAAGGATCGGGTAGTGACGAATGGGATAGGTACCAGTAAGTAGGTGGAATACTTTCTGTGGTCTGTGCGCGGCTTTAAATAGGCTGCCCGCTGAAAAATATTCTGCAACATATTTTAAATCACGTCCCTAGGTGCAATAAACTAGTCCGTGTACCTTGCGACCTTTAGCGACGTATGTGATGCCTCCTGGCGGCTGTCGGTGTGACCTACCTGGCGGCCTACAGGCTGGCCCCTGCATGGTCCGACGGTCCGGGACCCGCCTGACGGATCTGTTGTGCAGGTGGCCGACGCGCGAAGGCGCACGGCCGAGATATACACTAACGGAAAAAAAATTGGTACTCCCTTTTAGAGGTTTCCCGTTCATTCAAGAATTATAGTTGCAACAATGCATATGGAGTACATGAAATGATTACATTTACAGATCAATAGCACAAATGTTTCTGAGCTACTAGGTATCCACACATGCTGAAACACCTATATCAGTATGTGGTGCAGCCTCCACGGGCGGCAATCGATCGTACACATGGCGAATACTGTCCTGGAATACATTATGCCACGACTGATCGACCTGTTCGCGTAGTTCTGTACGAGTTTGTAACTTCCCTCCTGCTTACTTCTTCCACCTATTGTCGACATTTAACAATGCCCAGTCCAAGTAATTAATAAGCAAAGTCTTTTATGAAAATTGAGAGGAGCGAAGATTACAGTAAACTTTCAAGTTTACTTAGCTTCTCATGTTGAGATGGCTCCTATTCTACTTGTCTAGGGGTCTGATTCTTGAAGCTGAAAATCTAACATCAGGTCCTCACGGTTGGTTTGAACTAAATAAATTGGAAGATTGTTGTTGCAGAATTTTTTACGTAAATATGTTTTCCACTCATTTTCTCACATATTAGTATATCAAACACTATTTCGATTTTTCACATTAACAAAGCAGAAATTACGAGGGGCGTTTGAAAAGTCCGTGCAAAGTCCGAGAGATGGCACCACCGGCGCTTATTGGGGTCATGTTTAGTTAGTAGCATCTTTGGAAAGAACGCAACCGAGTTGTAGCCATATTGGTCTATTTCTTTGTGTTTTTCATTCGTGTGAATCAAGGAAGTCGAATGGTTGTCAAAAAATGGACGAAAAAGAATTTCGTATGGTGATTAAACATTATTTTATGAAAAGAGACTAAAGAGAAGCTTGATGAACATTACGGTGACTCTGCAACTTCGATTAGAACAGTATATAAGTGGTTTAAAAATTTTCGGAGTGGCCATATGGGCACAAGTGATGCTGAACGTTCTGGATGCCCTGTGGAGGTTACGACTCCAGAAATCATTGATAAAGTCCATGATAAGGTGATGGATGACAGAAGAGTTAAGGTGCGTGAGATTGCTAGTGCTGTGGGCACCTCGAATGAACGGGTACATAATATTTTGTATACACATTTGGACATGAGAAAGCTATCTGCAAGATGGGTCCCGCGATTGCTCACGCTTGACCAAAAACAGAATCGTGTGAAGTGTTGCAAGGTTGGTTTGCAGTTGTTCAGGAAGAATCCGCAGGACTTACAGCGTCGTTTCGACACTGTGGATGAAACATGGGTACGTTACTATACTCCTGAGATGAAACAGCAATCTAAACAATGGGTTACCAAGGGAGAATCTGCACCAAAAAAGGCGAAGACCATTCCTTCGGCCGGAAAGGTTATGGCGACTGTCTTTTGGGATTCGCAAGGGATAATCCTCATCGACTATCTGGAAAAGGGTAAAACTGTTACAGGTACATATTATTCATCGTTATTGGACCGTTTGCAAACCGAGCTGCAAGAATAACGCCGGCGATTGGACCGCAAAAAATTCCTTTTACATCACGACAATGCACCAGCACACACCTCAGCACTTGTGGTCGCAAAATTGTTGGAAATAGGATTCCATCTCGTTTCACATCCCCTCTATTCTCCAGACTTGGCTCCCTCGGACTACTATTTGTTCACCAATTTGAAGAAATGGCTGGCGGGACAAAGATTTTATTCAAACGAGGAGGTGATTGCAGCAACTAATAGCTATTTTGCAGACTTGGACAATTCCTATTATTCGGAAGGGATCCACAAATTAGAACAGCGTTGGACGAAGTGTATAAGTCTAAAACGCGACATTGTCGAAAAATAAAAAAGCTTTATCCCAAACACGTAAGTAGTTTTTATTTTTGCACGGGAATAACAATATTCCAAAGGGTTTTTAATTTTTCTTAACAAATGAATTCTTACTAGTTTTCGTTACATTATTAATTTCGATTATTATTTCATAAATGAATCCAAAAATAAACATAGTAAATAGTGTAGGATTGCGTGATTAATAATAGGAATTTTAAGTGTGCAAATATTTCGTAATTTCAAATGTTTCTTTAAGAAAATAATTTTAACTGTACATTCAGAACTAGTACTTATCTATTATAACATCGAAACCAAAATATTTTATAAAGTAATTCCTTCTCATAAATTTTAACTTGAAATATAACATACTGTGCATAAAATTATATTAAAGTTTTCAGAACTGAGAAAATATTGACCTATTCAAAATTCCAGAAATAATACTGGTATCGACAACTACTGTCGAAGAAAAGTAATGCTAGGGAAGGATCTCACTTTACAAGTTGTTGGTTGAACTGCCGCTCCAGTCACTTCTGGTTCCATCATATCCCACCAAGTGCACGATTGGAGACAAATCAGGAGACCGTGCTGGCCAGGGAAGTTGCTGTACGTCTCGCAGAGCACGTTGAGTTTCATGGGCAGTGGGTGGGCGTGCATTATCCTGTTGGAACAACACATCACTTTACTGCTGTAAGAACGTCAAAAGAAGGGGTCTAGGAACATACTGCACGTACCGAGCTCTGGTTAACGTCCCTCCAGAGACATCAAAGATGAGCGAGAGTTGTATATTGTTACACCACAGTCTATAAGGCATGGGGTAAGGCCAGTGTGTCTTGGACGAATACACTCTGCGAGACAGCGCTCACCAGGTCGTCGTAAGCCCAAAACGACCATCACTTGCATGCAGGCAGAATCTGCTTTCATCACTGAAGCCCGCGGCGCGTCATTCCATCTTCCAAGTGATCCTCTGACTGCATCAGTCAAGCCGTGCATGTCGAACTGATTCGCAGCAGTTCGTGTTGACACGTCTGGGCTCATAAGCACTCTTATATGTGCTGTGGTAGCTGTACGATCTGCCTCTGCTGCCCTCATAACACGACGAACCTGGCGGGCGTCTGTGCTACTTGGACGTCCAGAGTCTCGTCTACGGACGTGAGATTGCTCACGTGACAACTATACCAGCACAGTTACGCAACTGATGCAACACGTCCAAGTCGTGTGGCAGTTCGCCGAGAGGACCATCCCGCCACTCGGAAGGCCACAATCTGACCCCTTTCAAACTCGCTCAGTTGGCTGTAAGAAGCACGGGCTCCGTGGCATGGTTGCCTGCTTGCTTCACACGTTGCACCACACTAAGCCTTCTGGCTGTGAGCGATCCCATTTAAAGGGTTGAGACAGATGGCGCTCTGGTAGCTATGCCACTTTGCTATATGTTGGCGGACGACGTTGAAACCATCGGCCGCTCCACCTACGAACAGACAACGGCTTATGACGAACCAGGCAATGGACACAACACACGCAAGAGCTGCTTGCGCAAAGGACACCGGAGCCTTAGGGAGGTCGCCCTCGCCCTCTCAGATGCAGGTTGTCAGGTTATGGTCGGTAACACGGCAGGCGGCAGGCGGTATCAAGCACAATCATTACACCAGTCCCTCCCAGAATATTCAACCGTTGTCCACGACACTAAAGCCCCGTATCACCGCCCAGGACAGAAGACTCCGAGATGAACGTGCTAAAGGACTCGCAGCCTGACGTGAAATGATGCCACCTACCACTGATAAGGGAGAGGACATGGCACTTAACGCAGCGGAATCGCCAGAGGTACCAAGTTAGTCAGACTCTGAGTCACCGAACATGTCAGACAATGACGATGCTTAACCACACAGTCAAGACGAAGGTCAAGAGTTTCAGCTTGTGGTCCATCAACGATCGTGAAGGAAACGCAAAAACTCCCATGAAACGGAGGATATCGCGAAGAGACAGCAGCCCGTGCCCACTTCAAACAACGACCATATGGAGATTTTAACAAGGCAGAGCGCAACTGGAGCGAGCAACGACTCAAACCCCGTACCGACGCAAAAATTTCCAATACCATCAGCGACGATACCGTCTATTACCATCCAATACCGAGGACAATACCTACTACCGAACAGTGAACTGAAGGAACACGTCGAAGGACCCATAAGGGCGAATTATAAGGACGATATAAGCAAGTACCATTTCTCATCGTTGGTTGACCAGAGGATCGGACTGCGGTTTTTCAAGACTTGAAAAATCCCGTTTTTTACACACCAATCGCCAACCGACAAGTCTCTCAAAGTCGTCATCAAGTTATTTCCTGCGGAAATTACAGAAGAGGAGATAACACAAGCTCTGTACATGATGGGTTTCCAACAAGCCTCGGTCAATCAATTGACGAGAAAACCAAAAAGCTAATACCATAGCCTCTCTACTTAGTGATCTTGCCGGTAGGCCCAGCCAGCGAGTCAATATATGAGATCTAACTTCCTCTCGACACCGTAATGGTAACTGAAACATACCGACCAAAAGAGGGGCCCCCAGACTGCAGAAGATGTCAACGTTTCACCTCGGTGTGTGAAGTGCATGGATCACTACCCGTCCAAGGCTTGCCAAAAACCTCCAAACCAGAAGGCAAAGTATGTAAATTGTGAAGGCTAATACCCTGCTAAATGGAGAGGATGCCTCAAATTCCAAGACGCACTGTGGATTTACATTGCATAGGGATGGGCATCACAGATTTGAAAACAACAACCGGTTGCCGCCGCTGTTCAACTGTATGTTGCCAACGAGAAGGACTTTCCGTTTTTACGACGGTGAACGACACAGTCCACGGCCACTTGGTGCACTCCAGCTGGCACCAGAGGTCAACAACCTAGCGCGACTACAACAGATACACATTCACTGTTCGATTTCTCAGAATTCATGAAAATAGTCATGAGCGTAACAGGATTTTTTAGCGACTTTCCCCGAGTACAACATTTTTAACGTCATTCAAGAGACTTTACGAAAATTTAACGAAGCACCAGATATCCTATCAAAACTATTCACATTAGCAGTTTGAGCAATGAAGATATTTGCCCCCAGTAATGGCCTGTAGGCCAACAAGGTTGGATAACCTTTCAATACGTATACTCAACACGAACGGCATTTATAATAACAAGGTGGAACTCGAGGATTTCCTAACGCGTTTAAAGGTCGACAGTTCGTTAGTTAGTTAATTAGTTAGTTAGTTACATGTCCCATAGATCATTTGAACGATTCTTTTGTCGAAATGATGTGGAACGAGTTAGTTTACAGGATATGTATACATGAGTAGCGTTATTTATTTATCGTATGATGTGTACATTGATTTACATTTATATACAATATTTTCAGGACTAAAATGTACAATCACAAGTTCGTACAATTTTACAGCTATATGTCTAGTTCTTCAATCCACTTGACTGCTTCATCCGATGTACGATGAATGTCCATTAAAGTTCCTCTGAAAGTACGATGAGGGCAGTCAGCAACAATGTGATGAATCGTCTGTGAGGGGGCACCACAGTCACAATTTGCAGAGCCAACCCATCCCCATTTGTGCAGTAGATAGCCACATCTGCCTTGTCCAGTTCGAATGCGGTTAATGATCCTCCACTGACGCCTTGGAAGATCAAATCCTTGCGTCTGCTTGGAAGGGTCCTCGACTAGATGTTTATTGGCTACTGAAGACTGATCCCACTGGAGTTTCCATGAACTGTTAATGTTGAAAGCAGATCCTTCAAGGTCGAGTGCTGTGCGCCATGGTGGTTTCCTCGATTTCAAGCGTTGGTGTGTTCCTTGTACAATATCTTGATGGATGGGGAGCTGGGGGTTCTGCTGAATGTTTTTCCACGTCTTTAGGAGAGCTTCTGATCTTCTTAGGGCTGGAGGTGGGATATTGCTTAGAACCGGCAGCCACAGCGTGTTTGTGCTCCGAATACATCCTGTGATTAATCGCATTGCCTGATTGAGTTGCACGTCTATCTTCTTAGTGTGAACACTGTTGATCCAGGTTGGGCAGCAATATTCAGCAACAGAATATGACAGAGCTAATGCTGTAGATCTCAGGACGTTAGTATTGGCTCCCCATGATGTACCAACAAGCTTCTGAAGAATATTATTTCTAGTTTTAACTTTAGCAGCCACATTTGATAAATGCTGCTTGAAAGACAGAGTTCTATCTAGTGTTAATCCCAGGTACTTTGGTGTACTACAGTATGGCAACACTTGGTCTCTGAATACAACTTCTGGTTTGTAATTTGACTGTCTGTTACGTAGGTGGAATGCAGATATAACTGTTTTCTGAGGATTTAGGTGGAGGCACCATTTCTTGAAATATTTGTCTAAGGCTTCCAGATCAGTGGATAGAATAGTTTCAGCATCAGCAAAGTTGGAGCACTGAGTCACCAGACAAATATCATCAGCATATATGAATTTCCTTGAAGATGTTTCTGGTAAGTCGTGTGTATACAAATTGAAAAGGAGGGGAGCCAGAACAGACCCTTGAGGTAAGCCGTCATTTAGTTTAAACATTCTGCTCCTATCATTATCTGAGTAGATCTGAAAGTACCTATTGCTTAGCATATTGTTGAGTAAGGCCGTGAGTTTACGACATGGGATAACACTCACAAATTTTAAAAGGAGTCCTTCTCGCCAGACAGTGTCATAGGCAGCAGATAGATCCAAAAAGGCAGCCACACTTACTGATTTCTTCTCAAACCCATTTTCAATGTGCGTAGTGAGAGATAGTACCTGATCGTTACAACTTCTCCCAGGTCTAAATCCTGCTTGCTCGATAGGAATATGATGGTTGATTGTTTCACAGATTCTGTTGTAGATCAGACGCTCAAGGAGTTTATAAGTGATACTTAAGAGTGCTATTGGACGATAGTTTTCCACTTTTGTGGGATCTTTATTTGGTTTCAGTATGGCTAATATTTTTGATTTCTTCATCAGATGTGGGATGTTTCCAGTTTGCAGGATGTTTGAACGGAAGTTGGTCAACCATTTTACTGTAGCTGGTCCACAGTGAGCCAGGAATTCTGGGTATATTCCATCATATCCAGCTGCTTTTCCAAGTTTCATACTTTTGATTGCAGCTTTAGTTTCCTCTTCTTGAAATGGAGTAGAGAATTCGGAAGACTGTAGGGCTGCTCTTTTCTTGGTGTTCAACTGTAGTTTGATATCCCTTTTGGCTTGCTTGTCCTTTATATTCTTTGTAACTGACACAAGGTGTTTAGCATAGTCATTCAAATTGATGGCATTATTTGATCTTTTTGTTGTAGGGTTTGAAGAGTCTAATTTCCTGATGATAGACCAGGCTTTTCTGCTAGAATGGGTGTAATCTAGGGACCCCACAGTTTCATGCCAGATCTTTCTTCGATTATCATCCAGGGACTGGAGGAGGCTTGTTGCATTGTCAGAGTTAGGATGGTCTTCATATTCTTTTAGTAACTCCTCACTCTCGGAACTCCAACCAGGGATATACTCTTTACGGTACCCTCTAGGAATACATCGTCTGGCTGCACCTTTGATAACCCCAACAAATCTGCTGTAGTTGTTGTACGTTGGTTTGATCCATCTGATATTGGAATCTGTTTGCTGAGTAGCGTTAACACTAATGCACACGTTATTATTTTTTATCCCACTCTGGCAGCTACACTTTTTTTTACTGGCTACCTGTTTTTAAGTAGAAATTAGTCAGTGGAATAGAAGGAGTTGTTCACGTGAAATGATTTTAAATTAAGTTTAAAACTTGCCTTGCTACCTGTCATATATTTTATGTTGTTGGGTAAATGAGCAAACAATTTGGTGGTGCATGTTGAACGCCTTCATGAGCAAATATTAGCTTTAACAGTGGGTAATAAAGGACATTTTTCCCTGTAGTGTTGTAAGTGTGGACAGTACTGTTCTTCTCTAATTGTGATCGATTGTTTATGACGAATTTCATTCGCGAATATGTGTACTGTGACGGCGTAGTTAAAACGCGTAGCTTCTTACAGAGATACCTAAATGACGTCCGTGAGTGAAGACCACATATTATTCTCTCTGCCCGCCTTTGTGTAATCAATACTTACTTCCTAAGTGACTATATATCCCCAGAAATCTATTCTGTAAGAAATTATTGGGTGGAAGTATGCAGAATATGTCAGGAGGTTGACTCGTTTGTTTCCAGGACTAGAAATTATACTTAGAGCAAAAGTAAGGAAATTGGATGATTTTTTACGCCTGGTTGGAACGACTTTGTAGAATTATGCTTGAAGTTTCATCAAACCGAAATGAACTTTTATTTTTTAGAATTTTTATAATTGTGTTATTTCAGTAAAGGATGTTGGCGCTACTTCTAGTTGCTTGAAGTTTTGTGGAATGATATTTTTAATGTATTCTCTTGCTTCTTCAACTGACACATTTAATCCTAGTCCTCCCTTAAGAGCCTTGTATGATACTCCCTTCAGTCATGTTAGTTACATGTCCCATGGATCATTTTGTATGAGAGATTGTAATGACGTGGAACGAGTCATATTTAATTATCATCGCAAATTAATTTGTATATATGGTAACACTGTGAGCATTTCTAAGTAGCTGTTTCTTTTCTTTTTCCCTTTTTTCTTTTTTTTAAAAAAAGGAAAAAGTATGCCGATGTGAATTAGTAATTCTTACCCATCGCCTTCTACACATTCCAATAATAGAAATTCTTCCATTTGGGTAAGTGACTAAAATTTTGATTGTAGGTTGTGCACACATTTTTGTGCTACAGATAACCTCAATATCGAGTGAAGACTGCCATTTTTCCTCCTGGTACTGTAATTACACTATTGGCCATTAAAATTGCTACACCACGAAGATGACGTGCTACAGACGCGAAATTTAACCGACGGGAAGACGATGCTGTGATATGCAAATGATTAGCTTTTCAGAGCATTCACACAAGGCTGGCGCCGGTGGCGACACCTACAACGTGCTGACATGAGGAAAGTTTCCAACCGATTTCCCATACACAAACAGCAGTTCAATGGCGTTGCCTGGTGAAACGTTGTTGTGATGCCTCGTGTAAGGAGGAAATATGCGTACCATCACGTTTCCGACTTTGATAAAGGTCGGATTGTAGCCTATCGCGATTGCGGTTTATCGTATCGCGACATTGCTGCTCGCGTTGGTCGAGATCCAATGACTGTTAGCAGAATATGGAATCGGTGGGTTCAGGATGGTAATACGGAACGCCGTCCTGGATCCCAACGGCCTGCTATCACTAGCAGTCGAGATGACACGCATCTTATCTGCATGGCTGTAACGGATCGTGCAGCCACGTCTCGATCCCTGAGCCAACAGATGGGGACGTTTGCAAGACAACAACCATCTGCACAAACAGTTCGACGACGTTTGCAGCAGCATGGACTATCAACTCGGAGACCATGGATGCGGTTACCGTTGACACTGCATCACACACAGGAGTACTCAACGACGAACCTGCGTGCACGAATGGCAGAACGTCATTTTTTCGGATGAATCCAAATTCTGTTTACAGCATCATGATGGTCACATCCGTGTTTGGCGACATCGTGGTGAACGCACATTGGAAGCGTGTATTCGTCATCGCCATACTGCCGTATCAAATGGCGTGATGGTATGGGGTGCCACTGGTTACACGTCTTGGTCACCTCTTGTTCGCATTGACGGCACTATGAACAGTGGACGCTACATTTCAGATGTGTTACGACTCGTGGCTGTACCTTTCATTCGATCCCTGCGAAACCCTACATTTCAGCAGGATAATGCACGACCGTATGTTGCAGGTCCTGTACGGGCCTTTCTGGATACAGAAAATTTTCGACTGCTGTCCTGGCCAGCACATTCTCCAGATCTCTCACCAATTGAAAACGTCTGGTCTATGGTGGCCGAGCAACTGGCTCGTCACAATACGCCAGTCACTACTCTTGATGAACTGTGGTATCGTGTTGAAGCTGCATGGGCAGCTGTACCTGTACACGCCATCCAAGCTCTGATTGACCCAATGCCCAGGCGTATCACGGCCATTATTACGGCCAGAGGTGGTTGTTCTGGGTACTGATCTCTCAGGATCTATGCATCCAAATTGCATGAAAATGTAATCACATGTCAGTTTTAGTATCATATATTTGTCCAATGAATACCCATTTATCATCTGCATATCTTCTTAGTGTAGCAATTTTAATGGCCAGTAGTGTATGTACTTGTTAAATGTAATTCTCATCACAAATCACGTACTCCCAACAAAGAGAATCTTTACTAACGTTAGCCATTTCTAAAACTCTAGAGATCTGTCACAAGCACTAGGTAGTTTAACATAGTTACCACATGGAAAAATAATATGTAAGGAAACTTACTTAATTTTGCACTGTCACGTGGGTCCTTCAATCATAATTCTAAACTATACTCTTTCTAGTCTGCACATAATAAACGGAATAAAGGATCGGGATTCTATACTTCCATCACGCAACCACACGGCCATCAGCGTGTTTCTACTTCTGAAGACACAACGATCAGAAATCTCGCAAGTGCCAAGCCACGCGCTGAAATCACTTACCCATCATGTTGAGACAGCATAATGACTTGAGAACGCAGTCCTACAGCCGTTCTAATAATCGTCACACTTGTAAGTGATACTTGTAAACACGTTTGAAGTCACTTCCTACTAATACACGTTCCTGCATGTAACACTTACGGAATAACCTGTTGCTACTCAGATGTTGCTTCGGACACTAGTAGCACCATCCGAAAAGCGATAGTACGGTGAAAGTATTATATTACATTAGAAAATGAACGTTTTTGCCGAACGTTCATCTACTTAACCTACCACTCAGGCAGCCCAACAGAGACTTAATCTTCGGAGAGCGCCAACACCTTAACTGGCGCCCCTTTCGCTAAACGTATTCTTCCACGCTAGTGAGTCACGGTAAACGTATCCGCCTTACAAAATGAATCAAAACAGACAAACTGAAACAGAGGAAAGTAACCGAGTAGGTAGTATCCTCTTCTTTAAATCACAATTAAAATGAATAGTTCTTAACTTGAAGGGTTTTATGTCTTTGTACGATATCTCGATCTACTGCATAGCAGCCCAGTACGTGAATTCCCCTTTGCCATAAGCGTTTCGCGCGCATTTTAGTGACGGAATGGGCTACCTGCAGGAATATCTTTCTAGATCAATCGAGACGTTTTCTGTGTTCCTGAGCAAACGCCACGCTCATATAACTTCTGGCTACGTCTCTCTCGTATTTTCCGCTCTAAGCAACTCACCGCCGTCCGTATGTAACGTCCAGTCCTCCGCCTGCCTAGTGTCATTCCACATGCTATCTCTTACTTTAATTGGAGTACGAAGTAATCAGGATATTTCGCGTCACCTTATGGTTGCCGTGAAATTCTTCTCTTTAAATTTAGACGAAGCCTTCAGGTTTTTTTGCTATTATTATCAAATGTAAGTAAAAAGAAAAATAGAGGTGGATACATTTATTCATTGCTACATAGCGTACTAGCTACGCTACACCCCACCTCCATTGTATTAAAGGATGATAATCTTTTAATTCAATAGGCAATCAATTCCGAATAATTTTGAAAAGAATAAAAGTGTACGCCTTGAACAAATATTTAGTATTTCCTACACCGAATATTTATCAGCTGAAATTTATAAACGTTCAAAAAATATAACCGTATTATTTTTGTACCATCTTACACTAATATCATATGAAAATTTACTCTTAAAACCATAAAGTGTTTATGCGACACCTTGCTTACTTAATATGACACAAAATTTTTGCATCGGAACTTTGACTTTTTCATCAGACGTTTAAGAACTCAATGAAATGCATGACTTGTGAACCATCTTGGCCAATCCTGAAAATTTTAACATATGGGAACTACGCATATATAAATAATTTAAAATGAACGAACAAATTGTGAACCACTTTGGAAACTTTTGAAAATTTATCAGTAAATAATCGGTTAAGGAAAAGAACAATTCGTGAAGCATTTGGTCAGCAAGTTAAGTATTGGCTCATTTCTAACTAATCACCCAATCAGATACCTTAGACCCTTAAAAAAATAACATATCATGGAACTGAAGATAATTGTTTTTCTCATTTCTCCCAGAAGAAAGTTAGGTAACAGCTTGTAAACCCTTTTGGCCACATTACGGTTGGAATGCAAAAAGGAGAAATTATATCAGGTAAATACTAATACCACACAGTTAATTGTACTTTAGGTTTCTCATCAGCAACAAAATCTAATTCTAAGAACTTATATGTATCCCTCCAAAATTCTCGACTAACTGTTAATGATTGATTTTTTTGTTTTTTCTTTTCCGCACATTTGTCAAATTCTAAACTACGATTGATATTCCCCTACACTATGTCATAATTGGGTATGTTTCCTAACAACTATTTAAACTTCATAAGGTCTTGTGTTTGCTGAGCTTTACTTGTGTTTCGCTACAAGCAGATACTTTTAAAAATTTATGCGCCAGGACCTGATAAATACAACACGAGTCTGTTTCACTCTCATGGTTCTCAGCCTAACAAATTATCTTATCTACTAAGGGAAGAGTTCATTCATCTCCGCAGTCCTTCACAGTTACCATACTTATAGCTAGGGGAGGAATTAATTGATCTCTGGAGTCCTTTACAGTTATATTTCTTAACTATCTGCAGTTCATTTTCCAGGTATATTTCTTAGCTACTAAGGGAGAAATTTATTCATTTTCGTAGTTCATGTTTCAAGGGCCCCTAAACCAACTAAAGTGTAAATATTTCTTATATGAAATTTTTCACTTCCCCAACATACACTTACATTTACTCTGACACTAGTTAAATCGTCGATACTTCTCATTTACAGACATTTATTCTTCATCAAATTCAAACTGTCCTTTCAGTTCTTATCATACATTTCATGAAAGTTTTTGCGCACATCCAACTTATGAATCCCACAGTCTACCATAACTATGCAATCATCTCTAAGATTAAAATTAGTTACATACTTGACCATAATATTCATATAAGCTCTTTCTTGCGCTATTCAGTTACAGGGTGATAAAAGCATTCATTGACTAACACTTCTCTTGTTCACTTACCTTGAATGTAATAGTCACAACTTTCATTTATTTGCAAAGCTCCATTGACACACGTTTGGCCTCCAGGACTTACTGAGTGAATTAAAAAAACTGTCCTTGCTAGATGAATTTTACTGGATTGCATTGGTATATGCCCCTAACTTTCCCTATCAATCAATAGCAAGGCGTTCCCATTCATAATTTTATCTGGCGATCTGTGCCTGTCTCAGATTAATTATTCCATACCTCCTTATGTCGACGATGTATTTCGCTCCAAGCCATTTCATAATTAGAGTTGATGATTTATTTCGTCTGCAAGAGCTGTTTCATCATTAGAGTTCCCTAAACAGTCCTTTCTTCCTCTATATCCTCACTTTACTCCATTAGTACTATACATTTATTTCTAAATTTTCTCTTATTCTTAGTTGTTGCTAACATCAGTCTGCTTACGTTTACGCCGTATCACCTTTTTCTTTTGGGTCATTGTACTCTGGTCTTTTACAATTTAACCTCTCTTGCTCTGGTGACTGTCATAATACATTCACTTTAAATCAAAGCAGTTCATCTCTCCTCATCAAATCATTATTTCTTACACCTCGCCTCCATTGTATTAAACCATTTTTTCTCACACCACATTTCACACATATTATTATTATTATTATTTATTTTATGGCCTTCATTGGACCACTGTAGTCAAAAATACAAAGTTCTAAACAAGTTGTTACACATGGATACAATTTGGTTCGACAATAACTTAATATATTTAGGTAATATAATTATTAGAGGCTATTCTTATATGAAAGGTGTTTTGCTCTTCTGTCTGCCCAATATTTATTCATTCTTTCAGATATTTTCTTTCTTTCTTCATCTGAGACAACTCTTCCTGTACTCCTTTTATTGATTTTCATTTGTAGTCTGGTTTGCGGGTCTTGCAGTATTCTGGTTTTCTCTGTCTTGTTTTTTAGGTCATCTACTGTAATTTGAAGTTCTTTTATATCTTCCTTAATTTCCGTGATCCATTTAATTTCGCTCTTGCTATTCCACAATTTTTGTATTATTTTTTTACTAATTCTGTTTTCTGGAATTCTCATCAGATGTCCAAAGAATGAGATGCGTTTCTTCCTGATTGTACTCATGACTGGTTCTATTTTCTTATATACTGTTTCATTTGATGCTATTCTCCAATGTCCATTTATTTTATACTGTTTATTTATACATGTCCTAATTATTCTTCTTTCTATTTTTAGTATTCTGTCAATTTCTGCTGTATTAGTTGTTTTGAAGATAGTTTCAGCTGCATACGTTATTTCTGGTTGTGTAACTGTTTTATGGTGTTTTAATTTTGCATCTATAGATAGGCTTTTTTTGTTGTATGTAGTTTTGGTAATGTAATTTGCATAGTTCCGTTTTTTATTCCATTTTGCCATGATGGCTTCTCATTTAGATTGTATGTTATTATTACGCCTAAATATTTAAATTTATCAACAATTTTGATTTCCTGTTCTCCTATTGTAATTTTGTTTGCAAGTGGTGGATCAGTTAGCATAATCTCCGTTTTCTCAAATGATATTCTAAGGCCTACTTTCTCTGCTATTTCTTGTAGTGATTTCACTTGTTGCCTGGCTTCTTGAACGGTGTTGGCTAGGAGAGCAAGATCATCAGCGAATCCCAAGCAGTTTAAGCTAATATCATCTTTTGCACTTCCAATTCTTATCCTCTTTGGATTGTCCTTGTACCATTCTCTCATTATGTATTCCAGTGCACAGTTGAAAAGTAATGGTGATAGGCAGTCACCTTGTCTTAAGCCTGTTTTTATGAGGAATGGTTCCGAAATTTCTCCTCTAAACTTCACTTTTGATTTGGTGTTAGTTAGAGTGAGTTGTATTATTTTAACTAGTTTTGGATGGAGTCCTATATTTCTTAATATTTTTAATACTGAAGGTTTGTGGAGACAGTCATATGCCTTCTTAAAATCTACAAATGTTATTGCCAGAGGTTTGTTCCGTTTCTTGTAGTATGCCATAATCAATTTTAAACTAATTATCTGCTCTGCACAGCTTCTCCATGGTCTGAAACCTCCCTGATATTCCCCTTACTCCTGTTCTAATTGCTCCTTGATTCTTTCAAATAGGATCTTGGATAGAATTTTATATGTGCAATCTAGGAGATAGATTCCTCTGTAGTTTTCTGGGTTGCTCTTATCTCCCTTTTTGTGTAGTGGGTGGATGATAGCTGTGGTCCAATGTTCGGGAAATTGTTCTGTTACCCAAATTTTTGTTAGAGCCATGTGTAAGGAGGTCTTGACTGTGTCACTTGCATATTTCCACATTTCAACAAAAACCTGATCTTCTCCACATGCCTTATAATTTTTTTGTTCTTCAAGAATTTCTTCTACTTCTTGGAAAGTTGGAGGGTCTTGTTTGTTAGGTTTGGTTTTTATTGGGGTATTTATGTTGATTTGTAAGGGTTCTTTGGGTTCCTCGCAATTCAGAAGTTTGTAAAATGCTTTTGCCATGCTTTCTGCATTTTCCTTGTTACTGTGTGTCATTATTCCATCTTCATCTTTCAGTATTAGTGTAGGGGCCTCATATTGTTGTAGTTGTTTCCCAAAGATTTTGTAGTAGTTCCTGGAGTTGGTTTTATGATAATTACCTTCTATAGACTTTATAATATCTTTATGAAATCCTCTCTTGATTCTTCTAATATTTTGAGTGAATTTTTTTCTTTCATTTTTTAGGTTGATGGCATTTTCTTCAGTTTTATGTGTTTGAAACTTTAACCATGCTTGGTGTCTATCTTCATGGAATTTATCACATTCTGATGTCCACCATGCCTGTTTCCTTCGTGGGGTCAAGGGAGATAGATTCTCTGCTTCTTTTTTAAAATTAGGCACTAGTTGTTCTAGATCATCTGTTAATTTGATGGTTTGTGTTATTTGTTGGCACTTATTATTTTTAATTAGCTGATGTGGGTCAAACCTCCTTTTTATTTTATTAGTTTTTCCGGTCCTCTTCTTTAACGGTGTGAATTTGATTTTAATTTTAACCATATAATGGTCTGAGCCTGTGTCTACTCCTCTCAGTACTTTAACATTGTGGATCTCCTTATGAAAATTTTTGTCCATACAGACATGGTCTAGCTGCCACTCGCCCTTCCTCCAGTCTGGATGTTTCCATGTTTTAAGTTTACTTGGCTTCCTCTTAAAGTATGTTGATTTAGATATAAGGTTGTGTTCTCTGCAGAGTTCTACATGTCTTTGACCGTTTTTGTTTGTAAATTTATGTGGACTCCATTTTCCAATTATATCTTTATATTTCCTTTCTTTTCCCAACTGAGCATTGAAATCTCCCAATAAGATTTTTACATTCTTTTTATTTACTCTATTCACAGTTTGTTTTAGAAGGTCCCAAAATTTATCTACCTCTTCCTTTGTTTTTGTTAGACAATTTTTTTCATTTGTTGGGGCATGAGCATTTATTATTGTATAGGTTTTATTCAGTGTTTTAAAGCTTAGAGCCGCAATTCTTGGTGGTACTGCTTGGAAATCCGTTACTGAATCTATTATTTTTATGTTTACTAAAAACCCTGTTCCAAACTGGTGACATTGTTTCATTGCCCTCGGTCCTGGTTTCCCATTATAAATTCTGTATCCTTGTGATTCGAATGGGTCCCTGTTATTAAAATTTTTTGTTTATTTAGTTCATCTGTGAGCTCCTTGAGTTTTCCGGTCTGAAGTAGTGAGTTTATGTTGTGTGTTGCTATATAATTTATTTGCTCATGTTTAATCTTCTTTTTGTGTTTTAGTGTGCATTTGGATGGTTGCAAACGCTCCGATTCGTTGCTGTCTTCTAGTTGACTACCCACCGAATCTGATGTAGCCTTTTCCTGCCTTTTTGAGCAGGACGGTGGAATTTTTTTTCCTAAAAGACCTTTCCATTTTTGACTGTCGAAGGTTGTCAACCTTAGTTGGAGCAAGCTCCGATTTACAACTCCGGTTGTTAACCGCAGAGAGTGTGTTTGGTCCGCGAGAGCTATTTTATTTCACTCAAGTCCGCCAGTAAACCGGTGAGGACTTCCCTATCCGCCACCTGGGACGCGCCACGTAGGAGTATCACCTCTCCTCCTACTATGACAGCACAGTAGGTTATACTAGGATAACTTTACATAGGTATATTAAATACCTGAAACTTCTATATTCTGACCAACCTCAACCAAGAAAAACGCACCTACTGTTACCGTTCACATGCCACGAAAGTACTGCTTCTTGACCTACTAATCTCCTACGTACCTGATTGTTGTAATACAGAATTATGAATCTGCTGCTGTAGCACAGCAGTACTCTGGTTATGGGGTAAGAGTAGAAGAGTGGGAGACGAATGGTCGTGACGGGTGAAGAAAACCATCTAACAGCTGGGACAAATGGCAGCCAAACCATGTATCAGTCACGGATCGATCGATCCTCTACGTATTTATTGCTGTAAACTGAAGTACGAAATCCCTGCTACTTCGTAGCAGTACTATAGTTATGGGGTAATGGTAGAACAGTGGGGAAGAACAATGGTTACGATGGACGAAGAAAACTATTCGACAGCTTGCGATGCACGGCCGCCATACTTTGTATGTCACAGAAAAACTGATACCTTTCTTATTTAATTCTTGCTACTTTAACTCCACGATGTTCCTAGTACCAAATATATTTTTATATCTCGGATAAATTAAACGAAAAACGTTTTCATGGAGGCATGTTCCACTGTGAAGGGACAGTCACCTACTAGACGAAACTTTTTAATTTTATTGCAAATCTTCTTTGATCCCTATTTTGTCTTCATTAAGACAACAACACCTTTCTTAGGTATTGCAGCCTTAGCTCTTCCATTAGGCCTTGTCTTCCTCTCTTGGGCCTTCTTTTCGCTCTACCCATAGCTGATACTTCTGTTTCACCTTTCCTCAACACTTGCATCATAGGGAAATCCGCATCCTCTGCGATGATATTGGTCGGCTTTTGTCCCAGCATTAATTTATAGGGCCCGAATCCCATTGCGTCATGCCACAAGTTATTGATCATCCCTTCAAAATCAGATACGAAGTTTTTACAGGCTGAGTTTTTCTGATGGAAGAGAGTGCGGCAGAATCGATTCATCTTCGTCATAACTCTTTCACTAGGGTTACCCTGAGGAAAATGTTATACTCACGTGCTCTACTCTTTCAGGTTCCAGGAATCACTTGAAAACTTCGCTGACAAACTAAGGACCATTTTGGAGACAAAACAACTCTTGGCTTACCAAACGTTTCGAAGAAAAACTGTAGCTTCTCCTTGTTCTAATTTCGACTTTCTGGACAAAGCACAATGAAGTTCTCTTAGCATTAGCGTAGCTTATTTCTATTTGAAACTGCTAATTTAGATGCTTCTGACGACAGCATTTTACGAAGCTGAAGGCTTTCTGTCAGTTAGCATTACATTTTTGTTCCCCAAAAAGTATCCTTCAAACTGTAGGAACCCAAATACGACGGCCAAGGCTTTCTGTTCAGCTACACAATAATTATACTCAGCTGCTTTAAAGGTTCTGCTGGCAAAAGCCATAGTATGGTGACCACTCGGACCTTCCTCTTCTCCTTCCTGAAAAATCTCCTCACCAATTCCATGACGACATGCATCAGTTGACATAAGAAATTGTTTCCTACAATCTGAGTGGTACAATATTCTGTAGCTGGATAATTCTGTTTTCAACTGCTGGAAGGCTTCCTCAACTCTTCCGTCCATACTCTTACTCTTGAGTAAATGCTTTAAGCATGGTGTATTAAACGCTTGCTTCAAAACAAATTTACTGTAAAATCTGAATAAACCAAACATGGATCTTAATTGCTTCTTATTCTTAGTGTTGGGGAACTGTTGTATGGCTTCTAGTTTAGCTTCCTCTGACCTCATACCCTGATCATTAATAATGTGCCCTAAGAACTCTATTTCCGTTTTGATAAACTCTGTGTTGCTCAGCATTAATTTCATTCCCCCTTTTAACATACCACTCAATAGTACGGTTAATAATTTTCAATTCTCTTTGCCGGCCGGTGTGGCCGTGCGGTTCTAGACGCTTCAGTCTGGAACCGCTTGACCGCTACGGTCGCAGGTTCGAATCCTGCCTCGGGCATGGATGTGTGTGATGTGCTTAGGTTAGTTAGGTTTAAGTAGTTCTAAGTTCTAGGGGACTGATGATTACAGATGTTGAGTCCCATAGTGCTCAGAGCCATTTGAACCATTTGAACCAATTCTCTTCCCACGTGGGAGTCGCTACACGAATATCGTGCACATAGACCGCCAATCGTTCCATTTGATCAGGATCCAAAACCTATCTCATGGCCCTAACAACCGCATATATAGCAGTATTAAGCCCAAATGGCGCTACTCAAAATGTTAATAAGTACCCTCGTGTAGAAATGCTGTGCATTTGCTAGACTCAAGAGCCAGTCTTAAACTCCAATCCATGTGGCATCCAACGACGATAGAAATTTAGCACTACGAAACTTTTGAAACAACAGATCCCCTTCCACTGTTCGTCACTGTCTCCTTCTACTATGTCACAGAGCTTCCTTGCGTCTAAAACTAAGCGTACACTTCCATCTCGTTTAGAAACAATTACAAATGGATTGATGTACTCAACCCTAGCTTGCTCAATACCTACCCAAAATAATATCCTGTCTAATTCTCTGCTTACTGCTTTTCTCTTTGCATGAAGAAAAACGAATACCTTTGCCACAAATTTGTCACGTGGCTTTATAGTTAATCGTCATTCAAAGTCCTTAACCTGCCCTGGGGGCGGAACCGCACAATAACCCTGGGTTCAGTGTGGGGCGGCGATGGGGTGAGTGGACGGCTGTAGCCTGTTGTGTGGTTGTGAACCACTGAGGGCTGTGGCGGGGTCGAAGATTCTCCGTCTTTTCCACGTCCCCAGTTCCATACAATACAATACAATGTAGAACTACTTGTCGAATGCGCCCTCGACCTCACACGTTGCAGGATGTTATTTGTCATACAGACATGGAAAACATAAATTGAAACTTCATGCAAATACACGTGATTTTTTTTCATTATGTTACGCCTCAAATTTCACACAAATTAAATAAAGAAACCAATGATACAAAAAATATATATTACGAAATTTATGTGTCGTCCCCGACCCTCTTGCCATGCGTGATCATTAATCAATAGACCACAAGGAATTCTTGCTACCGGCACCTTTGCACAGACACATTGTTGACATAATAAACGCGTAGAACTTCTCTTCCGATTTTCTCGGTATTGCCAGAGTAGAGCACTTTACTTCTTTCACATTACGTTGTTTTAATGGCCTACTAAAGGGGTACAAAGTCTGAAGTAAATCCGTGATCCCAACGTCGTGGCCTCCCCTTGTGAGTACGACTACATTGCCAGTACAATTGCCTGCTTCACTCATGGACTGTGCACGATTTCGTGGGACCTTAGAAATCTGTCTTGTCTCTAGGCGATCCTGCACTGAGACATTCCGTACTTTTAACTACATGCCATGTGCAGAACTGTCATTAAAATTGTAATTACGCACGGGCAGTTGCCAGTGAGGTCCGCGGCCACGCTCTGTGCGTCCTGCATGCGAGCATCCTGTTTACCTGCCTAGCTGACTCCCACGACGGCTGCCGATCTCGTAGGCTGCTGTTCTGCATCTGTAAACGCTCTACCCGAATAGCCGGCCGGAGTGGCCCTAGTGGTTCTGGGCGCTACAGTCTGGAACCGCTCGACCATTACGGTCGCAGGTTCGAATGCTGCCTAGGGCATGGATGTGTGTGATGTCCTTAGGTTAGTTAGGTTTACGTAGTTCTAAGTTCTAGGGGATTGATGACCTCAGAAGTTAAGTCACATAGTGCTCAGAGCCATTTGAACCATTTTCTACCCGAACTAGGTAACGCAGATGATTCTCATACCTGTCTCGCGGTGATAACAGCATAGCTTCTTGCACGGCATGAGGCGGAAGTCGCTCCAAATTACAACTGAACTGCTTGACATCCGTGCCAGTCTCTATTAACTTTACTTTTTCCCACCGATGTTCACAGAAAGAAACCGATGACCCTTACCTTGACTAATAAGGCTCTACGTTAAATAAATCTCTAACCAATTATTCCTGGAGATTTTCTAATTCAGTACTTCTGCAAAAACTTCTCCTGAAATACCTCTACAGATTTACAAGCATTTGTGACACCGTTCGCCTGTAGAACGGCATCTTCCCGCAATAATAAAGGATATTTGCTCATCTACTACCCAAGATTTTGGCAAAATATTATCAAATATTTGAATGAATACTTTTGGGTGCAAGTTTCCCTTAGGAACAAAATAATGAAATTTACAACATCTAATTAGTGTCACATCTGCGGATCCAGAAGTTGAACTTTGCCCAACCCTACGAGAGAGTCTACTATTTTCCTCAGAGAAATCCGAGATTTGTTGCTCTACCATTACGTTGTGAGCAATCTGTGTGATCTGAAACGATTCCCGGGTGTGGCGTTCTTCTCCAAACATGCGATTTATTTCAGACATTGCCACCTTAAGCATTTCAGTATTTCCTTTTGACACTTAAGTATGCAAAGTAACTAATTTACCCTCAACAGCCTGCTCATGTGCAACCTGTTCAGATATAACTAATTGTTGAAATTCATCACATTCTTTTTTATGCGTATCGAAACCTTTCAGTTGTAAGCAACTGTTCACATTCATTACGAACCACTTTCATCCCTCCTCGCAATTTCTCCCCTGTATCGGTAAATTCTGACTCCCATTCTTTTTCCATTTGTTTAGGATGTTCCGTAAAACTTTTATCTAATTCGATTCTTAAATAAACCGTTTCAATGACAAGTTTGCTTTCTTCCTTCTTCAACTCTGTTTTTACCGAGACTTTTACAGGTTCCACTTTTGAATCTACATTTCAATTTACAGATTTCTGACTCTGCACTGGACTTTACAACACTTCTTTGAGTGCTCATCGTACTCAAAAATGACATAATCTGGGTATTTCCATACCCAGAAAGAATCTGTTCCTAGTACTTTCAGCATGAAAATGGGCTGAAGCATCTATTGTCCATTACTCAATTTCTTGCTTCCTAATCTGTACACTGTGGTGACTAAAGTGATGGGTTAGCGATAAGCACATATACAGATGGCGGTAGTAATGCGTACGAAGATGTAGACGGGCAGTGCATTGAAGGGGCTGTCCTTTCTAGTCAGGTGATTCATGTGGAAAGGTTCCTGACGTGATTATGGCCGTACGACGGGAATTAAAAAGTCTTTGTGCGCGGAATAGTAGTCAGGCTAGATGCATAGAATATTTCATTTCGTAAATCGTTCGGGAATTCAGTATCCCGATAATACCAAATATCACGCATTACCTCTCACCACAGACAACGCAGTGGCCGACGGCCCTCACTTAACGACAGAGAGCAACGGTGTTTGCGTAGAGTTGTCAGTGCTAACAGACAAGCAACACTGCGTGAAATAATCGCAGAAGTCAATGCTGTGAACGTATTCGTTAGGACAGTGCGACGAAATTTGGCTTTAATAGATTATGGGAGCAGACGACCGACGGCAGTGCCTTTACTAACAGCGCGACGTCACCTGCAGTGCTTCTCCTGGGCTCGTGAACATATCGGCTGGACCCTGGACTACTGGAAAATCGTGGCCTGGTATGATGAGTCTCGATTTCAGTTGACACGAGCTGATGGTAGGTTTCGAGTGTGGCGCAGACTTCCATGAAGTTGTGGAGCCAAGTTGTCAACAAGGCACTGTGCAAACTGGTGGTGGCTCCATAATGGATCGGGGTGTGTTTACATGGACTGGGTTGGGTCCTCTGATCCACCTGAACCAATCATTGACGAAATGGCTATTCGGCAACTTGGAGACCTTTTGCAGCCACTCGTGGACTTCCTGTCCTCAAACGACGATGGAATTTTTTCGGAGGACAATGTTCAGTGACACTGGGCCATAGCTGTTCACGATAGGTTTGAAGAACATTCTGGACAATTCGAACGAATGATTTCGCCATCCATCGAAGGTTTATGGGACACAATCGACAGGTGATTTCGCGTACAAAATCCTGGACCGGCAACGCTTTCGCAATTATGGACGGCTACAGAGGCAGCATGGCTCAATATCTCTGCACAGGACTTCCAATGACTTGTTGAGTCCATGCAACGTCCAGTTGGTGCACTACACCAGGCAAAGGGAGGTTCGACTCGATATGCGGAGGTATCCCATGACTTTTGTCACCTTAGTGTATATTGGGGTCTACTAAATATACACTCTCCATTTAACCGGCTGTAGCGCCCACACTACTATCAAGCGGCCCTTGTTTACTCTTAATATTGCTATCATAAAACTACTGGAGGATTCACTCATCATGAGGTGGAAACATACGCTTCTCTACTTGCTCAGCCATTTCTTTTTGTTCATTACTTAAGGCACTTCACAGCAAACAAAACAGTTGTCTATCACTTAGCTTTTTGTTGAGTCGTCTCGCAGCGATGTCGTCGTGTTGGCGCGCGCAGCTCGCCCCACTCGACGTATTCCGTGACTCAGCCGGCTGACTGCTCCGCTGGTGCTTTCCGGCCGTGACTCTAGCGAAGAACTGCTGACCGTGTGTTTCCGCGTCGAACTCTCGTGGCTCTTGTGCCCCGCCTTCTGCTGGTCGCCGCTGACGTACTCCGCTCTCGACGCTCGATCGATCTTTTGGCGCTGTCGGCTGCTGCTCAGTATCCTTTCACACTATAGGATAATGATTCAACGTATTGTCTCGCACTGCCGAATTCTGATGTATCTCTTTGCTGATTCCTAATAATTACTGATAACTTTTTTCTGGCTGACGTTAACCTACTTTCTCGCATTTGATTATGCAATATGGGCTCTACTTTCTGGAAACTGGTTTCTCGACCCAGATCCATTATTTAGCAAGTTATTTGACATACAGTCGTAGCATTTTTGAGCGTTTTCCCAGAAGAATGCATCATTTGGAAACTTAGCTGGCACAGTGGAGGATTATAAAATCTACTAATCAAAGCCCTTTGGCTATCTCGGTAACTGGTAGAATGATAATTGCAATTTTAGAATCTAAACGTAGATCTGTTTGAATCGAATCTGTTGGATGCTAGTGACCAGTTATTTGAGTACAAAGGCGACGCTTTCCTCATTAACCATGGTTGGCAGCATACAAACGACCATCTCATGTTTCTGAAAAAGTGCTCTGCGATCTGAAATGTCCGATAATCAATGACGTCATGGCTGTTGAAAGATTCGAGTCCTACCATTCTATCGACTTTATTAGAATAATATATTAATACCTTCAGCTGCTGATGGGCGTATGTATATATATCAATGGGGACAGGTGAAAATGTGTGCGCTGACCAGGACTCGAATCCGGATCTCCTGCTTACATGGTAGACGCTCTATCCATCTGAGCCAGCGCGGGCACAGAGGATAGTGCGACTGCAGGGACTATCTCGTGGACGCCTCCCGCGAGACCCACATTCGCACCTTATATGTCCACACACAGCATTCGTAGTGTCACTACCCAACACACTCATTACCCGTGGAAGACATTCTTACTAAGTCCCGTAAGAGTTCGGGTAATATGTATGCACTCGCACAGAAGAAGAAGGTCATGGCCGGTATTGCCAGAAGTATGTACTTATATGGATATGGTGTCTGTTCTTTCGGACATGCACACATATTACTCGAACTCTTACGGGACTTGGTAAGAATGTCTTCCACGAGTAATGAGTGTGTTGGATCGGGACACTATGAATGTAGTGTGTGGACATACAAGGTGCGAATGTGGGTTTCGCGGGAGGCGTGCACGAGATAGTCCCTGCAGTCGCACTTTTTCTCTGTGCCTTTGGTGGCTCATATGGATAGAGCGTCTGCCATGTAAGCAGGAGATCCCGGATTCGAGGCCGGCCGCGGTGGTCGAGCGGTTCAAGGCGCTTCAGTCCGGAACCGCGCGACTGCAACGGTCGCAGGTTCGAATCCTGCCTCAGGCCTGGGTGTGTGTGATGTCCTTAGGTTGGTTAGGTTTAAGTAGTTCTAAGTTCTAGGGGACTGATGACCGCAGATGTTAAGTCCCATAGTGCTCAGAGCCATTTTGAACCGGATTCGAGTCCCGGTTAGGGCACAAATTTTCACCTGTTCCCGTTGATATATATCAACGCCCGTCAGCAGCTTAAGGTTTTAATACATAATTCTGATTTCGTTCTAGTCGGTTGCAGGTCATCAATGGTGTCTCTTCTTTCGGATATGTCCGAAAGAACAGACACTATACCCATATAAGTTATCGACTTGAGGTCCTCGAACGAGGGCTACGGTTACCCAGCCATTACCTTGCTGATTAGCGTCATTGTTGCAAAGGGTAAAGTTCAAAACTCCACCACAAAAAACTGATGGACCATGAAGGACGACTTGGACGACTACATAGTTCTCGGTATTAATAATAATATTGTTATTGACTTTTACATCTTCTCCTATAATAACGTGGCATCTTCTGTGTGAGCGATCGATGCTGCTGCACGTGCTCCTGCACGAAGACTGACGCCTTCTTAACAAAATCATAACTTATATAGACAAACCTGTTACATCCTTGAGGCCCGGTCCGCGATGTACGACTACCGGTTCTCGGCTGACACAAGCGGTCAGAAATTTTCAAAGTCCATCGTCTGGGTGTTATCCCGTACGCGTGATGTAGCCACTTTAGCAGCACGCGTCCCTGGTGGCTTGTTTGGAAACACAGAGCGATAAGCGGTTGCGTAATCACTGAGGTCAACGCTCACACAGAATGCATTACGCACAGTAATTAAGAAAGAATTGTTATTTTTTTACTAAGGATGAAGGAAAGGAAAGAATTTGGATCAAATGGTTCAAATGGCTCTGAGCACTATGGGACTTAACATCTGAGGTCATCAGTCCCCTAGAACTTAGAACTACTTAAACCTAACTAACCTAAGGACATCACACACATCGATGCCCGAGGCAGGATACGAACCTGCGACCGTAGCCGTCACGCAGTTCCAGACTGAAGCGCCTAGAACCGCTCGGCCACACCAGCCGGCGGAAAGAATTTATTAATTTCTATAATAGCGAGTGAGATCACCCGCGAGTTTATTTTTTTACAGTTGTCGACACCTTTAACCCACACTGACACAGATTCAGATTCATTTATTTTACGATGATTCCTGGTCCTCAGAACCATACCTGTCGTCTATGCCTTTGGTTCTGGCAGGACACGAATCTTTCAACAGCCGTGACGTCATTGCTTGTCGGACATTTCAGATCGCAGAGGTCTATAGTAGAGATATGGGTAAATCATATTTCCTGTCGTCTATGCCTTTGGTTCTGAGGACCAGGAATCATCGTAAAATAAATGAATCTGAATCCGTGTCAGTGTGGGTTAAAGGTGTTGACAACAGTAAAAAAATTAAACTCGTGGGTGATCTCACTCACTATTATAGAAATTAATAAATTCTTTCCTTCCCTTTATCCTTACTGAAAAAACCTACGCAATTCTTACTTAATTACTGTGCGTGTTGAATCAGCCACATGGGATGCACTCTGTGTGAGCGTTGATCTCAGTGATTACGGAACCGGCTATCGCTCTGTGTTTACAAACAAGCCATCGGGGCGCCACCGCTATTTCACCCATCTCGTCGAAAAGGCACTCAAGGGTAGCAATGCTAATCTGCCTTCGTAGGTACACACTGCAATTAGCTAAATCATAATTATACTGAGGTGGCCTGGGAAGTATGATTGGTTAGCCTTGAATAAAAATAACAGAACCATGGTTGAAGACGAGAGCACACGAAAGACGGTGGTATCAGACGAATGTCTTCCCTTACGTGCCTTGCATGATACCTCCATCAGTCATGTTAAATACAATTCTTCTCACAAATTATGTTCTATGAATAGAATCTTTACTCGCGTTAGCCATTTCTAGTACTCCAGAAAGCAACCTCAAGAATTTGGTGCTTTAACAAAATTACCACACGGAAAAATAATATGTAAAGACACTTTCACATGCATTAATCACTTTTGCACTGCCACATAGGTCCTTCAATAATGATTGTAAACTGTACTCTTTTTCTTACGCACATAACAAACGGAAAAAAGGATCGGGAGTCTATACTTCTCTCACGCGACCAGTCAGCCATCTGCGTGTTTAAACGTTTGAAGACGCAACCATCAGAAATTTCGCAAGTGACAACCCATGCGCCGAAATCATTTACCCATCATGTTGAGACAGCGGTAGTTTTAATAACTATCATAGTTGTAAATGATATACACATTCGAAGTCACTTCCTACACATTCACGCGACTGCATGTAATATTTTCGAAATAACAAGTCGCTCCGCCGGCCGCGGTGGCCGAGCGGTTCTAGGCGCTTCAGTCTGGAACTGCGCGACCGCTACGGTCGCAGGTTCGAATCCTGCATGGATGTGTGTGAAGTCCTTAGGTTAGTTAGGTTTAAGTAGTTCTTAGTTCTCGGGGACTGATGACCTCAGATGTTAGGTCCCATAGTGCTCAGAGCCATTTGAACCATTTGAACAAGTCGCTACTCAATGTTTCAGACACTCGCAACAGCGTCCGAAGAGCGATAGTACTCTGAAAGTACTATGTTACATTACAAAATGAACATTTTTGCAGAGCGTTCATCTACGTGACTTACCACTCAGGCAGCCCTTTAGCGACTTAATCTTCCGAGCGCGCAAACACCTTATTTGGCCCCCCTTTCGCTGAACACATGCTTCCACGCTCGTGAGTCACAACAGATAACGGCTTTGAAAATGAAAAATGAATGAAAACACACGAACTGCAATAGAGGAATCTGACCAATTAGGTATTGTCTTCAATTACCGTCTTTAGGTCACAGTTGAAACAAATGGGTCTAACCCGATGGATTTTATGTCTTTGTGTGATATCTAGATCCGTTGCATAGCAGACCAGTACGGGGATTTCCCTTTGGCATTGCCGTTCGGCTCGGCTTTAAGTTGACCGAAAGTTCTATCTACGCGAAGAGCCTTCTAGAGCTTTTGAGGCCCTTTCCGTGCTCCTACGCTAACGACACGCCCATATAACTTCCGACTACTTCGCTCTCGCCTTCCGCCTCTAAGCAACTCACCGTTTTCTATATGTAACGTCCAGTCTCCGCCTGCCTAGTGTCATTTCCCATGTTCCCTCTTATTTTAATTGAGGTACAAAGTAAACAGTTTATTTTGCTTCGCTTTATCGTGGTGTGAAATTTTGCTCCTCAAATGTAGGTGAAGTCTTTAGTTATTACTATTATTGTCAAATGCAAGTAAAAAGAAAACTTGGTGATATGTTTGTACATTACTATGTAACCGAGCGAGATGGCGCAGTGGTTAGCCCACTGGACTCGCATTTGGGAGGACGACGGTTCAATCCCGTCTCCAGCCATCCTGATTTAGGTTTTCCGTGATTTCCCTAAATCGTTTCGGGCAAATACCAGGACGGTTCCTTTGAAAGGGCACGGCCGAATTCCTTCCCAATCCTTCCCTAACCCGAGCTTGCGCTCCGTCTCTAATGACCTCGTTGCCGACGGGACGTTAAACACTAACCACCACCACCACCATTACTATGTAACGTAGCTGCTACGTTACACACTGGGGCTCGTGTTTCAACCCTACGTCAGCATACCAGTACCGACGCCTAAGGGAAGTCATGTCATTAACACAGTTAACAACGCAAATTCTGCAGCACACAGTCTGAGCATCATTCCTGTAAAGTTAGATACTCATGCGGTAAATCGTTTTCTTCTATAGTGGGTCAGTTAGCGAAAGTCTAATTATAGCCACCCATTATTGGCCCACCAATGTTTCCACAGGCTGGCACCCATTGTCACGTAGGGCAGGGAGGACCCCAATGGCGGGCCAGGCCGTATTGTAAACCCTTCGGCGTTACTACAGGCTGACTTGCCACATATTTGCACTGTGGCAGCGGTGTCAGACCTACACGTGTGGTAACTTTACGTACGGCATGGCCTGGGCACTGCTCTTGCTGTATCAGCTCTGATGCTTCTTGCCAACGAAACCCTTGGCTGGCCTCTCTCTGTCATGTTTCGCTAACGCCTCTTGCATCAAGCGGTGAGGACGTTTCTCGTTAACCCAGCTTCGCCCAGCCGTAGCGCAACACCAAAGCAAATATAACGCCTGTAAATAACTGTGCACGAAGTAAATTGATATTATTACTGTTGTGTACATAGTTCCGCGTAGTCAGCGCATACACAACTTTCCCACTAGAGCGCGCCCCGCTAAGCACAACAGCGCAGGCGCAGCGCTCGTCCGTCTCCGCTCTATGAGATGGCGCTGCCATAAAGACGGACCAAATTCTGCTTCCGCCGATCCGCGTATTAATATGTAACGCAGCCAATGAGATTGTTGCTGACGTAGAACCTTTTTTCCTCGCGGATCACACTCGCGCAGTGATACATGAACGCGCGAGGTATTATAACGAGTGTACAGACCTCCGATTAGTCAGTCTGCATTTGTCTACATTTGTCTGTACCGGTCTATAGTCAAGTTTCAGTCTGCGCCTAATAAGATTACCGTATTCCTGTACATAGCCATGAAGATAAATGTATAGACACTTTTGTCAAGTATCAGAGATATATGTGAGAATAAGATTAACGTACCAATACCGAAGGAACTTCAGATCGTTAATTGTAAATAGCATCCAGAACCAAGTTAATTAATTTTTATGCTTGTTATTATTTTAATAAATTTGTGTGAAAATTAATCAAGTTCTGTTTAAAGTTGGTCACCGTCAATCTGCTACTCTAAGCGTGCAAGTGGCATTTCTATTGTCTGACCTAACGGCAGAAGATAAACAGGCCACGATAAGACCACGAGACATATTGCTGACACTCGCCTACTTCGTTAGAGCGTCAAGTCAAATAATCTGATGATGTGTGTACTGAAGGTCTTACAGTACGCACACCACAACTACTAACCACAGAACTTGAAGTCTGCGAAGCTGTACAAAACTTAAAAATTAACAGGCGTAGACGAAGTACCAGAATGTGTGTTGAAAGAATCTTCAGAGCTTACAATCCCTTTTGACAGACATGATTACTGAGTCATTCGCATAAAGGGAGTTTCCTGACAGATCTTTGTGCCTAATGCCGTGAGCCGGGGGCAGCCACAGCAGTGCGTCATTACTGATGTCATGGTCAGGCCTAGTGGTGAAAGATTAATCCGTCACTAAGCGCATGACAGTCAACGTGTTAAAACAGCCAAACGTTGTCCTGCTACTACAATGAAAAAAAATGATAGAATCAGTTATGAAAGACACATTAACAAATTACATGAAGAAATATAACGATCTAAGTGAATGACAGTCTGGATTCTGAAGTGAGAGACCTCCGGAATCTGCCACGGAAAGATTCACAAAACTGGTACTAGATGCACTTGACAAGGATGTGCATGTCGCAGTCATATTATTAAATCTGTCTTGTACCGTTGACCATAAGATTCTACTACATAAGCTAGAGCCATTAGGAATAGGAGGTGAACCTAATGAGTGATTCCACTCATACCGAGAAAACAGGGTACAAAATGTGGTAAAAACACAAACTTCGAATAAAGCACTCTTTGTGAAACACTTATCAGGGATGAGATACATTAATATACGTTGATATATTAGTTCCTCAGGGTAGCATATTATGTACGACCAATGCTGTTCTTGATAAACGTTAAGGACTTCCCAGTAATGTTAGTTATGGGGACAAATACTCTTTACTGACAGCAATATTTCAGTCAGTTAGATAAAAAGAGAACTCCTTGCAGAGAACGAAAATAAAACTCTCAAGCAAACTTACAACTGGTCACATTACAATAAAGTTACATCGAACATAAACTAAGCCAGTACTATGAATTTCAGTCTGAAGAGGCAAAATTACACCGTTAAACCAAATATAGACGGTACCTCTTAACAAACACGAGGTTTCTATTAATGAATTTTGATCTGATAGAAAATGCAACAGAAGTACACTGAAACCATAGAAACTGGTATAGGCATTCGTATTCAAGTACAGAGGTATACAGTATAAACAGGCAGAATACGGCGCTGCGGTCGGTATCGCCTATATGAGACAAGTGTCTGGCGCACTTGTTAGATAGGTTACTGTTAGTACAATGGCAGGTTATGAAGATTTCAGTGAGTTTGAACGTGGTGTTATAGTCGGTGCACGAGCGATGGTTCACAGCATCTCCGAGGCAGCGATGAAGTGGGGATTTTCCCGTACGACCATTTCACGAGCGTACCGTGAATATCGGGAATCCAGTAAAACATCAAATCTCTAACATCGCTGCGGCCGGGAAAAGATCCTGCAAGGACGGTACCAAAGACGACTAAAGAGAATCGTTCAACGTGACAGAAGGGCAACCCTTCCGCAAATGGCTGCAGATTTCAGTGCTGGGTCATAAATGTCAGCGTGCGAACCTTTCAACGAAACATCATCGATATCGGCTTTCGGAGCCGTAGGCCCACTCGTGTATCCTTGACGACTGCACGACACAAAGCTTTACTCCTCTCCTAGGCCCGTCAACACCGACATTGGAGTGCTGATAACTGGAAACATGTTGCCTGGTCGGGCGAGTCTCGTATCAAATGTTCAAATGTGTGTGAACTCCTAAGAGACCATGCTGCAGAGGTCATCGGTACCTAGGTTTACACATTACTGAAACTAACTTAAACTAACTTACGCTAAGAGCAACACACACACTCATGCCAGCGGGGGACTCGAACCTCCTGCGGGAGGGGCCACGCAATCCGTGACATGTCACGTCAAACCGCGCGGCCACTCCGCCCGGCCCAAATTTGAATCGAGCGGATGGACGTGTACGTGTATGGACACAACCTCATGAATCCATGTTACCAGGAGACTATTCAAGCTGGTGGAGGCGCTGTAATGGTGTGGGGCGTGTGCAGTTGGGATGATATGGGACCCCTGATACGTCTAGATACGACACTGACAGGTGATGCGTACGTAAGCATCCTGTCTGTTAACCTGCATCCATTCACGTCCATTGTGCATTCCGACGGACTTGGGCAATTCAAGCAGGACAATGCGAGACCCCAAATGTCCAGAATTGCTGCAGATTGGCTCCAGGAACACTCTTCTGAGTTTAAACACTTCCGCTGGCCATCAAACACCTTAGACATGAACATTATTGAGCATATATGGCATGCTTTGCGACCTGCTGTTCAGAAGAGATCTCCACCCTCTCGTACTCTTACGGATTTATGGACAGCTCTGCAGGATTCATGGTGTCAGTTCCCTCCATCACTACTTCAGACATTAGTCGAGTCCATGCCACGTCGTGTTGCGGGACTTCTGCGTGCTCGCGAGGGCCCTACGCGATATTAGCCACGTGTACCAGTTTCTGTCTCTTCAGCGCAGGTGATAATAATAATAATAATAATAATAATAATAATAATAATAATAATAATAATAATAATGAAACATCTGTCACTAACTCGACACTCTTGCTTTACAATGTTTTTTACTGAAAAATCTTACTCTGACGCTCTCCAATGAGTAATACTAATTTTACCATTTTTCTGATCTCAAAATCCCGATCACTGTTGAAGGACGCTGACTCAGCGTATAGGTCAAGCAAATAGGAAGCTTTGGTACACAAAACGGAATCCAAACATCATCACCATAATCCTGATATCAGCAGTTCGGTGAACTGCTGTAAGTATCGCCTGCTGTAGCCTTCTATAGTTCCATACAACACACGTTCTGTGTAATGTAATATCTAAACATCTGATCACATCCACTTGTTGGAGGTGCGCCACGAAACCCTCCTGGAAGCACCTTCCAATATGCGACGCCGCTGATTTGGTTACATTCATATGGTTTCTCGCTGCAAATCGATATCGCTTGATCCATTGAAGCACGGAGCGCATCTCGTCACATGATCGAACCAGCAGTAGAAAGTCGTTAGCACATACTCTGGGGTGGAAGGCGTGGCCCCTGAACGCAGTCCCCGAGAGCCTGCGTTTCAGCCCTCCTATGAGCGGTTCCAGTGCGATCACGTAAAGAATCATGGAGAGTGGAGATCTTTGCGAACCAAACGCCGGATCGCCAAGGGGTCCGCTGTATGTCCATTTGTCAGTATACAGAATGATTCTCCGCGTAAGAGGCGCGATACTACGTCTAGGAAGTGATGTGGGAATACCGGGGGGGGGGGGGGGGGGGCGGGGCAGAACTGACGTGAGAAACTTGTAGTGCATCCGATCGAAAGTGTGGTCGACGTCAGTTGAGATCACAGCAGCTGAAGGCGATAGGATGAGGTGGTAGCTCTCAAATCCCTACATTCACCGGTGGTCGTTTACATATGTTGAATGTATTTGCCGTGTGTCGTTTGCTCCATTGAAAGGAATCGTGGAAGAACCTCCTTTATGAGCCAGGCGAATGTACTCCGAATTTAACACTGTAGTCGAGGGGTAGCCCTCGATCGTGCGACCTGTTGAAGGCTTACATATCGGCAAGAGTTGTCCATTGACGAAGGCAAGTGGCACGAAAAATCTGAGGGACGTCAATTCTCGTTACACAGCGATCCGAGTTGGCATTATCAGGGTGCGGGAAGTCCGATAGAATTCGAGCGGCAGTCCGTCTGGCCCGGGCGATTTGTTAAACGCAGCCCTGTCTAGGGCGTCCTCAACATCGTCCTGCGTAATCTCCGCTAAATGCGGAGATGCTGCTATGTTGTCGACAAAGTTCTGCAAAATGTCGTTATCGTCCCACTACTCTCTATTGTCCTCCCGGTAAAATCGTCGATAATGGTCTGTAAAGGCTTCCACAATGGCCGTTTGAGTCGTTCAGCATCGACCATCCGATAAATTGAGGTGGGTGATTAATTGTCGTCGACGTCGAGCACGATGTGGAGAGGTGAGATATCGCCGCTCGCTCGGTCTTCACGTCGCGACCACACGACGACCTCTTCAAATTTTTGCCGTGTAAGACACAATATTTTGGTTTAAATCCGGCGGCTTGCCAATGTCGGTCTGGTGACGGTGGTTGGGACACGAGTTCGCGAAGCAGGGTATAATAAAAGCCCAAAACATAACGATGCTATGCAGTGATGTCCTTTCCATGTTGTATTAGAACCCGCCGGAACACTGGTTGTGCACATTCCCTCCACCATGCCAACGTGGAACGGTATCTTCGAAGACGTCTTTCGCAGCCCACCCGTGTGGGAGCAATAATTTGACGGCATCCCGGGTTGTCGAGGTGTGCCGAGTACATCTTCCAGATGCTACGGTTGTGCCATACCAATTGTCGCTGGAGGGTGACAGTGCATATGAAGGTGATGTGGTCTGAGAAGGCAAGTGACCATCGTTCGGGGTCCAACATTGTGTTATATATAGACGCTATTAAGGCAACTGGTCGAGTGAGTGGCAAGATATATGTGTCCGACAGCAATGGAGATACTATCGAAGACAGTGCTGCCATAGCAGAGTTACTAAATACAGCCTTCCGAAATGCCTTCACAAAAAAGACCAAGTAAATATTCCAGAATTCGAATAGAGAACAGCTGCCAACATGAGTAACGTAGAAGTAAATATCCTCGGAGTAGTGAAGCAACATAAATCACTTAATAAAAGCAAGTCTTCTGGTCCAGACTGTATACCAGTTAGGTTTCCTTCGGAGTATGCTGATGCATTAGCTCCATAATTAACAATCATATACAACCGTTCGCTGGACGAAAGATCCGTACCCAAAGACTGGAAAGTTGCGCAGGTCACACCAATATTCAAGAAAGGTAGTAGGAGTAATCCACTAAATTACAGGCCCATATCGTTAACGACGAGATGCAGCAGGATTTTGGAACATATATTGTGTTCGAACATTATGAATTACCTCGGAGAAAACGGTCTATTGACACACAGTCAACATGGGTTTAGAAAACATCGTTCCTGTGAAACACAACTAGCTCTTTACTCACATGAAGTGCTGAGTGCTCTTGAAAAGGGATTTCAGATCGATTCCATATTTCTGGATTTCCGGAAGGCTTTTGACACTGTGCGGCACAAGCGGCTCGTAGGGAAATTGCGTGCTTATGGAATATCGTCTCAGTTATGTGACTGGATTTGTGATTTCCTGTCAGAGAGGTCACAGTTCGTAGTAACTGACAGAAAGTCATCGAATAAAATAAAAGTGATTTCTGGCGTTCCCCAAGGTAATGTTATAGGCCCTTTGCTGTTCCTTATCTATATAAACGATTTGGGAGACAATCTGAGCAGCCGTCTTCGGTTGTTTGCTGATGACGCTGTCGTTTATCGACTAATAAAGTCATCAGAAGATGAAAACAAACTGCAAAACGATTTAGAAAAGATATCTGAATGGTGCGAAAACTAGCAGTTGACCCTAAATAACGAAGAGTGTGAGGTCATCCACATGAGTGCTAAAAGGAACTCGTTAAATTTCGGTTACACATAAATCAATCTAATATACAAGCCGTAAATTCAACTAAGTACCTAGATATTACAATTACGAACGACTTAAATTGGAAGAAACACACAGAAAATGTTGTGGGGAAGGCTAACCAAAGATTGCGTTATATTGACAGGACACTTACAAAATGTAACAGACCTACTAAGGAGACTGCCTACACTATGCTTCTTTTAGAGTACTGCTGCGCGGTGTGGGATCCTTACCAGATAGGACTGGCGGAGTACAACGAAAAACTTCAAAGAAAGTCTGCACGTTTTGTATTATCACGAAATATGGGAGAGAGTTTCACAGAAATGATACAGGATTTGCGCTGGACATCATTAAAAGAAAGGCGTTTTTCGTTGCGACGGAATCTTCTCACGAAATTCAAATCACCAACTTTCTTCTCCGAATGCGAAAATATTTTGTTGATACCGACCTACATGGGGAGAAACGATCACCACGATAAAATAAGAGAAATCAGAGCTCGTACAGAAAGATATAGGTGTTCATTCTTTCCGCGCGCTATACGAGACTGGACTAATAGAGAATTGTGAAGGTGGTTCGATGAACCCTCTGCCAGGCACTTAAATGTGCTTTGCAGAGTAGATGTAGATGTAGACAGGGGCGTATATTCAATGTGCACTAGACGTGCGCCGCACGCCCTCTGAAAATTTATCTCTTTTATGAATACTTCTGTTTTTGAAATCTTTAAAAAGTGATTAGCGGAGCGACAGAGAACAGCAGTGTGTTCTGCTCTATTACTGAATACAAGTACGACTAACTGCGAGCTATGGCAGAAAAAGAGTTCAGACACGCGCTTTACGTACTGCCGAGCGACAGCCCTCTTTGTGATCTGACGCTGGGTGAGAGAGGAACGAAGGAATGTTGCCCGCCGGCAGGTAAGCAGAGCCTTTTGTAGGGCGAAGCGTTCTGTGGAGAGGTCGGACACATCCCTTAAAATGTGGGTAAGAGGGGAAAGATGGAAGGGAGTGCGTGTATTCAGTTTCCGGCAAGCAGTGTGACTTGAAGTCATTGATGGTGTGCCGTGAAGGCACCGTACGGCTCTCTTCTACCGACAACGACGCTTTCACACCTAGGTATTGGGTACTCCACACATTTTTCCCTAAGGCGTTGTTCGCTCTTGTTTTTAACTGTAGACGTTTATAATAATCTAAAATATGGTGTAGCGTTTTGTTTAAAAAACTATGATTGTTTTTAGTGTTTTTATTTCAATTCACAATTGACAATGGAAGTAAATGTGACTGTGACACATTTGCTAGAAAAACCGTCTTCCATGAGAACTGTTTAGTTTCAGAGCTTAAGGGCCAAAGAGAGAGTTACATTAGTAATTTTTCTGTTTCGCAATATAACAACATCGATTGGTTGACGGGTGGTCCCAATTCAAATAAACTTTTCTGTTGAAGACCGTTGGCTGTTTTCCAGACAAAAATCAGCTTGGAATGAACACGGTTTTTCTGATTTAAATCACCTGTCATTCGGGCAACAAAGGCATTTGAAATAAAAATATCACATTCAGTCATTTTTGGAGTCAAAAATGTTTGGAAATGGCAGACTTGACAGCTTATTAAACGAGCAGTACCGAAGTAATATTAGCGAGCACATCGAACACGTTGAAAGGAACAGGGAAAATCTGAAGAGACTCATTGGTGCGATGTATTATTTGGCTAAACAGGAACTCCCATTTAGAGGACATAATGAGTCAGATGCTGGTATTAACAAAGGAAATTATCTAGAATTACTAAATGTTTTTAAAAATTATGGCTCGTTGTTAGAGGTACACTTGCGTGCCTCTACAATATTTCGAAGAACTCTCGCAATCGTAAAAAATGACATTATTAAAGTTATTTCTGAGGTAGTCAAGAAATTACTGAAACAGGAAATAAAATCTGCTGACTTTGTAGCCATTATCCTTGACGAAACTTCTGGCATACGTTTAAGTTTCAACTGTTAACAATTCTTCGTTATGTTCATAAAGCCAATGTGAACGAAATATTCGTTGGTTTTACTGATGTCAGTGCAGACAGAACGGCAATGGCTTGTTTGCTCATGTGGAACGCATAGCTGATGAATTCGCCATTACGAGAGGAGTTGGTTGGCCAGACGTATGATGGAGCATCAGTAATGAGTGGTCGGTCATGTTAAGGGCCTGTAGAATAACCTTCTGTCAAGATATCCGAAGGCTCTCTTCACTCATTGCTACACCTATGTATTAAATATGGTTTGCAACAAAGCATATGTGATATAAATAAATGAAAAAGATTTCTGCGAACTCTAAGTGGTATTTCTTCATTTTTTCCGTGTTCTAAAAGAAACTGTGCATTACAGGAATTTGTTCAGACAAAGTTGGTATCACTTGCCTCACCTAGGTGGAACTTCTCAACCAGACTGGTCCTCATAATTAAAGAACACAGAGCAGAACTACCACAATTCTTTGACAGTGTTTTGGATATCGATGATAACTGGGACACCGATGCAGTGGTGAAGTCTCAGAGTAATTTGGTTTTTAGGAACAATTATCAGCCAGTTTCCTCACTGAAAATATTTTCTAAACTGTTCAGTTACACAGTTGTCTTATGTGACATACTGCGTCATCGTCCTCCCCCCCCCCCCCCCCTTGAACGCAGAGCACCGTCTCCTCAGGCCCTCAGGCCACGGCATGGGTGCCCGCTCTCCAGCATGACGGGGCAGCAGCAGCCTTGCATATCGATGTCTGATCGCTCAGTTGAGGGTACGTACGAAACTTCCTCAGTCCCATTCTGTGTTCGCACGCTACAGCCGGCGGCGGCTGCCTCTGCGTGACCATCGTCCGGACGGGTGGCGGGTGGAGTCTTCGTCCTCCAGCTGCTGCTCCTCAACCTGTTCTGAAGTTACCCTCCGTCTCAGCTTACCGTGCTTTGGCGATCGTTGCTTTCAGGTGCGTCCTTTTGCGCTAGATGAAGGCAGCGATTCAACACGCTCTGGCACAAAGATCGCAATTGGTACGATCAGAAAGTCTGTCGCCATTCTATCGTCATGAACTTTGTCATCTGTCGGTGGTGGCAGCTCTGTCAGAGTGGAGTCTGCGGAGAATGGGCGTTTCATCTTCCCGCCGCATCAGAGGGTGCTGCGTTGGGCCATCAGAGCGTGTCGGATGCCGTGGGGAAGCAGCAGCAGACGTGAAGGCAACAACGTTAAGTCATGGGAATCAGCGACGGCTACGTTGGCGACGCTACGTCCGTCAGCGATAGTTGCGTGATCCGGCGTTGGATGCATTCGGACCGGAGGTTCCCCTCCTTCCCACATCTGGAGCAGGGTTTTGGTTGTCCGTCGTAAATGACGGTGTCACGGCAGTCTCTGATATATAGATATGAGGGAAAATGTCTTCTACACTGAAGAGCCAAAGAAACTGGTACATCTGCCTAATATCGTGTAGGGCCCCCGCGAGTACGCAGAAGTGCCGCAAAACGACGTGGCATGGACTCGACTAATGTCTGAAGCAGTGCTGGAGGGAAATGACACCATGAATCCTGCAGAGCTGTCCATAAATTCGTAAGACTACGAGAGGGTGGAGATCTCTTCTGAACAGCACGTCGCAAAGCATTCCATATATGCTCAATAATGTTCATGCCTAGAGAGTCTGGAGGCCAGCGGGAGTGTTTAAACTCGAAAAAGTGTTCCTGGAGCCACTCTAGCAATTCTGGACGTGTGTGGTGTCGCGTTGTCCTGCTGGTATTGACCAAGTCCATCGGAATGCAGAATACACATGAATGGATGCAGGTGATCAGACAGGATGCCTACGCACGCGTCACCTGTCAGAGTCGTATCCAGACGTATCAGGGGTACCATATCACTCCAAATGCACACGCCCCACACCATTACAGAGCCTCCACCAGCTTGCACAGTCCCCTGCTGACATGCAGTGTCCATGGATTCATGAGGTTATTTCCATACCCGTACACGTCCATCTGCTGGATACGATTTGAAACGAGACTCGTCCCACCAGGCAACGTGTTTCCAGTCATCAACAGTCCAATGTCGGTGTTGACGGGCCCAGGCGAGACGTTAAGCTTCGTGTCCTGCAGTCATCAAGGGAACGAGAGGGGGACTACGGCTCCGAAAGCCCATATCGATGACGTTTCGTTGAACGATTCGCACGATGACACTTGTTGGTGGCCCAGCACTAAAATCTGCAGCAGTTTGCGGAAGGGTTGCACTTCTGTCACGTTGAACGATTCTCTTCAGTCGTCGTTAGCCCCGTTCTAACAGGATCTCCTTTCGGCCGCAGCGATGTCGGAGATTTGGTGTTTTATCGGATTCCTGATATTCACGGTATACTCGTGAAATGATCGTACGGGAAAATCCCCACTTCATCGCTACATCGGAGTTGCTGTGTCCCATCGCTCATGCGCCGACTTTAACACCACTTTCAAATTCACGTAAATCTTGATAACCTGCCATTGTAGCAGCCGTGACCGATCTAACAACTGCGCCAGACACTTGTTGTCACTTGTAGGCGTTGCCGAACGCAGCGCCGTTTTCTGCCTATTTATATATCTCTATATTTGAATACACATACCTATACCAGTTTCTTTGGCGCTTCAGTGTACGTTCAATTCGGACCTGTCGGACTCTGTTCACGATATGTTCTGAATTGCGTCCATCTTTCCGCCACATGACTTGCACCGTGCCATAGGGGCGAAGTGCCGACTCGACGTCTTATGCTGAAGTTCAAATGGAAATTCAAATATCCTGATTGTACAGCGTCCCAAACCAGCATAATCGGAGTCTACAGTACCCACATTGTCATGAACGTGGCTGAAGCGGAGGTCCTGTTTCGTCTCCTAAAGGATCCGTTTGTATGTTGCGTCGTCAATGAGCAGTACATAGATTATACGTTTCACGATGGATAAATGTAGCTGGATGATGCCGACTGCTGGGGTTTTGACTTCTCCTAAAAATCATTTCACTTGGAGTGCTTTAGGTCGCGCAAATTCGTTTCGGAAGGTAAATTTGAGCGTCGATATTCTGTTCCGGTTCGCCATGCTGATCGGTGTGTTTAAGACAGCGCGAACGAAACGGTCGACTAGTGAGTAAACAACACTAGCGCTCACTCCACGGCGAGGACACAAGCAGCACACCCAGACCGCTGTACTGCCAAAGGCATACTTTCGCCTCTGCCATCCGAGCACGCCTCCCATCCAGTCCAATTCCCACATCCCACACATTACAGATGTAGTGTCCTCCGTCTATTATCCCCTATTTGCTCGCGGCTATTCAGCTGAGTCCCGCAGTGTTTCGGACGAGTGAGTTCATCCACACAGAAGCTATCATTTCTTCATCAAGGAGTATTTGTGCACATATTTATACATGTCATATCTGTTCTTTCAGCTACGTACGGTATGCCATTAAATCCAATGGCGACATGTGAAAATTTGTGCTGGACTCGAACCCAGATGCTCCACTTCTCTGGAACGTTTGCCTTAATCGCTCGGCTATCCGAGCATGCATCTCATCCACCCCAAATTCCCACGTGCCGCACACTACAGATGTAGTGTTCTCCGTACAGTATTCCATACTCGCCCGCAGCTTTTCAGCTGAGTCCCAAAAGCGTTCGGACGGGCGAGAATCTGTTGTTTTGGACATGTCCAAAAGGAGAGACAGCACGCATTTAAATATATAAATATATTGACTGCGAAATACCATCTTCTGTGTGGATGCACTCGCTCGTCCGAACCGTTGTGTGGCTCAGCTGAATAGCTGCCAGCAAATAGGGGATAATGGACGGAGGGGTATTTTGGGGCGGATGGGAGGCGTACTCGGATGGCCGACGCTGTTAATTCAACCGTTCTATAGAAGCAGGGCATCTGCGTTCCAGTTTCAATCCGGTACAAATTTTCACATGTCGCCGTTGCATTTAATGCAATGCCCATATGGAGCTGAGATCTGAAAATTTCTCTTTTATTCTACATATGCTGCCGCTGAATCGTGCAAATGGTGTTGAAATGTCTCTATTAGATTCGTTTCATACTATTTAACTTGTATTTCGTGCTATCACGCTCAATCATTTGTAATTCAGTTTTTTACTTCACCTTTGTCCCCATTCAGGGTTACACAATTGCATTAAAGTATCCATTTTTCCAGTAAGCACCTAATCCTACACTCCTGGAAATTGAAATGAGAACACCGTGAATTCATTGTCCCAGGAAGGGGAAACTTTATTGACACATTCCCGGGGTCAGATACATCACATGATCACACTGACAGAACCACAGGCACATAGACACATGCAACAGAGCATGCACAATGTCGGCACTAGTACAGTGTATATCCACCTTTCGCAGCAATGCAGGCTGCTATTCTCCCATGGAGACGATCGTAGAGATGCTGGATGTAGTCCTGTGGAACGGCTTGCCATGCCATTTCCACCTGGCGCCTCAGTTGGACCAGCGTTCGTGCTGGACGTGCAGACCGCGTGAGACGACGCTTCATCCAGTCCCAAACATGCTCAATGGGGGACAGATCCGGAGATCTTGCTGGCCAGGGTAGTTGACTTACACCTTCTAGAGCACGTTGGGTGGCACGGGATACATGCGGACGTGCATTGTCCTGTTGGAACAGCAAGTTCCCTTGCCGGTCTAGGAATGGTAGAACGATGGGTTCGATGACGGCTTGGATGTACCGTGCACTATTCAGTGTCCCCTCGACGATCACCAGTAGTGTACGGCCAGTGTAGGAGATCGCTCCCCACACCATGATGCCGGGTGTTGGCCCTGTGTGCCTCGGTCGTATGCAGTCCTGATTGTGGCGCTCACCTGCACGGCGCCAAACATGCATACGACCATCATTGGCACCAAGGCAGAAGCGACTCTCATCGCTGAAGACGACACGTCTCCATTCGTCCCTCCATTCACGCCTGTCGCGACACCACTGGAGGCGGGCTGCACGATGTTGGGGCGTGAGCGGAAGACGGCCTAACGGTGTGCGGGACCGTAGCCCAGCTTCATGGAGACGGTTGCGAATGGTCCTCGCCGATACCCCAGGAGCAACAGTGTCCCTAATTTGCTGGGAAGTGGCGGTGCGGTCCCCTACGGCACTGCGTAGGATCCTACGGTCTTGGCGTGCATCCGTGCGTCGCTGCGGTCCGGTCCCAGGTCGACGGGCACGTGCACCTTCCGCCGACCACTGGCGACAACATCGATGTACTGTGGAGACCTCACGCCCCACGTGTTGAGCAATTCGGCGGTACGTCCACCCGGCCTCCCGCATGCCCACTATACGCCCTCGCTCAAAGTCCGTCAACTGCACATACGGTTCACGTCCACGCTGTCGCGGCATGCTACCAGTGTTAAAGACTGCGATGGAGCTCCATATGCCACGGCAAACTGGCTGACACTGACGGCGGCGGTGCACAAATGCTGCGCAGCTAGCGCCATTCGACGGCCAACACCGCGGTTCCTGGTGTGTCCGCTGTGCCGTGCGTGTGATCATTGCTTGTACAGCCCTCTCGCAGTGTCCGGAGCAAGTATGGTGGGTCTGACACACCGGTGTCAGTGTGTTCTTTTTTCCATTTCCAGGAGTGTATGTATGTTACATACATTTTGTGCTCCCAAATTACCTTTCTCTCTGTATGATCTGTATGTATGAGTGAGTGAGTATGTTTGTTGAATTTGTCTTTTATATGGTAGCAGTACAGCATCAGGCTGTCTGCTTTAGTAGCGACAGTGTAGCCAACGTAGCTTTCTCAGTCAAGGCGAAGATATTTGTACCCTTTGGATAGTCATTCGACAGTAGTTAAGATTATGGTGGAAAAGAATCCTTTGGTCTCTTATGGCTACCTGGGGGAAGTTTATTGCGGGAGAGAGCTTACTCTCAGCACTCGGGGGTGGACCTTGAGTGAGTGAAGATGATAGTCTTAAGAACAACTTGGCGTTGGTGAGTGTGTTTATGTGTGATGGTGTGTAGCTATTATGATGTACACCTTTGATTTTCTAGTCAATTTTAAAATTCGGAAGTCAAATGCTTAGATTTTTCAGTGTAGTCAAAAGTATATTTCTATATTTAGTAAGTTTTCCGGTCCTTACGTTGTGTAATCAGAACACGTGGTGTAGGAAGTTTGTTACTCCAGCATAGGTTTAAAATTCAGTGGCCTGACTTCTCTTTTAACTGGAATGTATGTGCGAACTTTTCTCGTATGTGTGTGCGTGTGGTTTTTATTTCTTCTACTTTTCATTTCATTTTAATTTTAGGATTGTGAAGCTTTCTTCATACCACATGGGGGTGATTTCATCTTGTGTGATTTCAGTACCACCTTGAATAAGTTTTATTCTCAATTCTATGTGAAATTTTATTGCTATTTGTGCCCATACAGTTTACATTTGGGTTCTTGAAATTTTCACGAGATTTAGTAATTTGCTTTGTTCATGAGTATCCACAACATTTGCAGGTGTTTCACGCCAGGGTATCTTAGTTTCACGTGCAAGGTGGTGCAGATAAATTTTTTGTCGTAAAGTATTCCATAGTATTCGTATTCAGAATAATCCAGTCATAGCGACAGGGATGACCCTCTGAGCCTTTGACTTATTGTAATGGACAAAATTCTTTTTATCTCTGTTCTTTTTTGTATGAATCGTGTATGTTTGTGTGAACTTTTCCCATGCGTGCCTAAGATTTCCTTTACGTTTATCACCGCAATGAACCTCAGCACTCAATATTATAATATAAGTGAGTTGATTAATTAAATAACAGGCAACGACAGATCATAATTTAGAATTACTTTGCGAATTTTTAATATGATGTTTTATTTAAATAAGCTATTGTAAACTGTGATGTCTGTTTGTAAGATTATTTTTAATACATCCCACCTGGCGTTTATGAAGCGCAAAAGGCAGGTCTTATATTTGTATACTTTTATCTGATTATCCTTTTTTTTTGTTGCGGCTAAAGTTTCTGCTTGCTCTGAATTATTTGATTTATCGTTTGTGCTTAAATTGTTCCCATATGTTCATTCTATATAATCACATGTACTTTTTTATTAATATTAACACGATAGCCATGCTTACCAATTTAGTTATTAATTCAGCTCTTATATTAAAATTTTACAATTTTAATTAAACTAGGTGGTGACCCAGCAAAATTTTATGGCACTCGAAACTCACAGTAGACTACAGAACTCCACGGTGATTAACTTCCCCCAGTTTCTGTTTGAAAATCACTTTCCAGATAACCATTCACCCACTAATAACCATTTAATGTCTGTGTGCGATGTCTGCAAGAACAGACACCACACATATAATTACGCACAGCTTTATTTTTCCCACCCTGTACATTATGAAATAATGCGTGTGTAGCGTGTGCAGTGCCGCTATTAGGAAAAGAACGAACAGCCTAGCATCAACTTTTTGCATTACTAAATGCAAAAAATATAGGCAACATAGTATTGTACACTAAGGATGAACCAAATGAGGGTGAACTTTTATAAACAGAGTGGCATTATATTTGGGTCGAGGAAGGTTCTAATATTGATACGGCCATATAGATTTAGGTTTTCTATGGTTTTCCTAAATTACTTCAGGGAAATGCCACAATTGTTATTAATATGAGACCAGCTACCTGTCCCATCCTTGTCATACTATACCCAGAAGCATGTAAAAAAATGTACATATGGGTCATGTTTTAATTTGTAATTCCCTGTCATGTCCAATATCCGTGTAAAAGTGAGCTGAAAGTGAATAAAATTGCGACCTTCTCCCTCTCTCTCTCTCTCTCTCTCTCTCTCTCTCTCTCTCGCTCTCTCACACACACACACACACACACACACACACACACACACAACAAAAAACGAAGGATAAACACGCAGCGACAGTTGACAACACTACACAGCGAAAACACACACATGTTGAACACAAAATGCAAAGTGCAAGTGATGTACGCGATGTGTTGAATCAAATGTGGGTGAAAGAACGCCGCAAATCGGCCAACTGGAGCATGCAGTCTAATGAACACATCTCCAGAACCACACGCGTGAGCGTACAGCGGTGGAAATCGTAAGTAACACCGAGAGATAATTTCACACCACGAAATTTGTGCTACAAAAGTTAATTCTAACCTAGAAAACAAGAGAAAAATACGACGAAATGTAACATAGCAACATAATGTAGTTAACACATAATATATTTATTATATGTATAAAAAGAAACATCTTTGTATTACAGGCCACTGAAGATGCTTCTCAAATAAAAGAAATGAAACGCGTATGGCAGTAAACGAACTGCCTTGAATTAGTTGCATAGACGGAACATACCTCCACGAATTTTAAAGCAACTAAGGAACGACGGAAAACAGAAAAGATGACAAAAATTATTTATCATTGTAGTGTGAATTCCTGGGCGAAAATCTTCGATAAACCAAATGAACACCGTCCAGTAACAAAAACAGTCTGACCATTGCCCATACAGCATACAACCTGAGGAATATAGTGGTGTGTAATCTATCATTACGGTTAAAGTTTATCCCCAGTTATGAGGTTAGCACATTCTTCAATGAAGGATCAGTCGTTGCAGGGACGACAAAAGCTTCAGTACAATTCAAGAAGCCTGTCTATATTGATTTGTGTCTTCTGGACCTCTCCAAATTTCACATGTACAGCGTGCACTGAGACTTCGCTGCTCGTTGACGCGCAAGTTTCCATGAGTGGATTTATCAGTAGTAATATTTTATTCGAAGTTCTATCATTTTTATTACAGTTACATACAGGACTTAAAAAATTCAACGTTATGTGTGCTGTTTAACCTTATAAAATTGAGTGTCAAGTGGAAGAAGTCTACCATTTGCGACATATTGTTCGCTATATGTTTAATAGATGGACGAAGGGAATAGAGGCATCGATCATGCTTGTTGGTGATGAATTTTCCTTTCACGTTTATCTTTTATGTTCACTAAACTAACGAAAAACATTATAAAACTTACACTGTCCCAATATCTAAAAACTAATATCAACTTGTGATAACCTTGAGATAGCAATCCATTATATAGACACGAAACGTACCCTAAAAACGAGCCTGCTCGTACTTCGCGAAATAGTGAGATATTGCGCACTCTTGATCTCGTGACAGTCTGTCTACGTGCTGCCCTGTGTCATGCTGAAGTATCGGTTCACACTGCAAGATTTGCATACTTTAGGGACAGTCTTGAAATTATACTTGAGTAAGTCACAGAACTCCACATAGGGACGGACCATTTGGATGTCAAAGTTTCGTAATATTTTACTAATTCGTGAAATTTTGGTAGGGTCTTGGTACCAGTACGTTTTTTCATTAAAATATACATTTGTTGGAAGATCTTCATGATAATTTGTAATTCATTTTTATTACTATACTGTTTATTTTTCTTCGTTTTACGTCACTTAGGTAAAAATAAGAGGGAACATAATCACCGACAAAATATTCTCTTACTTTAACTACAGAAGTCTGACAATGCTTTGGTACTTTTAGATTCAACTTTTGTAGAAATGTACTGTTTTGGAGTAAGATGTGTTGTCAAGCCAAGTTTGAAGAGTATTTACCTCCGGAAAGGAATTTTCTTGTTGGTCATTCAATAACGAGCGAGAAAGGTGAAAGCTCGAGAACACAAGATCAGGAGAAGAAGTGCAATTGGGGATAATTTCTTAAACAAGCTCGTGGATAGCTATTTCTGTCATACCGGCAGAATGCAGTGCTTGAAGCAATCTCGTTGGTCGTTTTTCTTGCACTGTGACCCATGGACCTCCTACTCGTCAGCAGAGGCCAGCTTCGATTTACACACCCGTAGGAAGGAGTTTGTAGTACACAACGCCCTGTTAGTAACACCAGATGCATAAAATTATCTTTAATTTTTTGTTGGGAGTAGGCCTTTAAATACTTTGTTTAGTGTTAGCAGATGAGCCAACACCGTGTTACGAGTGGAGACCGAAATGCACGCGTTTTAGCTCACGCAGGCTGGCGTGAGGGGGGAAGAACTATACTGACGTGAGGTCTGAAACATGACAAGGAATGAGAATTCAGAAACCGGACGTAATTAGTTCGATACTTAACTTTAATCCATTTATGATGAACGTCGCTCTTAACGGTACATGATTCACAATATTATCTGTTCAGAAGATAGTACTTATAGTAACTGAATATGGCGCCTTGCTAGGTCGTAGCAAATGACGTAGCTGAAGGCTATGCTAAACTGTCGTCTCTGCAAATGAGAGCGTATGCAGACAGTGAACCATCGCTAGTAAAGTCGACTGTACAACTGGGGCGAGTGCTAGGGAGTCTCTCTAGAAGAGACCTGCCGTGTGGCGGCGCTCGGTCTGCAATCACTGATAGTGGCGACACGCGGGTCCGACGCATACTAACGGACCGCGGCCGATTTAAAGGTTACCACCTTGTAAGTGTGGTGTCTATCTCGTCACTCGTATAGATTTCTTGAAGTAAGTCAATCTCCTGCATAGGCCGTTATTTTATTTCGAAATAAACACTTTCTAACATTCTGCGTGGTGTCTGTTTGTTCTATACCGTGTCTCCCTACCACTTTCGCGCAACGACGCTCTGAGCGTGTTTTTTAGGGAATTGACTAGTATGAACCTGGGACCTGTTGCTGGTAAGGACACGCCAGACCACACATGACATGTAGAGTTCAGAAGAGTTCAGTGAGACTAGCGATGATATAACCAAATACTTAATGATTTCAGCGTCAGCTCCACTGCACTCCCTGTAAAAGAATCTTAACACTAACTAAATTTAGTGGAAGGGGTTCAAGGCTTTCCTATTTTTAGTTAGCTGGTAAAATAAAGTCGAAAAAGCAGTTAAGTTTACCATTGGAAATTTTATTCTACTCACAAAACATTGTTTATAAAAAAATGGTTCAAATGGCTCTGAGCACTATGGGACTTAACATCAGTGGTCATCAGTCCCCTAGAACTTAGAACTACTTAAACTTAACTAACCTAAGGACATCACGCACATACATGCCCGAGGCAGGATTCGAACCTGCGACCGTAGCAGTCGCGCTGTTCCGGACTGAGCGCCTTAACCGCGAGACCACCGCGGCTGGCAAACATTGTTTATAAATTGCACTATTGATAAAAGGAAATGTTTTATTAAAGGATGATAAAAACCAACTGCGTTCAACAAAAATGTGAACGAATATTCCCTGAATGGGTTTCCAAGTTCTACAATGGATCGAAGGATGACCTATGCCATATCACATCTATAATCTAGATTTAAATTAAGTTTCACAAAAGAGAAAACTATCAAAATGGTCTACAGTGACCCTCAATTATCTTTAATTACTTATCTAACTTGTCGTAAATTACAGTGGCTGATGTGGCTTCTCAATAATTATATAACAGAAAAATCATCGCGTTTCAGATTTTTACTTCAAGTAGCAAATGTCAACACCATGAGATTTAATTGACGATCGACACTAGTATTACGTAAAAAGAGGGTGTAACAGATGAGACTTCAGGAGTTCTGAGTGAAGCTTTATGCGCTGTTATCGCGTGCGTTCATTACCTTGTCGTTGGTTAGGCAGCATCAGGGGGCGGCGGGGGGCACGGCTCCATACAGCTCGCCGTCTGGGAAGCAACTCTCTCCTAACTTCTCCTTACTACAATTTACCGAAGTTGGTTTAAAAAAAAATATCTGGCTGTGTTTTCATCTGACCAATCAGGGTCTTAATGTTAACTTTAAGCTCGGCCTACAAAAATTCTGTCTATTCAATGAGAAACGTTATACTTTTCGTGGTGGGGCAAGGTTTTTAACGTTTGCAACGTAACAGAGACGCGAAAAAGTCTCACGCTAAAACTTGCAGCTGGTGTGGCCCTTTTAGTGTTATCGTAAGATCTATACTGGTTTTCTGGAGGTCTCTATCTTTTAACATGGGCTGGGGGGGTGCTCCTGGTGGTCGGCAGGCGTTGCGGGTGTCCGTCCCTTATCGTAGGGCCTTCTAGTTTAACACGGTTCTGCTCTCAGCTTCTGTTCTCGTTTCCTCCCTCGGAACTGCGTCTGTTTCATGGTGGGAAGGTATGACATGCATTTAGGTGTTCTTGTGTTAGTCTGTGATATTCCATTTGCTCACTCGTTGATCGTATTACTTTGGTTAATTTAATGTCAGGATTTATTCAGAGCTATGTGACATACTGCCGGATTTGCTTATCATGCCAGGGTTTTCATGGAAGGTGTTGGATTTGCCTGACACCTTACATATCATCACCCTTCGAACTTAATTTTTGCGTTGAAGTTAGGCAATGATTGAATCGTTGTCTAAGTCAGTCAAAAATTATTCCTTTATCTAAATTTTGTTGCCTAATGTTCAGCCACGTTATCCTGGTTCTATGCTAGTTTGTATTACTAATTTATATTTTTATATTCTTCCATATTGTTCTCAAAAATATGTTTGTATTGACAAGAGAAGAATATTTTTATGCTATTATAATTATTAATTCGTAATTTTTTTTCTTTATTTAAATGTGAAGTTTGTTTTTTAAGAAGTTTGTTATCGAAAGTGAGGAGTCTTTCACATCGATTTTCTGAGAAATATTTTTTTTATAAATGTAGTAATTAAGTAAAATCTATTCCTAACACATTTTCTAAATATCATGTACAAGTAAAATGTTTTAGTTTCTAGACACTCATTTCAACATTGTTACACTAACAAATAAGAATTATTTCCAAGAATTGCTTTGGCAAAGAAATATATATACACAAGTATTGAGATATTATCCTAACAAATGGTACAAATGTTAAAAAAAGGGAAAACATCCAACAAGATAATTTTTATTGTTTGCTTTTATAAGGAGAATATAAGTAAAATATAGTTATTCTTTTATTTTTATGAGGAGAATATAAGTGGCATATAGTTTTAGTGTTTATTATGCCTTTTGTTCTTTATATACTGTCCACTTCAGAACTAATGACTCATTTTTATCGATACTCTATTTTTTACTTAAGTCCATAGTCAATGACTGTTATTTTGTAGTTTATTAGTTGTCTGGTGTGCTTAACTTATTTAGTTTTTCACACATTTCTTTTGCACAATTCCTACATCACATAATTTGATTTCACACATTCATACAATCCTATGAATGTTTAAGCATGAGGTTGGCGAAAGTTTTTGCACAAAGTTGATGGACTTGAGCGAGATGGATGTGGGGAAGTATTTGATGTACAGCTTCGTTCGTCGTTCCTTGTTGGCTTTGCAACTGTGTGTTGCTGTTGTGGAGGTCCCATAATGGAATGGAGCTGTGAGTGCAGAATTTCGTGGTTTACTGGCTTTGTTTGCGTGAAAGTCATCGTTATGTGTCGCTGAAAGCGGTCGTTTTTCGTTGTAATACTTTGCAGACGACTAGTTTACAGTAGGATAGGGATTTGGGAAGGTATGTCGTCTGTTCTTCACCCATCTTCTTTCTTGGTCTCAATCTTGTGAATCTTCAACTTCTGTTCTTCCTGCTTTTTCTCTGCTTCTTACTTGATTCTTGGTTCTTCTCTGGGCAGGATATGGGAATATTTATTGATAACTAGTCGCTTTGAAGTTCTCCTCTTAGTAACAGTTTGATAAATTGTTTGGACATATCATTTCTACTTTGTGGACGTTTTCTTCATTTTCGTGCATCAGCGTGCTGTTTAATAGCAGTAGTGTGACTTTTACATATATTTTTTGCCAGTGGTGGCTTGCCCAAGCCGTCTTCTCTTTGGGCCGTTTTCTTGCTCGCTCCACTGAGTCGGGGCATTCCAGGGCCCTATTGGCCTTCCGTGTTCTGTCCCAGCAGGGTTCCGCCACTCTGTGGTTCTGCTTAGCAGCAGATTTACTGCCCACTTCGGCTACAAGGGCCCTCTGTTGGTCTTGCTGTCCTTTCCCTTCTCTCAATGCTTCTGCTTTGTGGGAACTGTGTCTTGCTAATTCGTCCTTTTCTTTCTTGATACTTCTTGCGTTGCAACTTGTGGGTCGTTGCATCTGGTCCTTGCTGGAGTTTTTACAATGGTTCTTACAAAAAGTTTTATTTATAATCATCTAACATATGTCTAGTACCTACATTGGTTTACGCCTTATTAAAAAGCTTTACAAATTTCGGCGCCCTTTCCATGTTACAATTCTAAGATATTTTGAGTCTTAACTTCTACAAGAATCCTCAAATTCGTTTTTTATTTTTGTGTAGTGTCACGGCATATAGCAGTTTAGTATTTCATGCTGTTAGACTATTTATGCTTTATCCCTTCCCCTTAATCTATGGTACTATTGGTGTTATTTTTGTTTTTGTTTTTATTGAAACTACTTTCTTTTTCCCACCTTCCTCTCTCTTCATTCTTCTTTCTCCTGACGATCTTATCTGCAACATAAACTTGAAATATTGTGCTGATTATTTACCAGTAATAAAATTAATCTTCAAACTTTGTAATATGGCTCACATGGTGAAGTCCTAAGGTTTGGCCTGTTTTTGGGTTCATTAGTTTCACAGCATTATCATGAGCAATTCAGCTAATTATGACAGGTCCTTTGTATGCAGTGTAAAACTTATGTATTTTGTGTTTCTGTTTGCTGGAGAGATGGTGTGTTTTTACAAATACTTTCTGGCCTACTGAGAATGTTCTTTTAATTGCTGCTCTATCTCCTCTTTCTTTTCTTTTAATGGCTACCTTTCTGAAGTTGGAGAGTGCTGTTGCTATGACTTGTTTGTGCTGTCTGCATGGTACAATAGGAAATCTAACATTTTCTCTGGTTACGTTTGGGGGTTCAATATTTGTAAGTACAGTAACTGGAGGTAGTAGTGTAGTGCTATGTGGCATTTCATTTATTACTTCTTGAAAATCTTTAAAGTATATATCCCAAATGATGTGTCTTTCGCCTGCATATAATCGGCACAAAGTGCCTACGTCCTTCAGAGATCGTTCTGCTGGATTTACGCTAGGTTTGTACTTAGATATGTAGATGGGTTTTATTTCGTGTTGTTTTAACGTGTTCTGCCATTGACTGATTTGTATTGTGGGCCATTATCCGAAATTATTCGTTCCACTCGACCTACTTGTCTGAGAAAATCTTGTCTAAATGCTTTACTTATAGTAAGACCTGTTACCCGTTTTAATAGTGTCAAGGTAACATATTTAGAAGTAAGTTCCAAAACGACAAATATGAAAATATATCCATTTTTGTGGGTGGGAGGGGCCCCATCAAATCTGTTGCAGCTATTTGTTTTAATTTTTTAGGGATTATTGGAAACATAGGTGGTTTGGTTTGGAAAGTGACGTGTTTAGCCCTCATACATTTTTTTGCATTTGACTAATACTGCTCTAATTCGTCTTTCCATATTAGGAAAATGGCTTGTTTGTTTTATTTTTAAAAAGAATTTCTTTGGTCCAAAGTGGCCATTACTTAAATGTGTATACCATATGTACTTATTAATTAGTTCATCTGGGATATAAATTAACCATTCATTCGTAGCAACATTTCGTCTAAAAAATAAAACATTGTTTTTTACAAGATAGTGCTGTCAAATGTCTGGAAAACCCTTACTTTTCCACTTGTGTTTGATTCCTAGTATTTCGGGATCTTTGTCCTGTTCTTTGCCTATGTTTTTCAATGCTGTCGTAATGTGGTTTTCGAAAGGTATTTGTTTCATATAGTACATTGTAAACTGGTCTTCTGCTGCTTCCAAACCTATGTTATTGGATGCACCCTGTGGACATCGTGATAAAGCATCTGCTAATACATTCGCTGGTCCCGGTATGTGTGTAATAGTGAAGTCAAATTTTTGTAGTATTAACATCCATCTGGCTAACCTCCCATGAGTTAGTTTGGCAGATAACAGAAATTCTAATGCTTTGTGGTCAGTGTATACTTTTGTTTTTCTTCCGAATAGGAAGTATCGAAAACGTTGGAAGCCCCATACAACGGCCAATGCTTCCAGCTCCGTGACTGAATAGTTTTTCTCGCTTTTTGTGAGTACATGACTGGCAAATGCAATTGTTCTATATGATATTAGCCCTGCCTGTTCGTATTCTTGGAATAAAATAACTCCTAAACCTGTTTTCGTGCTATCAGTGGCCATACAAAAATTTTGAGTTAGATCAGGATGTGCTAAAATCGCTGCTGTTGTTAGTGCGTTTTTCACTTTTAAAAATTCTTCATAGGTTTGTTGATCCCATACCCATAGCGTGTTTTTTCCAGTCAATGCACATAGGCGTGGTGTTGCGAGAGAGTCGATCCAAATAAATTTTTATAGAATCCGGTGAGACCTAGAAATCCTCAGAGTTTTCTTATTATACGGAGTACAGAATTCTTTGATTGCCGTTAGTTTTCCTGGGTCGAGCATTACCCCTTTCTCTGAAATTATGGGTCCTACAAATTTGACCTCTCGCTTTCCAGATTTGGATTTTGTTATATTTACTGTGACCCCATGCTCTTTCATGATCTGTAAAAACTGATTTAATGTGTCGTTGTGGTGTTCCCAAGAGGTTTCTGCTATAATCACATCATCAACATAACAAGTAATTTTTTGTAAAAAAAAATGGTTCAAATGGCTCTGAGCACTATGGGACTTAACTGCTGAGGACATCAGTCCCCTAGAACTTAGAACTAATTAAACCTAACTAACCTAAGGACATCACACACATCCATGCCCGAGGCAGGATTCGAACCTGCGACCGTAGCAGTCGCGCGGTTCCGGACTGAGCGCCTAGAACCGCTAGACCACCGCGCCCGTCAATTTTTTGTAAAATTACAGGACTGAGTATAGTATTAAATCCCATAATAAACGCTGCCGATGATATGTTTAAACCAAATGGCAATCGTTTAAATTGGTAACATCTACCGAATACGATAAATGCTGTAAATTTTCTACATTCTGGGGCCAATTCTATTTGCCAGAAACTACTCCGTAAATCAACTGATGAAAATATCCTAGCACCGTGGAAATTTTGTATGAATTCCTCTAATTTTTCTGGGCGATCTGTCTCAGTGATTATGATTGTGTTGATCTGTCTGGAATCAAGCACTAACCTGATGCTCCCATCTCGTTTTTCTACAATATGGAGCGGACTGTTATATGTGGAGGTAGCTGGTTCAATAATATCATCAACTATCGTTTTAGATATCTCCTGGAATACTTTATTTCTGTATCTTAATGAGATTGTAATAGGGTGGCATTCTAAATGGTTTGTGCTCTTTTACTTCAAACTTGTACTGGAAGCGTTTAATAGTGCCAGTTTGTCCGCAGCTCGTGGTTGTGCGGTAGCGTTCTCGCTTCCCACGCCCGGGTTCCCGGGTTCGGTTCCCGACGGGGTCAGGGATTTTCTCTGCCTCGTGATGACTGGGTGTTGTGTCATGTCCTTAGGTTAGTTAGGTTTAAGTAGTTCTAAGTTCTAGGGGACTGATGACCATAGCTGTTATAAATCCCATAGTGCTCAGAGCCATTTTTGAACTGCCAGTCTTAGGTAAAAATACCTCTGCTTTATCTCGTAAAATACCCTCTAATTCTCTTTTACTGTGTTCCGAAATACCTTGAACTTCTTGCAATTTTTCGTCGATTTCTTTATGGATTTCTAACGTGAGTTGAGGCGATTCCCCCTTTTTATGCATACCATTCTAATTCTTCATCCTCTTTATCTCACATCATTCTTAATTGTTTGTTTGTAACTGGTATTTCTTCTAATTTTAGCTTTTGCTCAAAGAGAAGTTGACATTCCCGAATGTTACGCTACCTTTCCCCATATCTATTATCGCTCGTCTCTCATTTAAAAAGTCTTCACCTATAATCAAATCTAGAGTTTAGGTATAATCACGAAGTTGGCTTCGATCTTTTGACCTTGGCACGAAAGAGTTAACCTTGTTTGTCTCGTAACTTCCGAAGCATTGTTTCTAATAGGACCTCTTACTTTAACGTTACGTGTTTTCAGAACTGGCAATTCCTCATTGGCATTACACTGCATGAATAAATTTTCTGAGATCGCGGTCAGTTCGCTTCCGCTATCAATTACAAAATTGACTGGGATATGCTTTACCATGGCCTTCACAATTGGTTGAATTTGAAAGGGTTGGTTCTGTTCTTCTTTTTCTTGCATCAACGAATCCTCCACTGAATCATACATGAGTCTTTTCAGGATTTTCCCCTGTGAATTCGAACTTTCTGTAGGATAAGCTTCGACTGCTACTTTTTCTCTATTATTTCCTCTTCTCTGTTTCTTCCTTCATTTACGCTTTCTTCAACATCCTCTACTTTTTCCTCATCCTCGTCTATCTTCTCCTTCTTCGTCGCTACTTCCACATAATCGCATCTAAATGCTCTAATTATCGCTTCTTAACTTCCTTCATTATATACGTTGGGTTCTGTGCCCACTAGTAACTTATTTTCAACTTCTATCGACTGCGCATTGAATTCGCTTTCCCTGGTTTCCATCTCAAATAGCCCTGCAATACTCATTACTTCGTCCTTTCCTCCTACATTCGTTGTGCATGCCTCTGGTAATTCATCTTCCTCGTCAGTATTCTCCCAATTAATTTCATCCCAACACGATATTGTTATTTTCCTGTCTTCGTTTTCATCTGGTCCCTGTGGTTTTGTTTCTTCCTTCTTCTCTTCTCGTGATAAGTTATTTACTTCTCTGTTCAAGGTGCTGCAATTATCCTGGGTCGGTGTGTCATTCTCTTTGGCAAGGGCGCTTAGCTGTCAATTCGAACGTTTTTCGGGGTTTGGTGGTCTTACCTCCACCTCTTCTATCTGTATTCTCTTTTCTTGCTCCGCTTGTTGATATTGGTTTCTTTGTTGATAATTTGTCGGTCTATTGGTTCTCAAATACCCGTTCCGGTTGTCGTTATTCCCTCTGTGATAGTTGTTGCCGTTCCTGGGTGAATTATAGTTATTGCCATATTCTCTTCTAAAGCCATAACCGTTTCTTTGTTGAAATCTGTTGTCGTTTCTTGGTGCGAAGTTATCACGTGGTTCGTAATTATTGTTTCTCCATACTGTGTCTTGTGGATTCCACTGCTTTTTGCTTTCGTTTTCACGTGCGCTTCATCTTTTTCTTGCGTCATCTTCCGAAAATATGAACTCTAGTTCCCTTAGAATACCTTTAAATGCTTCGACGTCATTGCCTCCGCGACCTACTAATGATTGCTGGTATGGTAACTTCTTCGCGCATAATTTAATCAACTCTCCGTCACTGTATGGTACATCTAAGCATTAATTTTTCTTTGCCATTACTTCGAAAAATTTCACGGGACTCTTCTCTCCTGAATTTTCAAAATATGGGTTCTGTAATAATTCGTACTTCACTCTGTTCTGTGCTTCGCTGGACCAATATCGTGAGAGAAACTTCTCTCTGATACCTTCGTACGATCGGCATGTCGCTGCAACATTCTGCATGTTTTCTGCGGCTGTTCCTGACATGTGTGCACATATAAAGTCTAATTTGTGTGCTAGCGTCCAGTGGTCTGGTAATCCTACTCGGAATTGATCAATAAAAGTTCGTGGATGTAATGAATTTCCTTCTCGAAAGTGTTGAAATTTTCTGACTGTGAGGAAATGATCGTTGTGGTACTTCGTCATAGTTCCATATGAAATTCGCAATTCTTCGCCACTTTTGTTTCTTCATTTCTCCCGTCGTTCTTTCCGGTTGTGGTAGATCCATTGGATATTGTCCACTGTAACTTTCGTCTACCCTTGCGTAGTATCGTTGGAGTGGTACGCAATAATTTTCTTCCATCGGTTGTGAACATGTAGCTGAATGCATTGCACTGTACTCATCGCGACCTGGCTTTCCATTGTCACGTATTGGTTCGGTATCTTGTCTGGCTAACCTTGCCGCTTAATTGCACGATCCAGGCTGTCTTGAAACATACATTTGTGGTTCCGCATGTGTTTGTGGTGCCGTTTGTTCATCAAGAGTTTCGAAACGTGTTTGTTGCGGTGCAGGCTGTCTGATTTCACGTATGTTACTTTCCGCCTGTGATTGGAATCGAAAATGCATGATATCTTCGTTAATTGCTTGTTTTTTCGGTGCTGTTACAGATACGGATGTGGTTGCAGACTCAGTGCTTGTTCGATCCTGTTCACTACGCTCTTCAATGATTTGCAACAACTCTGCTCGCAATTTCTGAAATTGTTGCTTCGTTTGCGCTTCTATTTTGACTATGAGGTTATCATAGCTTTTCAGCGCTGCTTTTGTGATACGTTTGTGTAACACACTGTTTTCAACAATTTCACGCGCTGTACCTGCTGCTTGTCTAGTAATTACGTTTATCTGTTTCTCTAGTTTCTTGACTTCTCCCTGGTGTTGTTACATAATGTTTTGATCTCGTCCTGAGTGTCATTACGCAATGTTTGTACGTCCACTTGTACCATGTCAGTGTCTGTTCTCAACTGATTGTGACTTGTTATTAAGTTTCCTATCGCTCCTCGAGATTCTTTTGCCTCGTCTTCAATATGACTTAGGTGTAACTGAATTTTTTTGTTTTGTTCTTTAATTTCTCGCATTTGTATCGTGGTGTCTGCATTCTGAATTTGAATTTGGTTCGCTATTTCTTTATTTTGCCTTGTCATGGTTTCCGTAATTTGTTGTAATAATTCTGCCAGATTGGTGGGTCCTATTGCGTTTTCTCCCGACGTCCTATGCTCTGTGTTTTCGCCCAAGTGTTGGTTCACGATCGATTGCATTGAACTGTGCGGTGACACGTTTCTGCTCGAATTCCTTGTACTCCGTAGTGATGGAGCTCTGATTACTTGTACTATGGGTTCTACGTATTCAAGACGCAAGTTAGAATCCTCATCTACTGTCTCTCTACTTTCCTGCTCCTCTGTCGTACGCTGACCTATGTTTTCTCTGCCTTGGCGTACATTATCCTCGTTATGGTGCGTTATCTGTCCTATTTCTCGCGATACTGCATCGTCTGTTGTACTGTCCTCTATTCTCTGTCCATCTTCATGCTGGGTCTCTACCTCAAATCGGTCAATGTCTCGATCTGCCATTGCTAATCTTTCCCAATCCCTTATTTTCTGTTTTAAAAGCAACTCACGCGCCCTACTTCGCGTCAACATGCGCTCATACGATCACACGCATTTCATAAACTTTATGTTCACACGACTTGACACTTAATATACCAAAGACTGACAATCCATTCACTTACTTGTTGGGTCAGAACCAACTTGTCAACGATGTATCCGCCACCTGTGCGCTTGCATTGGAGAGAAAACTTAATTTTAACAATATTAAAATTCAGAACTTAATTATGCTATTGTCCCTGCTAGAAAGTCTCACTTTCTATTGAATACTTTCTTACTATCTATCGCTGTAGCTACTGTTTTCGACTGTTTATAACTTTCAAAAAGAATTTTTTACTACGAAAATTTTTCAACAGGATATTTTTCTGACCTAGTTAGGCATGTGGTCGACCTTCAAACATGGTATTTTACCATCCTGGCAGGGTCGCCATTCTCTAACATTGTGCATGGTATCTGTTTGTTCTAAAGTCGTGTCTCCCTACCACTTTCGCGCAACGATGCTCTGAGTGTGCTTTTTAGGGAATTGACTAGTTTGAACCTGGGACCTGTTGCTGGTAAGGACACGCCAGACCACACATGACATGTTGAGTTCAGAAGAGTTCAGTGAGACTAGCGATGATATAACCAAATACTTAATGATTTCAGTGTCAGCTCCACTGCACTCCCTGTAAAAGAATCTTAATACTAACTAAATTTAGTGGAAGGGGTTCAAGGCTTTACTATTTTTAGTTAGCTGGTAAAATAACGTCGAAAATGCAGTTAAGTTTACCATTGGAAATTTTATTCTACTCACAAAACATTGTTTATAAATTGCACTATTAATAAAAGGAAATGTTTTATTAAAGGATGATAAAAACCAACTGCGTTCAACAAAAATGTGAACGAATATTCCCTGAATGGGTTTCCAAGTTCTACAATGGATCGAAGGATGACCTATGCCATATCACATCTATAATCTAGGTATAAATTAAGTTTCACAAAAGAGAAAACTATCAAAATGGTCTACAGTGACCCTCAATTACCTTTAATTACTTATCTAACTTGTCGTAAATTACAGTGGCTGATGTGGCTTCTTAATAATTATATAACAGAAAAATCATCGCGTTTCAGATTTTTACTTCAAGTAGCAAATGTCAACACCATGAGATTTAATCGACGATCGACACTGGTATTATGTAAAAAGGGGGTGTAACAGATGAGACTTCTGGAGTTCTGAGTGAAGCTTTATGCGCTGTTATCACGTGCGTTCATTACCTTGTCGTTGGTTAGGCAGCATCAGGGGGCGGCGGGGGGCACAGCTCCATACAGCTCGCCGTCTGGGAAGCAACTCTCTCCTAACTTCTCCTTACTACAATTTACCGAAGTTGGTTTAAAAAAAATATCTGGCTGTGTTTTCATCTGACCAATCAGGGTCTTAATGTTAACCTTAAGCTCGGCCTACAAAAATTCTGTCTATCCAATGAGAAACGTTATACTTTTCGTGGTGGGGCAAGGTTTTTAACGTTTGCAACGTAACAGAGACGCGAAAAAGTCTCACGCTAAAACTTGCAGCTGGTGTGGCCCTTTTAGTGTTATCGTAAGATCTATACTGTTTTTCTGGAGGTCTCTATCTTTTAACATGGGCTGGGGGGTGGTCCTGGTGGTCGGCAGGCGATGTGGGTGTCCGTCCCTTATCGTAGGGCCTTCTAGCTTAACAAGGTTCTGCTCTCGGCTTCTGTTCTCGTTTCTTCCCTCGGAACTGCCTCTGTTTCACGGTGGGAAGGTATGACACGCATTTAGGTGTTCCTGTGTTAGTCTGTGATATTCCATTTGCTCACTCGTTGATCGTATTACTTTGGTTAATTTAATGTCAGGATTTATTCAGAGCTATGTGACATACTGCCGGATTTGCTTATCATGTCAGGAAGGTGTTGGATTTGCCTGACACCTTACAACTTCATTTCAAAATTTAGTAACTAGCTGATTTTTTCCTTGAGTATTACCGAGCTACACCACAGTAAAAACTGTTGTGTATATAACAAGATATATTCCACATGTTCATGTCGTGGAGCTACAATTTCTTTTTCTTTGTTGTTATTGTATTGTTCCCGTCCCAAATGGTCAGAGTGTTGGTAGTCAGCAGTACACAACATTACGCTCTTCAGCCAAAAACTTAAAAATAAAATAAAGACGAAATAAAAGGAGTGCAAGGTGAATATTTTACACACGCTTTTAAAGTTTACGGAAGGATAACTTTTGTTAGTGTTTACATAATCTTAAAAGTGTTGATTTCCTTCTTAAAATTAGGAAATGGAAGGAATAAAGAATTAAGAAAAAACAAAATAATATATATTTAAGGACTCGATAACGTTCTTTTAAAAAGAAGCATTGTACTTTTACTGTAAAGCTGATGGACCTGCACCTGGAAAGAAGGATTCAAATGGTTAAAATTGCTCTGAGTATATGGGACTAAACATCTGAGGTCATCAGTCCCCTAGAACTTAGAACTACTTAAACCTAACTAACCTAAGGACATCACACACAATCATGCCCCAGGCAGGATTTGAACCTGCGACCGTAGTGGTAGCGTGGTTCCAGACTGAAGCGTCTAGAACTGCTCGCCACTTTGGCCGGCGAAGAAGGATTCTGGGAGGGGAAAACCTGCTCTATTGGTTTGAAGAATGTAGATACAAATACGGCGGTCCGTTCGGTAGTACCTATGCATACGAAGGTCAGTGTTGGGGTGGATAGTGAGAGGAGACAGGATGAAGAAATATGGAGAGGGAAGACGGACGGAGCGGGGCTGATAAGTGGAACAAATTGGAAAGAGCTATAGTTAGAAGGAAGGATAAATACCGAGGTGGATTTCTCTGTCTCGGAGAGGAAGTCTGTTGAAGGAGAAACATTTTTTCCGTCATTGTTATTTCGGGCCCCTCGCCCCATATGGACGGGGAATGGGCTGTCAGCGGTACAATCAGTCCACTCATCAGCCAAAGGAGCTGTGAAGTACACAAAGGCAAAAAAACAATAAATTAAAAGATGAGATATTTGCAAGTCATTTTAAAACTTTGTTAAGGTAAATTTATTGAAGATTTTGTATAAAAGAAACTTGTTATTTGAAGTGTTGCTGGCTCGGACCACTCCGACAAGTAAACGTAAGAATAAAGTTCTATCTCCATCTGACAACAAAATGATTTTCCTCAACTTAACACAAAAGATCTTCTTAAACCGATACTGAACTCAACACAGACCAAGTGCAAAAATGTCAGTAACGTGGAAGGAAATCTTAGACTACATGGTAAGTTCATTGAATGTTTCATAACACAATCCTTTTATTACTGGAATACCCAAAAATATTCTCTATGATACGATACAGTCCCCACTCTTAGTCCACGCTCCCACTGGGAGGCGTAAGTCTGAACGGAATGAAACTTAAGTTTCCGTCAACACCGGTATAATTTCATAGTCCCTTCAATCTCGCCGGAAGAGTTTGACGATAACTAACGATACAAATAGTTCCCGCGAGCACGTCGACGAACTTAGAGCTGTCCACTGGAGGATAAGGCAGCGTGCGGTCGGATGCAGTGCGGGGTCCGTACCAGAAGACATCAGTTAACTGGCTGCGACAGAACTGCCTGAATCAGGGCCTCCGGTGTCTTAAATACTGACATGGTGGAGGTATACTTGCACGTAACACAGCGGATCCAGCAAAAGGTCCACAGCAGGAGCGACCCCTGTTGCAGTTGTGCGCATCACCTGTTCTCATGTCTGGTGTTGGCGAAGGCCCTCTGCAGGTCGAGCTGCAAATTTCTTGGCTCGCTGGGCAGTACAATCGTTGAGCTGCAGGGGATGTGCTTGCTGCAGCCCGGTTGGCAGACGTGTGTTGCAGAGTGGCGTCGGTTCCTGATGCCAGCCGCAACACGCCAATACTGTTTGTTTTTAATTAAATACAGAAATATGAACAGGAAAACGAAAACAACAATAATACGTTTAAAACATTTAAAAGAAGGTGTAGAACACTGATTGTAAAAATGAGGTACTTAAGTGTCACTATAAGTTGAAGAATCTTCCCTGGAAAAAATCATCTGCTGCTGGAGGGGGAAAAGTTAGGAATATAGTAGGGTAAGAGGGAGTGATTATAAAGATGGGGTGCTGATCGGTTTATCGATGGCGAAGGAGTGAATGTTGGGGGACAGGGAGGAAGAAGTAGTTAGGGGTGTCAGTAAGCCAATAACATGAAGGTGAAAACAGGGATTGGGAAAGATGGGGAGGGAAAGGAAATGAAGTCTTAGCCTTGACAAGGTAGATGGCAGTAGTGGAATTATAGTTGGTATGAAGGGTACATATGGGGGCAGAGTTCATGGTCTGGGAAAAGGATACGGTTGAAATTTCGTTGGGAGAGAATATGGAGAATGTGGAGGGTGTACAGGGGTAGAGTCGGTGGAATGTGTGTATAGGCGTGGTAACAAACTAAGACTGAAAATTAGAGGGCAGGCAATAAAATTACTGGAGTCGAGATTACAGATGATGTTGGTTGTCAAAAGTGTTCAATGTGAGTGATGAGATGAGGGCAGTTGATGACATGGTAGAAGATCCATGCGAGGGAAGGTAAACACATGCAAGAAAGGAAGATGGAATGCGTGACATTCAAAGATTTGGAGGGTCTGATAGAACTTAAGAGGAGCGGAAACCCATACAACATTTGCGTAAGAGAGGATGGATCGAATTAATGATTGGTTGGTGTAGAGAACAGTGGAGGGAGAGTCCAACCAGTTAATAGTTTTAGTCTATTGTGAGCTTTCTGCTGAATGGTTAGTAGGTGAGGTTTCCAATTTATTTGCTGGTTGAGAGTTAGTCCATTGTATTCTAGTGTGATAGTTGGCTGGTTAGGGCGATTGCAAATGGTGTGGTAGTAGTCCCTGAGTCGGAAGCTGCAGGTGGTTCCTCCTATAGTTAATGTCATGGTTTTGTAAGAGGGGATCTTGAAGAAGAAAACTGATTAGGATGGATTTGGAGGGATCTTTGGGATTTCTGGACGTACAGTTGAAAGCGAGGAAAGTGGTGCCATCATCATACTGAAGAAGGTGGACTAGTGGTGGTGGTCTGAGCCAATGGGCAATGTAGAGGAGATAAAGGTGAGGAGAGAGGGTGGTACCTTGGGGCACATGTGCAGTGGGATGTAAGGCATGAAAATCGATGTTAATACTAGTAACATGGGATGGGCAATTAGATAGGAAGGATGAAATGAGGTAGACATAGTTAATTGAAAGTACGTAGGTTTGGAGTCTGAAAAGGAACCAGAATGCCATGCAGGATCACAGGCATTCCCCATGTCGAGGGATAAACAAATATTGGATTTCTCGATGTTGAGGTGGTGTGGTAGAAGATGATTGAGTACAGGATTTGGTCATCAGAGGAGAGGTTGGGATGGAAGCCACACTGGTTAATAGAGAGGAGGTGGTGTTGGTTCACGGGATGGATTTTAACACCTTGCTAAACAATGAGGTTCTGAAAGGTACCGACAGTGATGTGGAGCCATACGACTCCAGTGCTGTGCTAGGTTTGTCGGTTGAGAGCCCATGGTGAGTACAGCGTGAGCGAGATGGTCCCACAGATTCTCAGTTAGGTTTAAATCGGGGGAGCGTGGCCAGGGGAGTACAGTAAATTCATCCTGATGCTCTGGGGAACACTCACACACACAGCTAGCCGTGACACGTTGAATTGTCCTGAGGCAGATGACAACATGCAGAGGAAAAACAAACTACACGTAGGGGTATACACGGTCCTCAAGGATAGACGAATATTTATGTTGATCAATTGTGCCTTTCAGGATGACGAGATCATCCAGGAAACGCCTCTAAAACATTCCCCAGATCATAAGGCTTCCTCCTGCGACCCGGACCCTTCTGACGGTTGTTGCAGGGTGTGTGCTTTAAGGCATTTCAAAAACGGTTCAAATAGCTCTGAGCACTATGGGACTTAATATCTGAGGTCATCAGTCCCCTAGAGCTTAGAACTAATTAAACCTAACTAACCTAAGGACATCACACACATCCATGCCTGAGGCAGGATTCGAACCTGCGACCGTAGCGGTTGTGCGGTTCCAGACTGTAGCGTCTAGAACCGCTCGGCCACTCCGGCCAGCTTTAAGGCATTTCGCACCGTACATGCCAACAGCTTAATTCATCTCAAAAGGCCATCTTTCACCTCTCAGTGGACGTTCAGCTACGGTATTGGCCGATAGATAAGTCAGCATGGGTGCATGAATCAGGCGCTTGCTGTGGAGGCCCATACTCAGCAATGTTTACCGAACGGTCGTTGAGGAGATACTGCAGGTAGTCCCTTGGTTCATATGGGTGGTCAGGTGCTCCACAGTTGCACGTATGTTCGCCTTTACACATCTCTGCAACTGTCGTTCACCCCTGTCTCGCCGGCCGGTGTGGCCGAGCGGTTCTAGACGCTTCAGTCTGGGACCGCGTGACCGCTACGGTAGCAGGTTCGAATCCTGCCTCGGGCATGGATGTGTGTGTGTGTGTGTGTGTGTGTGTGTGTGTCCTTAGGTTAGTTAGGTTTAAGTAGTTCTAAGTTTTAGGGGACTGAAGACCTCAGATGTTAAGTCCCATAGTGCTCAGAGCCATTTGAGCCAACCTCTGGCCTGTGAGGCACCACGGTAGCCTCGGCACCGGTTTCGGATAACGCCATTTTGCCATGCACGGTATATTTTAACAACGGCGGCACGCGAACCCTTTATAAACTTAGCCGTTACGGAAAATGCTACCATCCCTGGCCTGAAAGCCAATGATTGTTCCGATTTGGACGTCAGATAAATCATTCCGTTTTCACATTACGATAACGACTGCACTGTTTTTCGCGTCCATTCCCCCCCCCCCCCACCGCCCGCCCCCTCCCCACCACCTCCCCCCCCCCACCCCACCACCCACCAAACACGCTTTATATAGCCTCCACTACTAGTGCTGACACGAGTCGTCAGTGATTGGTTACTGCACGCGGACGTCGAACATGGGCGGTGGTCACATTAACACCACAACACTTCCTCTTCGAAACGTGAAGACCATTTTTGGCACCGAGCGAGGTGGCGCAGTGGTTAGACACTGGACTCGCATTCGGGAGGACGACGGTTCAATCCCGCGTCCGGCCATCCTGATTTAGGTTTTCCGTGATTTCCCTAAATCGCTCCAGGCAATTGCCGGGATGGTCCTTTCAAAGGGCACGGCCGACTTCCTTCCCCGTCCTTCCCTAATCCGATGAGACTGATGACCTCGCTGTGTGGTCTCCTTCCCCAAAACAACCCAACCGAACCATTTTTGGCGTCTCACATACTACACAAATTTCCTCCACTACCCTCACCCCTCCATCCAATTGAAAGCGAACGATAGGTCGTAAATGTTTGCCTTTTTTCCACTTGACACTCCAATTTCTATCAGGTGATAACATTAAAAAATACAAAATTCCATATGCAACTGCAATAAAAATATTAGATCTTCTAATAAAAAAATTGCGACTTATAAAATACACTCGTAGCAACATTTCTACCAAAACTCCAAACAAAAACGACGTGAAATTATACGCCTACCTGATATTTTAAGATAAATTTTAATCGTGATGGTTGTTATTAAATTTCTCAATGTTCCTCACGTCATATTCTGCATGAGAAATTGTCACACAGCTGTTACTTCGCGGTGTTTACACAGTTAAGTAAAAATATTTCATGCAGAATCTCACACTACAGTAAAAAACAGTTTTATGCTAGCCAAGCGAATGCAACAACACGTACTATATACACTCCTGGAAATGGAAAAAAGAACACATTGACACCGGTGTGTCAGACCCACCATACTTGCTCCGGACACTGCGAGAGGGCTGTACAAGCAATGATCACACGCACGGCACAGCGGACACACCAGGAACCGCGTTGTTGGCCGTCGAATGGCGCTAGCTGCGCAGCATTTGTGCACCGCCGCCGTCAGTGTCAGCCAGTTTGCCGTGGCATACGGAGCTCCATCGCAGTCTTTTAACACTGGTAGCATGCCGCGACAGCGTGGACGTGAACCGTATGTGCAGTTGACGGACTTTGAGCGAGGGCGTATAGTGGGCATGCGGGAGGCCGGGTGGACGTACCGCCGAATTGCTCAACACGTGGGGCGTGAGGTCTCCACAGTACATCGATGTTGTCGCCAGTGGTCGGCGGAAGGTGCACGTGCCCGTCGACCTGGGACCGGACCGCAGCGACGCACGGATGCACGCCAAGACCGTAGGATCCTACGCAGTGCCGTAGGGGACCGCACCGCCACTTCCCAGCACATTAGGGACACTGTTGCTCCTGGGGTATCGGCGAGGACCATTCGCAACCGTCTCCATGAAGCTGGGCTACGGTCCCGCACACCGTTAGGCCATCTTCCGCTCACGCCCCAACATCGTGCAGCCCGCCTCCAGTGGTGTCGCGACAGGCGTGAATGGAGGGACGAATGGAGACGTGTCGTCTTCAGCGATGAGAGTCGCTTCTGCCTTGGTGCCAATGATGGTCGTATGCGTGTTTGGCGCCGTGCAGGTGAGCGCCACAATCAGGACTGCATACGACCGAGGCACACAGGGCCGACACCCGGCATCATGGTGTGGGGAGCGATCTCCTACACTGGCCGTACACCACTGGTGATCGTCGAGGGGACACTGAATAGTGCACGGTACATCCAAACCGTCATCGAACCCATCGTTCTACCATTCCTAGACCGGCAAGGGAACTTGCTGTTCCAACAGGACAATGCACGTCCGCATGTATCCCGTGCCACCCAACGTGCTCTAGAAGGTGTAAGTCAACTACCCTGGCCAGCAAGATCTCCGGATCTGTCCCCCATTGAGCATGTTTGGGACTGGATGAAGCGTCGTCTCACGCGGTCTGCACGTCCAGCACGAACGCTGGTCCAACTGAGGCGCCAGGTGGAAATGGCATGGCAAGCCGTTCCACAGGACTACATCCAGCATCTCTACGATCGTCTCCATGGGAGAATAGCAGCCTGCATTGCTGCGAAAGGTGGATATACACTGTACTAGTGCCGACATTGTGCATGCTCTGTTGCCTGTGTCTATGTGCCTGTGGTTCTGTCAGTGTGATCATGTGATGTATCTGACCCCAGGAATGTGTCAATAAAGTTTCCCCTTCCTGGGACAATGAATTCACGGTGTTCTTATTTCAATTTCCAGGAGTGTAGATCACAGGTGGCGTATGACGGGTCACAGTCATGTGGCATCCAGTGACCGGCATCCGATAACGGTTTCCGCTGCAGCGAGAGCAAACTTTTTGCTAGGGGAGTGGGCGTTTGTATTGTCCTAATCATTTTGTCTCATCCTCACCTCAAAAACGCCTAAGTCGCCGAAGCGGTATCATATAAAGACTTGCACCAGGCAGCGAAATAACTCGAACGGAGTCTCTCAGCCAATAGTGCCTTACGGTCATTTCATTTCTGTAGGAGAAAGTATTATGAGCTGGACAGACAGCCACGAGCCTTTTCACGATTATGGAAGGTTTTGTTTTTTCTGGAGTCTAAGAAAGCTTGTGATTCCAGCAGAAGGGTGCTTCTAACATACAGACGAAATGTGGTTTAAAAGGACCTCATGATAAATGGGCAAGAACGCTCGCCTTCGCTTTCACATTGCGCTACATTAAACCCGAGACCACGAATCCATATAGTACCACAAATACTCGAGCGATAGGTATGACTTCCTCCAGAAACTCACACATCCTATAACGTTTCTAGGGGAGGAATATATTGGTAGTAGAGGCCAGAAGTGTGCACTGAGAATCCTTAGGGATATGTCTAGCGTATGTTGAGAATACTGCTCGATTTAGTAATGATAATTTCTGTGCATCAAAAAGTTTTGAGATTTGATGATCCTATTTTTTTGTTTCATGCCTCTGTTTGTTTTCTAGTGATGCTAAAAATGTTTAATTCAATCCTATCTAATGACCCTCTTATTCCTGTCACGCGAAGGCTGAACACAGAGTGAGGCAAAACATGCAGTATGGGAAGAAAATCTTCGGCGAGCAAACTGTCAGCTCAAAAAGCAATACAGTAATTTGAATGACGTTATAAAGACCTTGCAGATGCTAAGTTTTTCTGTATTTGACTTCTGATTCTCGGTGCAACTTTAACGGGCGTTTCATTCTACCTTGCGAAGTGCATTAATTTTGTCAGACTTGTGAGGCAAGAATTAGAAAGATTTGATTGTATTAATGTAGGTTTGACTGCATACTTATCTTGATGGGGTGTGACATCCCATTCCGTAAGTCGAGTAGCAGCTACTTGCAGTGGCTTGGATGACGATAGGGCTTTTATTAAATTTATTTAGAATAGGAACCTGTATCTCAGACTCTTAGACAATTTGATTAGGATAGGGCAAAGAATCTGTTGGGGTAATTGGTACTTGCGTTCAGCTGGTGAAATTGTCGGCATGTATTAGATGAGACTGTTAACTCGTAGAAGTCATTACGTTTGAAGGTTGTGAATCGTTACGCAGCCTACAGAATTGAGCTTGTAAATGATAGGTGTCTCCACATGGCGCGCAAGTGCTATGCCACCCGTCATAAATCACGAGGGCCGAGAAACCTACTATAGTCAGACACGAGGGGATCCTAAAAGGGTAGCGGGATAGGTTTAGATTACTTTTACCTTTTGAATGGGTTTACTTGGATACAAGGATCCTCGAGTAGAAGGCACTGAACTATTAGATTTCCAAACCTTTATTATCACAACCCAAAATAACGCAATAAAATTCTTGTAACACATACAGTGGTAGTATCACGAAGAATTTATGTCTATGAAACAACCCTTTTTAATAACAATAATAGTTTCAAGAACAGAGATGATGGAACTAGGTAAATGACGCAAGTAAGCATTATACTTCTTCGATTAGCGAGCTTTAAATAGCCCTTAGGGATATCGTTAGCACTGTTGTCGTATACTGTGCTCAATAAAGCAAATTTGACAGCAAACAGTATGTTTTTGCATTTACACATAACAACGAGCACTACCTCAGACTAACAGGTTAAATGTACCGTCACACATAATTTAGCAACCAATAGGCACTTTTTAAACATTAATCATTAATCACTGAAATGGCGGGCATAGTTTGCCCCAAATAATCAGGTCGAATAGTCAGTAAACACAACGGCACGTGGCTCTAGGAAAATACAAATGGATACTCCAGCTAAGAGCACTAGCCCACTAAAATTCACAATTGAAAGTCATGTAAGAGGGCTTGCTCACATGAATTAACAAATTTAAAAGGTAATTTTTAAAGCAGTAACTTTCAATCAATAAACTCACAAAGCTACTCCGCCGTAATTAATTAGAGATGAAACAGCTAACAGATTTGCTGCTACTAAAAAAGCGTCAGAAAATAGCAAAATCTTTAAATAGCTGTTCAAGCTAAGAGCGACAGACTCTTAAACTGACAACTGAAAATAACTTCTTTTTAAAAGTAACAGTAACCTTAAATCAATAGGAGGAGCACTAGCTAGCGTAAATTAACGAATTCAAAAGGCAATTTTTAAAAAGTAGCATCTAACCCAGATAACAGTGCATGTAAGCCTTAACCACTAGTTAGGGCAATCTGAGAGGTAACTCTAACCTGTTTTGTGGTAGAAGGATTTTTAAACAGTTGCTCAGATCAAGGGCGCTTGCCCAATAGAATTAAGAAACTGAAATGACAATTTTCATTTCTTTTTAAACAGTGATAATAGATTAGTTAATGACGGACTTAGTACTTTACAACCGCTTTCTAGCAAATAAATGTTGCAATAAACATATTCTTGACGTGCCGAGGATTCTTAATGAGGGATGTATCGTTTCTTATTTGAGCAAGTACACGCATCTTACAGCTTACTGTACCATCAGCCATGCTGAGCGGTGGAAATTAAGAACGCCGTTAGATAAACATTCTGCCATCGGTAGAGCAATGAGTGGCGTGAACAGGTGTTCAACAAGAATATGATTCGCCAGCTAGTACGCCACCACACTCACGTACAAAACTGATCTTATGCAGCACCTTGACCCACATGTTTCTGTAACAAAATAAATCAAGTTCATTCGTTCACAGAAGTAGAACAAGATCCCAAAGTTCGGAAAGCACGCTCTGTACAAGTTAATTCAGAGACAAACAAATTAACCGGCAAGCACCAGTTCGCACACAATGAGATGCAAAGGTATTACTCAAAGCATGAAACTGTTACGAAGAAACTTCCCTCATGGTCATTTCCCACATCAGGCTCAAGACAAAGTACAAACAGTTCCTGGAAAAATAGCTCTGGACGGATGTGTACACAGCACGTGATTCCGACTAGAGCACTGTATACGGGATCCACATCTCCCCTCCACGGCCGCACGCCAACTGTCTGCCGACCCGCACCGCCTAAAATCTTTCTGCTCTCGCGGCACGCTGCCTCTGGGTACCGTCCGACACAGCAGTCTCTCGGCCAATCGGACGACGGAGCGGAGTCGATTTACACGTATCAGATAAATTTCGTCACCACCATTCTTAACACACGAATCCCTTTTTCAGTGTTAAAGTGGCGCTTCAGTTTCCAACATTCTTGATGAATCTGATATATCTGACCATTTGTGATGAGTGACTGTTGAATAGTCTCATTTCGAATTTCGAACTCAGTCCCACGTAGCTTAATAGATCTGAATCCTAATACGTCATATTTAATAAGTACGGTAACGTAACGTACTTATTTCGTCCTTAGATGAAACAAAACCTGCCTCTTCGTTAAACCGAGAGACAATACACATGCAAACACCGTCGTTAAACTCCTTAACGTAAATGGTGTTCCTAAAGAAATAGCCATTTTTCCATGATTAGTTGGAAAACCATGGTACAAAGTGGTTGGAAGAAACCCATCAATGTGTGCAACTATGATGAACGTCTCAAATTTATCACTGAAGCCAAATTGTATATACTTACGCTGAAAATGAAAAGCACTGACAAACTGATCACTCACTCGAACAGGTGAACTGGATTTGTTACCATCCTAGATTGTGTCTGAAATTTACTGCATCATCATTAGAAAGTTGTAGAAGATTATATTTCTGGTGTGTTTGTTACAATAATCTGATTGCAAGGCAATTTCTGTCAGTGTAAAAGAAGGTTCTTATAAAATATGAGCTGAGAGAATCTAAAAAACTCTATTGTATTGAACTTGAGCAAGTACAAATCTTAAGTCTCAAGACGTTTCATGGGAGTGGTGTGTATCAGTTTGACACCAAACGGAAAGTTTATGCTTTCAGATCATACTGACTGCGCTGTTGCCCACGAACATGTTTCCGTCGTTGTTGCTGTGCAGCTGAGACTGGGGTAAGTTGACAAGTGAGCTGAGATTCGTAACCACTGAGTCTAAGTTCATATATATGGATAGCGTCATCTTACGGATTCTATACTGTCCAGCCACATGTCAGCTGCCTGAATAATCACCTTTTGTAACGGGATACGCAACGACACGCGCAGGAAGAGAGTTATGGAGATTCTGGAAGGTACCGACGGGGATGTGGAGTCATGCTGACTCCAGTACCGTAGCCGGCAGTGCTAGGTTTCTCGTTTGCGGATCCATGGCGCGAACAGCCCAGTCGAGTTGGTCCTACAGATTCTCGATTGAATTTAGATCCGTTGAATTATGGTGCTATTTTTCAACAGGACAATACTCGTCTACACATGGCTCTTGTCTCTCTGAACAGTCTGATTGATGTTGAAGTACTCCTCGGCCAGTAAGATCCCATATCTGTCCCCAACAGAATATGTGTTAGGCCAGCTTAGATGTTAACTCCATCCCAGAGCCTGTATTCAGGATATCAAGGACCAGTTCCAACGGGTGTGGACCAGCTTGCCACAGTAAATGATACAACGGCTTTATGGCACCCATCCGAACTGAATCTGTGCATGTATCCAGGCAAGAGGTAGTGCAACGTTATAGTGATAATTGGTCTCATATTGACAAATCCTTTATAAAATTGACTCGATTTTGTTGTGAGTGAAGTAACATCTCATACACTCTCAATACACAAAGTTTCATTTCATTTCGTCCTCCTCTTATGGGAGCTATAAATGTTTGTCAGACAGTGTAGTAATGGCAAACAAAATATACTAAAGAATCACTAGTTTCCCTACAAGTGCTCATAAAGACAATAGAAGGACTTTTAAAGAAGGTATTTTCTTAATTTATATTTAAATGTAGTCAAGAACTTTGATATCTGATAGAAGAGAGTTCAAAACGTTTGGAATAAAAAAGCATTTTTGTAATAGACTTCAGTGTTTTAGATCACTATCTAAATCATGTTTTAGACCTTGTATTACGATAAAGGTACGTACTTTTACGAGAGCGGGCTGAAAAGTAATGCCTCCGAAATTTTTATGTGAAAAATCTCTAAGCTTTTTAAACAAAACAAATTTTATTGACTTTTACAGCTTTATTCTTCATGTCTGCATATTTATTAATTTAGTCACCCGAGTGACGAACATATTTCTCCCAACGAGAAATTAATTTGTTGATACCGTCACTGTAGCATGTTCGACTTCGTTAACGGTGCCACAATCTCACCTCTCCTTGCACCGCTTTGTCACTATCAAAGTGAAGTCCTTGAAGGTGTTCTTTAAATTATGGAAATAAATCAAAATCAGATAGGACCAAGTCGGGACTGCATGAAGGATAATCGATGACAATGAACCCAGGGCATCGGATTGTTGCAGTTCTCACAGCGCTCGTCTGGCATTGTCTTGGTGAGGAGAGGTGCATCATGTGTGGGCGAACTCTTAAAATTCGTACTTCCAGGTTCAGTTTTTCAGTCTTGAAATTTTCGGGCGTCGGCGATCCTCTGTGGATGGACTCCATTGATGCCCTCTTGTTTTCTGGGTCGTAATGATGAACCCAGCTTTCATCATCTGTCATAATCACCGCCATACAAAACTTTCATTCTTCTACAGATTTAAATTTGAAGCATGGTTTCTGTGGCTAGAAACTCGATTACAGCACGCTGTTTCTTACTCATCGCCATCGTTACGTTACACACTGCCTCTAGCGGCAGAGGGGTACAATTTGCGTCAGCGAAGCGAGAAAATCGACCGAGTAATATAAATAACATGTAATACCTCAACCGGTATTGAGAACAGAATAAAAATTCAAAGGCATTACTATTCAGCTCGTCCTCGACTATGCAAAAAAAAAGTTATGGGAGACAAAAATCATCAACGAAAATAAGTACGATTAATTACGAGTCCTTGTGGGTTGGCCTTTAGGTGCTGCAACCTGAGGAGTAGTTTCCTGTATCTGTGTCGTCAATAACAAGAACACTGGCAGTGCTTTTGCTGATTGGCGACTCCATGGAGTGCTGTGTGCACAACGACCATATATGTTAAATTAAAAGGAAGGTCAGCGTTGGCCATAATATTGATGTTTTATTGACAGCAGATGCGACCTCTCATTTCTTGAAGCCATTAACAGCAGCACCGGCTGTCGCTGCTTTGAAACAAACAGAGAGCATTGATGACGAGGTCATCAACATGCCCCAATCGGCTATGTTAAAACTGTGAGGATGAGTTCTATTAGATGACACCAACACTGCATTTTCATTTGGTAAGATACAAGAAATCTTAAATATAATTCTATAATCAAATATCTAGACATTTATTTTGCAATAAATACGAGGTATTTGTTTTACTATTTCAGAGAAATAATTTTTTGAAATGCATCTGTGTTATTAGCCTGGACGGTTTGAAATAGACTGCTGAGATCAGTCTTCAAAGTCTTAACATTATTTTAAATAGGAGAAGAATATGACTTGAATAAATACTGTCTTTGGAACACATCTTGTCTATTTAGTCATCTATCAACAAGGACTGCGCACACAGTAGTGTTAATCACTGTGTTTTGCAGAGTGGAATAGTGTTATTTACGAGTGACGCTCAGCAAAACATGTATAGTATTTTTGTGTGTGCGCGTATCAGCAACACATGACGATGCAGATGAGAAAGGATTTTCGAACGCTGACTATGACAAACAACTAACATTCAATATCGTACAAAGGTTCCTACGTAATAAATGGCTCTAAGCATTATGGCATTTAACATCTGAGGTCATTAGTCCCCTAAACTTAGAACTACTTAAACCTAACTAACCTAAGGACATGCCCGAGGCAGGATTCGAACCTGCGACCGTGGCAGCAGCGCGGTTCCGGACTGAAGCGCCTAGAACCGCTCGGCCACACCGGCCGGCCTTCCTACGAAACACAAGAAAGTAAAATTTAAGAACTGAATAAAGAATACCCTGTGACGACGGCACAGAGGTGCTGAAAAATGTTTGGATTTTCTACGAAAAAAACAGTTGTTCTCATTACAGGCGGACCTTATATCCACGTATTACTATTTATTTCACAATGGTGAACGTCTTGAAAATTATAACTCGTCAAACAATGTACACAACATTATCTAGTCCATCCGGAACTGGTGGCAATGATTTTACGATGTATTTAGTGGCTTACCGTGTGAAGTGTTAGTGCACAGCCCAGTCACATTAATGTGACCACCGCCTATGTTCGACGTAAACGTGCAATAACCTCTTACAGACGGCAGATGGTACTACTAGCAATGGAGGGTATATAAAGAGAGTTGGGGGACGCAGAAAAGGAGTGCAGTCGTTGTCGTAAAGCGGAAACAGAGTGATTTATCTAACGTCCAATAAGGCATGCTCATTGACAAGGGTGGAAGCATTTCCGAAACGGTTCGTGTACCGAGTGTACCATGTATGGATAAATGGTGCTATATAAAACCGTGGTGTACCAAGGGCCATCCCCCTCCCTTCCTCTGTCCTTTCCCCGGGCTCTTCTCCCCCCCCCCCCTTCCATCCTGTTTTTTCCCCAGCTACCCTCTCTCTGCCTCACTTCTCTCCCCCGAGTCCTTTTGCATTGCCCTCCTCTGCCTTTCCCCACTCTCTCTCGCGTCTGCCCTGCCCCCCCCCCCCCCTATGAGTCATCTCCCTCGTTGGTCCCCCTCCCCACTTCGTTTTTCCTCTCCTCCCCCTATTTTTCCCCTCATCTGTCCAGCCCCCCCCCCTCAATCTGCCCTTGGCTGTGGTGTGTCATCTTCATGCCAACTTTTTAGTGCAGTGTTTCAAGTGAGTGTTAAGTGTTTTGTGTCTTTTCCAAAGTGTTACGAATGGAAATCATACTGTCGCTGGGTGTGATTTTTATATCTCTTGCGAACAGAAACCAGACTGTGCCCTGTTTTTTTTATTGTTTGTCTATTATTTTACCTGTCTGCTTCCTGTGTATTTTGTTAGTATCGCCAACCCTTTGTTTTATGTTTTAACTTCCACAATTTCCCGCCATTTTACAATTTAAGTCACCGTTTTTATGGCCTGCTTTTATTGTTTATTATCTTCTTCTTATGTTTTAAAAATTCTGTAGGCTGAAGAGCGGCGTACTAAGCTGCTGCCAGCCCGTCCCCTTCGGGGGGAATCAAAACTCAATAAAGGAAGAAAAAAACAACAAGGGCCATAGATGACAGGGTTCAATGACGGCTGCGGAGATGTGTTCAGGCGAAAAGACATGAAACTGACGACCCAGATGAACCAAGGGGCTACCCATAGTGCTTCCTCAACAACCGTTCAGCGAACATTGCTGCATATGGGCCTGTGCAGCAGGTGCCTGGTTCACGCACCCATGCTGACTGCTGTTCATCGGCGACGAAAGCTGAAATTTGCGTGCCAGTACCGCAACTGAACATCCACTGAGTAGTGACAGGTGGTTTTTGTCAGGTGAGCCACGTTTTATCCTCCAACGGACAGAAGCTCGTTGGTATGTACAGTTGGAACGTCTTAAAGCATACGCCCTGCAACAACAGTCGGAAGGGTCTAGCCTGCAGGAGGGAGTGTTATTGTCTGAGGAATGTTTTCGTGGTATTTCCTGGGTGATCTCGTATTGTGGAAGGCAAACTCACTAACACTATCCTTGGGGACCATGTCCACCCTTACATGCAGTTCGCTTTTCCTCAGCTCAATGACATCTACCAGGAGGACAATGCAACATGTCACACAGTTTGCAGGGTACATGTGTGGTTCGAAGAGCTCCAGGATGAGTTTACCTCACTATCAGATGAGACGTGATACATGAGTACGCAGGATGTTCGTGATGTACCATTGTGCTATCAAAGCTCCCTCAGTCACTATGAACTGTGACGTGATGTCATACCCAATGGTTCTCTCACTGCGATGCCGGAAATAACACTGCTACCGCTTTGCAAAACATTGGAAGAATGTGTCCTCTCTCCAGGTAACCATCATACCAGTCGATGACGGTCATCTGGGTTAGCTCGGAACCACTATTCCTCACTGAACACTGTGCGATGCAATTCATCAGCAGTCCATGCTTCCTGGTCATGAGAACTCCAAAATCAGATGTTTGTGTTGTAGTGTTGGTAACCTATGCGTGGGATGGTAATTCCCTAGCCTGGCTACTGACCAGTGGTGCAGGATGGCAGAAAACATTGCAGGGAATCAATTACTTGTTCTCCTATGGCCGTCGCAGATGGGAAAGGGTAAAAAGTGCTTGGTGCACAATACAGTGATCCTTCCTTATGGTGTTTAGACGTGTTTGACCAGAAACTTCACAAGTATGCCTGCCCTCACATTTCCATGCAGTCCAACATCAAGCCCTTTAACAATCGAACGCCACACAAATCTGTGTATTTCATGATTCTACCACTCGGTCAAATGGATATCCACAAAGAAGCCCCTATCAAACTCTGTCAGGTGCTGATAACAATGTCTCACACGAGTGCACACCATTTCTGAGTCCTTCACAGTGGTCACTCAACATCAAAGTCTTCGAACTCCTTATATACTCTGCCACGCCTGGTAACCACACTAGACAAAAACTACGCTAATGCACTGTGGTGGCCTTTCTACCTGTTACAGAGAGTTTCCGTTTTAATTAGTCACATACCCATTGATGGTGTGTACGCGTACAAAGCTATGTTGACATTCAGCCATTTCTTCTGGTTGCTCCACTGTTTTGCCAGGTAGTTTATTTTATGTCAATGGCCTTGCCGCGGTGGTAACACCGGTTCCCGTCAGATCACCGAAATTAAGCACTGTCGGACTTGGCTAATCCTTGGATGGATGACCATCTAGTCTGCCGAACGCTGTCGGCATGCGGGGTGCACTCACCCCTTATGAGGCAAATTGAGGAGCTACTTCCGGTCACGAAAACTGACAACGGCTGGGAGAACGGTGTGCTGACCTCATGCCCCTCCATAACCGCATCCATTGATGCCTACAGGCTGAGGAAGACACGGCGGTTAGTCAGTACCGTTAGGGTACTTCGAAACCTGCTCGGGCGGAGTTTAGTTTAGTTATAGTTTATTTTATGCTTTGAGACTTTCTGTTTTTGATCTGTTAGCCAAAACTCATTTTACTTGTTTATATTGGCACTTGAGCCTAATGAAAGAGGGCTCGTTGCCACAGGCAGCCACTTGCTGCAATCTGCTGGTGTGGCATTATGCCATGGCACCCATCTAGGCGCCACTGTCCACCTGTCAGTTGGTTACCGTTGTGTTACTGAAACCAACGATACATTAGCACATGACGTAATGACATTTGTGGCAGCTGCACAACAAGGAGCTCCCTTTGGCGTGTATAATTACTGGCAAGCTGGCCTGGCTGGCAGTAAGATTGAACTGGAAAGTCAGCGTCCGCCGTAGTGCTGGCTTGATTCATGAGACCGCTATCACTCCACTGTCATACTGACAGGACTATCTTCCAGAGGTCCAACTACAGCACTGTTGGGCGGAGGTTCGTACTACGGCCCTCTTGGCCACTTAGCCATTGAGCGTATGCCAGTGCCAGATGCCAAACCGACAACGTCTGATACATACGTTGCCAATACTTGCCATAGCTGGGGTAGGTGGCCAGCGCAAACTGTACTCGGCCGCGTATGCCAGTTTGCCACATTCGCCCTTGAGGACAGGAATTTATTGTGGTCAACACAGTCTGAGGCTTCAGCATGAACAATAAATCAAAGATACATATAATTCGGGAATTCTCTTGCCTCCCCTATAATCACTCACATGTTGGCGCTTTGATCTCTGGTCCCTCTTCTTTTACGATATCCAAATTGTTCTTCAGGTAGCTCTCGTCAATATGTTGCGCGACATACTGGTGAAAAGAATGGAATGAATGAGGAAAGCTTAGATCGCTTTTGATTATCTTGCATGAAACAAACCATTTGCGACTTACCGAGAAAGGGTATGATGAAGACTGGTATTGGGCAATGTGTAGCTCAGATTAGATATTTGGCTCACCATTGTTATAGAGGATGAGGCCCCATGTCAGCTTTAACGCTCTGCAGTAGCTTGGCTGCGTAATATACATCAATTGCGAGTGAGCTTACAGCTTAATTTACAGACATTAAGTAGACATAGACAATAACAAATAACATAAAGTGCAACTGGTTGCATTAAATAAAATAAATTATATCAGATAATGTCACAATTAAATGATGTAGTCGACCAAGAAGGTTTTAACTGAAATGTTTGATTTATTAATTCAGTAGCGCTTTGGAATAATTAAAAGTAGTGAACCTATAAAAATTATTTAAATAATTAATAATGAAATAAATCCCTCAGTAAATTTTACTATAGTCCATTAATGTAAAAATGTATCAGATTCCCCAATCCTAACTGTTCATACAGCTCAGTTCGACAACACGTCTCCACTTATGCGTTCTAAGTTCCACATCACACGAATATTTTCAAGTCCTGACAGTTGTTAAAGTATCTAATGCGACCGCATGCCGCCTAAGTCAAATCATCACTTGAAAACTGTTTGACGACTCCCCAAACGTAACTGCTTCTTCGCTCGTGTAACACTAACTCTCTTGTTCCCATTGTTCGCTGGCTACTTGCTGGCTTCCGGCCATCCCACTAGCACTACTCAGCGCTAGTGAAACGCGCAACCACATAAAACTCCTTTCCAACTTAACAGACTTTCTTTTAATAGAATGGAATACTTAATAAAATGGACCATCACACTTTGTCTTATAATGTTGCAATTTAAGTATTTACATTATACAAAAGTTCATTTGTTTCCGGTTCAAATGGTACCAGACAACATATATTACATTCAATAAATTCATATAAATAATTAATTATGCACTTCCACACAGTGCGGTATTAAAGAAATAATAAATAACTAGAATGCATGAATGATTGATGACGAACGTATTATTCTGAATTCATGATTGTGTTCATTTGGAAAGCACGATGTTCAGATATTGGTATGCACTAAATCTACGTTATAACTTAACGGTAGACTTCACGATCGATAGCTGGAATGCAATTCTACTGTCGGATATAATGTCTGTCTAGATCGTGCGTAGCGCTTGCTCGTGATTAAATTTTATACAATTCTTAACTGATTTGCTTGGATTCAAAAGCTAACTTCTGTATTACTAAAGACATCACAGATATCAGTATTTCAATAGAAGTGTTATGACTGCTTGGTGATTTCGGTGTACTCAACTTAGTTCTACGAAGTGCATTTGAATTACTGTTGGGTCATTAATATTTGGATATTCCTTCACTTTTAAAAGTAACACAAGTCTCAGTTCTTAGCGCTGGCCAAGCATTCTATCCGCCGCTGTCCCTTTAACGAGCATGTAATTGCCCGGTGCTAACAAGTCCTTTGTATCAACTCGCTAACAGCCGCTGGGTTAGGAATTCCCCGCCACTCAAACTGGACCGTCGCCTCCGCGGCTGACTGATGTTTTCGTGCTCTCCAGACTTTAACATCTTAACTTAGCTAGCTGGATCTTCTCCAGCAAATGTGTTATGTTACAACTGGCGGAGTAAGCTATTTAAGATTATGAAGCATGGTTTTTCTAGCTTGTGAGGTAAGTGTGATTGCTCGGTGATTCGAACATTCTTTACAGACTACCGTCTTTGAAATTGAGATGAATATTGAACTTTTCCAGTATATTCGCCACTGCTTGATTCTCCATATTAGCTGAAATACTGAATAAAACACTTTCACTGCATTCTCTCCAGTGATTCTGAACAATTCTATGGTAAATTCATTATGTCCACTAACCTAGTTTTTAGCGATATTTTCCAGTGCCCATTTGACTTTAGTTTCCAAAATGTTTGGTTTTGGTTCTATGCCACATTAATTTCATCATGACCAACACGCAATTCTTTCCTATATAGATCTTATACACATTCCAGACATATTACTTTAAGGACCTATGCTTGACTTTTGCTTTCCTTCGTCCTTCTGCAACTTGAAATATACCTGGCCTTGCTTTTTTATGCTGCCTCCTTTTTTTTTTTGTTCAGTTTATTGACTTTCGGGATGTGGCCGTTCAGCCATCTCTGTAGCAGAATGTCAGTGATGACGATACAAGTGTAAAGACGACACGACATCCAGTCCACAAGCAGAGAAAGTCTCTGACCGGGCTCGGAATCGATCCCAATCCACTTCACTTGACAAGCTGCCGCACTGACTCTGCAGCTACTGCCTCCTTGACAACACAGGATATTTCTGTCCACAGCTCTTCTGGGTTTTTGTCTTCTAAATCTGATGCATCAAATACGTGCCTGACTTCTACTGTATAATCAGAAGACACGCTCTTAAGGCGGTATCTATAAGACAGAACTTGCTTTAACTACTTTCGTTAGGTTTAGCAGGAATTTTGTAGTTAAAAGCTCATAAACTGATGTTCAGTCAGCTTCAGATATTGTTGTAGATCACTGGGTAGCACTCATACACCTCTGATTTCAAAGTATGAATACTTGCCATCCCAAACCGGTCGTCAGTAAGTTATATCGTGGAAGTGAGACTGTATACTACGTACTTTGTTCTGGCCACTTGCTGTTGTTCCTTGCCATCATGGCAATACACTTTTTGAGAAAAGTACGGAGCAGCGGGAAGAGAAGGACGAAACGAAATGAAACTTCACGAACTTAGAGGGTATGTGATGTTATTTCAGTGATTCAAACAACGAGTCAAATATTTACAAAGAAATTGGGGGTATGAGCCCACTTATTACACTCCTGGAAATGGAAAAAAGAACACATTGACACCGGTGTGTCAGACCCACCATACTTGCTCCGGACACTGCGAGAGGGCTGTACAAGCAATGATCACACGCACGGCACAGCGGACACACCAGGAACCGCGGTGTTGGCCGTCGAATGGCGCTAGCTGCGCAGCATTTGTGCACCGCCGCCGTCAGTGTCAGCCAGTTTGCCGTGGCATACGGAGCTCCATCGCAGTCTTTAACACTGGTAGCATGCCGCGACAGCGTGGACGTGAACCGTATGTGCAGTTGACGGACTTTGAGCGAGGGCGTATAGTGGGCATGCGGGAGGCCGGGTGGACGTACCGCCGAATTGCTCAACACGTGGGGCGTGAGGTCTCCACAGTAAATCGATGTACCGCAGCGACGCACGGATGCACGCCAAGACCGTAGGATCCTACGCAGTGCCGTAGGGGACCGCACCGCCACTTCCCAGCAAATTAGGGACACTGTTGCTCCTGGGGTATCGGCGAGGACCATTCTCAACCGTCTCCATGAAGCTGGGCTACGGTCCCGCACACCGTTAGGCCGTCTTCCGCTCACGCCCCAACATCGTGCAGCCTGCCTCCAGTGGTGTCGCGACAGGCGTGAATGGAGGGACGAATGGAGACGTGTCGTCTTCAGCGATGAGAGTCGCTTCTGCCTTGGTGCCAATGATGGTCGTATGCGTGTTTGGCGCCGTGCAGGTGAGCGCCACAATCAGGACTGCATACGACCGAGGCACACAGGGCCAAAACCCGGCATCATGGTGTGGGGAGCGATCTCCTACACTGGCTGTACACCACTGTTGATCGTCGAGGGGACACTGAATAGTGCACGGTACATCCAAACCGTCATCGAACCCATCGTTCTACCATTCCTAGACCGGCAAGGGAACGTGCTGTTCCAACAGGACAATGCACGTCCGCATGTATCCCGTGCCACCCAACGTGCTCTAGAAGGTGTAAGTCAACTGCCCTGGCCAGCAAGATCTCCGAATCTGTCCCCAATTGAGCATGTTTGGGACTGGATGAAGCGTCGTCTCACGCGGTCTGCACGTCCAGCAAGAACGCTGGTCCAACTGAGGCGCAGGTGGAAATGGCATGGCAAGCCGTTCCACAGGACTACATCCAGCATCTCTACGATCGTCTCCATGGGAGAATAGCAGCCTGCATTGCTGCGAAAGGTGGATATACACTGTACTAGTGCCGACATTGTGCATGCTCTGTTGCCTGTGTCTATGTGCCTGTGGTTCTGTCAGTGTGATCATGTGATGTATCTGACCCCAGGAATGTGTCAATAAAGTTTCCCCTTCCTGGGACAATGAATTCACGGTGTTCTTATTTCAATTTCCAGGAGTGTAGTATGACTTTGTACTTCCTCTGGTCTGCACGTATGCACTTATTTGGTTGGAAAGGGTACCCTAAAACCATTGTGCCCTCTCCTGGCGCAAGCTGGTCCATCATATTCTGGATACTGGCACTGGGCCGGAGTTGATAACCGAGCTGGTGCCACACATATTCTTCCGGGGTGAGATCTGGAGATCTTATTGACCACAGTGGTACCTCAACATTACGGAAACAGTTTATAGAGACACGCGCCATGTGTGAACGAGCATTGTCCTGTTGAGAAATGGCACCGTCGTACTGTAGCATGAGAGGTAACGTATGAGGACACAGGATGTCTATGACATAGCGCTGTACCATCAAAAGTTCCCTCTATCGTTACCAGTCGTAATGTGAAGTCATACCAAACGGCAACCCACACCACGATGCCCTGAGTAACAAACACTGCTGCACCTCGCCAAAACATTTGAAGAACGGGATCTCTCCCCAGGTCGCCACCATCCTCAACGACGGTAGTCATCCGGGGCAATTCATTACTGAACCCAGTGCGACGCCATTTATCAGCAGTCCATGCTTCCTGATCATGGCTCAAAGCCAAACGAAGCCGATTTTGTTGTGGTATTAAGAGCAACCTTTGCATGAGACGGTAGTACCCTAGTCCGGCTTTTTTCTCGGATGGCAGGCGCAGATGTGAAGGGGTTACGACGTGCTTGGACAAATAGTCCTGAACAAATAGTCCTGGACAAATAGTGAGTATCGTGACGAATACAGGGATTAGCGACCACAAGGCAGTAGCTGCTAGGCTGAATACCGTAACTCCTACAACCATCATAAAGAAATGCAAAGTATATCTATTTTAAAAAGCTGATAAAAATGCTCTTAACGCCTTTTTAAGAGACAGTCTGCACTCCTTCCGATCTGATGATGTAAGCGTGGAAAAGTTGTGGAATGATTTCAAAGAGATAGTATCGACAGCAATTGAGAGATATATGTCACATAAACTAATAAGTGATGGTACTGATCTCCAATGGGACACAAAACGGGTCAGATCGCTGTTGCAGAAACAGCGAAGAAAGCATTCCAAAATTTAAAAGAACGCAAAATCTCCAAGACTGGCAAAGTTTTGCAGATGTTCGAAATATAGCGTGTACTTTCAATAATTTCCACAACAAAACTCTGTCTCGAAATCTGGCAGACAACGCAAAGAGTTTCTGGTCATACATAAAGCACACCAGTGGCAAGACGCAATCAATACCTTCACTGCGCAATAACTGGAGTGGCAGTCATTAAAACAAAGGTGTTTTTCGTTGCGACGGGATATTCTCATGAAATTTCAATCACCAGTTTTCTCCTCCGATTTCGAAAACATTCTGTTGGAACCCACCTACAAAGGGTGAAATTGTCATCACGATAAAATGAGAGAAATAAGGACCCGCACAGAAAAATTTAAGTGCTCGTTTTTCCCGCGCGCCTTTCGAGATTGGAACGGTCGAGAGACAGCTTGAAGATCGTTCATCGAACCCTTGCCAAGCACTTTATTGTGAATAGTAGAGTAATCACGTAGATGCTGTAGATGTTGGTGCGCAAAACGGTGATCCTCCCTTGTGGTGGTTGAGCGGAACCTTGACGACAATTATGCCAGCCGTCTCGTTCTCGTCAGTTCCAACATCCAGCTACTGACACATCCGAATGCCCCATAAATCTGGATAATAAACGATTCTACAAGCGGGCTAAATGAGGACCCACTATGAGATCCCTTTGCCGGCCGGAGTGGCCGAGCGATTCTAGGCGCTACAGTCTGGAGCCGCGCGACCGCTACGGTCGCAGGTTCGAATCCTGCCTCGGGCATGGATGTGTGTGGTGTCCTTATGTTAGTTAGGTTTAAGTAGTTCTAAGTTCTAGGGGACTGATGACCTCAGAAGTTAAGTCCCATAGTGCTCAGAGCCATTTGAACCATTTTGATCCCTTTCAAACTTAATCAGGTGGTGATAAAACTGTTCCACCCGAGTACGTGGCATCTCCGTGCCCTGCACAGTGATCGCTCAACAACTGACGCTGTTCATCCTCCTTATGACACCCTACCAGTCCTGGAGATAATGCTAAACACGAACCACTTCAGTGCACACTGGTGGCCGTTGTACCTGTCACAGTGAATAGCAACTCCAACCATTTACTTACCCGCTCAATATTTGTACAAGTATAAAGTTACATTGACATCCGACCAAGACTGATGTGTGCTTAACGTTTTGTTGTCTGACAGTGTATTACCAGGGATGCGGAACAACATGGTACTCGATGTCACCTAGCGGTAGGTCTAAATTTCACAGATGCGCGCAAGACATTCACTATCTAAAAGGCCGCCTTTACTTTGGGTACTGCTCTGTTTTTATATCGCAGTAAATTTATTTTCTTGTCTTCATACAACTTAATCCTTCAGTCACTGGTCTTCTTGAACCTAAGTCCACACGTTCGTAGATGTGCATCTTATGAAAACCTTCTTGGAGCAGTTTATACTGAAATTAGCTGCTTCATTTTCAACGCTACACGTCTGTGAACAGACTAGCTCGATGGATACTACTATTCATTTGCCGGAAGTTGTGGGCCACTTTAAATTACTTGTGTGACGGAACACATGGGCTACAACACCAGCGCTAGTTCACCATCTCCTGCAGATCATCGTCGTCACCTTGGCGTTAATCATGTTTCGGGACATGGACTAGTGAAATTAGGAATTCTGTCAATATAATTGCTTAATCTTAAATGTATAACGAACTTTCTTTATTCTGCAGCGTTGAATATAGAATACGTAGCTGTATGTTGTCCATAAGTAAACCGATTTCCGTGTTAAAGACAGTTAAATTACAACATTGTAGTTTAAAGATAGAGACAGCTCTCATTGTTGAATTTTGAAAAATGCTATGCCACCCACAAATTTATTCCATTTCGACATACAAACTTTTGCTGTAATTGTGATGTTTTATTGTAAATGCTTGTATGAATAAAGTTGGAGCTGTTTCTTTGTGCTATGTTGGTGGAAACAGCGATATACCAGCATTGATTTGTTTGTTCCTAAATGAGTGAAGTACGTATTCAGATGTTAATAGATAAAGTTCATGAAAATGTTGTGTTCTTATCTGAGATGGCAGATACGAAGCATTTTCAGAAGTATACATTGACTTGAGGTAATATAATTTGAGTTACAGTAATAAAATTCTCTGATTGTTAATTAGTTTCTGTCTACAGAAAGTCTTAGCTCATTCGAAGTACAAGGTGACCCAAAAGTCCGTCAACATTTGAAAATTCAATACTTTATGCAATAATGTAGGTAGAGAGGTAAAAAATGACACACATGCTTGAAATGACATGACGTTTTGTTGAAACCTAAAAAGAGTACACAAAATGACCAACAGATGCCGCTTCATACTTAGCATTTGATAATAATAGCAACAGCAATATCAATAATTAGCAACTGATTTTTAGCAAAGACGGCGTTGTTTGTAACAAATGCTCAACCTATTGGCCGTCATGCATCGACAATGTTGTGAACAGCACTGTGTAGTATAAAAGTAGCTATGGTGAGAAATTGCCGTCGGATGTTTTCTTTTAGCGTCCCTAAGGAGGTCGGACGATCGTGGTAGACTTGCGACTGCGGATAGCCCCACAACCAGTAATCACAAGGATTGATGTCTGGTGGACTGGGAGGCCAACCATGAAGGACGTAGCGTCTTAGCACGCGATCCTCACCAAACTATGTCCACAAGACCTCCAGCAGGTGTTTATGAGCTAGGTTAGCTATCATGCCATTCTCTAAAATATATGCGTACCTCGATCCCGTCACACTGACAATTCGAAAAACAGCATCCCTCATTTCCTCGAAGAAAAACTGTCCAGTCATGTTTGATGTAGTAAATCAAACCACATTGTGACTTTCTCGTCATGCGGTGGGGTTTTCACGACAGTTCTAGGATTTTCGGTTGCCCAAATTCTACACTTGGTGTTGACATACCCTCGGAGTGTCCGCTGAAGTATCCATTTCTTCCTGAACTGTCCGGCCAACAGTAGCACTTGTGTCTGGTCGCCCACTACGTGGCCAATCGTTTAAACAGCCCGTGCCTTCGACTTACTTCGTGATCATTTTCTTCACAGCGACACTTGTCACATGACCTTCTCCCGTTCGAATCCCCTTTTTTGGCGACAGGAGTGTAAAGCTGCAGCAGCGGATTCTCCATTCTGATAGAAAAGCTTTACCAACAGTGCCTTTTTCTGGTAAAATTAACATGCCGCGATTGCCGGCACACCTCTCTCTCTCTCTCTCTCTCTCTCTCTCTCTCCCTCTGTGTCTGTCTCACCAGCACGTGTTATACTTAATACACGAGTCTTATGCGGCGTAGCTGACGTGTTGCTGTCCAGTGCCATCCGTTGACCGGTTTATGCACTAATTTTTGGATTCAAGAAAACTCCATATCATTTCAGGGTAAAATTTTACTTCTAACGTTATCCCATGAATTATTCCATTTTCAAATGTTAACGGATTTTTGGGTCATCCTATACGTTGTAATCAACTTGCTCTCTGACATCACTTAAATCGATTATGAAGCTCCGTTAACTGATTCAGAAAAAATGGGCGTGTTAGGCACTAGGAGATGTAAGACGTGGCCTGACGAGTCGTTTTTTAACTAATTGTGCGAAGTATTTTTCAGAACAAAACGTTTAGAAGAATCTCATGTGAGTACCTGTCTCTGGCATCAGTTTTAAACGCATGATTTTCCCATTCCATAACTGTCAAAGAGAGGCTCTCCTGTTATATAAGCATAATTTACTCACGATATAATCCAAGTTTTCATCTGAAGTTCTCTGCTGTTACAGGTTCTGAGACAGGCAGTTTATAAAAGCACCCGATTGCCATGTTTGACCCACGTTCGATGCTTTCCTTTGCCCATATTATTTCACGTTCGGGGTATGAAATAATATCAATATATATAACCGAATTCCTTATTGCAGTAAGTACGCTTCCGCCGTTCGATTCATCGGTTATGTCAGGTAATTCGTAATTGACTTTACGAAAGGATTCTTTAAAAAAAGAAAAAAAAGCCCCTTCTGCACGCCACATTTACTCTCTACCAGCGCCGGCTCGTGACCAAAAAAGATGGTAGTGCACTTTACTCACCAAGAAATACATTAACAACGGAGAGAAAATCAGCGTACTGCTCATATTGTTGTAATGCATGATATAAAGAGGTCGCTCGCTCATGTTACGACAACATCTACTTGTAATAACACCATGATGTGTAGAGAGAGTAAAGTATTACTGTGCAGGATAAAAGAAGTAAAGATGAATTACAACTCTATGTACACAAAAAGCAGTAAGACTGCCTCAGTAATCTTTTTCAGCAGGAAAGATGTTAACGCCGATTTTCTGTATCTCTGTATTTTGTTATGGTGATGATCAAATGGTTCAAATGGCTCTGAGCACTATGGGACTTAACTTCTAAGATCATCAGTCCCCTAGAACTTAGAACTACTTAAACCTAACTAACCTAAAGACATCACACACATCCATGCCCGAGGCAGGATTCGAACCTGCGACCGTAGCGGTCGCGCGGTTCCAGACTGTAGCGCCTAGAACCGCTCGGCCACCGGTGGTGATCACTATTACAAGAAATTCATTCTTCTTTCCTTATATCTGCAAATTTTTCAGTCACTCTTTGACTGACGTCAGGAATTCCTAAAACGATGTCTCTTGATGTCCCGTTCATTAGAGAGCATTGCGAGTGCTGTCAGTCTTTCTTGGTCCACAGTATTTCGTGAGAAGGTTTTGATGCGTTTCAGTAATGAAAAACAACGTCCTGCTTCTGATGTGGTCATTGGAACTCTAACTATCGTTTGCAGGAGTTTCACAGTTTCGCTCAGTATATCACAAAGATTATTATCTGTTATGTAATCTAGCAAGCTCAAGCTCCACTCTTACTCCTCCCTTCCATGAATAGTAGAGAGTTCGATTCGCAGTTTCTTTGCCTCCATGAAACAACAGCCTTCAATAGCAGCTGTTACAGAAATTTCTCGAAAACTTGAAGAGTAAGTGGTGCATTTGTCTGATTTTTAAAGAGGCTGCAACTAGGTGTCCAGTGAACTTGAATCTTGCTTTTGCCTCGTAACTTACACATAATATACTTCTTTTGCTTCCCACGGTAGATAACACATCACTTCTCCATATTTAGTACTCCCTCTTTTGTGATACTCATGCAAATCTGTTGAATTTTCATTCACTCCTTCACAATTTTTTTAATTTCACAGTCAAAAGCTGTCAGCTGATTTTGTGCATAAGTTGACTCAATATGTCTTTTTTGAAGCTGATTACACAAAATATCCACATAGATCATAATTTTGTGAAAAAAGGAGAGGTAGAGAATGAACCTTTCACCTTTTAAAATCGTTACTAGGACACAGGCTTGTAGGATGGTGTTTTCATTGCACAGTTTTAATTCATTCCTCTCATTATTCATGCACTTGATAACATCTTCCCTATATTCGGAAACAATATTGACACTCCTTGACGCGAAATTACATCAAGGAGGTACTGAACGTGGCAGTTGTTTTCGTACTATTTCCTCGAGAACTGATGTTCTTTGTGGAGATGCTGAAAAGAAAGTTGCAAAGTCCCTGAAGCTCAGTGAAAAATATTCGCACATTTTTATTAATCAATGGGGCTATAATCATGATGAAATTCAACTACTGGACATAACAATGGATGTATCAAGCATTGGAAAACTTTTCCTTCACAATAGCTAGCATCCCACGTGATGAGCCACTCATGACTGTCTCACCATCAAATGTTTGTGCTATTAGTGTGTGTGGGCAATTCTCACAGTGATGATATATCTTCTCTATAATGTACACTGCCAAAAAATCTTTCAGCTAGCTTTCCATTAATGATGTACGTATATACTACAACCATCTGTAAAACGCAGGCTGCATCACTGTTTTCGGCAGCTATTACAGGCAAAAACCCCACATCCTTAAATTCCTCTTTAATTTCCTCTTAGCATACTTGAAGCACGTATTCGAGGAAGTCTTTCTGAATGATTTTAGAGATGCCTTTGAAAACTGTTGTTTTTTCAAAATGCGATTTTAATACTGAGCGTAATTATGCACTAAAATTCGTCAAGAAACGAAAAACGAAATGATTGTAAGATTATTCAGTCTCACCATGTTCTAGTATACTTGCCAAACTGCTTCCCACACGCGCGGAGAAGTAGTTTCTTGATTGGGATGCCGACTGTGACGCCAGAGGACGCACCGATGGACGCCTATTCCTTGTCATGTATAGCGGTAGAACTGGAGGAGGAGAATTTGCTCATCTTCTGGGGAGAGGCTGCACGAAGAGCGGAGAATTTTTGTGATTGACATTTGAAAGCTCTGGCGAATTATTGTTGGTCGTTTTAGCTTTTTGAGAGTGCAACAAGTGGAGTGTTTTTGGAAAATCATAGTGAGGAGATGGAGAAATCATTTGGGCAGAGGCCACGCTATGACTGAGATTCGGGCTTACGCCGTGAGAGGTGCTGGATCGAATTCTTGGCCAAGGGCCACGACAGACGTTAGAAAGGGGATTCGTTACTTGGGCGCAGAGAATGAGACGGAGGTCCACTGTTCGAGTGGCTGCAGATGTGCACCGATCGCTGCATTGCTGACTCCAGCTGGTGTTTCGTGTGCATTCCGCCGTTCTGGCATAGTAGGAAGTTTTAAGGTGAATTTTCGCCGCCCACGGTGAGCGCTTTCAAACAGCAGCAGTCGCTGTCCAATTTGAATTTCATGGTAGCTAGCAGCTTTGCAGTTCACAGTCATTGTTAACTAATCAATTTTAGTCAGATCGCGCACGTTATCCATAGTTAATCTTGGAGTATGATTTAATTTTTCACCCACTCCATAACTTCGTCAACCATACATAGCTACACACAATTTATTTCATTGCACAAGGACTTGGATATAATGGATGTTGTTTATGTCAGTTTATGTCCAATTTCTCCGCACCCGGTAGCTGAGTGGACCGGCACGGTAGCTCAGCGTGCTCGGTCAGCGGGTTATCTACCTTCTGTAATAAAAAAAAACTGAGTGAACGTATCAACAAAGAACCTGAACGGCTGTCATCGGACGTCCGCCACGAACAAATTCATCGATCAATAAAGAGCAAAATGAGATTTAAAAAAAAAAGGTGGTCAGCGTGACAGAATGTCAATCCTAAGGGCCCGGGTTCGATTCCCGGCTGGGTCGCAGATTTTCTCCGCTCAGGGACTGGGTGTTGTGTTGTCCTAATCATCGTCATTTCATCTCCATCGACGCGCAAGTCGCCGAAGTAGCGTCAAATCGAAAGACTTGCACTCGGCAAACGGTCTACCCGACCGGAGGCCCTAGTCACACGACATTTTTTTAATGTCCAATTTCATTCTCTGTTAGTGTTATAAATCTGTAGTTAGTTTAAATCTGATACGTTATTTCAGAAGATATTGTTAACTTAGTCATTTATTCATTTCAGTCATTTATGTGGTACTTGATAAGAATTATTATGGAATATTATATGTAGTGCCAACTTCAGCTTCACTGCGAAGGGCAAAAAACAGTTATTTGCGTATTGTGTAACATTCTACAGTAGTGTAACTGAATGGTAGTTCTGTGCCGTAAGGTATTCTGAGGCAGAAGATAAGTAAAGGTACCCCACTTACTTTCCTCCAAACTAGACACGTTGTAAAAGATGGGTCTAATTTTCGCACAATTTTATTTTGGTCATGTCCAATGAATAATTTTTGCCTGGTTACCTCCAGTTTCTCCCCCCGGTGTACAGACGAATCTCGTTGCCAACGGTTTCGACAATCTTCTTAGGGTACTGGCGGGCAGGGCATTTCACGAAAATAAAGTCACTTACATGGAATTCCGGGTGATCAGGATGCCCTTGAGATTGTCGGGGATTCATTGTTGGTCTTGTTCGATGTGTGCCGTTGGCATCTTTTTTAGGTTCTCCAGGATTGAGGGGAACTGTAGAAAGAGAACCGCCAAGATCAGCATCGTCTAGACAGGAGGCTGGGATGGCAGCTCTTCGCCGCATCACATCGAAGTTTTCTGGGAAGTTTTTTCTTCTTCGACTTGTCAACCTTAGACGTGTCTCCCTTAGTGACTGTATATGGCTTTTTCTTCTTATTGGCCCTTTCAGCCACAATTCCATCTTTGATGGGATTGTCTGTTGCAATAGCAATAAACCTTATTTTTCGGCCATGACTGTATTGCTGTTGTGGTCCAGCTGAGCCCAGAGGGAGAATTTTCGTTGAGGTAATGGGTATTTATTCTTTTTTTTTTACAGAAATTGTTTCTTTTTTAAGGAAAAGTAATTGAGACGTTAGTTGGCATAAGTAGGGGGGGGTGGCGATTTGTCATAGGTATGGCAACGGACCCCATATTTAACTATGCCAACTTTGCCCACGACGGTATGAAAAACGAAATGGATACCACACGATCTCAAACATCACAAACAAGAGATTATGATACACGCATGCAACCACCGTTAGACACTCTTTCGAAAACCGCTATCAGTGGCGCCTCAGCTCGATTTACAGGTTCACCAAACAAAAAAATTAACAACTGAAAAATTTAGTCACCAGTCAAAAAAACGATGAAACTGGAGTCCTTCCTCCGTGAAACTTCCAAACAGACTGAAGTAACCGTGGATGGTACACTCTTCGACAGCACGACGACGGCGCTCTACCTCCAAGGTGTCAGGAAATAGAAGCTATGTGCCAATTAGCCCATTATGCCAACCATCTCCAGTCTCCCCTACAGCTAAGTAGTTTTCTGTTGTGAGGGAAGGTGGTGCTTCTGAAATTTCACTTATCGCAATCACAAGCTCACTTTTCCTTTTGAGTATGTGGTATGATAGACACCTCTTACATCAGTTTCAGCTCTTTTCTGAGCATTTCACAGTTGGTCACTGACAAGTGTGCAGGCAGGAAAAAAGGTCACAATAGCATTTGTTTTCAATATATTTTCTGAAAATAATTCTACTTTAAAAAATCTTGTACTGTTAAGTTGATGCAGTGGGCAAAACAGGGCGAATGTCGAATCTTCAAGATTTCGGCATTTTTTTGCATAACTGAAGTGTTGTCTGTACCCAGTACTGCTGTCTTATCACTGTCACTGACAACCGTACTTCTACGGATCTCGGTCCATCGGCCGTCGCCAGCAGCCATAATGGCGGTGATAAGCCTGCTAAGATGGTCTGAGGAAGTGGTCGAAACTGGTTTCCAACAAATAAAAAATCTGAAAACGCGATCTAGACTGTTTTTATGGATTTTTAACATTTTATACCGATCGCTGTGCTCCAGTCAAGACTGCTTTCTAAAATTTCAAATGATGATTTGACTTGCATCTGAACCTCACTGATGACAGCCATACAGCGGTTGAAATCTAGACCTTCAACAAACAGATTATTAGCGATCGATTGCTGTACATGCTATCAGCATTAAATGCACAAAATTGCTAAACATAATCCTTACATATGGAATCTAACCTGATACGACTTTTTTACATTGCTGCCGACACCAGCGATTCGACAATTACGTGATGAATAACAATTGTGTGGCGTTTAAACAAAGAAATGAGTGACAAAGAAGCTACTGTTGGCACACTAAGGTCGCCTCCTGCGGTACTATAAAGAGCTAGAAGCTTGAGGGGCAATATTTTTCCACGTGATCCTCGAAAAATTATTAATCTGGTCTCAGAATGCTGAAAACTCGAAAAAATAAAAAAAGTAAAATTACGGGGAGTTAACTCATCCGACGCACAAGTTTCAATAAGAGGTTGCAGCAGTAACAGGCAAGTGCTTAAGAAGTCTCTACAGGATTAGGAGTTTTTGCAGAAACATTCTCAGACGTTCACCGTGAACTCCTAGCAAGAAGAGGTTATTTTTGTCTCAGATCCATTGAAACATACATATTTCGTCCAAATTACTTATGAACGTGCATTGCATAATGTGAAAGCAGATAGTATGTAACTGTAGCTGTATATTTTAATGATTATGTACAGCCGCTATGCAAATAAAGAACCTGACACCCGACGGATTGTGGAATCATGTGTTTTTACGATATTCAGTTTTTCGGGAACTGGCGCGCCTTTGAGGGAACAACCTCTACAATTCGAACACAACGCAGGCAACCAGGTCATGCACGAGACTTGTGCTTTTATAAAAGCAGAAATGACGTAGGGGCGTTAGGGTCGCGTCGATGTATTGTGCGTTCAACTCGTCTTATACATTAACATATACAGCTTAAAACACTTTTAAGTACAGTGAGGACTTAGGAATACAAGAGAACAGTAGTGGGTGTGCTTAATTAAGAACGATAATAATCATATTTATTTTAAAATGCATTACGCGACACAATCACAAACGCTTAACAAATCTTTAAAATACGTCTTTCCCTCTACCAACAGAATTGTATTATAACAGCCGTATTTACATTTGCATTCCTTGTTACAAATAAGTAGGTTTACAGATGTGAAGATGACCTGTGTAATGCGCATTCACGAATCCATGCTACTTAAATTTGTAATTCTTAACGTGGCAGCTGATCGACGCGAGACGCGCACGCTTGTGAGTTATCAGCACTGGAAGACAAGGAATAAACATTCCTCCCTCACATCCCCTCGCTTGCAGCGGTAATCTGTTAATACCTATAAACAGAATAGAATGGCTAAGGCCCAGTCATATTTTATGTTGACCAAATCCTCCTTGCTATCTACTTTTCCTCTGCACCCCGCACGCCATGGAGGTAACAGGATCGGACAACTTTTCGCGAGCCAATTCACAAAGAATTATAAACGATACGACTATCGATAGTTGAAGCAGATATTACCAACTAATCGATAGTTTAATGATGTTTACGTAAAGCTAATTTAAAAGTACTTGCATCAGTGACTGAAAGTATGTACTGCAGTAGACGGTGGTCATTTCGAACACATTATTACCTACATGGAATTTTAAGGAAGTTTTTATGACCACATTCTTCTGTAATTTACTTTTTGTTGCTGTTACTGGTGTATCTTGACGTTGAATACACGACAAAAACGTACACCTTCCTTTCAAGGCTCAGATAGAAACAAGAGCTGAATTGTTACCGTATTTAATATTAACTGTTGAAACATACTTTGATGCCACGTCCTTCACCCTGCAGTTAGTGTATTGGACCAGCCGCATGCAGCCAAGTATTATTAATATTAGTTTTGAATTAATTTTTTCTTCGCTAATCACATTTGTATGTGGACTCTCTTAGCCGCGTCAAGCTGGAGCTCTACATCAGCGAAACGCAACAGTTCAGTATATCAACAAGAACTTCCGCATAAGACAGCACTCAGTCTCATGTCCAAAACGGATAAATCCTGAGATATAAATATTACAATTTCTCCAAAACTAACAATCACGTTTTGAAGAGTAAAACGACGTTGAATCTGTTTCTTTTAGAACTACGATACAAGCAGCAGAAATTTCCGTAGTTCGATTTGAAACAAGGAAGTTGCCACCGATATCTCCGTAATTATTACAGATATGAAAAGAGATTTTGCTCACAATTCTTTCGGGTGAAAAGAAAGTTACGGTATCTTAAACTGATGAGGAAATATTTGAAGTGAACAGCTTAACTGAATCAAGACTGTCTTGAAAATACAGGATGGTCAGGTGCAGCCTGAAAAGCTTGTAATAGTGTTGCAAGGTAGGTTGTGCATAGAAATAACTGTTAAGAAAGAAATTCGATATGATGTTCAGTTTGAGAGTTAAGTAACACTTAAGTTAGTCACTCAGGACGTTGCCTGCGCGAATACAAGCGGCATGCCAGATACAGTTATTGTCAGTTGTTCTCATTGCGTGAGTAACCGCGCGCGACACTGCTCAGCCTTTGACTCGGGTTCGAACCTTACTACCGTCCCATGTCCAATTTTTATATCGCTCTCTTCTTCGGTTTTAGCAAACCAAACGAAGAGCACATTTGGCGACACCGTCTCTGGCGGGCCACTTGAATTTGTGCGCGCAACGGCCTGACTGGCTAACTTCAATGTTAATTAACTTGGAAACGGCGCAACGTACTGAATTTTTTTCTGAACAGTTATTTCTCAGCACATCCTACCCCCGCAACACCCTCACGCACTTTTCAGACTGTTTTTGACCAACCTCTAACTGTGTGTTGCGTAGCCTTACGTCTACCTGAAACGTGGATGATAAAGACTGCAGACAAGAAAAGAAAAAAGTTGTAGAAATGTGGTGCTTCAGAAGAATTCTCAAAGTTAGATGGGTTGATAGGATAACTAGCCAATAACTGGATAACTACTGAACAGATTCTGGGGTAAAAAAGCTTAGTACCGTAGGTTGAGTAAACGACGGGATAGGGCGATAATGCTTGTTCTGAGGCTCCTAGGAACAGTTTATTTGGTAACGGAGGGCGAAAATATTGTAGAGGGCGCTCCTATTTGGCCACAGTAAACAGAAACAAACTGTTGTAGGCGCAGTAGTTATAACTGCATCAAGCCGGCCGCGGTGGTCTTGCGGTTAAGGCGCTCCGTCCGGAACTGCGCGACTGCTACGGTCGCAGGTTCGAATCCTGCCTCGGGCATGGATGTGTGTGATGTCCTTAGGTTAGTTAGGTTTAAGTAGTTCTAAGTTCTAGGGGACTGATGGCCACAGATGTTAAGTCCCATAGTGCTCAGAGCCATTTGAGCCATTTAACTGCATCAACGTCTTCAGTTGCGGGTAGACATACTGTATGTGTACTTCGAGTTTTCACTTCGTAAAATTATTAAACGGCTTTTACCAACTCGAGATCTGTATGAAACATTCATGCAGTCTGCGTAGTTTCTATTTGTCCTGCTTGATCGGACCACAATCCGCGTCCGGGGCCACTTACGAAAATTTGAAAATATAGCTCAGCGGAGTGGTTGTCCACAGCGCGCGTTCTGGAGGTATTTCGAAGCAGTGCGTTACTCTATAACTTAAATTTAACTTATCTGTTGCCTTTAATACGTGAAAAGAGTCGTTTATTTGACTGATTTTATATATGCTGGAATTATTTCGTATGTTGATTACAGCAGACGTCGAAATTCAAAGTACAAATCGTGTACTGCAAATCATATCCTCAAAGCTTTTCTGTATTTCCTATACGGTGTAAATAGTAGCTCTTTATTTTGAGTGAGGAAACCCTCATCATTATGAAATGCTTTGGCTATATGTAACTTGACTGTTAGGAAAGATAGTTGTAATGTCAACGATTACTGTAGGTTACTATTTTCACTTATCAACGGTGAAGAAATACTGCCGGCCGTGGTGGCCGAGCGGTTTAGGCGCTACAGTCTAGAACTGCGTGACCCCTACGGCCGCAGGTTCGAATTCTGTCTCGGGCATGGCTGTGTGTGACATCCTTAGGTTCGTTAGGTTTAAGTAGTTCTGAGTTCTACGGGAGGGTAAAAATCGTAGAGGGAGACCAAGAGATGAATACACTAAACATATTCAGAAGGATGTAGGTTGCAGTAAGTACTGGGAGATGAAGTAGCTTGCACAGGATAGAGTAGCATGGAGAGCTGCATGAAACCAGTCTCAGGACTGAAGACCACAACAACAACAACAACAACAATAAAAATGCGTATCAAAACGATGTAATTTAGAATGCAACTGTGTGGAACCACAATAAAAGACACGATGAAAACATTTTTATTTGCTCATTTCATCACCGGGACTGAAGAGGATAAACTGATCTTTGGACTGAAGACTATACCAACAGAAGAGTCGCTGAGATGGCCCGGCCTAGTCCGGTGACAGGGTAGTGGCGTGTTGCGGAGGACGCGGAGCAGCGTGTTATGTCCTTCTGCTTGCCTGATGCTGGCGCCAAGTGCGGACTGGGGAGTGGAGAGGCCGTTTGGCGGTGGCTGTGTTCCGCGTGCTCCCACCACCGCGCCGCACAGGTAACGGGTCGCGCGCTGATTGGAGGGGGTACCCGGCACCGTGCGCCTTGGCCGTGTGCACATCTTTGGGCAGTAGCGTCCAGTGTTTCCAGGACAGCCGACGAGCGCAGCACTGCATCATGAGTGAGTCACACTTCTCATTCCTTCTCATTGTTTGTCCCTAACTCTTGTCTCCATACTCCATAAACGTCACAGAATGTGTCATTCTTCTTTGGTGCAGAGATCACACTGGCTACTTCTGTCACAGCTTACTTTTATGTTCGTCGTTGGACTGACAGCTCCAATCCAATGCATCCGTTGGCCAGTACAAGCTTCTAAACGTTTTAGTATACGCTAATGCCAGTCAGTCCCTAACTATTCTCTCTAAATATTTATTTGCTACCACCCAACATTCGGGCCTCAACTGCTCCATCTTCATATGGTGGTATTTACAGTACATTACTTGAAAGAACCGAGTACAGATCTAGATGTTTCTGAAACATATAGATAGAATCTGTCACCAGAATAAGTGCAATTAAAAAAATCGTCATCATTGTTAGGTGAATAGATGTGTGATGGACAGAAGAAACACTTGAGATACTTACATTATGCAGCTGTGAGGAAAAATAGTGTGTATTACAATGTAACATTAGCTGTTGTAAATGCCACTCACCAACGAAGATCCAGCTGATGACTAGAAGTTAGCTCACGGAGGAAAAAATGAGTAGAAAAGTAAAACGCGACTGGATCTGGTTCTGCTGGAAATGCTTTATTTTCACGCCACATTCAAAATACTCAACAGTGTTTACAACAGACAACATGACTTCCCGAAAATTTTGTTTCCGTGATTGATTAGATGTGTCTTCGATGTTGCGTCTCTTCACTACACTAACCTGTGAATACTCACTCACCTAAGTATTAGGTCACTAGTAGTACTCTGCAACTACTGCTGAACACAAATCACAATGATTTGCACAGTGTCACAGGATGCCGTAAATATTTAAGCCTAGTACGGTACGTGCAGATGTTTATTATGCTTATGACAATTCGTGTCTGAGTTGAGAAAGTTATATTTTAAAGCGAAATGGTAAATTTTCTGAAGAATAATGATTATATCGCACAGTTACTCACTGTTGTATTCCAAATGACTAAAATTTAATTTCCTCTGTTATATTCGTGGTAAAATACATTACCTATCTTAGAACAAAGAACTATAATTTATATGTAACCCGATGTCTAGACATACCTAACTGATAAAATATATGTCATTTTCAGCACAGAATGGACTGCACATAACCTCTTATAAAAATTTAATGGAAATGGGGAAAAAACCTTTCTTGTTTGTTTCTTTCCTGGTTTCTTTTATCACTTAGGAGGTATTTTAGACAAAAGAAGGCAACTTCCTGTAAGGATTCAAAAAATGGTTCAAATGGCTCTGAGCACTATGGAACTTAACATCTGTGACCATCAGTCCCCTAGAACTTAGAACTACTTAAACCTAACTAACCTAAGGACATCACACACATCCATGCCCGAGGCAGGATTCGAACCTGCGACCGTAGCAGTCGCGCGGTTCCGGACTGAGCGCCTAGAATGTAAGGATTCCCTTGCAGAACTTACCGTGAGAGGCGGTGTCGTATTTAATCGGGAGGAGCTGAATCAATCTCCTTCTTCTCGATCTACGTTTCCCATAATTTCCTCAAATTACTTGTGGTGAGTGCCGTGATGGTTCCTTCGCATACGTCATGGCTCATATCCTCCGAAACCTTGTCCAACCGAACTAGTTCTAGTTCACTAACCGTCGGTGGTGACCTTATGTCTGCAAGACATTCTAATTTTTTTCTTCCTCTTCCTTCTTCTTTGTTCTTTGCTTTACTAAGAATGCAGTGGGTACGTTCGTGAGGCAGTATCTGTAGGCGGTAGAAACTGGCGAAGCGTCTGAGAATATATCGCATACGAGACTACAATGTAACATCAGTTCTTCCTCCAGCCTCGTAGATCCAGAAACGGGTGGCTCTGATCGCTCCAGACACTAGCATTTATATTTCTTTTGCAAAACCAACTGGCTGAATACATATGAACGTCCTATCGTATCAGTAGATACGATCTGTCATAAAGACTAAAAGCCATGGATAGAAGTTACCCAGTGGGCCAGGAGTTTTTAGATTTTTGAAAAACTTTCAGTTCACTACCACACTGACACAAAAGAAACTACTTTCATATGAGATATCTAGCCAGGCTTGCGTATGGATGGAGGACTTCTTGACAGGCAGCTCGTATGAGATTATCCGGAATGGACACACACTCATATACATCCAAGTAATTTCGAAAATGTCCCAGTGAAATGTGATGGAGAAATCAACGGTAGTGTTATTTGTTAATGGTTCAGAGGGCGCTGTCTGTTGTGACGACAGATTTTTCGCAGACGTCTCAGTTGTCTGTGATAATAAATGTAATATCCACTCAACGTATCGACATGACACAAAGACTGATATCTAGCTCTTATGTACAAAAAATTTTAAGTTGCTCGCTTCAACAAAAATAAAATTGCACATTTATTGAGTCGCAGCTGTGGCCACACATGTAAACTAAGTGACAAGATTCGGCCCATTGGTGAGATACGTGGATATTCTAATACATCTATTACAGAAATTGCTTGTAAAACAGTAGTAGGGGCTGTAATGCAATACAGCTCAAATTTGTCGCGTCCATATTAACTGCGCTAACAGAGGACACTGAACATATACGAGGAAGAATTGATTAGTTGGCTTGTTTGATTAGCGAGAGACAGTAATAGGAAAGCTACAAAATCAGAGCTGGTTGGCTCTTGATGAAAGACGACCAATGCCTTGCGAACGTACTCTTAAAACATAAAGTACCGATTTTTAGGACAAACTCTACGAATTTTCTTTAACGGTAGGAATTCTTAACATAAGGAGCAGGAAAAAGGAAATTTAAGGATTAACGCCCCGTAGAAGAAGAGGTGATCAGAGACGACGCTTAGCATAAGGTGAATGGAAAGTTCTCTTTGTCACCCGCCACTCACAACACTGAGTATAAATGTGAACTTACATTTGTTGCTTTAAATTCGGAAATGTTCTCAACTTGAAGGACGCCGCTGGGATGTTGCCTGCCGTTTCTTTTAGCCAATGCGGACAGCGGACAAGATGGCCGCACTGTTGGTCAAGGCATGAGTCACCCGCCACCCACGGGACGCCGCCCACCACCGCCGCCCCCACACTGGCTCGCTGCGGCCTTCCAGGTCGCGCCGTCACCGCTACGTGAGCGGTTGCGCCAGCCACTACCGACACACCTTCAGAACAGGTGTTGCTGTCCCAAGACTGGAGGTTGTCTCTTGAATCTGCGATGTGTGTGTATAGAACGTCCAGCTCAAAACTAAACCGCTGACAATCCCCGATTTGCCTTAGGGCACGTGAACGAAATATACTCCTGGCTCTACCTCACTTGAGTAGAAATGAAAAATTAGTCCCAAGCTGATAAATCTTAGTGGGAAGCTTTTATAAGTGAGTTATTCTAGTAATGAATGCAACAATATTTCGTTCTCGGAGCGAGCACTGGTATGATTCCTCTCTACCTGTTTTCACCAAATCCTTACTCACCATATGGGACGAGGGAGATCAAACAACACTCACCGACTCCTACCGACCCAACAGCCTCATCTCAGTGTTTATAAAGGTCTTGAATCTACACTCTTCGCGTGCAACCCTAAAGACCTAGAGGAAAACGCAACCCTTTATGTCAAACAAACTGGTTTCCGTCCTAGCTTCTCGTCCTCCGACCTGCGGCTGTGTTTTACCGACCTCCTATTTTACCATCTCAATAATTATAAATTTGCCATTTTTATGTTCCTTGACACTGAAAAAGTGTAACATCTATGGTATTCCAGACTACTTTTCGAGTTCCAAATTATGCACATCTAATAAACTACGTCTACCCTATTGAACCTTTTCTGTCCAACCACACATCCCATGTAACCAAACATCGCACCAATGCCCGTGTCTACCGGCTCACAGCGAGTGTGCCAAAGGTTTTATTCATTAATCAGTGCTCTGGAGCCTCTACACTGCTAATATGTTTAAACCGTCCTACTCCAGAACGTCGACAGCACAGCTTTCTTAGCCCTATACCACACCGTCCAGAAATCCCAACAATTCCTTCAACTCAGTCTCAGACAATTTATCTGCTAATGTAATCAGTGCTTCCTTTAGATGAACACTTCCACGACCCAGGCAATAATTGGAAGACGAACCATCTTCAACTTCCACCCCTATGACTTGGATCTCACCATTTACAACCATGCTATTATGTTAACTTCCGGCTGGTGTGGCCGTGCGGTTAAAGGCGCTTCAGTCTGGAACCGCGTGACCGCTACGGTGGCAGGTTCGAATCCTGCCTCGGGCATGGATGTGTGTGAAGTCCTTAGGTTAGTTAGGTTTAATTAGTTCAAAGTTCTAGGCGACTGATGACCTCAGAAGTTAAGTCGCATAGTGCTCAGAGCCATTTCTATTATGTTAACTAATACACTGAAATACCTAGCGCTAAAACTTGCCGTAGGTTAATATCTCTGAACCACAAAACAAAACGGTAGCAACAGACCAGAACTATTAACCGGACGAACATGGGGAATACATCCCTCCACTATAGCTCACAACTAAAAAACTTTAATCCCAGTTATCCTCTTTTGTGCTAATGTTGTTTGCATTTCTGATGCAAGAAGATATTTTCACTCCCACAAAATCCCCGAACGCCATGCACTCCGCTTCACCTTCCGTAACCGACTACTTTCCCAACTCGAATCCAGTACGAAATTAATGACATCTCGTCCCACCTCCTCTCCCACACTGAACACCTTCAGGTTTCTCTCACGTCCCGCAAACACGGTACCAAGTAGCATTCAATCTTTTCATCCCTGCTTATCAACCCTCGTACTCCGATTCGCATGCAGCACCACACCCCTTCTCCCTTCCCCCCCCCCCCCCCCTATCACACTTACACACACTCCGTTTACTACCCCAACGGAACTTCAATCATTTCATCCTATCTGACCGTGAAATCCGCCCACAGTTTTGCGCTTCCTTTCAGCTGTAACAAAACATTACCTTCCTTCTCCATGTCACGACACCTCTTTTCCTGACTTTTCCTTCGTCCATTTACAGTCACCTTTATTTCTGTACCACATATTTTCCAACATATTCCCCCACGAAAGCTTCGTCAGATTTTCTCAGTTTTTTTCTCAAACTCAAGAAAATCTCATTTAAACTCCTACTGCCTTCCTGTCCCAAAATCGTTCATCACCAACAATGTCAAACACTGAACACCAGTGGAAGACATCAGTTTCATTTATGTATCTATACAAATTCCTTTTATCTTTTAAGAAAAGCTCAAGGAAACCATCTATATTTTAGCTTATATACCTTATTTAATGAAACAAATTTTAATGTTTTAAATCATTTTTACATATTTTTAGATCTCTCTGACGGAAGAGCGGGTGTCTTACCCCTAAAATCCTCGAGAGAAGTAACAAGGATGAAAGGAAAATAAAGGAAGAAAACAAAACCTTACTTACTTTTGTTAAACAGCTGCGTGTTAAAAAATCCTCAAATGAAAATCAGTCCAATGTCTTTAGAATTAGACTATCGAGAGAGAGACATGAGAGACTAATATCCAGGAGAAGCGGTGTTGAAATTGCCATCCGAATAACTTCAGGCGAATGTCGGGATGTTCCCACAACTAGGCCATTGGCCATACTTTGCTGCATACTTGTCAAATCCGAGCCCATGCCCAGTCTGTAAAGACCTAGATGTCGTCCCGACATTAAAACTTCTGCCTTCCTGTGCCAATCTTTGTCTGCAGCGGAGCGCACAATGCAAAGAAATTTCCTGTAGGTTAAAATTGTTTGCCCGATCGGGATCTGAACCTGGACTCTTGAATTTCGCTCTCACCAGCTGAGTACTCACAGCGTGATTCAAAGCTCCACTCTGCTAGTATCTCACCCAGAATTGCTGAACGCCGTAGAGGTTCTGTTCCAAATCTTCCTAGAATAGTGCCCCTGAGAGGTAGATTATGATGGAGAGCGGTGAAGCCACAACCTATTTGTCTGCTCCACATCACTGTCACTTTCTCCTGAACCTTAATAATCGCCACGAGGTCATATGTGCGATATGACTTCATTTGGTTTTAGTTTACTTTTCCTACAATACAAATACTGAACGTATGCGCTCTGTTAAATACGTGGTAAATTGTTTGGTTTCTCAGTGTACGATAGTTACGAAGTGTTTGTTCTGTGGCGTCTGTTCTAAATACTACTTATTCTACACATTTTCATGTCTGACTGCTGGTATGTTTTTATCCCGAAATATGCGCTTATGTTGATAAACAGAACATAGGATGTCCTACCCCCAACAGCCCCGTGTTGGGTAGCGAGGACGAAATGAAAATAAAAGAAAAAAACAGAACTTTATTTGCTTTTGTTAAATAGCTGTGTTGAAATAATCCCCAAATAAAAAAAATTCAGTCCAGTGTTCTTCGGATTAGATTATCGAGAAAGAGAAACGCGAAACTGGTATCCGCGACAAGCGGTTTCAAGTTCCCATCAGGATAAACCGATTTAAACAAGAGATCAATGGACTGGAAACAACAGCTAATCAGCTGCAAAATACAGGTTTGTTAAACATTGGCCTTGGTTTCGACAGTTTTAAAACTGTCTAAACCATGGTCAAGGTTTAAAAAACCTTTATTTTGTAACTGGTTGGCTGTTATTTCCAATATACTGAAGGTCTTCCATGAACAGTTGCTGGAGAGGTGCAAAAGAGTGGCACTAGTATCGGCACTATGAGGATGTAAATCAGGTTTACCTTAAATACAGGCTGTAACGGTCGTGAGCGTCAGTTACCTTTGAGATTGGACGTCGTGAGCTGACGATAGTCAAGAATGCCTTTAAGACGAAAAAGACGCCAGTATCAACACCTCATTGAGTTTCAACGAGGTCGTGTAATACGGCTACGAGAAGCTGGTGGTTCCTTCTGCTATGCTGCAGAAATACTTGACAGGAATTTAGCCACTGTACATCACCGCTGGCAGCGGTGGTCACGAGAACGTACGGTGGCAAGAAGACCGGGCTCTGAACGGCCACATGGTAATAACGAGAGGGAAGACCATCGTGTTCGGCGTATGGCTCTGATGCATCGTATTGCATCGTAGCAGCAATATGAGCAACAGCTGTCACCACAGTGACACAACAAACTGGTACAAATCAGTTATTTCAAGGACAGCTCTGAGCCAGATCCCCTGTACTGTGCGTTCCACTCACCCCCAACCACAGCCATTCGCGACTTCAGTGCTGTCAAGCGGGAGCTAATTGGAGGGCAGCGTGGAGGTTTGTTGTGTTTTTTGATGGAAGCTGTTTCTGTCTCGGTGACAGCGATGGCCGTGTCTTGGTTAGTAGGAGGCCAGTGAAGGGCCTGCAACCAACCTCTCTGCGTACTAGACACACTGGACCGCCAACTGGAGTTATGACGTGGAGTGTGATTTCATATGACGGCAGGGGCACTCTCGTGGTTATTCCATGCACCCTGACTGCAAATTTGTACGTCAGTCTGGTGATTCGACCTGTTGTACTGCCATTCATGAACAGAATTCCAGAGAGTGTTTTCCAGTAGGATAACGCTCTCCCACATACCGCTGTTGTATCCCAGTGTACTCTACAGAATGTCGACATGTTTTGGCCTGTTCGATCACAAGCTCTGCCTCCAGTTGAGCACATATGGGACATCATCGGAAGACAACTCCAGCGTCATCCACAAACAGTATTAACGGTCCCTGTATTGACCGACCATGGAACGGGCATGGGCAACGGGCATGGAACTCCATCTCACAAACTGACATCCGGCACCCTTAAAACACAATGCACGCACGTTTTCAGGCTTGCATTCAACATTCTGGCGGGTAAACTGGTTATTTATGTACCAGCATTTCACATTTTCAATGGCTTATCTCGCGCTAACATTAACCTGTGATCTTGCAATGTTAGTCACTGAAATATGTTACCTAGTTAAATATATTCCCGAAATTTGATTACTCTACATTAATAGTTTTTTGATGTGCGACTTTTTTTCGTCAGTGTAGTTCTGGTGTGAAAAAAATCCTGAGTATATGACCGTTGTCGCCACAGAAAGAAGGGAATGTTACGATTTAATGTTCCTTCAAAGTCGAGAAGATACGAAAAGTAGGGTGGATTGGACAGTGATGGTCAGGGAACTGTGCCGTGGCTATGTGCATGTAGCTAGTCCTATATTCACCTGAAGTGATTTAGGAACGTACGGGAACACTAATTCAAAATGGTCGGAAGTGAGTATCTTGCTATTTCCGAACAGAAGATGGAAATTTAAGCTTGAATTAATGTCCTGTCGATGATGAGGTCATTAGATACTTGGGAAAAGTTCGGAGTCGGGAAGGAAATTAACTGTTGAAAGGAACGCTCCCGACATGTGCCTCAAGCGATTTAGGGAAACCACGGAAAACCTAGATGTGGATGATCGAAGGGTGATTCGAATTCCACTCTTCTGGAATAATCGTGCAGTGGCTTAGCTACAGTGCCTTGAAACTCGCCTTCTTACTGATTAGGCCCGTAAGTAACCAACGCTCGTGTTTGAAGGTCATATTGGTCACGTACGTATAAAGTGCTCGGTGATGCAGAGCTGTTTGCTGAGGGCGGATCATACGCAGGCGGACTGGAAACCCAGAGCAGCGGTGCGTGTGGGACGCGACTGGTACAGTTAGGCGCTAGCGCCGCTTGGCAAATCAGATTTCCCCCACTCAGAGCCCCATCGATATAGCTAATTACTGAACTGCTATTGGAATGCCAACCGGGGTCATCCTTTATAAGAAGAAACAGAGTATTTTATTCTTGACGACTGGTGAACGAAAAGGTATAACAAAAAGGTAAGTCCAAAGTTTCAGGACACATTCCTGTCACATAGAAGGAGGAAAATATGTTGTATGGAATTGAGTCCAGAAGCACATTATTTTCGTGTTGGAAATCATTTTCTACAACTCTTCATAGTATATCAGTCACGGTAAACATACGTAAACAAAACTTACCACCAAACCGTATGAAATTATTTCTTTCACAAAATGTTTGAAATACCCTATTTGTTACCTCTGATAATTCACAGGTTAATTGCCAGTGTTTTGTATTCCATTTCGATGAAGGTATTGTTGACATGCGGCTTTCGTCATTGCTTGTACTGACATGTGAACCACTTCATTTCTTAACGGCACGTAGTATTACCTGATATTGTGACCATTATGGACTAGGCGAACATATAGCTTCTAAATAACAAGTTCTGTGGTAGATACGTACGAGTAAGTGGACCATTTATCTGACTTTCGTGTTCTACGGAACTAAGCTCACTAGACTTACATTTATTAGGGGATTTGAAAGCTCTAGTGTATTTTGTAACACATTTCCAGGGGCAGATGTGGACTCTGACCACAATCTATTGGTTATGAAGCGTAGATTGATACTGAAGAAACTGCAAAAAGGTCGGAATTTAAGGAGATGGGACCTGGATAAACTGAAAGAACCAGAGGTTGTACAGAGTTTCAGGGAGAGCATAAGGGAACAATTGACAGGAATGGGGGAAAGAAATACAATAGAAGAAGAATGGGTAGCTCTGAGGGATGAAATAGTGAAGGCAGCAGCGGATCAAATAGGTAAACAGACGAGGGCTAGCAGAAACCATTGGGTAACAGAAGAAATATTGAATTTAATTGATGAAAGGAGAAAATATAAAAATGCAGTAAATGAAGCAGGCAAAAAGGAATACAAACGTCTCAAAAATGAGATCGACAGGAAGTGCAAGATGGCTAAGCAGGGATGGCTACAGGACAAATGTAAGGATGTAGAGGCTTATCTCACTAGAGGTAAGATTGAGACTGCCTACAGGAAAATTAAAGAGACCTTTTGAGAAAAGAGAACCACTTGCATGAATATCAAGAGCTCAGATGGAAAACGAGTTCTAAGCAAAGAAGGGAAAGCAGAAAGGTTGAAGGAGTATATAGAGGGTTTATACAAGGGCAATGTACATGAGGACAATATTATGGAAATGGAAGAGGATGTAGATGAAGATGAAATGGGAGATATGATATTGCGTGAAGCGTTTGACAGAGCACTGAAAGACCTGAGTCGAAACAAGGCTCCCGGAGTAGATAACATTCCATTAGAACTATTGACAGCCTTGGGAGAGCCAGTCCTGACAAAACTCTACCATCTGGTGAGCAAGATGTATGAGACAGGCGAAATTCCCTCAGACTTCAAGAAGAATATAATAATTCCAATCCCAAAGAAAGCAGGTGTTAACAGATGTGAAAATTACCGAACTATCAGTTTAATAAGTCACAGCTGCAAAATACTAACGCGAATTCTTTACAGACGAATGGAAAAACTGATAGAAGCCGACCTCGGGGCAGTCAATTTGGATTCCGTAGAAATATTGGAACACGTGAGGCAATACTGATCCTACGACGTATCTTAGAAGAAAGATTAAGGAAAGGCAAAACTACGTTTCTAGCATTTGCAGACTTAGAGAAAGCTTTTGACAATGTTGATTGGAATACTCTCTTTCAAATTCTGAAGGTGGCAGGGGTAAAATACAGGGGGCGAAAAGCTATTCACAATTTGTACAGACAGCAGATGGCAGTTATAAGAGTCGAGGGGTATGAAAGGGAAGCAGTGGTTAGGAAGGGAGTGAGACAGGATTGTAGCCTATCCCCGATGTTATTCAAACTGTATACTGAGCAAGCAGTGAAGGAAAAGAAAAATTCGGAGTAGGTATGAAAATCCATGGAGAAGAAATAAAAACTTTGAGGTTCGCGGATGACATTGTAATTCTGTCAGAGACAGCAAAGGACTTGGAAGAGCAGTTGAACGGAATGGATTGTGTGTTGAATGGAGGCTATAATATGAACATCAACAAAAGCAAAACGAGGATAATGGAATGTAGTCGAATTAAGTCGGGTGATGCTGAGGGAATTAGATTAGGAAATGGGACACTTAAAGTAGTAAAGGAGTTTTGCTATTTGGGGAGCAAAATAACTGATGATGGTCGAAGTAGAGAGGATATAAAATGTAGACTGGCAATGGCAAGGAAAGCGTTTCTGAAGAAGAGAAATTTGTTAACATCGAGTATAGATTTAAGTGTCAGGAAGTCGTTTCTGAAAGTATTTGTATGGAGTGTAGCCATGTATGGAAGTGAAACATGGACGATAACTAGTTTGGACAAGAAGAGAATAGAAGCTTTCGAAATGTGGTGCTACAGAAGAATGCTGAGGATTAGATGGGTAGATAACATAACTAATGAGGAGGTACTGAATAGAATTGGAGGGAAGAGAAATTTGTGGCACAACTTGACTAGAAGAAGGGATCGGTTGGTAGGGCATATTCTGAGGCATCAAGGGATCACCAATTTAGTATTGGAGGGCAGCGTGTAGGGTAAAAATCGTAGAGGGAGACCAAGAGATGAATACACTAAACAGATTCAGAAGGATGTAGGTTGCAGTAGGTACTGGGAGATGAAGTAGCTTGCACAGGATTGAGTAGCATGGAGAGCTGCATCAAAGCAGTCTCTGGACTGAAGACGACAACAACAACAACAACAACAGCAACAACAGTGTATTTAACCCCATTGCAAGATACAGTGTGTTCTTCTGCCGCTATTCGGGAAAACTGATTTTTTTCCCTTTATTGCTGTTTCAATGCCCTGCTCCTTATGGGCAGGGGAGGGCTGACAGCAGCACAGTCCGCCGCTCTTCAGCCGAGTTGCTTCCTAAAAAATATAAAAATGGTAACTCCACATAAAAGGGGCGGAAAAAGGGGATATAAAAACACAGTAAATGGAAACAATGGAAGTTAAAATATATGCTAACACGGGGACGTTCATTAGGGACAGTTAAAAAAGTCGGCATAAAGTTAAAAGAGCACAATTGGCGATTTGTGGGGCACTTAAAATACGCTGTGGAACACTGAAACCATACGCAGTATATCATGGATACATTAGTATATCTGTGATTCGTTACGAGGACTATTGAAGCGTTTATCATTGCTGAGGGAATTTTCGACATGTATGTTTGTTGGTGTGTTTCCTATGATTAACGTAGTAGAAAGAGCTGTAGAAAATGAATTGTAATCTGTCCTGCTAATGTTGTTGTTGTTGTTGTTGTTGTGGTCTTCAGTCCTGAGACTGGTTTCATGCAGCTCTCCATGCTACTCTATCCTATGCAAGCTTCTTCATCTCCCAGTACCTACTGCAGCCTATATCCTTCTAAATCTGCTTAGTGTATTCATCTCTTGGTCTCCCTCTACGATTTTTACCCTACACGCTGCCCTCCAGTACTAAATTGGTGATCGCTTGATGCCTCAGAACATGTCCTACCAACCGATCCCTTCTTCTGGTCAAGTTGTGTCACAAACTCCTCTTCTCCCCAATTCTATTCAATACCTCCTCATTAGTTATGTGATCTACCCATCTAATCCTCAGCATTCTTCTGTAGCACCACATTTCGAAAGCTTCTATTCTCTTCTTGTCTAAACTATTTATCGTCCATGTTTTACTTCCATACGTGGCTACACTCCATACAAATACTTTCAGAAACGACTTCCTGACACTTAAATCAATACTCGATGTTAACAAATTTCTCTTCTTCAGAAACGCTTTCCTTGCCATTGCCAGTCTACGTTTTATATCCTCTCTACTTCGACCATCATCAGTTATTTTGCTCCCCAAATAGCAAAACTCCTTTACTTCTTTAAGTGTCTCATTTCCTAATCTAATTCCCGCAGCATCACCCGACTTAATTCGACTACATTCCATTATCCTCGTTTTGCTTTTGTTGATGTTCATCTTATATCCTCCTTTCAAGACACTGTCCATTCCGTTCAACTGCTCTTCCAAGTCCTTTGTTATCTCTGACAGAATTACAATGTCATCGGCGAACCTAAAAGTTTTTATTTCTTCTCCATGGATTTTAATACCTACTCCGAACTTTTCTTTCGTTTTCTTTACTGCTTGCTCTATATACAGTTTGAATAGCATCGGGCAGAGGCTACAACCCTGTCTCACTCCCTTCCCAACCACTGCTTCCCTTTCATACCCCTCGACTCTTATAACTGCCATTTGCTTTCTGTACAAATTGTAAATTTTGTTACGCTATGTGCAGCTCCCTGACGCCTTCATAATTATAGGAGACGTCGTTAAATTATCATGCTATAAATTTAGTCGCCAAGTTAGCAGCAGACAAGCTAACAAAACAAAAATAGCTAAGAAAAACGGTCTGTTAGTTTCAGCAATATTATTTATTCTTCAGGTTTATTTGAAGCCTTTAACTATATTGGAACAATAAGTGTTCTTGAAATAAGTGATAATGAACCAAAACATTATTAAGACCGTCCACCGCATGACTGAATGCCGCCTAGTGGCATTGCGGGCAGGTAACACGATAAGGAAAGTATATAAACGGAGGGCAGACGAAAGGGAAACCATTATAGGAACGAAATCCACTGACATAAGCAACGTTGACAAAGGGCAGATTGTGATGTGCACCTGTGGAAAGCACTGGAATGGCGGTGAAACCACGAGCAGGCGACAGGGCGTTTTAGGTCTAAGCCTCATCACAAAAAGTGGAGGTTGGAGATTTACACCCTCTGTAAAGCAAAATAGGCGGCAATATGTGACAGATCTGACGACGGAGTGCAGCGCTAGTGCAGACAGAGGTGTTACGGAGCACACCTTTTGGCAGGTTGTTGAACATGGAGTTCCGCAGTAGACGACCCCAACATGTTCCCATATTGACCCAATGACATCGACAATTACGATTGAGTGTGCTTCGAATCATCGAGATTGGAACGTGGATCAATAGAAACGTCTCGTCTGATCAGATGAATAACGTTTCTTGCTACACAGGTCGATGTGTCAGGATACGCTGTCATTCAGGCGAAAGGCTGCTGGAATATGCACTGAGCCACGAACGAAGGCTAGTGGGGGAAATATTCACATTGGCTTCTACGGGACCTGTGTTGGCAATAAAAGGCACCGTGACAGCTGTAAAATTCGTGAATATTATTGCAGACCACCTTCTTCATGCTCGATGTCTTCCTCGTGTGTGAATTACGTGATCTGTGCGTAGACATCTGGTTCCAGATAACTTTAAAAACACACAAAGGGCTCGTCGAATCCGTATCATTGAAATCGCTTCTTTATTGCATTCCAAATTGGATCTATACGCTACCAAGCAGATAATCATAATACTTTGGTCCATCAATGTGTATCCACTGAAGCCGCTTCCAGACAATTCCACGGAACGAGATGGCACTTTGGTATGACACTGGACTCGTGTTCGTGAAAACGGCAGTTCAAATTCCCGTCCGGTCGTCCAGATTTAGATTTTCGGTGATACCTTCTCACTTCGAGATGGCGCTCTGGCTCTAATGACCTCGTCGTCCCTTTTGTTTGTTTCCCTTTTTCTCCTGGTAGTTTCCAACATGCATCCCACCATGGCTCGCTGAGCATTCTCCTTTTATTGGTTTTCGCGTAAAAATTGGTGTCTTCCTGTTGCAGTCCAAAACTGATTAGAGAGACTTTAGAAACATCTGAAGCTTGGATATAGAAACCGTAGTTAGTTGACCAAAGGCACTCTATGCCATTTTGACTCCTCTGTTAATTTTCTCCTTTCCATTCAGTCATTACAAACGACTCTGTTGTCAGTGCTTCCGAAGCTGTGGTAGTAAATTTTGTAGCCAGAACTCCACAAACAGCTTTAGTTTGAACCAACGCCACGCGGAGTAGCCGCGCGGTCTTGGGCGCCTTGTCGCGGTTCGCTCGGCTTCCCCCGTCGGAGGTTCGAGTCCTCCTCGGGCATGGGTGTGTGTGTTGTCCTTAGCATAGGCCTAAGTTAGTTTAAGTTAGATTAAGTAATGTGTAAACCTAGGGACCTATGACCTTAGCAGTTTGGTCCCTTAGGAACTTACCGCAATTTCATTAAGGCAAACAACAAGGCGAAGACTGTAGAAGGCCCAGCCTTCTTAGTTAAAACCGTAACGTCCGTAGTGCGGGGAGTCAATGAATAAAAACTTGGACGACGGAAAACATCCACATATCAACATTAAAACTTCACCACGTTTCTTACCGTGTTATAAGTTCATGTGGCCAAGCGGTTCTAGGCACTACAGTCTGGAGCCGCGCGACTGCTACGGTCGCAGGTCCGAATCCTGCCTCGGGCATGGATGTGCGTGATGTCCTTAGGTTAGTTAGGTTTAAGTAGTTCTAAGTTATAGGGGACTGATGACCTCAGAAGTTAAGTCCCATATTGCTCAGAGCAATTTGAACAATTTTATAAGTTCATATGTAGATGTTTTTCCTCGCCCAACTTGTTGTTTATTGCCTATCCGCCCTACAGATATTGTGTTTTTAATGCAGGACGTTAGGCCTTCTACTAGTATACTCTTCGCCATGTTGTTTACCATGTTTTAATGTTCAGATGCCGCTGTTTATGTGGCTACAAGCCACGTAACCGGCAGTGCCTATACAAAATTGGTTCAAATTATATATTATTCATTGATTTAGACTTGCTGCAATTGATTTTAAAGTCTACTTTCAAACTCTATCAGTTCTTCGACTCATTGCTGGGGTTTATTTGTGCTAGAAACAAGCATTAAAATATGATCAGCAAAACGAACGTGGTTCAGCTACGCTCTTCGCGTTTCTGTTAATGGATTTGAATACGTGCTCTACAAATACCGTAAATAGTTTTGATCCCATAGAATGCCTTTGCTTCACTACAATTACAATTCTGAACTTCTCTCTATTCTGATGAAACCTAATGAAACTGTAGCACTCAGGTATATATTCTTCATGGCTGAATCAATGCTTTGGTTTTCAGGAATTGTCAATAAGATTTTGTTGAAACAGTCAAAAACTTTCTCAGAATCTATGAATCCTGACAAAATGATAACTCATTGTCATTGCTCCATTATACACTTTTGTTGACGAATTGCAAATAGACCACCGCACTACATCAACATCTAGAACTAGCTTATTCAGTGACCTGATTAAAATTAATTTTCTTATGCTGTTGGTGATGTTTGCACACTACGGAGAGGAATCTGATTTAGAAAAATATATTAAATGTGATATAGCAACGTACATGAAGAGTTATATGCCAGCGTAGTGAGCAGGAAGTGAAGTGTGAAGCGGTTACGATGGAGAGGGCCTGGCGGACCGGAACAGACCGCGGCGGCCGGCCCGTGACTGGAATTCTCCCGGAGCGGCGAGCTCCCCCTTTCCTCTCTTCATACTTCCAGCGCGTGGCAAGAGTAACACCAACTCCCTCGTCTGAAAACACTTTAGGTCACCGCCTTGCAGAAAACACGGTTAAATGTTTGTGCTTTTAATACAGTGATGGAATACTATAATAAGTGGCTTCTTTTGTTACGGTGGAAAGTACGTTCTGTTGCATACCACCCACGTACTGGTACGAAAATGGTCAAAAACTGCACCGAAAATTTAGGAAACGTATGTCATGGGCTCAAATTTGATTACAATGATTTCGTTTGCGATGGTCTGCCCTATTTAATACACTCGTACGTTTGGTACAAGAGTAACCAAAGTAAATGAATTGTTATTGCAGATGAGAAGTTATTGTTGATGTATGTCTGTACAAACCAATGCAGGCTGCTGCATATAAAACCAAATATGGGATTGTGGTACAGATTTGATTAATTTCCACGCCTGTATGCGCTTGTGTTTAAACAAAACATTTGCAGTGATAAAAGATCTCACTTGTGATAGTACAGTAGCATTGTAGCGCATCTGCGCTGAAATAATAACAATAAGAATAAGAAAACATTCTGTTTTTGAGCTTCAACAGCGCACAAGAAGATTACCTGACGTTTTAATTAACACTGTTACTATGATTACTTTCACAGGCTAGACGAGTAGAAAAATATACACAAATTATGGCTGTTTCTTATTTTAATTAACTAAGCTGTGGCAACGGTTCCAGATACAACAATGTACACATAATGCTAACGACATTCCAAACTACATGTAAAATAATTTGTATCAATTTTATGCGAAAACGCAAAAATAATACGTATTAATATAACGTGTCTGAACCATATTCGTTTTGTTGATGGCACTACACTGTTTGCCTCTATGCAGATAAACTTAACAACAAATGGAAGAACATTACTGATAAAGTTTGAAAACAGGCCTAAAAGTTAATTAGGACAGTACTAAAGTAACATATAAATAAAACGTCGGAAACAAAATAGTACAAATTACCCATGAACTCATAGAATCACTTAATGCGTTTTGGTATTTAGTGCACTTGAAGGCAAGACAGATGGTTCAAATGGCTTTGAGCACTATGGGACTTAACTGCGGAGGTCATCAGTCCCCTAGAACTTAGAACTACTTAAACCTAACTAATCTAAGGACATCACACACATCCATGCCCGAGGCAGGATTCGAACTTGCGACCGTAGCGGTCGCGCGGTTCCAGACTGCAGCGCCTAGAACCGCTCGGCCACTTCGGCCGGCGGCAAGACAGAATACAGACCAAAAGGAATAATCAGAAGATTAAAAATGGGTGAAATACTTTTGGTAAATTATGTAAGGTTCTCAAATCGAAGGTTCCGACATGTCTAGAAAAGGAAGGAAAATTTACAACCAAAGACTGTTAACAATTTTTGATGGACTTACAAAAACCGTTCAAAAATAGAGAATTACACAGCGAGTATTAGAGAGATATATTTTGGGAATGACAATGACAGGCATGAAAACGAGAAATGGATCAGGGAACAGACTGGAGTGGAAGGTGTTACGAAAATGAAATGTAGTTTACGTGACATGTAGACAGGTGACCGAGTTGGTTCTTTGCTTGATACCATGAAACCCGCTAACATCGGAACGACAACGTAATTGAATGTGGGCAGACGACATCAGAAAGCTTAATGGATCAACTTGACTGCTTAGAGCGAAAGACCGAATGCATGGAAAAGTCTAAAGGGGGTCTTCATATAGCAGTGGATTCCAAACTGATAATAGATTTGAAAGGTGAGACAAATGCAGAAAATAGTAACAGCTTTTTCACTTCATTGTTGAATATTGTAGGAAAGGAAGAGTTGATATTCCCGTCTACAAGAATATCATTAGACAAGGAACGAGTTGAGCAAGAATGGGAGAGAGATTCGTCCGTTATTTCGTTGAAAAACCATCTCGCTACTCGCACAAGATAAACGCCGATAGGTACCAGTCAGAATGAGAGGTCCGTACTCTAGCTGGTCAAAAGTATCCAGACGCCTATAAGTGGACATTAATGTTCATAAAGGCTCAGCTCTCGACCGTGGTGGCCATGCGGTTCTAGGCGCTGCAGTCCGGAACCGCGCGACTGCTGCGGTCGCAGGCTCGAATCCTGCCTCGGGCATGGATGTGTGTGATGTCCTTAGGTTAGTTAGGTTTAAGTAGTTCTAAGTTCTAGTGGACTGATGACCTCAGATGTTAAGTCCCATAGTGCTCAGAGCCAAAGGCTCAGCTCTGTCCGCGCAGCTTTTTTTTCCTTAATGGATGATATTACAGAAGTGTGTACCGTGGAAAATGCTATATGCTGACAATATAATACTTATGCCAGGTACCATGGAGAATCTTGAAACTCAAGTCTAGAAATGGTATGATTGTCTGCGAAGATTTTACCTCCGTTTAAACATCCACAAGACTGGGCGCCTCGAAACGATTTCATCTCCTGGAACTATACAAATAAATGGAGCTCTTATTATCAAGGTGGACGTATTCCAGTACCTAGGTTCTCGACTACAGAATGACGGGGCTATGTGAATGAATATGTGCGAGCAAGAATCAAAGTGACCTGGATGCGATTCAGTGAAGTCAGTGGTATTTTTTCTGACGAGAAGATTCCTATCAACCTAAAATCAAAGTTATGCAGCACAACGGTATGGCCAGTTGGATTATAAAGTACTAAATGTTGGCCTGCACCTAGAAGTGCTGAGCACTCACTACGTGTTAGGGAAATGGTGATATTGAGAAGATCATTAGGCATTTCCCTGCTCCACCAGATCAACAATATAACGATACGACAAATAGCTGGAGTGGCTCCAATCAATGGATAGAAGTAAGAACGGAGACTTCAGTGGTATGGATACGTCATATAGACATCATCTACTTCAGTCATCAGCCCTGCCTATCATCTGACTGTCGAAGGCCAGAGACAACGTGGAAGGCTTAAATTAAGGTGGCTAGACACTACAAACTCACATCTAAGCTCAAGAAAGATAATCCACAGCAAGAAATCACGTTTGACCCAAAAAGCAAAGCACGATCCAAGAAGAGGACTGCACAAAAACTAAAAGACATGCAAAAACAGACGCAGGTCAGTGGACAGAGCACCTCTCCAAGTTTTTGACATACATTACAGGTCAAAATTTTTGATAACATTTTTGGGATCAGCTATCTTGTAATCTATATAAAATCAGTGAAAAAACAGTTTAGATCGCGATAGGTATTTTACTAAAATTATCGGTTTCAGCCTAGCCTGAGGCCATCTTCAGACAGCACCATCAGCTGGAGTCGACGGTGCGTTTCCAAAAACGAAAAGCCTACAAGTATTTGAAAGTTCAGTGGGGCTGCACCTGCCCGGTAGGAAGGAGCCCTGTATCAGCGCATAGGAGCATTACTTAACTGGAGGAGGTGTCTGATAAAAGTAATAGGGATTACAAAGTGCAATTGAAGCCAATAAATTACATTTGTTTCCGTGGAAATTTGAAACATGATGTTTTGCGTAACTTTTTAACGGCTGAGTTTGATCTGTTACCCTGTTTTGTCTTTTTGGAAGTTATACTCATAAATTGCTAGAAACCAGCTGAACGCGATATTCTGACTGTTACCTATGTATGGATTCCAGTCAAGTGGTCGAATCTTGCAATCTTGCTGAATGCAGTTAGATAGCTGCAGAGCTCTAATCATGGATGTTGAACCATGTTAACCATGTCTCGTGGGTCAAAGTGAAGCTGGAGACAATTATTTAAGTGGATTTAAAAGAATCCCAGTGCAGAGACTTAATACGGGATCGCTAGTAAATGTTTCCTAAGCGAACCTTCGGACCAATACATAGCGTAATTTCTCTCGCAAGCCGCACGTCTTTAAGCGTGCGTGATTCTTGCCGAGCGCGCGAGTGAAACTTCGCGAAACGAAATGGAATCTCCTAGAACGAGAGGAAAGAACGCTTTAGCTTACACGTTTCCTTGAGGAACTATGAAACTAAAGTCTGAGCAATAGCAGCTCGCCCAGTGATATATAAACAGGTATTCTCCCCGTGGTCTACCTATGAATGGAGCGGGAAGGAACAGTAATATGCTGTACAGTAAGAAGTACTGTCTTTAATGCATTTTACTGTGACCTGGAGAGAGCAGATGTCGATTTAGACATAAAAGATCATCTAATTCTCTCAAGTACTGAAGTTATGGAGAGTTACATCTTTTCAATTCGTATGTGTTTCTGTCACCTACTTTCTTTTGTGGTAATGAGAATATAACCTGAAATGAATAAAATGTGGGATCGTCTTTTTATTTTCTCCTTTATGTCTCAAAAGTAAGACGTTTCATCTTATGGAACTGTAATAACAGTGATCAGTGTTACTGAGTGTAGTTCGCTCTGTTCTTTCAATGGGACTTCCAGTTGAACTAGAAATGAAAAGAGCAGAGCGCCAAGGGGTCTCAAAAAATAACGTACACCTACAAAAAAAAAAATCTGTCTCCAGTAATGCGAAAATTATTCGTAAAACCAAAAAACACTCTAAGCAGCGGAGTGCATTTCCACACTTGACTTAGGACGAAGAAAAAAAAGAAAGGAGAATCCTTCGAAAAACTCTGGGGCCTGCCGTAGAAGAATATAACAACTATAAATTAAGAAGCAACATAGAACTCTACCAAAAAATTTCTAAATTCTCAGACCCAATCTAGAAAGGCGGTTCAGTTCCTTTCGACATATGAAAGGAATTGAGCACGATAAATTTACTAAAAGAATCTAATATTTCAGTAACAAAAATCAATGGATCACAGATACTGAGAGAGACTTAGAAGAAATGAACATAACTAAAGAATACATTCAAAACAGAAAAATTCAGAACCAAAATAGCAAAATTCAAGGGTTTTCTGTAAAAAGAGAAGAAACGTGGAAGTTTCTTTACTCAAAAAACAAAAACAACACCAAAGCGAGAAAATAAAAAAGCACTGCGAAGATAGGAAGAGGAACCTCATTCGAAAGATCAACTCCTCTTATCTGTTTTTTATAGTCCACACAAGAAGAAAATACATAACAGAGAAACATTTTCAGGTAAAGAGCACAAGGACGTGGTACAAAGAGTGTAGCACAAGAAAGTTAGATATAAGAAACAAGAATCGCATGTAAGCATTTTGAAGAGCCATTATTGCTTTAAGAAAAATAATAAAACTTATATTTTGAAGAATTATATTTGACTCACGCATTAGTAAAACTTATTCTTTTTGTTTTGTTGACCGTACCTCGTTTCCTCATGAAAGGATCTCCGAAATTTATTCTGTGTTGAGCCCACTGGGACATTAAATTCCTATATACGTAGTGTTTCACAATTCATGTTATACACTTCTAGGGAATGTAGAGGGGACTTAGAAGATCAAGTTTTACATGGGAACCCATGTCCGGGAACGTCATCTAAGGATGCTACATAGCGTCAAAGTTATAGGCACCGGCGCCTGTAAATGTATGTATATACAGGGTGATTATGTGATGACGCAAAAAACTTTCGAGGATGACGCAGAAGGGTAAATGTAGCAATCTGGGATTAGGGTTCCTGGTTCGGAAACGAACGAGTCGAAATTTACAAGCGAAAATAATTCTGACACCTCTGATTGTGGAATGCTTGCACTGGTTCTGTTGTGACTAACAATGTAGGATATGGAACTTTCAGTGGTGGTAGTGTGGACCAAGAAAAGAAAAAAATGTCTTGCAAACGTAGGCTCTGAAATGCATACATGAGGAGCCAAGAGCAGTTGTTCATCTTCGCTACTGTGAAAAACACAACTCCTCTACTGATCACCTCTAGAAACGTGTAACGTGAATTGTGAAACACCCTGTGAAATAATCATAAAACTATATAAATAATAGGTGGGACTTGCAAATACTGTCTTACACACCATGTATTCTAGAAAGAGTTCACAAGTTATTGCAGCGTTATGGGGTATAGAAATTAATTTAATCTTGAACACGTTAAAGTGTAATTTCAATGTGTCTATCATATCCCCTCCGCTGCTTCACACTTTTTGCAGGCGTAGCTCGTCTCAGTTGTTCTCAAGCATTTCTGGGATCTGGCGGCGGTATTCGAAGTTAGGACGCAAGTACACAGACATCGCGTTCTGAGATTGTCCAATGCCATTCGAGACGATGAATGACAAAAATTTTTATTTATTTTTTAACTACCCATTTATTTTACTTTTGACTAAATTCGAGCTTTTCAGAGGGCAAGTGATTGTGACTAGATTAACATGGAATGACGAAGAATTGGCTGCGGCGTTTCTGGAGACTGGATCTCGTGGTTTGCAGCTGTACGTCAGGGAATCCAGTGGTACGACAACATAATCGGGAGTGTCGAAGAAGCCAACATACCGGCGCTCTAGCAGCAAGGCTGAGGTGTCCTTCGGGCGGAAGCGCTAACCAAGGCAAAGCAGTGCGTAATGCCAGAGGTCTCGGCCGCACCTTGCTGTGATTAGCGGAGTTAGAGATAGATTCACAAATGCATGAGACTTCCTGACCCCTCTGGCGATAAGCCTTCATCTCTTCCTCGTTTTGGTCTTCCTCCTTTAAAACTGAAAGGTAAATTCTCACGTGAACATATTTTTTGTCAGCGCAGCGTCCTTGTTGGAGGTACGTGTTTACAATGACTCCCTGTAATGACTGCATTAATACCTTTCAGTAATCCGTACAGATGTTGGAGAAAACTATGGAGACACCGAGAGATATGTTTCCTTGAACAAAAATGCAGATGCTTGTCAAGCCTGCAGATAGCGCTGCTGTCTTTTACCACGAGCGACATATGTGCAAATGTCATTTGTGGTCAGAACAGGGTTCTGTGTAGTTGTGAGGAGCTGAGTAAATTCGAACTTGGGCAAATTGTTGGTGTTCGTATGGTGGGTGCTTCTGTAACCAAGGTAAGCGATGTGTTCGGTGTTTCAGGAGGCACCGAATAGAATTTATACCGCATACAGGAAAAGTAAAAAAACATCATCCGCTAAGTCACAACACGGACGAAAGTGAGTGTTGACTGATTGTGACAGTCGGTCATTGAAGAGGAGTGTGACGAAAAATAAGAGGACTACAGCTGTAAATGTCACAGAAGAACTGAATGTCCAACTCGCGAACCCTGTCAGCACCAAAACAACACGAAGGTAACTCCGTAAGGTGTGAATTGCAGGGCGAGCTGGAACTCCAGAATCACTCGTCAGTGATGCCCTTAACAAGAAAACGCGTTGCCGAAACCATAAAACCTGGCCTATAGAGCAACGGAAGAAAGTCATTTAGTCGGATGAATCTTGTTTCTTACTGTTTCCAACTTCTGGTAGAGTTTACGTCCCAAGACTGAAACATGACGAGGGTTCTGTGGTGATTTGGGTAACTATACCGTGGTATTCCATGGGCCCCATGACTACTCTGCAAAGTCGCATTAATACCAAGAATTCGTAAATTTTGATTCGCTAAAACTAAAATTCTCCCTCTCTCCGCACATAAATTTTTTTCGCAGTTTCGGATAAGTTTTGTTTGTTTGGGTCAACATTTGTAAAACTCTAATTCCTCTCCCTCAAACCCCAGCCTATGGGGAGAGAGGGAGTTTTTTAGTTTTAGCGAATCAAAATTTACGAAGTAAATAAGTATTTTTTATTTAGCCGTAACCATTTTCCACGCAAAAATGAGAACATGGAAATTCTTTAATTAAAGCGCCAACTACCAAGAATAGAAACAAATGTTTAAGACAAAATGTACGTAGTTTTTATGTAGAATCTGATTTTACAATAAAAAAATGGGGGTTCCCATTTGAAATTTTAAAGTTGTCTCCCGCCCCACCCCTACGGGGCTGGGGTGGTGGGCTAATTTTAGCACCAGCAGATGTCCCACTCGAAAATAATAAACTTTGGATTCTACACATTTTTTTGTTTGAAGCTTATTTTTCGAGTTATTTTGGTTTGTCAACTTAAAATTTACACCATGTGTAAGCCACTTCTTTTGTGGGTGAATTATTAGGCCTATATCCTTAGGATTCTACTGCAATCAGCTTAACGTATCTAAACAACACATATACTTACTTATGTTTCTGGTACAGATATTGTTTTTACGTAAGCTTGAACAAACCGATATAACTTAAACGCACAAAGATAGATCAAGACTATGGGCAATTAGAATTTCCCTTTTTTGTTGCAGTCAGTAATAGTGGAAGAAAAGCGACTTTCTGTCACTGTGCGCATTATAATGTCTCATATTTTGGTTTCATGGCACGTGAGATTTGTAATGGGACGGTAAAATCGTTTTGTATGTTGTCTCGACTATTGGTGTATGAAACATTCCAACTAACGTTTGTCGAAAATAAGAACGCCTTTCTTCCAAAGACTCCCATGTACGTTCCCTGACTGTCACTGTAACACAGAACTAGCCTACTACAATCCTGGCAGCATGCCTCAGATTTCTTCCTATCCTCTCCGTTGAATCCGATTTGGTAAAAATCCCAACTCTCGAACTATATTCGAGAAAAGGTAACGCAAGGATCTTGTTCGTGATCTGCTTCATTTTCCTAAGACACACGTAATAAATCTGTCATCCATTGTCCTACCTGCAATTGATTTTCTATGTGCTTACCACCTGATATCGCTCTTTAATACTGACATTTAATCACTGTATGTTATACCAGCGGCAGATTATTATGCTGTGCTCATAACCTACCGAATTTATGTACCTTCTGGTGGTACACGTAATTTAGAATTTTCCTATAGTCATCAATGACGAAACTTTCTGGTAGTCTACTGAGTCGTCAGAATACAGTGTGAGTGCGTTTGTAACACAGGGAGACTAGTTGTGTCTGTGCTGAGGATAATAGTGGTCCCATCACTCATTCTTGGGACACTCGCTACGTCACCTTTGTTTATAAAACTTCTGCAGTCTAATGAAACGCACCGGGTTCCATAAACAAAAATTCTTCGTGTGAATCAGATTACTGCGAAGACATTCGGGAATTCATCCATTTGATATTAGTCGGCAATGTGCCACACTGTATATCTCTCGCACGCAGGGAATCACTCGGTTATTCCTTCGAGACTAGCAAACCCGTGTTCTGGAAATGAAAAAGGAAAACGATCGCGATTCGTGCAAGAAATATAATCTCAGATCCACACGCGCATGTTTATCGACAGATAAAATTAAAAGTAAATGACACCTCCCACAAATAATCCTCATTTGCATCACTAGTGATCCAGAGCTATTGAGCTATTAACATCCACGAAGAAACACACAGTTACCAATTTACCGATTAAATTACATGGTCGAGCGAGCGAATAAATTTGTAAGAAACAAGATGCGTCAGAAACAGGCAACAGTACAGGCTATATTGCAGGATACCTGTCAACTTAAGGACCCCCCCAGGATCCACCCACAGTCAAACGCGACCTGAAGCAGGAGACAGCCTAAATGAATACTGGCAAGTGTATGCGTTCCTTAGTCGCGGACGACCAGCAGAAAGATTACTCCGGCCACAGAGCGTCTCCCAGATAAGGATGTGAAAGTCCTTTCAATTTGTCTGCCTTAGATTTGGCCTCAATCGTGAGAAACTCGTTCCTGTAACATATGCATATTGTTCATGGGTGTTGAATAAATCTATGCTTTCAAATGTTCCCTTAATCATAAATACGAAGTATTAAGGTCAGGAGAAAGGGGAGCCCATACTACTTGACCCGCTCGGCCAAACCATTGCTGATGAAACTTTTTTGTTGGGTACTGTCGTACGAAGCGTGGAAAATAGGGTGGTGTCTCACAGTGCATAAATCATGTTCGTTGTTTCAGTGCTGGAAATTTCTCTGGAAATTAATAGATAGCACTTGCTGATGTGTTCGATAAAGCGCACGATCTTACGAGTCCGTCACTCACAACTCCTGCCTAGATGTTGATACCCTTAAACCTTTCCTCCATGATCGATTGAAGCTTTGCATCTGTCCACATGTGGTCATTACGTTAATTTCTGCCCATTTTTACAGTCCCTCCTATCCTTTTGCTGGTGTCTCATGGTTTCCATACAATAGCACCAGGAGAACGCTGACATATACTGGAAAATTTTAAAAGTGTGACGTATATATCCACTTGATATTTCTTGACACAAATACTTTGACAGACTTAACAAGCAAGAATTACAAAGGCACTTAATAAATAGGCCACCTTCGTCAAATTAAGAAAAAAAGTAAAATCGTATGGCAATGTCGGCAGGGAAGCCGCGAAAGGCAGATTCAGCCTTTTCTCTTCTTCGTGCACACTGCACCTGGCCTTCGCGAAGTGTGGGTTGGGTTGTTTTGGGGAAGGAGACCAGACAGCGAGGTCATCGGTCTCATCTGATTAGGCAAGGACAGGGAAGGAAGTCGGCCGTGCCCTTTGAAAGGAACCATCGAGGCATTTGCCTGGAGCGATTTAGGGAAATCACGGAAAACCTAAATAAGGATGGCCGGACGCGGGATTGAACTGTCGTCCTCCCGAATGCGAGTCCAGTGTCTAACCACTGCGCCACCTCGCTCGGTACGCGAAGTGTGAATTGTGTGTTTAAGTGTATGTGGTACGTGCGGGTGACTCTAATGGACGTGTGTATCGTGTGGTGTCCTATTTTTTGTTGGATAATGGTGTGCGAAGGGAAAAGGTGAAACTCGCTGTCAGCATATAGCCTACTCCTCTCTCGTAACACCAAGGAGCCGCTGAACTTAACGTCCCCATCCGACGGAAGGATCACCATCAACAGCGTTGCATGCCCTCACTTCATCAGACACTGCGGAGAGGCTTGGAATTTTATCCTGAACAGTGGATTAAGGACTGATGATCACGGACTTCCTCTCCTTTACCGTAAAGGCAAAGGGAAGCAACCAACAGCATGAGGTGTACTCAGGAAGTTACCCATCTATGTTATTGGCAACGCCCATCGTTGCTTAACTTCGGTGATCTGGCGAGAACCGGTGTGTTCAATGAAAAAATGTCGTTGGTTCATATTAAGAAGATTACTTGAGTTGACAATGAAGGGCACAAGACAAAAGTAAAGGTAAGAGATAAAATAGCCTAAAAATTGGCTTTACAGTTGGTGAGAAGCAGGTTGATGGTTTTCTCTGCCGTCCTGTTTAATTTATCACTGCCTAGGCTGATACAAAAATAGACAAAGAGACACAATAAGAGTGTCTTGGCTGGCCTTACCAAACTGGAGATCCAAGGATGGTGGAGGAACGCGGAGAACAGAGATGTGTAGACCCAGACTAATGTGGAGACTAAAGCCCGTCAAGGGCTGTAGTGACAAAGAAGATGGAGAATGAAAAGGATAGGCGGCCGCATTGGCCGAGCGGTTCTAGGCAGTTCAGCTGGAACCGCGCGACCGCTACGGTCGCAGGTTCGAATCCTGCCTCGGGCATGAATGTGTGTGATGTCCTTAGGTTAGTTAGGTTTAAGTAGTTCTAAGTTCTAGGGGGCTGATGACCTCAGATGTTAAGTCCCATAGTACTCAGAGCCATTTGAACCAATGAGAAGGATAATAATACCAAGATGAATTTTCCGTAGGGTCACGGCCGATTTCTTCTCTCATCCTAATGGTGAACCTAAATCACAAGTTTTTCCTTACCGTTCCAATTTTTAGTAGTAAATTCGGCGCAGGACTCTAAGATCTAATCGGTGGCAACGTTCTCAACTTTACAGACTGGAAAAGCTGATAACCTTTCAACCGCAGCGCGTCAATGAACCTTGACGTAAAATCTGAGGTGAAAGGTGTTGCATCGGGGCCAAACGTTTGTTTGGTTGATGTATCCGTGCTGCATCTCATAACGTCAATAGCTGACTTTCAGAACCGCTGCACTGTGTGCAAGTCTCTGGCTTTTTTTACTGGTCTCGGATAGTACGGGTGGGGGCGCAAGACGAAGGCCAGGTGTCCCGCGTGACGTAGCCTGGGGCACAGAAAGGCGTTGCAGAGCTGGCGCAAGCAGCTGGCGGTCGCTGTGACTCTCTTCCAGCACTTCAGGCGGCGACCTACTCCTGCGCTGTGATGTAAGGACTGACCGTACGTGTCCAGCAGCAGGGCACCGCTACAGAAAGGGAAGATTCGAAAGTTAAACTTGCACGCTACGATGGGGCATTGGATCACTAGAAAAACGGTAGGGAAGCATTCGGCAATGGCTTTACCAAAGCAAACAACCCAGTATTAGTCCGTAACGATTTACAGGATCCATGTGAAAATCAAATCAGAAGAACTGCAAATCCACTACCCCTGAACACGTATCGAAAGAAGATGGCTGTCGGAGGTCCCTTTAGCCATTTCTTGTCTCCAACTACTCGTGGTAGCTGCCTGACTCTACTGCAGCCTGCGACAGATTCACTATCATATATCAATTTGTAACTGGATTATACTTACACATTGATTAAAAAGCTTATTACAGCTGTTTAAATTACATACTTGTTGTCTCAGAGATCCTATTACAAGCTTCTAGAGACTACAGAGCTGAGTTAGAAGCTCCTAATAGATAAAGTTTTGTTAAGGAACCTATATCCGGAAATGTACCATTTGGATATAAAGTAACTTCGAAGATCGGATCACTTTCAAATATTCCACTTCACAATACACGCACATACTGAAGGGGACGTCGTCAATCCCTGTTGTAATTAGGACATCACATTGCATTTTCGTCAGACTACAACGGCTGCACGAAATTGTTACGCTCACCGCTAGGTAGATTGACTGTGGTGCTCCACGGACGCGCAGCACTCTCGACTTTGTAGAGGACATCCTTTGTCACGCAGAAGAGAACCCGGCGACGAGTACTCGACAAAATGTCTGTGCCATGAGCTCCCAAGGAGCACACAGGTGAGAGCTCATTATCTCCGCTGTGAGCGTACCGTGAAGCGGAAGATCTAAGAGTGATCCGATCTTAAAACTTATTTTACCTCCTAGCACTATATTTCCGGACTTGGGTTCATAATCAAAAATTTATTTACCAAGTAACCCTCTAGAACTCGTCTATACTTCAGTTCATACGACAGGGCCAACGCGTTAACAGCCGACCATTGTAATAAGTAAATAGATAAATGTGTAGAAGATTTACTGACATAGATTCCAGTACTGCGACGAATCTGTGCCCAGTATAGGTGTAACGCAGCATACACGTTACGTGACATTTAAGAATGTGTTCAGAAATTGATTCTGCTAAAAAATTTTTCAGTGGAATAGAAGCAGCTGTCCATCAATGAATCCTTTAAGCCCCTGTTAAACTGTATTTTATCAGGAGTAAAACTATTTATGATTGCATGCAAGCTAACGAATGGGTTTGTTCCTGAATAATGGATATGTTTCTGGACCAAAGTAACTTCATGAAAACTGTTCTTCTTCCTAGAATTGATTCTGTAAACTTAGCTTTTGGTTTGAATGGGAAATGTGTAACTTACGACAAATTTCACACAAAAATAAATGTAGTGCGAAGCAGTAGCTAGTATACCTAGTTATTTCGATAGACCTCTGCAAGACGTTTTTGAATTTACACCACCCTATATGCTATCCGACCGAGATCGCATTTGATTTGCTTGATGAGTTACTGAAAAAAATGATACCGTATGACATCATTGAATGAAGGTCACGTTTTAAATAAAAATTGTTTAGGCGTTTCAGTACTTCCGTTTTACGCGTTTTCCAACTGAAACGACTGAGCAAATGCGTCTGCTGTTCCGTCTGGCACCTATCGTAGGAAGTTCTGGTCTTACGTTAAATCAGTAAGTGGATCGAAACAGCATATCTTGACACTCTGGGATGATAATGGCATTGAAACAGAGGATGACACGCGTAAAGCTGAAATACTAAACACCTTTTTCCAAAGCTGTTTCACAGAGGAAGACGGCACTGCAGTTCCTTCTCTAAATCCTCGCACGAACGAAAAAATGGCTGACATCGAAATAAGTGTCCAAGGAATAGAAAAGCAACTCAAATCACTCAACAGAGGAAAGTCCACTGGACCTGACGGGATACCAATTCGATTCTACACAGAGTACGCTAAAGAACTTGCCCCCCTTCTAACAGCCGTGTACCGCAAGTCTGTAGAGGAACGGAAGGTTCCAGATGATTGGAAAAGAGCACAGGTAGTTCCAGTTTTCAAGAAGGGTCGTCGAGCAGTTGCGCAAAGCTATAGGCCTATATCTCTGACATCGATCTGTTGTAGAATTTTAGAACATGTTTTTTGCTCGCGTATCATGTCCTACTCTGTAGGAATCAACATGGATTCCGGAAACAGAGATCGTGTGAGACCCAACTCGCTTTATTTGTTCATGAGACTCAGAAAATATTAGATACAGGCTCCCGGGTAGAAGCCATTTCCCTTGACTTCCGGAAGGCGTTCGATACGGTTCCGCACTGTCGCCTGATAAACAAAGTAAGAGCCTACGGAATATCAGACCAGCTGTGTGGCTGGATTGAAGAGTTTTTAGCAAACAGTGCACGGCATGTTGTTGTCAATGAAGAGACGTCTACGGACGTTAAAGTAACCTCTGTCATGCCACAGGGGAGTGTTATGGGACCATTGCTTTTGACAATATATATATAAATGACCTAGTAGATAGTGTCGGAAGTTCCATGCAGCTTTTCGCGGATGATGCTGTAGTATACAGAGAAGTTGCACCATTAGAAAATTGCAGCATAATGCAGGAAGATCTGCAGCGGATAGGCACTTAGTGCAGGGAGTGGCAACTGACCCTTAACATAGACAAATGTAATGTATTGCGAATACATAGAAAGAAGGATCTTTTATTGTATGATTATATGATAGCGGAACAAACACTGGTAGCAGTTACTTCTGTAAAATATCTGGGAGTATGCGTACGGAACGATTTGAAGTGGAATGATCATATAAAATTAATTGTTGGTAAGGCGGGTGCTAGGTTGAGATTCATTGGGAGAGTCCATAGAAAATGTAGTCCATCAACAAAGGAGGTGGCTTACAAAACACTCGTTTGACCTATACTTGAGTATTGCTCATTAGTGTGGGATCTGTACCAGGTCGGGTTGACAGAGGAGATAGAGACGATCCAAAGAAGAGCGGCGCGTTTCGTCACAGGGTTATTTGGTAAGCGTGATAGCGTTACGGAGATGTTTAGAAAACTCAAGTGGCAGACTCTGCAAGAGAGGCGCTCTGCATCGCGGTGTAGCTTGCTGTCCAGGTTTCGAGAGGGTGCGTTTCTGGATGAGGTATCGAATATATTGCTTCCCCCTGCTTATAACTCCCGAGGAGATCACGAATGTAAAATCAGAGAGATTCGAGCGCGCACGGACGCTTTCTGGCAGTCGTTCTTCCCGCGAACCATACGCGTCTGGAGCAGGAAAGGGAGGTAATGACAGTGGCACGTAAAGTGCCCTCCGCCACACACCGTTGGGTGGCTTGCGGAGTATAAATGTAGATGTAGGTTTGGACATAAAATCTTCCCTGTTAAGTTTCAGGTATAGCACATTTATTTATCGGGGCTCTAACGGTTTATATATTTGTTTGTGTCACAACCAGTGTATTCTGTCTACCTACGGGATAACGACATGCATTTTAATCGCAGCTACTTGCTTCAGTATTTTGTAGACACGGCACACGGATAGGAACCTCGTGGATATAGCAGCGACGACGATAGCTATCGTTATATTACAGGAAAAGACGCCACCGGACTTTCCTGGTAATTACAAGTGTAGCACCTCGCTCGGTCATACCTCGCTCGGTCATACTTCGTTTAGTACTGCAGTAATTACCTTGAGCAGAGGAAGAATTCAGAAGTTCTCACTTTCTTAAGTTGAAGCACGTGAGGAAGACAAGTACTTTCTTTGATCTGGACATAGGTTTCCGTAAACCTCTTAAGATAAATCCCGGGTTAATTGCTTTGAAAAGGACACGGCCGGTTTCCTTCCCCAACTAGAGCTAGTGTTCTGTCACTAATGGCCGCTTCGTCGACGGAACGTGAAACTCTAACCTCCTTTCCTCTATTTTTGTTTTGTTTGTCTGTATAAGTTTCACCTTCGAGGAATTTTTTTCTGATTCTTTTGAAGTCAGCAGAGCAATGGAGTCTGTAATTGCGAGCTTTATCCCGTACTTTGCGCTTTGATAAATCTGCTAAGGTGAACCACTTTTTCTGCACCGAGCTCGAGCCGGACGAATAACGGCAGGAAGTACTTGCGTTTTGCAGTCACCTCTTTGAAACAGCCTTGCAACTGGAAACTGGCTGACCTCGCACCAGCGGCGATATCCTTTCACACAGCGGAGAAAAGAACGTAGAAGCAGGTATCACTCCCGTCATCTTAGACAAGACGCCACTCATATGCATTGGAAATGGATCACGTTCCGGAGAAAGGTCACAAGCTCTGACCTATGCAGCAATAAAGAGCAGAGTCTTGGAGCAGCGCCTGGATTTTCCAGCAAACAGAGGGGGCGTCCTTGCAGGGCGCAGCATTCCACCTGCCTGTTGGCTCGCCATGTCAGTGGGGCGCAGGCCAGCAAAAAACTTGCTCAAGGCTGTGCACCGCATAGCAACAAACTAGAGTCGTGTCTTCTATCGTAAATTTACGTTACTGAACATTTTCAGCTCCAGATCAGCGGCAGCGACAGTTATGTCGTTCGCACGCTGTGATCGTGAGCCTAGTTAGCGGAATGCTAATAGCTATTCGCGGCACTATCAACAACTAGATCATTATTTATATCCTATGGATCTCTATACATCTCAGACTTTTAATCTGACACAGTATACAGTGGATGGGTTTGAAACAATTTCTATTACAGTTGTGCATGCATCGACCTGACAGCTGATTACGATACTGTCAATCGCCATATACTGAGAAAAAAATATTTATGGGCATACCAAAAACTACTGTTTCACCAAACTCATTTAATTTTTCTTGGAGATATATATAGACTTTGAGAAACAACGCCTCTTTTCTAGATCTGTATTAAAGAACAGCCACTTCCAGAGTACATCATGAATTTTCTTTATGCAGATGATTTCGCTTTGCCAACTCAGACTAAGTAGTTTGAAAAAGTGGGAGTTCATATGACAAATGTTTTGAAGAAGATGAGTATTTATTACTATAGCAGTCTAGATCGACCAAACCCAGTTAACTCTACTGCGTGTTTTCCATGTTAAACACAGACAGGAAAAACGTAAGCTCTGTGTCTCATCGTAACGAGAGCCTACACCATGTCCTACACCATACAGAAAATATTTGGATCTCGCACTTGATTGCGCCTTAACACAAGGCTGAAAGTGGGAGCCAGAAAAACATCCTAAGGAAGATAATTGGCAGGATATTTGTATCTCAGATAAAAAATTTAACAATAATGCCATTATCAGTCTGATACTCTGTGGCAGAATACGCATGCCCAGTCTGGTACAGGCCTGCCCGTGCCAAAGAAGTCAACAAGACGCTGCGCAGAATTACCACCTTAGGGTGGGCGTTAGGATAGGAGGAGAATTTAGTGCTGATAAAAGGCATACTTAACACACAAGTGGTTTGTTCAGAATGGGGTACAACGGAAAACTTCAGTCTCTTGAATGTCAGGATTTAGGATAGGTCCTTCGCGATCAGGGAAAGACAGAGCGAGCAGCCACTCAGGTCCACTATAAGTAAAACGATCTGCTTGGGAGGAGGTGGTTGGTTGACTGTGTAGAGCCGCACCATCAGTGCAGACACTACATCGTCAGCAGTGGCGATACGGCACGTGGGCGCCCGCTTCTCTGTCCTGGCATGGGTAGGTGGGTTGGTAGGTATCGAGACTGTTACAATAGTTATTAATAGCTATACATTTCTAAACATTCTGCGTGGTGTCTGTTTGTTCTATATCGTGTCTCCCTAACACTTTCGCGCAACGACGCTCTGAGCGTGTTTTTTAGGGAATTGACTAGTTTGAACATGGGACCTGTTGCTGGTAAGAAGACGCCAGACCACACATGACATGTAGAATTCAGAAGAGTTCAGTGAGATTAGCAATGATATAACCAAATACTTAATGATTTCAGCGTCAGCTCCACTGCACTCCCTGTAAAAGAATCTTAATACTAACTAAATTTAGTGGAAGGGGTTCAAGGCTTTCCTATTTTTAGTTAGCTGGTAAAATAACGTCGAAAAAGCAGTTAAGTTTACCATTGGAAATTTTATTCTACTCACAAAACATTGTTTATAAATTGCACTATTGATAAAAGGAAATGCTTTAATACAGAATGGTAAAAACTTTCTGCGTTCAACAAAAATGTGAACTAATATTCCCTGAATGGGTTTCCAACTTCTACAATGGATCGAAGGATGACCTATGCCATATCACATCTATAATCTAGGTTTTAATTAAGTTTCACAAGAGAGAAAACTATCAAAATGGTCTACAGTGACCCTCAATTATCTTTAATTACATATCTAACTTGTCGTATATTACAGTGGCTGATGTGGCTTCTCAATAACTATATAACAGAAAAACCATCGCGTTTCAGATTTTTACTTCAAGTGGCAAGTGTGAACACCATGAGCTTTAATTGACGATCGACACTAGTATTACGTAAATAAAGGGGGTGTAACAGATGCGACTTCTGCAGTTCTGAGTGAAGCCTTATGCGCTCAAAAATGCGGCATCGCGTGCGTTCATTACCTTGTCGGTGTTCGTCAGGGGACGGCGGCCGGCGCAGCTCCGTCCAGCTCGCCCTCTCGGAAGCAACTCTCTCCTAACTTCTCCTCACTACAATTCACCGAAGTTGGTTTAAAAAAAACTATCTGGCTGTGTTTTCATCTGACCAATCAGGGTCTCAATGTTAACCTTAAGCTCCGCCTACAAAAATTCTGTCTATCCAATGAGAAACGTTATACTTTTCGTGGTGGGGCAATGTTTTTAAAGTTTGCAACGTAACAGAGACGCGAAAAAGTCTCACGCTAAAACTTGCAGCTGGTGTGGGCCTTTTAGCGTTATCGTAAGATCTATACTGTTCTTCTGGAGGGCTCTATCTTTTAACATGGGCTGGGGGTGGGCCTGATGTAACAGAGACGCGAAAAAGTCTCACGCTAAAACTTGCGGGTGGTGTGGCCCTTTTTGTGTTATCGTAAGATCTATACTGTTCTTCTGGAGGGCTCTAGCTTTTAACATGGGCTGGGGGGTGGTCCTAACGTAACAGAGACGCGAAAAAGTCTCACGCTAAAAACTTGCGGGTGGTGTGGTCGTAGCGGTTAGCTGGCGACGTGGGTGTCCGTCCCTTATCGTAGGACCTTCTCGCTTAACACGGTTCTGCTCTCGGCTTCTGTTCTCGTTTCTCTCCTCGGAACTGCGTCTGTCTCACGGTGGGAAGGTATGACATGCATTTAGGCATTCTTGTGTTAGTCTGTGGTATTCCATTTGCTCACTCGTTACTCGTATTACTTTGGTTAATTTAATGTCACGATTTATTCGGAGCTATGTGACATACCACTGGATTTGCTTATCATGTCAGGGTTTTCATGGAAGGTGTTGGATTTGCCTGACACCTTACACATTGCGCAACACTAAATGAGATGTGCAGGCTTATTACTCAATGTTTGTATCCTGCACTACTTGCCAAAAGACGCCATATGGTAGGTACTGCTGCTCCAAACACCCATTGTGAGGTTTCCGCCAGTGTGAAAGGAACAAATTTGGTCAGGAAGCCTAGCCATTTATCACATGATTACGTGCCTACCGTCCAGAGATTGAGGTCCAGGAAAACTTCATGAACACCAGCAACATATTGCAAATGACCCCCATCCAAAACAAGAATGGCAATACGAAAACGTGGAAAGTACAGGTTGCAAATGCTACCGATTGGTCTCAACCATCTGAAATCGTCCTAGTGGTCAAACAGACGTAGCGTTCTCTCAGTCGCCTACGCTCTGGATTCAGAAGATCTAGACATGATCTCCAAAATTGGGGATTGCTAGTCAACGATGAACGCATCGTAACATGGCTAAGCTATTGGGGTCAGACATTCATTTATATGAACACGTAACTATACAATGCTTCAAGGAATAGGCTAGAGTGGAAGATGTAACTATGACTGTAATGAAAATAAATGGGAGGTGGCGGAACATGTAACTAGGCGAATGGCTTTTAGCTAGGTTCAAAGAGCTAAGAGAAGAACGAGACGACGTCGTGATGGAAGGTGCATGTGAACCAGAAAACATGCAGGAATACGTGGATGCTGCAAGCCATATTGCCTGGGTGGGGAAAGAGGCCGGGTTGGTTCAAAAAATGGTTCAAATGGCTCTGAGCACTATGGGACTTAACTTCTAAGGTCATCAGTCCCCTAGAACTTAGAACTACTTAAACCTAACTAACCTAAGGACATCACACACATCCATGCCCGAGGCAGGATTCGAACCTGCGACCGTAGCGGCCGCGCGGTTCCAGACTGTAGCGCCTTTAACCGCTTGGCCACCACGGCCGGCCCGCGTTGGTTATCAATAAAGAAAAAAAGCAGTTGACTAAATCCGCTTGCTCATGGAAATATGGCTATTAGATATACAGCTGTTACTGCTGCAGGCTCGGTACGTAATGGATCAACAATATAGGCATATCGCTTTATTCTTCAAAAAATGGTTCAAATGGCTCTGAGCACTATGGGACTTAACATCTGTGGTCATCAGTCCCCTAGAACTTAGAACTACGTAAACCTAACTAACCTAAGGACATCACACACACCCATGCCCGAGGCAGGATTCGAACCTGCGACCGTAGCAGTCCCGCGGTTCCGGACTGAGCGCCTGAACCGCTAGACCACCGCGGCCGGCCTTTATTCTTCATCCCGAATTCTCCTCTACTTAAGGTATGTATCATGTCTGTCCCCTTTCTACAGATATTGATTTAATATTCAGTAATTCTGTCAAATTAAGCCTTTCTTGGAGCATTTTGGAAACTATTTACGCGTGGCATATACTAATGAAACGGAATATGTGGGTCAGTTTATCAGCCGTCTAAATTTCTGTAACGGTTCGGCATCATTCCCGAAATGTTCCTCATTAAAACAATTACATCAGAGCGACGTTGAGAACTAAACATAGTTAAAAACACTTATTTTGAAATCGAATGTGGTACATTCAAGAAATGCATTGGATCCTCCGTGTGCTGTCAGAAAGACTATAGCGATATAACGAATTTGGTTTCTATAATGAATTAAAAACCTCCCATGAAGAAAGAAAAGTTGGAGCAGCCACAACAGGAACGATATAACCAATAGAGTTTCCTTCAATGAATTAAAAATCTGCAAGGAAAAAAGAAGAGTTGGAGTAGCCACAGCAGGAACACAGCAGCGTCGAGGAGCTGGTCACAACACGAACAAGAGCTCGAGGGCAGCAAACAGCTACATGACAAGCGTAGAAATAAATCACAAAACCTGAAGAAGACAAAGGGAGAGGATTACCGAGATATCATGGACTACCTATTGCGAGGGCATCTCATCGATCTACGGTTCCAGGGATCCAGACAGGCATCGGTAGGTACGGTCGCAGGACGCGTCCTGGTGTGTTACGTGCAGAACCTTAAGAGAGAGAAGGCCAGATGCGTGGTAAGACGAAGGACATAAGCCACCATGCGGATAGCTGGCTATCTCCTGGGTTCAACTTACTGTTTACTGGAGACGAACACAGTCTGAAGTGTAGGTGCAAGTGCAAGAATACGAAACGCAAAACTGATGTAAAAAACATAAAATCTTTTACGTTTTTTAAATAAATAAAAGTAAATTTAAATAAATACTTCATTTCATTGAGGAAACCCCACTATTTATTCGAGGAAAAAAACAACTAAAGTATAGTTTTTCTCAAATTTTTAAGGCATAAGACATAAAATAGACCATAACTGACTGCCCTTCCCATCCTTGTCTGGGTGAACTAATGTAAATAATAAGCAGGCCCTAAAAGTAAGGGACCGATGACCTCGCAGTTTGGTCCCTTCCCCCTCTCTTTTAAACCAACCAACCTAAAAGCAAGTATATGTGATAACGATAATACTTTTAGAGGGCTGTGAAATACTGTACGGCAATGTGCAAAATAAATAAACAAATAAATAAATAAATAAAAAACAGTACATAAAAGAAAAATTTTTCGGCCACGGCTGTTGTTTAAGGAAATCTCTCAGTGATTCAACTCGGGTAATTTAGGGAAGTCGCGGAGAACTCGACTCTGGGTGGCCAGACGGGGATTTTAATCCCGTGCCAAACAAAAACGACTTAGAAGCGCTCTATCGATGCTGGCCTTCACTTCGAGTTTCTGGACAAAAAATGTTTTCCGGTTTCCTAAAAAATGCATTCCATTCACTAATTGGTAGCAAAAATTCAAACGTATGACACTGGTGGCCAGGGATTAAATGTTGTTTCCAGAATGAACCTTTCACTCTACAACGGAGCTGAAGGTTCTGAGTCCGAGGCCCGGCCCACCACACAGTTTTAATCAGCCGAGAAGTTTCAGAAGAGCGCTCACTCCGCTGAAGAGTGAAAAATTAATACTGGAAATAACCCTCAGGCGACGCCAAAGCCCCCACGATAGCTTTTATTCCAGTAACTCTAGGCTTGCAAGGTATGCAGGAGAGAAACTGTAAAGTTTCCAAAGTTAAGAGAACTTACAGGCAAACTGAGGCTGTAACGGCAGGTCTTCGTTTCTACTAGGATAGCTCAGTCCATAAGAGCATTGTGCGTGAACGATAAGGTTCCAGGTTCGAATCCTAGTTCAGCACACTGTTTTAATATTTTTATCTCTGCCAGAAAAAATTCATAGTAAAATTGTTCGTTGCCTTTCTGTGCTATCTGCGAATGTACCGCTGTCTGCAAATCTCTGCACACACTTTACGTGAAGTAAATTAGGTGGCACCAAAAGACTTAAACATTTATCAGTGTACAGTGAATACAGACTTTTGTAATTCTGTCGAAATACTTTCATTGAAGTGAGGCAAGTTTTTTTTTTTATTTTTTCTTATTGAGACCTACGTGTGAGACACTTTCGTATTCAGTACACGAAACCATTAAGATCTGAGCGCTGTTATCGTTTAGTTTTATCTGTTCCGTCGCGTCGACTTTCCACAAGTATGATACATTAACTCGCGTTTCGGGAGTAGCTTTCAAGAGGTTCTGCGGATAATCTTTTCAGCAGAACAAGCTCCACTATTTTGTTTAGAATTCACTTTAAAGATTGTCCATTTAACGTGCACGTGGTCTTACCTTCTCTTTCCTCTGAGTTAATAAGTGTAGTGAAATGTCCATATTCTTGTGATGCCTGCTGTACACCAGCAGTTCTTTAAACTTTCATGTGCATCGTAACAGCTTTTGTGTAATGGCTTATAAGTGTACGGCTAGATAATCATCATAGGATATAACGTGATAATTTCATCACACGCATAACGAAAAGACAGTAGTCGCTCGGGAAGTAGCGCCAGAAATTTATCCGGATGTAGTGGCTGGTTGTGATGAGGAAACAGGTAGCAGGGACCTCATTAGGCTCAACGGCGCATCAAACGATGTGAAAGCGGCTGCCACGTTCTCACCGTCTCCTGTACATGTCGGTACCTCACCCGGGGAGACTCGTAATAGAACCGTAGAATCTACTCTCTGTGTTTTCAGCTTGGTCACGTGTTCGGCTCCAATAGTAAGCAAGTGTGAAGTTTTTTACACGTATATTTCGATTGCGTAGATTCTGGTCTGCGCTGGCCTTAGACAATAGTAAGTGTCCATAAATGAGCTTATCAAGTAAAGGACACACTGTGGTGCAGTTGATGGAGCAAGAAAGAGCGAGAGAGAAAGAGCGAGAGAGAGAGAGAGCGTCTCTTCCTCCGACCTATGAACTTAATTATTCGGACAGTTGCTGACGGGCCCATATCGCTTTTCTGGTTCCCGGACGGTCTATATAACAACGTGCTTGCCACACGGCTAGCTACCCTGTGTTCAAGAGTGATTTATAGTAACTACTTCTTTTGCGATTGCTTTAAGATGTAGTCAGTGCCATGGGGATTCACTGAGTAAAGTAGCTGTCAATACGAAAAGATACATTTTTCGACTCGGCTCACTAAAGTCACTGAGAAGTCGTGCAAAAATCATGGATAAGCTTCGAGTTAGAACTATGATTTATAAATTACCATTGTCATCAGTGAACCATCTCATTGTCTGGCAGAAGAGTTATGCTTCAGTAGAAAACAAATGGTTAGATGTGGTAAGTAACAAATTGCTGTCAATTAAATCGACCACCCACACATGGCAGACCTCATGCCAACCACACCGATGGAAGGAAGTGCTGCTCACCAGAATCAGAATAGACACTGTCCATTTTCACAGTTTATCTGAGTGGAAATGGTCTAGTCATAAGATACTTCATCGTAATCGAATATTAAGTTCTGTTATCGTGCTTGCAGAAAATAATAATGAATTAAAGAAGGTCCGTCTTCTTACAAGAATACGATTAATTTTTGTTTTATTTACTCCGAAATATACATACAAATTTTATGTAGGTTAGAAATACGTTGACATCAGATTTTGTTACTATTAAGTGAATATTGCGAATATTAATGGCACCAGAACACTACCTTGGGGTACACTCGAGGTTAATTTTACGATTGTATTGGTAATATTCTTTGTATCTACGAAAAGGTCTTCTGGTGTGAATTGGGTCTCATATCAAGGGGCATGCATCATTGCAAGCTCGGAAAGAGGATGGTATCCACTGCTGCAGGAAACACGCTTAAGCCGCTCCCTCACAGGACGTGAAAGCATTCGTGGAAGAGGAGCTGATCGAGCTGTGTGACGTCACAGCGTGGAATTCACGTTTCACAGCATTCTGAAGCGTGAAAGACTGAATAAAAGCCGGCCGGAGTGGCCGTGCGGTTCTAGGCGCTACAGTCTGGAACCGAGCGACCGCTACGGTCGCAGGTTCGAATCCTGCCTCGGGCATGGATGTGTGTGATGTCCTTAGGTTAGTTAGGTTTAATTAGTTCTAAGTTCTAGGCGACTGATTACCTCAGAAGTTAAGTCGCATAGTGCTCAGAGCCATTTGAACCATTTGAACTGAATAAAACAAGTCAGGCTATTGCTTCGTGGAGATTAACGTGACCAGTCAGATGCAAGATCATGCTTACGTCACAAGCAGGACTTGGAGACGCCATACTGGATTACGTCGTTTGCAGTTAAAGCCCATATTTGGTGGGTATTTTAACTTACGTCCTATGCATATTTCCTCTTTAAAAGCATGGACACGTTGAGGATTTCTGGAAAAAGCGTCGTTCCTGTTATGATCTATTGTAACAAAATGGTGGGTAACATGATGTTGGTGGTTTTTAGTAGTTCGTTGTTTTCGCACTGTGACTTGCGTGTTGTGAAAATATGATTTTCAAGGCAGCGCTGCATAGAAGATTTATCAAAAGCGCTTTATTCTAGGTACGATTTATTATACCTGTCAGTGACATACAGCTGGTTAAGCCTTTTGGGTATGGCAACTATAAAGACATAGAAACTACGGTAGTACGATGTGGTATGGTGGATAGAAGTGTGAAGTTGTAACGTAGTTGGTTCTTTTCCTGCTACGTCCAAATATAATTTTATTCACCTTTGTGTTTCCTAAAATATTCTGGGACTTGGTTATTAATTTAATAGAAGTATGTTCTGTAATATTCGATGTTATGTATACATAGGAGCATTTCCTCTCAGGATTGAGTTTGTTCGGTGCTAAGAACTATCCACCTACAAATTGCAAGATTTCTTTGTTGCAGTTGCACTATTCCATGGCAGTTCAGTACTCATTTATTCATCCAAGAAGATTTCCAGGTTGTGGGATTCCTCTGTAAATATTGTGACTGACTGAACACACACACACACACACACACACACACGCACGCACACACGCACACACAACGCACGCGCGGGCTTGCGTGCACACACACCCTACCCACACACTCACATGAATCATAGAAAGGTGAGGTCTAGTTGTTTTTCCAAGGTCGAGAAACTGAAACCACAATAAAAATCCGATTAAGCTTTGCGCAGATAAGTTGCGCAATGTATCTATTCCGCCTGTCAAATGCGTCACATCACACTTTTCATTTCTGAGTGCACACTGAGCACGTAATAATGCCTCTAACAATAGAGTCTCTCGCCAAGTGTGAAGTGCGTGCTGTCATTCGATTTCTTCATGTTCAGGCATGCCGCCTGATTTCATACAGCTCACGTAACATAACTGTCACGTGTGACAGCAAGGGGGTTGATTCGGCGGAAGAGACCAAACAGCCAAGTCATCGGTCTCGTCGGATTATGGAAGGATGGGGAAGAAAGTCTACAGTGCCCTTTCAGAGGAACCATGCGACATTTGCCTGAAGCAATTTAGGGAAATCACGCAAAATCTAAATCAGGATGGCCGGACGCGAGAATGAACAGTCGTCCTCCCGAATGCGAGTGCGTGTGCTAACCACCGCGCCAGCTCGCTCGGTCTACAGCGGAGGTGTGACGACTAAGCAGGACCTTTGAAGCAGGATGTGAAGACGTTCATGATGCAGGCGGCCAGAGAAGGAAGCGAGTGTCAAAAAAAAAAAAAAAAAAAAAAGATTTTGTCCTGCTTCATCACAACGCTCAACCGCACTATGCAGCTGCAACATAGACCCTCCTGCAGCGTTTTCGATGGGAAGAGTTTGATCACCTACCATATAGCCGGGATTGGCTTCCTCTGATATTCATGTCTTTGCTCACATGTCGAGGGCATTCGAAAGTTGGTATCGCGCTACAACTGTGTAAGTCGGAGGGCGATTATGTAGAAAAAGAGCTGGCAGGTGTAGCTAAATGTTACAAATCAAACATTTCCGATTTTCACTGTGGTTTCAATTTCGCGACCGATGGAAAACCTAGCCCTAGTATTAAGGGTCATTCTGCAGTAAAAAAATGACCTTTTTGGCTTTGTCTGCAAGAGAGTTTGCATCACTTTCTGTAAAAGATTTTGCACTGTCTTGTTGAAAGTATTGTCTTCACAACTTCTATAAATTCTGCTAATGAATAGAAGTAATCACAAAATAAGAATGACCTTAACGTTTTACTAAAAGTCAGATTGATGAAATAGTTTTTATTTTATGTGAAAGACTAATGCAAATTTGTATTGCTCTGTTTGTAATGGAAGTTTAAAAAATTGATGTCCTTACTGTCTGGACATGGAACTTTCCTTTTAGCCTTGTGTCATGTTCATAGATATTGAAGTATTGTGTTACAGATTTTAAGCGTGCACAGACCACGATGGAAATCACATCTGTGGTGCTCTACAGTGAGAAATATGTCCCGTGTGAGAACAGGTTTAGCAGACCCGACGTTGAGATAACGTTTAATAACCCTTCTTTGCTTCAATGGAGACTTGCCTCGGGCATTTACGCAGGGAAGCACGTCAACAGATGCAACAGCGAGGGACAAAAAGCGAATATAAAGGTAGAGTTGAGACCTACGTTCCGCCATAACTCGGTTTCATGAAACGAATAGGACAGGTTACGAGTTGCGGTAAGAGAAAGGCCATTTGTGCAACTCGCCAGCCGCCACATGCGAGCGTAACAAGTGGTCGCCTGTTCGAGTGCAGGCAGTGGAGCCTTCTAAAGCCAACTCCTTGCGTCAGTAAAGTTTTTGATGAAGTGTAGTCACTTACAGTTGTATTAGCTCGCAATTATGGCTAACATTGTGAACAGAAAATTAACATATCTCACTGTTCTCACTGTACATCACAAGAATACATTTATAATAGTTGATCTTCCGCAATTATTCTTTATTACTAATTTTTATTACTTATTACTAAACTCACATGGTCAGTTGGCCATTTACGAAACAAATATATAAACTTGGCTATGTTTTCAGGGAAAGTGCTAAAGATATTCCGTAGTAAGTTATTCTATTTCTTAACAACAAATAAGTATATATCCTGCTATTGTTCCAGGTTTAACTCTTACTTCATAATGCTAGTCTTCCGTTTTTTTCCTATTTCGACCAACTTGTGTCCTTTTCTTGCCAAACATCCGCACCTACATATACTGTATATACTTTTTGGTTGACCTCAAATCTGGCCCTTTCTCTTCTGTCTGCAAGACCTATCCATTTCAATAGCCTTGTCATTTCTGTAGCACTAATTGTCATCCGGTAGTCTCCACTATATACCTGGATGCCTTTCGTTGTACTCCTTGTATCTCCTACGATAGGTCTGTTTGCGAAGGATCCCTTATCCCTGGAACATATTAAACTCATATCTTACAAGTAACAAGTATGCTTCCTCCTGTGTACCTCTGTACCATCATACAGTATCCTCATTACCATGTATTAGAGACTTATTTCACTGCTACTCTGATATGGAAGGGTATTTTTGTTATTTGTCATTACATCCCCCTCGACCTTCACAGGCGAAGAGATGGCCGTATGCTGTGTAACTTACAGCTAATTGAAGTATAAAAATAGTTTACAGTTGGTTGAAATTCATTCATTTTTAAAACTGCAGATGATTTAGCATGTGTTTAGAGCAAAATTTGATGTGACGATTGTGTTGACGTTGGACTTTAAAAAATGGCGAATTACGCTGGTTTTTTTTTTTTTTTTTTTTTTTTGCTTTAAAGTCAATTGTGGAGAGAGGGAACGGAGTTTTAGGTGTGGAAATGATGTGGACTTGATGGACGGGAAAAGGTGTTATGGATTTATGTCAGGGGATTTTTGGGAATGAATGGATATGCAGTAGCACAGAAAAGAATGCACAGCCAAGCTGTTGGATAGAAAAGGAAAAAGGATGGATACTCGTAATATGGAAGACTAGGAAGCAATTAGGTCAGATCTGATGGCCAGGTAGAGAGAAACGATTATAGTTTGGCTGGGGAGAATATGGAGGGTGTGTGCATATCACTTTTGGGGCGACATATTGGTTATTGGTTTCCTACTTTCACCTGCACCCTTCCATGCAATCAACCATTCCCTGGCGTCCTCAATCCTCATTATCACCGAGCGAGGTGGCGCAGTGGTTAGCACACTGGACTCGCATTCGAGAGGACGACGGTTCAATCCCGTCTCCGGCCATCCTGATTTAGGTTTTCCGTGATTTCCCTAAATCGTTTCAGGCAAATGCCGGGATGGTTCCTTTGAAAGGGCACGGCCGATTTCCTTCCCCATCCTCCCCTAACCCGAGCTTGCGCTCCGTCTCTTAATGACCTCGTTGTCGACGGGACGTTAAACACCACTAACCTAACCTCATTATCGCCAGGCCTCCCACGCATTATTATTGGGAACTGTCTATTATCCATTATTTCAATATACATCTACTAACCGCATCTTCACACACATAGCAAAAACATTCAAAACAACGACACCATGCAAAGCCCATGCCCTTCACACCAGCTCATTTTTAAAGATTTGTTGCTGAAAGTAATCACGTGTCCTATTTTGATCTCGTCATTGCAATCCAGTAAAGGAAACTAGCCGTTCTGACATTTCGAATTAAGATAGGCTAATGAGCAACATACGGCTGTTACCAGTCGAATTCCATGTCAGAAAAGGAATTAGTGATATAGAAAAAAAGTCAGAATGATAGACATAGGGTGTTGCGATCATTGTGAATAAATTATGTATGTTTCTCGTGAGGAAATACAGAACACAACGTCTCAGTCAAGAGGCTAGCGACCCTGCTACAATAATGTTGCGTACAGTACCCTGGCACTGCGTCAGCCGTGTCGAGGGCAGTAGGCGCTCTGCATTATTCTCAGCACAACACCTCCATTGTTTATTGAGAGCACAATTGCTGGCCCATTTAGAATAGGGAACATGTGTATATTCAAGTAACTTTTCTCAGGTGCGGCTGTGAATATGCATTGATTTGTTTAATGTTGGCCATTCTCTCATTCTCTCCCATCGCCCCCTTCCCCCCCCCCCCCCCCCCCCCGCCACACACACACACACACACACACACACACACTCACTCATACATAACTCAGTAACATTGTTCAAAGGCACTCTAATGTCATACTGAATACTTTTACTACTTTTCTCAGTGTTTGCGAAAGTGCTTTAAGAATAAGTAACGAGAGGGCTTGACTGCTTGCATAGACACACTAACAGGTATGTTAGACACATCAACATGTGTGAATGAAAAGGGAAACGAAGTGCTTTCAACAATGCTCGTAGCCCTTCTGTCCAAACGCAGATGCCGATATAATTGTGGAGAGGTACAGCACCGTAGTAATAATTTACTATTCTGAAAACATTTGGAGACATCTGACTCTTTACAGAAAGTAAATACATTGTGATGCTAAAGCAACCATTCCTATACTTGCCCCAAATGATTTATAGACAACGTGAATAACTACGAGTAATTTGGGATGCCCAGACAGAACACCCACTCCTCCTGAGTACGTGTCTAATGGCAATGATTAGTGCGCCACTTTCTCAAAATTACTTCCACCCGTGGTTGACAACAGCCTACCTCTGAATTAAGCACCGAGGTCTTAGCCACGTCAGCTAAGGAGACAAGTATTATTCTGATGTCGTTGTTTCCTACTCTGTGTAAGTATTGAGAGTATAGACAGTATCATGTTAAAAATGATATCGCGTATGGGGCTATCTTTGTGATTGAATTAAGGGTTTCCAAGCAGGTAGAAGCCAACACGTTGTTTTTTATGTAGCAAAATAGTCACATAAATGCCCAAAGGTGTGCTATAGGGCTGTTATCGTTCAAGATGGTCTGCTGCATGACGTCGTAAGCTCCCTGAGAGTATCGAAACACCTGGAACACCTACAGAGGATCGACTATTGGTGCTAGGACGGGCATGTAAAGTGCGCGGAAATACCCACTATTCTGCGGTTAACTACTGCAGTAAGCCAATGAAAATAGTAACAACCATAAGATATCTTGGAGTAACCGTCTGCGGTTATCTAAAGAAAGTGAAAAGACAACATAAAACCAGCTCTTGGAAATGCAGATACCAGATTGAAATTCATTGGAAGAATGCCAAGGAAACGTAATTTAACAATCAGGAAAGGACTCACAAAATCATCGTTCTACCGATTTTTCATTATTGCTCGTCAGCTTGGAAACCTCACCAGGTAGGGTTATCAGAACAGATGGAGAAGATCCAAAGAAGAGCGGCACGGTGCGTCACGGGTTCGTTTAGTAAGTGCATGAACGTCATGGAGTTGCTCAACGAACTCTAGTGGCAGACGCAAGAAGAGAGCTGTTTCTCTTGGAGAGGACTGCTGCTAAAATTCTGAGAGCGTACATTCAGAGAAATTCTTCCCATATGTTGTTGTTTCTGTAGTGATCTTCTGTCTTCGGCTCTCCACGCTGGATTGACGATTCCTCGATGTCCCAAGATATGTCATATCAACCGATCCTTTTTTGTAGTCGAACTGTGCCATAGTTCTATTTTTTCCTCAATTCTATTCAGTACCTCCTCATTAGTTACGCCATTTCTCAATCCAATATTCAGCATTCTCCTGTGTCACGACATTTCGAAAGTTTTTATTCTCGTCTTCCCTGAACTGTTTATCATCCACGTTTGAATTCCGTACAAGGCTACGCTCCAGATAAAAAACTTCAGAAAAGACTTCTTAACATTTAAATGTATACTCGTTATTAACAAATTTCTCTCTTTCAGAAATGTTTTTCTAGCTATTGGCAATCTACATTTTATATCCTCTCTAGTTCTGGCATCGTAATTTATTTTGCTGACCAAATAATAAACTCATCCATTGCTTCAAGTATCTCATATCCCACTCCAATCCCTCAACATCGTCTGATTTAGCTCGGGTATATTCCATTACTCTTGTTTTACTTTGTTTATATTCATTTCACAACCTGATTTGCAAACACTAACCATCCGCTTCAATTTATCTTCCAAGTCTTTTGGCGTCTCCGGCAGAATTATCACGTCATCGGTAAAAGCCAAAGCTTAATTTCTGCTCTCTGAACTTTAATTCCCTTTCCAAATTTCTCTTCGGTTTTCCTGACAGGTTGCTCTGCGACCAAATGGGATAATAGGATGCAACCATGCCCCACTCCATTTTGAACTACAGCATCTCTTTCATGTCCTTCGACTCTTATAACTGCAGTCTGATTTATGTACAAGTTTTCGCATTTTATTCCCACCTCCTCCAGAATTTCGAAGAGTCAGCAATCCAGTCAACATTCTCGATAGCTTTCTCGAAATCTACAAATGCTATAAACGTACCTTTGATTTTTGAGTTTATCTTCTAAGGTAAGTCTTGTCATCAGTATTACGTCTCGTGTTTCTACATTTCTTCGGAACCCAAATTGATATTATTCCAGTTCGGCTTCTATTCGACTTTTCATTATTCCATAAATAACTCGTGTCAGTATTTTGTGACTATGAATATAACTTGTGAAATAACCAGGGAAATTCGGCCTCACACAGAGAATTAGCGACAGTAGTTCTTCCCACGAACCGTTAGTAAATGGTACAGGGGAGTGGGCAAATGATAATTTTACGGGAGTGCCCTTACCCATGTACTGCAAGATGGTTTGCAGAGCACAGATGCACAGGATTGTTATGATTAAACTTTCGAAACTTGAGAAGGCTTGAAGAAAAACGAATGAACGTAGGACAACGAAACTTTATGGAAACATTTGTAAGGGCATGGGGAAGAGAAATGACGAATAAACCATTGAAACAAATACATGTTAATTTCCACATGAGAGGGTACCATTTGTTAACTGCGTACCATGTTAACGTACCAGGTTACAAATTTTGCTCAGAGTGATGACCATGTGCACCCATGGCAGCCTGGAACCGTCTAGAGATTGCTCCTGCTGCCCGAAACATCTCACGTGGCATGTTGGCTACCTCCCTCGATATGCTCCTCTTGAAGTTACAACGTGTGTTAGTGTCCTGTTGATGAATCTTGTCCTTCAGGTAACCCCATAACATGAAATCACTCAGTTTCAAATCTGGCGAACTTGGTGGCCACGCAGTTTGGAACGATGGGCCAGTGATTCAGTCTCCTCCAAATGTGTTACGGAGTAACCGAGTGACCTCACGAGCAATGCGTCGATTCTCACTAAGAGCAGTAACGCAGTTGTTTTGATAAAACAGTTTTACGAGTAAATTGCTGCTCACATTTTCCAGATCCATGTTGACTGGCTGCAAGTGTACTGCACACTGATGCTTGTGTTTCGACCCTCCGTTGCCGTACCAGTACCGGCGCCTAGTGGCAAGTCATGGCAGTAACACTACTAACAACGCAAATCCTGAAGCACATAGGTTTGAACATAATTTCTATAAAGTGAATAGTTTCCGTCTGCACTGGCTCAAGTATCGAAAGTTTCATTATACCCATCCTGTAGATGTAGGCGTGAATGTACAAGCGGACTACAGAGACGCCCTCCCGTACTTCCGTTGTCCTGTGCACTGGGAGACAACTCAACATAATGAGCTCAGGAAGGTGGGCTTCTTGTTTGCGCAACTGCAGTGGAATAGGCCGTGCTCGTAGCGCTCCCGAAATGTGGGAAGTCGTTAGCTCGTTGTGGTGCCTGGCGCGTCACGCTTTCCTAATAAGCCACGACTCGAGCAGAGAAGAGGCGCTCATAGATGCATTATCCAGCTACAGCCGCAGGAAAGTTACGCAAGCCGGCGGCCGGCTTTCTATCAGCGTGCGGGAGAAAGCTGGGATACTCGTCTGCGTTTCCCGGAGTCGCTGCCCGAAGTAGAGGCGGCTCTCGGCGTTAACACCTCTATTATGTATCCAGGCTAACTGGAAATTTAGAGGCACCAGACGAGAAATTTCTTTGTGCCTTTCACTCCACGGCTTTTCACGGCAACAACCCTGAGCGACAGTTCGCTGTTGTGCTCGCGACAGTTTTTCCATATTTACGCACGGTGTCCCGGAAGAGGTGGTCAGTGTTCAGGGTTATAACAGAAACGATCATTCAAAACGAAAAATTATAGTAAACATGGGCTCTAAACTGCATGCCTTAGGACCTATAAGCAGTTGTTCATCTTCACTACTGTGAATCACATGTCTTCTTCTGAACACGTGCTCAAGTGGTTCAAATGGCTCTGAGCACTATGGGACTTACCTTCTGAGGCCATCAGCCCCCTAGAAGTTAGAACTACTTAAACCTAACTAACCTAAGGACATCACACACATCCATGCCCGAGGCAGGATTCGAACCTGCGACGTAGCGGTCGCGCGGTTCCAGACTGTAGCGCCTAGAGCCGCTCGGCCACTCCGGCCGGCCCAAAACAGGTGCTAGTAGCTGTTAAGCTATGCATTTTAGAGCCCATGTTTACTAAACCATTTTGCTTCGAATAATCGTTCCTGTCATACCTTGAATACTGACTACTCATTCTGGGACGCCCTGTATTACACCGGTGCTTTAAAAAAAAAAAGTCTCCCATATTCTTACATGAGGTAGTGACGGTCAAAATTAGAAAAAAACTATAGTAACGAAATGTGCGGAAGTAAATGCTGGTTGAAATATCAGTCACTTAACTTGCTTAGAGAACGGCCAGTACTCAGCAGCGTTGGCTGTCTTCTTGTTGACTTCCATTGCTCTCTTGTTATTGGTTGCGTCTGCCTCTGTACCTAGTCCTCTGATTGTGACTGCATTCTCAGACATAGCATTTACAACTTTTTCCTGCATCAGCCATTCCCTACATAATGTTTAGAGCTTATGTTGGCATCAGAATTCGTGGAGTGTGAAAAACTAATCACTTAAATGGAATTCTATTACCTCAAGCTGCACTACGTGCCTTGTGGAGTAGCGGTTAGCGTCACTACCTGAGGTGTTGTGGGTGGTCTGTTCAAATCTCATCGCCAGAAATTATTTGTTCTTTAGTATTTATCATTTCTGAAAGAGTGTCGAAACTTTTATGTTTGGAATGTTTATGTTTTATTCACTAACGAAAGTCTAGTGACCAATAGCTAAGGTAACAGGAAGCGAACTTCCTACCACCTTACAGCGTATGTGATCATGGGGCGTAAGCTCTAAAACGGATAATATGGGCAACACAATACGAAACATGTTAGAAAAAAATGGTTCAAATGGCTCTGAGCACTATGGGACTCAACATCTGAGGTCATCAGTCCCCTACAACTTAGAACTACTTAAACCTAACTAACCTAAGGACATCACACACATCCATGCCCGACGCAGGATTGGAACCTGCGACCGTAGCAGTCGCGCGGTTCCAGACTGAAGCGCCTAGAACCGCAAATCACAGCGGCCGGCTGCGCGCTACTAGCCCAACAACAAATGTACATTAAATGTGTTCTATCTGGGAAGTCATTCGGAATAGGACATAAGTCAACATGAAGTTTTTTTTTGCTTGAAATGAACATTCTTGTTCTATCCTTGAATACTGACTATTCTTCCTGCAACATCCTGTATATACAATACTCAACATGGAGTGGAGATAAGTGCGTGGTACTGGATTTCAAGTCCTATCGTCAAACCTAACACATTGAAAGTCAACTGTCTAATCTATAGAGTTCCCACTGCAGCTGATACTTTCGGCACGTGAGAAAAGAAACTATACTGCAATTTAAAAAATTCTAATGTCGTTCATTCTTTAGTCCCCGTTGCACATTTTTTACTAGTGTTGATCTCTCTGGATCATCTCCAGACACGACGGGCCGCTGACCCAACTACATAGATCCAGGGAGATCGAAACTCGTCATGTATTTAAAATATGTGCAACTGGGACCGAAAAATAAGCTGTACATCAAAATTGTTTTAAATGTAGACTTCCGTTTGGTACTGGTCTATGACAGTCATTGAACTGAGTTGATGAATCCGAATTTCATTAGAAACTTGGTGTTTAACTGTACGATGGTCACTCATAAATAGGCACTTGCTTTTACGGTACCAACAGAGGATCAGCGTCGGGTGCAACTGCAGACTGTAACTGTAGCATGTAAGAACTGCATGAAGAGGCAACCACGACTGTGGAATTGTAGGAACCGTGGAAGAGCGAGGTCACACGTCTCCATTTACCTCTGACTGACAGAATAATCTTGCGTATGCGACCTCGTTGGCGAATCCAGAAACGTAATCCCTGCTGTCAGTGCCCTCTGTGGCGGCTGACACAGTTGTACGTGCATGTAGTGAACTATTGGAAGATCGTGTCGGCAGCATGAATTGACCCTAGCTTATGAGTGCCATCTAGGCGGCGATTGGTCGGAATTTTCAGGCGCCTGGCTTCACGAGCGCCTGCCTGGCGGTGCCCTCTAGTGATACTGCTACCAATCACCAAGGAGACAGGTGTTTGCATATTATGGGATGGTTAACGTCTGTTTAAATGGCAGATTACTCTCCGTCCAGGATTTCAGCCGTGTTCTGGCTATATGTTGGTATCTGTAATAAACGTGCTTTCAGTGCTAAGTATAATTCTTCACAGACGGTCCAGTTTTCGGATTTGGAATTGATTGTGGTTACGACGTGATACTATTAATTCTTAGATGGACCACTGAAGATCTTCAGTCCTCAGGCTGCATTTGAGGCGGGATTTAAAGAGGGTGGTATAATAAACTAACACAATAACCACGTGTGGGCAGATCCAAATACGCGACCGATCATTGAAGCAAGGCATCGTGTTCGCTTTAGTATCTACGTGTTGTTGGGAATTGTGAGTCACAGACTCATAGAGCCATACAGTTTACTGGACAAATTAACTGATGCTGTTTATCACCAAATTCTGAGCGACAAAGTATCCGCGCTGTTGGAGGACGTTGCACTTGCAGAAAGACAACGTGTTTGATTCATGCACGGCGGGGCACCACCCATCTGCAATATGTGCCTCGTAGGTCAGTATCTAACATCAAACTTGCATCAGTACCCTTAGTCGTCAACTACGCTTGTGCGGTAGCGTTCGGCTCGGAGATAAGCAGGTTCGAATCTTGATGGTGAATGAAATTTTTATCACGCCGGCAAGCGGAGGAGAGCTGGTGGCGTAAATTTTTTGATCATCAATTTCCGCGTCAGTGTCCTGGATTAAATTCCAAACCTCTCCACAGTGTCTCATGAAGTGAGGGCATGTGACATTGTTGATGGTGATCCGTCGTCGGAAGGGGACGTTAAGCTCAGCGTCCTTGAAACTATCCGAAAGGGGTAGCTTATGTGCCGGCACAGGGTTCCTTCTATCATCGTCTCATCACCCTCATACGACACAAACATAACACTACGCTACACATGCATCCATCGCACTAACCTACACTCCACAAATAAGCATGCAACACAACTATCATATACCTGCGAGGAAAGGGGCCAGTGTGCGCGGAGGAAGCACAAACTTTCAGCTAGGCGGCTAATCCCGCCCGTGGGATAACTCAGCCAACAACGCCATACAACATTTTTGCTTACAGCATGTAAAAGCTCTCGGGGCACAATACTACCATGTCTTCGTAGATGGAGTGCTGAAGATGAGCTGTCCCCCGCCTGCATTTCATTTACGATGGATAAGGACAACGTGTAAGTAGATGCAAATCCACGTCAGATCACTGAAGCAAGGCATTAGGTTCACCTTATTATCAGTGTGCTGTTGGGAATTGTGGGTCACAGGCATACAGTTTACTGGATAAATTTGTCGTCAGTTTTTGAGTGACAAATTATCCGCACTATTGGATCACATCACACTTACAGAAAGACAACGGGTGTAATTCATACGCGCCGGGGCACCAGTCCATTTATATGCCTTATAGGACAGTCCCCCCCCATGAACCATGGACCTTGCCGTTGGTGGGGAGGCTTGCGTGCCTCAGCGATACAGATAGCCGTACCGTAGGTGCAACCACAACGGAGGGGTATCTGTTGAGAGGCCAGACAAACGTGTGGTTCCTGAAGAGGGGCAGCAGCCTTTTCAGTAGTTGCAAGGGCAACAGTCTGGATGATTGACTGATCTGGCTTTGTAACAATAACCAAAACGGCCTTGCTGTGCTGGTACTGCGAACGGCTGAAAGCAAGGGGAAACTACAGCCGTAATTTTTCCCGAGGGCATGCAGCTTTACTGTATGATTACATGATGATGGCGTCCTCTTGGGTAAAATATTCCGGAGGTAAAATAGTCCCCCATTCGGATCTCCGGGCGGGGACTACTCAAGAGGATGTCGTTATCAGGAGAAAGAAAACTGGCGTTCTACGGATCGGAGCATGGAATGTCAGATCCCTTAATCGAGCAGGTAGGTTAGAAAATTTAAAAAGGGAAATGGATAGGTTGAAGTTAGATATAGTGGGAATTAGTGAAGTTCGGTAGCAGGAGGAACAAGACTTCTGGTCAGGTGACTACAGGGTTATAAACACAAAATCAAATAGGGGTAATGCAGGAGTAGGTTTAATAATGAATAGGAAAATAGGAATGCGGGTAAGCTACTACAAACAGCATAGTGTACGCATTATTGTGGCCAAGATAGATACGAAGCCCACACCTACTACAGTAGTACAAGTTTATATGCCAACTAGCTCTGCAGATGACGAAGAAATTGAAGAAATGTATGATGAAATAAAAGAAATTATTCAGATTGTGAAGGGAGACGAAAATTTAATAGTCATGGGTGACTGGAATTCGAGTGTAGGAAAAGGGAGAGAAGGAAACATAGTAGGTGAATATGAATTGGGGGACAGAAATGAAAGAGGAAGCCGCCTGGTAGAATTTTGCACAGAGCACAACATAATCATAACTAACACTTGGTTTAAGAATCATGAAAGAAGGTTGTATACATGGAAGAACCCCGGAGATACTAAAAGGTATCAGATAGATTATATAATGGTAAGACAGAGATTTAGGAACCAGGTTTTAAATTGTAAGACATTCCCAGGGGCAGATGTGGACTCTGACCACAATCTATTGGTTATGACCTGTAGATTAAAACTGAAGAAACTGCAAAAAGGTGGGAATTTAAGGAGATGGGACCTGGATAAACTAAAAGAACCAGAGGTTGTACAGAGATTCAGGGAGAGCATAAGGGAGCAAGTGACAGGAATGGGGGAAAGAAATACAGTACGAGAAGAATGGGTAGCTTTGAGGGATGAAGTAGTGAAGGCAGCAGAGGATCAAGTAGGTAAAAAGACGAGGGCTAGTAGAAATCCTTGGGTAACAGAAGAAATATTGAATTTAATTGATGAAAGGAGAAAATATAAAAATGCAGTAAGTGAAACACGCAAAAAGGAATACAAACGTCTCAAAAATGAGATCGACAGGAAGTGCAAAATGGCTAAGCAGGGATGGCTAGAGGACAAATGTAAGGATGTAGAGGCCTATCTCACTAGGGGTAAGATAGATACCGCCTACAGGAAAATTAAAGAGACCTTTGGAGATAAGAGAACGACTTGTATGAATATCAAGAGCTCAGATGGAAACCCAGTTCTAAGCAAAGAAGGGAAAGCAGAAAGGTGGAAGGAGTATATAGAGGGTCTATACAAGGGCAATGTACTTGAGGACGATATTATGGAAATGGAAGAGGATGTAGATGAAGATGAAATGGGAGATATGATACTGCGTGAAGAGTTTGACAGAGCACTGAAAGACCTAAGTCGAAACAAGGCCCCCGGAGTAGACAATATTCCATTGGAACTACTGACGACTGTGGGAGAGCCAGTCCTGACAAAACTCTACCATCTGGTGAGCAAGATGTATGAAACAGGCGAAATACCCTCAGACTTCAAGAAGAATATAATAATTCCAATCCCAAAGAAAGCAGGTGTTGACAGATGTGAAAATTACCGAACTATCAGCTTAATAAGTCACAGCTGCAAAATACTAACACGAATTCTTTACAGACGAATGGAAAAACTAGTAGAAGCCAACCTCGGGGAAGATCAGTTTGGATTCCGTAGAAACACTGGAACACGTGAGGCAATACTGACCTTACGACTTATCTTAGAAGAAAGATTAAGGAAAGGCGAACCTACGTTTCTAGCATTTGTAGACTTAGAGAAAGCTTTTGACAATGTTAACTGGAATACTCTCTTTCAAATTCTAAAGGTGGCAGGGGTAAAATACAGGGAGCGAAAGGCTATTTACAATTTGTACAGAAACCAGATGGCAGTTATAAGAGTTGAGGGGCATGAAAGGGAAGCAGTGGTTGGGAAGGGAGTAAGACAGGGTTGTAGCCTCTCCCCGATGTTGTTCAATCTGTATATTGAGCAAGCAGTAAAGGAAACAAAAGAAAAATTCGGAGTAGGTATTAAAATTCATGGAGAAGAAATAAAAACTTTGAGGTTCGCTGATGACATTGTAATTCTGTCAGAAACAGCAAAGGACTTGGAAGAGCAGTTGAATGGAATGGACAGTGTCTTGAAAGGAGGATATAAGATGAACATCAACAAAAGCAAAACAAGGATAATGGAATGTAGTCTAATTAAGTCGGGTGATGCTGAGGGAATTATATTAGGAAATGAGGCACTTAAAGTAGTAAAGGAGTTTTGCTATTTGGGGAGCAAAATAACTGATGATGGTCGAAGTAGAGAGGATATAAAATGTAGGCTGGCAATGGCAAGGAAAGCGTTTATGAAGAAGAGAAATTTGTTAACATCCTGTATTGATTTAAGTGTCAGGAAGTCATTTCTGAAAGTATTTGTATGGAGTGTAGCCATGTATGGAAGTGAAACATGGACGATAAATAGTTTGGACAAGAAGAGAATAGAAGCTTTCGAAATGTGGTGCTACAGAAGAATGCTGAAGATTAGATGGGTAGATCACATAACTAACGAGGAAGTATTGAATAGGATTGGGGAGAAGAGAAGTTTGTGGCACAACTTGACCAGAAGAAGGGATCGGTTGGTAGGACATGTTCTGAGGCATCAAGGGATCACCAATTTAGTATTGGAGGGCAGCGTGGAGGGTAAAAATCGTAGAGGGAGACCAAGAGACGAATACACTAAGCAGATTCAGAAGGATGTAGGTTGCAGTAGGTACTGGGAGATGAAAAAGCTTGCACAGGATAGAGTGGCATGGAGAGCTGCATCAAACCAGTCTCAGGACTGAAGACAACAACAACAACAATAGGACAGTACCAAACACAAACGTTCATTGAGGTATAGAGGTACAGCAGCATGGCCTCCCCCCCCCCCCCCCAAAAAAAAAAGGTTCAAATGGCTCTGAGCACTATGCGACTTAACTTATGAGGTCATCAGTCGCCTAGAACTTAGAACTAATTAAACCTAACTAACCTAAGAACATCACACACATCCATGCCCGAGGCAGGATTCGAACCTGCGACCGTAGTGGTCGCTCGGCTCCAGACTGTAGCGCCTAGAACCGCACGGCCACTCCGACCGGCCGGCCTCCCCATTCACCTGACCTTAGTTCCTTAGATTTCTGGCTACAGGAACATTTAAAGGCACTAGTCTATTCCACACCTATCTAAGAGCACAAGTTACAGGAGAGTATGTCCCATACATGTGCTTTTTGCCGGCCAGTACACCAAATAGACATGAGTTTCTTCGATAATAAGAGGAATGTTGTTACCTAAGCTATTTGATAAATACCTGATTTGTTTTTAATCGAGCAAAAATAAAGATCGAAATCCACCCAGGTAAAACAGTCCCAATATATCGCACCACTTCCACTGAATTTCTCTGCCACGATATTTCCTGTTTTCCTTTTTTTCCCACATTGTGTTTTTCTGTACAAATTTCTTGTTGTGAAAGCTTCTAACTAGTGTTTGGGCTATAGTAGCCGAATTCCACCAGAGAAGCACGGGCGTGAAAGTAACTGCAAACAAACAGGAAATCATCATTCGTAAGAGAATTACTCGAGTCTTCGAATCCCATCAAGACAATACATTGTTACGAAACTGCTTAGTAGTTGTTTTATGGTATTCATATACGAAACAGTTTTTACACAGAAGGTAACACATTTCATTGTTGCATGTTCTTGAATAGTGAACGCGGGGGTGTCACACGGCGTACACTCAACTGCTCCGTTCCGTGAGTGCTGGGACAGCGGTTTCTGTAATCCGATAAGGCTGCCTCGCTAGGGATCTCACGTCTCTAGGTTTCTGCAACGGCAGTCACCCGTAGACAGAACCGCACGAATCGTCCGCTCTCTTAAGTCTTGCAATCTCTCTCTCATTGTGTATGTGTGTGTGTGTGTGTGTGTGTGTGTGTGGACGCCCGCGCAACATGGAGAGAGACGCGCACAGACAGAACACACACACACAGTTTGAACAGAAAAAAAAATAAATGTCGAATGTGTATTTGTGGAGTGTAGGTGGATGCGGTTGATGCGTGTATGGTGTAGTGTTATGTTTGCGTTGTATGATGGTGGTGATGATGATGATGATGATGATAATGAGAGAAGGAATCCGGTGCCAGCACATAGCTTACTCCTTTCGAATGGCTCCGAGGTGGCCACTGATCTTAAAAACCTCATCCGAAGACGGATCAGTATCAACAATGTCACATACCCTCACTTCATGGGACACTGCAAGGAGGTTTGGAATTTAATCCAGGAACTGACGCATAGGCTGGTGATCAGAAGTTTTACGTCACCACCTCTCCTTCCCTTGCCGAAATTGCAGTGAAAATGTCGTCCACCACCAGGATATGAATCGGCTTATCTGCGAGTTGAGCGCCACCGCACAGGCGTGCGTTAGCGACCTCGGCTCCGGCGGCGGGTTAATGATAAATAAGAGTCACGAGATTCAGTACTGCTTTGCATGTAAGTACTAGAAAAGAAGTAAAGAAACAAGAGTACCACGAATTTATCTGCCCAATATTCAGGTGACTGTATGATATTTCTGGTAAGGTATGGTAAAGCTGCTCTCAGCCTAGAGGTTGATTTTGTACAAGATGCGGAGCGGGACGCGTCGGAAGCGAGGTGACTAAATAAAAGAGTTCATCTCACTGAACTTGGAATGAAATACAGAAAGGATGTGCACTGGGGGCGGCAGTAAAGGTTGACTGCAAGTCTACGAGTTTAGGCAAAAATATTAAACGATTAGTAGACGGGAGTTGTGGCGTTTACGCGTTCGTGTGTCTATCTTGGGAAGCAGGGCCAGAGACAGACGGAGGGACCCGTCTGCTCCACCAAAAGGCTGAAGTACAAGAGAGATGAGAGATTTGCTCTGTCTCAGAACTGGAAACCACGAAAGAGAAGCAACAGTGCTCTGTCCACCAAGACTCTGCAGCGCCCACACATGTGATTCACTTCTCACGTTCCCTATTGGTTAACACGGTGCACGGACACGCCAGTTTATTCAGCAGAGGGCTGAAGGCAACTTTTGTCGGCGGCTTTTGCTGTAATGAACTGCTTCCTCAAGGACAGGCTGGTTTGGCACGTAGGCGCTGGTGGTATTATACTGGGAGAATACTTGACTCAATGGAAAACCGACTCTGAAATAAAACTCTGCAAAAACTCCTAAATATTCCCAACTAGCTGACCATCCTGTGCAGTTGCAAAACTGCTACGGTTTAATAGGTGTGGCACTATCTGGGGCTCGTATTCCTTTGTCTTTCCCCAAACTATGAATTGAATTGCCCAGGCAGTTACAAGAGGACCCGAACCAAGCAGCAACTTGGCATTTTTCACACATACAGATCATGGCTAGTGGTGGAAGAAGCGGTAAGTTATAGAAAAAATCCTAGTAGCACTCAGGATAGAAACATGAAGCTTTCCATTTGCAATTTTAATACCTAGCTCCTATATACTGACTTGATGAAGGTCATGGATAGCGATATGCACATATACAGATGGCGGTGGTATCGCTTACACAATGTATAGAAGGGCAGTGTATTGGCGGATTTGTCATCTGTACCCAGCTGATTCGTGTGAAAACGTTCACGACGTGATTATGGCCCCACAGAAAGAATTGACAGACTCTGGACGCAGAATGGTAGTTGGAACTAGACGCGTGGGACATTTCATTTTGGAAATCGTTTTGGAATTCAATATTCCGAGATTCACAGTGTCGAGAGCGTGCCGAGAAGGCCAAATTTCAGGCATTACCTCTCACCACTGACAACGCAGTGGCTGACGACTTTCACTTAATGATGGAGAGCAGCGGCGTTTGCGTAGAGTTGTCAGTACTAACAGACAAGTAACGTTGCCTGGAGTAACCGCAGAAATCAATGCGGGGCGTACGACGCACGTATCCAGTAAGACAGTGTGGCGAAATCTGGTGTTAATAGACTATGGCAGCAGACCTCCGAAGCGAGTGCCTTTGCTAACAGCACGACGTCGCCTGCAGCGCCTCTCCTGTGCTCTTGACCATACCGGTTAGACCCTAGACGACTGGAAGACCCTGGCCTGGCCAGATGAGTCCCAATTAATGTGGTAAGAGATGATGGTAGAGTTCAAATGTAGCGCAGACCCCGCGAAGCGGTGGACCCAAGTTGTCAACAAAGCACTGTTCAAGCTGGCGGTGGCTCCATAATGGCGTGCGCTGTATTTACATGGACTTGACTGGATCTCCTGGTCCAACTAAACAGATCATTCGCTGTAAATTGTTATTTCCGGCTATTTGGAGACCATTTGCACCCATTCATGGACTTCATGTTCCCAAATAACGATGGAATTTTTATGGATGACAATGCGACATGTCACCAGGCCACAGTTGTTCGCGATTGGTTTGAAGACTGTTGTGGACAATTGATGCGAATGATCTGGCCACCCAAACTGCCCAACATGAATCCCATCGAACATTTAGGGGACATAACCGAGAGGTCAGTTCGTGCACAAAGTCCTGCACTGGAAATATTTTGGCAGTTATGGACGACTATAGAGGTAGCATGACATAGTATTTCTGCAGGGGACTTCCAATGATTTGTTGAGTCCATGCCACGACGAGTTGCTGCACTACGCCGGGCAAAATGAGGTCAGACATGATGTTAGAAGATATCCCATGAGTTTTGTCACCTTAGTGTATAGCTCGGTGGCTTAGTAAGTGTCCGATTAAAAATCGAAAGGTTGGGGATTATATCTCAGTTTTTCCTCGGATTTTATACTGTGTCTAATGTCACTTTTCACTCCTTTGGTAATGATTTGTGTGTGTGAAAAATACATAGCTGCATCGTGGAACAGGATCCATGTTAAACTATAGATGTCTCCAATAACTGACTCAAGTAATCTCCTTTTTTTCCCTTTCCCTTCCTTCCTCCCTCTTTCTGTCACACACACACACACACACACACACACACACACACACACACACACAACTGAACAGCATTTAAGATTCAAGACTGCTAGATACGTAAGTGGTAATCAAGAGTAAGTATCTTCAGATGAAGTTAAGAGCGTACTACCTCGAATGGGGACATGCCTAATGAATCTCTGTGGCTTTCGAATCAATCTGGGGACAACTTCACCTTATTCACTCACTCAGTCCTGAGCCGTGTGATGGTATAGAAAAGACGTTAACTAACGTTATTTGAAACGAAAAAGCCTGACAAAGAAGTGAAGCACCCAGAAAGGGAGGAGGAAACGAACTGAAATTTCATGGATTGACAGTGATTGGAAAATCGAGTCAAATTTGTAAAGAACTTGACAGCATGATCACACTTATCAGTATTACGTTGCGCCCCATGTGGCCTGTCACAAAGACAGTTCATAGAAACGTACCACATGTGGAAGAGCACTGCCTGGTTGAAAAATAACGTCACAATACTCTCACATGAGAGATAACACATGAGGACTCAGAATTTCTGTTACACACTGTTGTGCCATCAGAGTTCCCTCAATCACTACCAACTGTGACCTGAAGTCATACACGATGGCTCTCCACACCATGACACCAGGAGTAACACCACTGTGCCTCTCCAAAACAATGAAAGAATGGGTCATCTCCCCAGGTCACCACCATACTTGTCATCCGTTAGGTAGTGCAGAACTGCAATTCATTGCTCAACACAATGTGACACCATTTACCATCAGTCCATGCTTCCCAGTTGCAGCCAATCCAGACACAGCTGCTTGTATTGAGGTGTTAATGGCAGCCTTGTGCATAGGACAGTAATTCCCTAGTCCTCCTGTGGCTATTCGTCAATCAGTGGCATGAGATCTAACAGAATGTTGAGAAATCCCATTACTTTTTGGATGGCAGGCGTAGTTGTAAAGTGTTTTTTGTGCACAATATGGCGATCCTTCATTGTGGTGGTCAGATGTGGTATGCTTAGAACCTTGATAATAAGTATGCCTGTCTTCATTTTCCAATGCAATTCAACACTAGCCCATTGCCATCCAGAGGCCTCACAAATCTGCATATTGCATGATTTGACCAGTCAGCTAAATGGTGACTGTGTCAAGTGCCGATAATGCTCTCTCGTACGAGTACTTCACATTTCCATACCCTTCACAGTGATCGCTCAACATCTGCTGCAGTTCATGCCCTTTTGTACCCTTTCAGGCCTGGTAACAATGCTCAACACAAACAAGACTAATGCACTCTGGTGGCTGTTCTACCAGTCACAGAGAGCTGCACCTCAAATCACTTACATACCCACCAACTGTGTTTATGTTTAAAAAGTTGCATTGACATTCAACTATCCCTACTGGGTGGTTACTTTCTTTGTTAGACAGAGTAATTATGTACACTTCTGAGGATTCCTCTCACCTGGTGACTGAACTAAACAAAAGAAGAGAAGAAATATATCATCCAGGCTATTCAAACACCACACCCATAGTGCACAGGTGCTGCTGGGCACCCCTCAGCTTGTTCATGAGTAGGTGCAGCTCCTATGGGCTATCTCCATGCAGCCCTATTACACACATTATGGGCACACCCTAGCCACAGGGCCAACCCAGTCTGCATGCACCCAGGCTTTGCAGAACTGGTGCACAAGTTCTGGCCTGGCTGCCACGAGTCAGCCTTTTACCCAACACTGCCCATCTGTGCCCATGGGCACTTTGCTGCCCGCCAGTAGTCTCGCAGGCTGCAACAGTCAGTGATTAGTACCGACCTTGTGATGTGGTATGTTAACTACAAGATCCTCATTGCCTTCAGTGCATGCTGTTACACCATCATAGTGCTAACCACCTCCTAGCTTGGGAGCACAGGGTTTGTCAATCCCTAATTCAGTCATTATGGACTAAGCTGCCTAAGGTGCTGCCACTGACACCACCTAAAAGGCATATGTATCTGATGCTCTACTGACCCAATGTATCATAAGTATACTGAACAAAAAGTTAGTCATCCCTTGGAGAGATCATGCTAATACAATGTAACATCACCTCTAACCTTGATAATAACATCATTTCAGTGGGAAAAATAATCCAGAAGTTTCTTCTGGTATACCGTATTCAGCTGAGATCATTCATTGACGATATGGACCCATGTAGCTACTAAATCATGGGGATGTTGTTTGCAATGTTTCACCTGCCATTATAAATAGTCCCAAATGTATTCTGTAGGCTTAAGATTGAGTTATTTAGAAGACCACTGGAAACCAGCAACATGTGCATGCAGTGGAGTGATAACAAATATTACAATCTTGGAAGAAAGAAGTGTCCATAATATACTCATCAATCAGATGTAGAAGAAAGGGAAACAATTGGTCACTGAATAGCTAATCTTAATGAGTGGACCCCAGTCATGCTATGAAGAACCCTCCTAAGGGATCATAGAACAACCTGAACTGCAACCACTGCACGCTGCCTCATTGTTGCCATGGTAGATTTTGCTTCTTTTGCCATCCCAGCAGAGTTTACAAAGATTCATCTTGTTAACATTCTATCCAATATCATTTTTGTCCCTCATCCATATGCAAAAAGTCATTTATTTTAACTACAATGATTCCAGATGTAGAGTGTATGGATTAAAAGTAACTGCTTATGAGCTGGTGGATTTCAGCATGTTACCACAAGCATCCTATTAACTTTGATAATCCTGTAACATTTGTTTCCAGAGCAACTGAAAGTCTAGGACTTGCTGTATATCCTATAGGAGATGCTGCAGGCTGTGTCCTTGGAATATCTCTCATATTCAAGGGGTAATGAGGTATATTTTGTTTTCTAAGGATCTGGTAACAGTCTGTCATCTGAGTTGTAGTCATAATTTTGTATTTAGTGTCAGTTGTCATAAGGATGACTTAGAGGAATATTCAACATAAGGTTTCAAAATCTTAAATGTTGATATCAGGAATGTATCTGGAGAAACAATGGTAGCATAATTTTGGTCTTGTCTGGATGAGGGATTAATTCCTTAAGACAGCTCTGTGGCACCTAACACAATTTATATATATATATAAAAATAGAGGATTATGTTGAATCCTGTATCCCTATATATATATATATATATATATATATATATATATATATATATATATATATATATATATATATATATATATATAGTCTAAACATGGTGACCAATGATAAAATACATAGGTGAATGTACAAATATTAAATATTAAAAGCCTTCTGTGTGTCAGTGCTGTGACATATAAATGGTTTTCCTTATTCTTCTTGTTTGTATGAAGCATAACTGGGGCAGAAATGTTTACTCAGGACGTCATTACCTAGATGAGAGCAAGTAACTGCCTGAAAACTAAGTGAAGCAAATGAGCAGTGCGGGCTCAGATACACCTGGGGATGAATCGAGACAGGATTTGCCTCCATGATCTAAGAATCTTGACACTTTACTGTCTAGCCATTAATGATGTTTAACACTTTTCTTATTATGAAGGAACTCAAATAACCAATTATCATGTAACTAGCTATGGTGCTTCTCTAAACAATGACTTTTCCTTGCTGTGTGACTGAAGCTAATAAGACTCATCTGTCTGGATTAATTATGTTGCTCAGATAATGGTTATCAAGTACCTATTGTTCATCAGTACTATGGGTCTCACATGATCTTAAATCAGGCCTGGGTACATTATGGGTGCCCATTCAGTCTAAAAAGTGTTAGGCTTGGATTAATAAAAAAATAGAGATAAGTTAAGATGGTGGTTTTAATGCTTCAGGTGTTATACATTGACACTCACCCACCCCCTTCCCCCTTGAGTACAATGCACAGGATGTTCATAAAACCATATGAAATTGTTAGAAAAGTCCTTGTTTCAGACATTGCGCAACTCCCATATCATATCGGCTTGAATGTCAGTTACCTCATCAAAGTGCTGACCTTTCATATAACTTTCTGCACTTTGTCTTTTTGTGGCAGGTTCATATTGATATCACAAACTCTCATCAGCCCTGATGACTTTTTTCAGAAAATAATTGTTCTCCTTTTTTTTCCAGTCTCATATCCACTACTTAATACTGCCTGCTCACAACTGAGTGGCTGAATGCACATTTGTTGTTTACAGTTGTTAGCTGAAGCTGGCATTGTAATTTCTGTGCTGATGTCTCTTATATGCCAGGAATAAAATCTATCTCAGAACATTTTGGATGGACAGTATACACAAAGAAAGGCAGCATGAATGTTCACAGGCTTAATTTCCTTGCTGGTGACTTTGATGGAAATACTGAAAAGTCTCAAACAACTGACACTCAACAAAAGATATTCAGTGTACTTTGAAAATTCCAATATAAACTCTACAAATATCTCAGAGCCCCATAGAAATTGGTTCCATAGAGATCAAGAAGAATTTCCCTTGACATACATTTAGTATAAGATAATTGCTACTAACATTGTGATTAGAAGGACGGTAACAAGTAGAGGCCTTGAAGTGCTGCTGTGTCAAAGAACATGAGATAATGACAAATGCAAGCTTTTGCCTCTACACGTTTGGTAGATTAGTAGGGATGCATCTACCAACCACTGACTTGTAGACAAAATCAAAGTGATTTAAATCCACTTTTCAGAATTTACATAAAGGAGCTTGCCTGATTCAGAAGTCTTGTCTAATCTGCTCCATTATAAATGTGCATAATGTAAACTGTCTTTTGTCACTTTTCTGATGATGGCTGCATAAACAACATTTATGGGAATGGGAAAAATAACACTTATTTTGCATTTGTTTGTATCAGTCAATGCATGGCCAAAGTGATAAACCCACTTATAATAAATCACCTCACAAAAACATCAGTGTTAATTAACCAAAATTGTAGAACATATCATGTATTTTGACAAGTTCTTTATAATACAGCTTTACATTAGATTTCAGTTTTCTTGATGGTTTTTGTAGAGTACATACTGCGAGCTGTCTCCTATTTTTAGCACCACAATTTTATTTCACATCTTTTACTGTTTTCAATTAAACTGGACTGCTGATGTTGTTAGAATTCTGTATTAAGCTATATGTTGCATCACAATGATCATCAGAATTAATTTACTGATGTTTGCAATTACACTTAGAGAAAGAGTATAACTTTGTCTACTAAATAATGATAAAATTAATAACAGTATATTTTCTTCTGTTCCAGGGTGGTTAACAGTTGCTGCTCTTCTGTTATTTACCATACTTGTAAGTTCTGGTACTTTTTCTGTTCTAGAAATACTGAATTTTTCAATAAAGTAATGATCACCATAACATAGTTACTATAACTGTTACTGGTACTCCTCTTGCTATATTGACCATAGTCTTACTTTGAGTATGTTTTCCTGGGGGGAGGGGGAGGGCTGTATAATAAAACTTTCTCTCAGCATTGTTGAAAGTGTGACCTTTTGAATATTATCTACTTAAAAACTGTTCTGCATATAATTCTGCTGCTCTTGATGCATTTTCATGACCATATGATCCAAGTCTTTTTTGTAAAAATGATTGTATTGTAGAAAGCACACCTCATGCACACATGACCACCAACTCCAGCATCTTGGCCCCAACAAGATTGAGTTAGTGGTCATATGTGGATGAGATATGCTTGCTTGTTTGTATGAATGGTGTGTGTGTGTGTGTGTGTCTCGCTTTTACTGATGAAGACTGTGGCTTAAACCATTATGTAAGTGTCTTTTAATTGTGCCTGTCTGCAACTTAATGTGTCTTCTTTATAGTAAGTAGCAATCTGTCTTTTCCTACATTGTTGATATTCCTGCCAGAGTTTCCATTGTTTGTATTTTAGAAAATTATTTAAATAATAATTATGATTCAATATTGTAAATGTTTTATAAAGATCATACAGCTTGTTGACTCAGGGCCAGTCCTACAGTGTATGCAAACTGCAGGCCCCTCTGGTTCCAAAATTTAGGGAGCACTAAATTTTGAGCAAATATTTTAACAAATTGGATTTTCTGTTTATTTATGAGAGCAAGCTCTAAAGTAATAGTTTCAAATTTTTTATTCTGTTCTCAATATTGACTGAGGTACTTTGTGTCATGTATATTACTCAGAAATCTTTCCAACTTTGCTTATGCAAATTGCAATCCTCTGCTGTTATAAGGTTCTGAATTATAGCATGTATATGGAAGAGTGTAATGTAGCTATTTAGGTGTGTGAGAGACCCTCAGAAAACTGAAAGCATGAATTTGAAGAGTTCATCCAGAAATGGAGCATCCTCTCCATCAGCATGCCAATGGCAGATCACACATGAGTGCTGCAACATCTGCAATGATCCAGTGCCTTGGGTTCACTGTTATTGATAATCCTCCATAGAATCAAAACTTGGCCCCATCCAATTTCCATTTGTTTCCAAAACTCAAAAAACACCTCTGAGGACTTCACTTTGATAGTGATGAAACAGTGTAAGCGGAGGTGAGGTTTTGGCTCTATCAACAGAGTCAAACACTCTACAGTTACAGCATTAACAAACTGGTCTTTCATTGGGAGAAATTGTTCATCACCAGGGTGATTATGTTAAGAAATAAATATGTAGACTTGAAGAATAAAGATGTAGAATGTTAATAACATTTGTTTTATGCAAAAACCTTTAAGGGTTTGCACATACAAAAATTGGAGGTATTACTTTTCTGCATGCCTTCATAAATTGTAGTGGACTTGCCTCCTGACTATCAAAATAATATAAAGACAAGTTTCATGGCCATACAGCATCCACATGCAGTGTCATCCAGCAGGGAAGCATCCCAGTGAAAAATAGCCTATAGCAGCCAGGACATTTCTACCAGTTTGCTGCAGTGACAAAGAATACACTTCTGCTCAAACCGACAGGATAAAGAATGTAACATAACACAGTGTGACATCCTAATTAAGAGACAAGGCATTAATTTATAATTCTGGCACTTGGTTTTTATCATTATTTTGCTATCACTTCTTTTTATGATTAAATATTGCAAAAGTATAATATTGCAATATTGGTACAGACAACGCAATACTGACGCTAAAACTTATCTCAGAAGAAAGATAAAGAAAGAAAGACTTATGTTTATATCATTTGTAGATTTAGAGAAAGTGCTGACTCGATTAAACTCTTTGACATTCTGAAGATACGAGGGGGAAAATACAGGGAGTGAGAAGTTATTTACAACTTGTAGAGGAACCATACTGCAGGGTCAAAGGATATGAAAGGGAAGCAATCATTGGGAAGTGGGTGAGACAGGGTTTTAGTCTATCTCTGATGTTACTCAGTCTCTGCAATGAGCAAGCAGTAAAGGAAACCAGGAGAAATTTGGAGAAGGAATTAAAGTTCCAGGAGAAGAAATAATAACTTTGAGGTTTACAGATAATATAAGAATTCTGTCAGAGATGGTAAAGGACTTGGAAGAGCAATTGAACAGAATGGACAATGTCTTGAAAAGTGGTTATAAGATGAACACCAACAAAAGTAAAATGAGTGTAATGGTTTGTAGTTGAATTAAATCAGTTGATGCTGAAGGAGGTAGATTAGGAAATGAAATGCCAAAAGTCATAGATGAGTTTTGCTAACAAATCATGGTCCTAAAAGATAGGTTAATAAAATGCAGACTTGGCATAGCATGGAAAACATTTCTCAAAAAGAGGAATTTTTTATCATCTAATGAATATTTAAGTGAAAGAAAGTCTTTTCTGAAAGCATTTGTTTGGAGTGTAACCTTTTATGGAAGTGAAACTTGCACTACAAACAGCTCAGACTAAAAGGAAATAGAAGATTTTCAAATGTAGTGCTATAGAATTGCTGAATTATGGATGGGTAGATCAGGCAACTAATGAGAAGGTACTGAATCATATTGGGGGAAAGAAATTTATGATGTACCTTGATTGAAAGGAAGGATCAGTTGATACGACATATCCTGAGGCATGAAAGAATTGTCAGTGTGGAAATGAAGGGAAGTGTGAGGGGTAAAACTTGTTGAGGGAGCCCAAGAGATAAATACAATAAGTAGCTTCAAATGGATGCAGGTTGCACTGTTTATTCAGAGCTGAGGAAGCTTGTACAGGGTAGTGTACTGTGAAGAGCTGCTTCAAATCAATCTTTGCACTGAAGGCCACAACATTAACATTGCAATTTGATATAAAAACAACTTTTGATACACTGTAAAAGTTACTTTATCCACTTAAGCACAAAATGTTGTAATGCAGTGGTATTGTTTTCCTTAACTGGGGGAGGGAGGTGAGGTTGGACTGAATGACAAGGATTTGTGGGAGGAGGAAGTAGGAGTACTCAGAACACATTACTCACCAAAGGAGTCACAAAATAGATATAGCCAATCCAGAACCCACTGCCACTGATTACACAAACAGTTCATTAGTAATGCTACCCATATTGATTCTTATGTAGTATTGCAGTGCTGTGATGATCAGCAGCTATTATTCCACTTTGTGATTTTTTATAAACTGACCAGTCACATAAACGTGACCACCCATCAAAAGCCAGAATAACCACCTCTTGCGGCAGCCACCACTGTGAGACATGCAGGAAGAGGGTCAGTGAGGTTATGGAAGGTACAGACAGTGATGTGGAGCCATGTCAATTCCAGTTCTATGGCCACCTGTGCTAGGTTTTCAGTTTAGGATCCATGACGTGTACAGCCTGGTCAGGTGGTCCCACAGATTTTCAATTGGGCTAAAATCAGAGAAGTTTGCTGGCCAGGATTGTACAGTAAATGCATCCTGGTATTCTTTGAACCACACACATACACTGTGAGCTGTGTGATATGTTGCACTGACCTGCTGCTAGATGCCATCATGCTGCCAAAAATCACACTGCATGTGGTAGTGGCCATAGTCACCAAGGATAGATGCATACTTGTGATGATCCAGTGTTCCTTACAGAATGATGAAATCACCCAGGAATAGCACAAAAACATTCCCCAGATGATAATGGTCTCTCCTCTGGCCTGGACCCCTCCAATGATGGTTGCAGGGTGCTTGCTTTCAGACATTTCATGCCATATATGGCAATGGCATGATACACCTGGAAAGGCCACCTTTCACCACTGAGTAGACACCCATTTGTGTTAGTGGCATGCAAATTGCAGCTTTTGTTGCTCATGAACAGCAATCAGCATGGGTGCACGAACCAGGTGTCTGCTGTGGAGGCCCATACTCAACTACGTTCACTGAAAAGTGAATGAGCAGACACTGTTGATAGCCCCCTGTTTCATCTGGGTCATGAGTTGCTCAACAGTTGCATATCTGTTCACTTCTACACATCTCCATAGCCATTGTTCAACCCTTCATCTGTGGCCCGTGGTGAACCACATTTGCCCTGTGGCCATTTTGGATAGAACCATTTTGCTACACACAGTATACCCTAACCATGGGAGCAGTTTACAGACTTAGCCAATTACAGAAATTCTTTTATAGTTGACCCAAAAGCCAATGATCATGGCCTTTTGGACAGGAGATAAATCACTCCATTTTATGCATTATGACAACACCTACACTGTTTTCTACATTCCCTGGACATGCTTTGTACACCCTCCACTGCTAGTGCTTCCACTTGACATCTATGAGTGGTTATTGCACATTGATATCAAGCACAGGTGATGGTCACATAAAAGTGACTGGACTGTATTTACGAAAGTAATACCATGCCTGAAACTATTTTCAAGAATGCTGCTACTTTTATTATAAAAATTCATAAAGTACCTGGTTTACATGCGTATGTATTTATTCAGATTACATTATTCCATTTCCTCCTTCCCCCTCTCTCTGTCCATCTTCTCTGCCCACCTCTCTGTCCATCTACACCTCTCTGTCCATCTCCCCCTCTCTATCCACCTCTGTCACCTACCACTCTCTGTCCATCTCCTCCTGTCCCTCTCTCTGGCGACCTGCCGTTCCCCCCTCTGTGTGTCCATCTGCTCATTTCCACCCTCCCTATCCATCTGCTTCTCCCCCTCTGCCCATTTTCTCTTTCATCCTCTATCCATCTCATCCTCCACCTTAGAGTCCATCTCCTCCTCACTCCCATTATCATCCCCTCCCCTGTTCTCTGTCTCTCTCCTCCTCTCTCCTACCCCTAAGTTAATCCAGGGATTTAGGAGGAGTTTCTTGCCCATGGCTTTGCCTGCATATGCACATATCACATATATTTAATATATTTCACACATACTTGTACACATATTTCACTGGTATCTTAAGCAAATTTCTCCCTGCAGATTCATTTTCATGCAGCTAAATGATTATGATGTTGTATCTCCAAAACTACATGTCATAGAATGATTTAATTAAGCAGGTACATTCACTGGAGTATGTGAACATTGTCTGCAAAATGTGTAATGAATACAGTTAGTAGTAAAGAAGTAAAAAATTAAACCATCATGTATGATGCAGCAGTTTTAATGTATGAACAATGAAAATGTATTAACAGCTATGCTTGTTTCCTTTTATCGTTTGGGGGGGGGGGGGGGTTGTCAGAAAGAAAAGGTTTTATAAAGGTTTGAAATTATGTGTAAAGTTCATCCCAAGTTGCTAAGTACTCTCATTCTTAAGTACTGGCTGAATAAAGTCTGGGTATTCATGCATTGTGGGCTAAACTTTGTTTTCATGTCCAACCTCTGTGCCCCTCCCCACAATAGATAGGTGGTTCTTATCCCTATAAAAATTGTTTCCAGACAGTAAGTGATATGTGTACCAGGTTTGCTTGAAATCAGTGCATTGCTTTAGGAGGAGATATGGAACATGCATACAAACATACATATAGACAACCATTTTTATAATATGAATGGATCTATAATAATTCATGATGTAATGACACTACATTATTCAAGCAGCCACTTGTTGGATAGCATGTGCCATTATAAAAATATGCAAAATGTTATCAGAAATTTGGCTGTTTCTGTACATAAAAAGAATATAGGTGTTGCTGGTATTTGATTTTACTTACATGTATTAAGGATTCCATGGAGACAAAGAGAAGTAGATGACTTAAGCAAACATAAGAAGATATTGTAGATAAATTACAACTTAATTTGCATTGTTGTCTGCTTGTAGAAATTATTTAACTCTGTCCGATAGAAATGTTAGTAAAAAATTAACTGTCATACAGATAAAAATGGAATGTGAAATTTAAAAGTTTTCCTGCATATAGATTGTCCCATTAAATTTCAGGTAATCTACTGTATGTCAATAACGTGCTGTCACAATCTTTGGTTTAGAGTATTTTGGTGTTACTAACATCTGAAATAACAGTGGAATGAACAGACATAACAACTCACTGTGTAGTGAACCTATTTAAAAATACTAAAAGGTAAAACTGTCAGGCACAAGGTTGGTTTGAACACCACAGTGCTTCACTAGGTGCAGACAAATTAAAGGTGGTATCCCCGTGTCTATCTCAAACATTTGAACTGATGGACTCAACAATTTTTAGGGGACCTAGGGTTTAATGTGGACTCCTAATCACAGCAATTTTTAATATTAATAAAGCATTGTCAAACTCTTGACAGAAATAATCCTAAGAATGACTGGGGTTCAACACTGAATCTTTAGATTTGCGGTCTGCCACTCACACATTAAGCCATTACATAGGTATGAAAATATGAATTGAGACATAGTAGCTTAGCTTACATACTTGTGTTCTGTTTCAGAGCATGTGTGCATGTGGGTGCACATTATCTCTCTCTCTCTCTCTCTCTCTCTCTCTCTCTCTGCCTCACACACACACACACACACACACACACACACACACACACACACACACACACACACACATACATTGCCTGTTAGTGACACCTGACTCAGTGCTGACACACTGGAGCTTCCATGCACATGGAAGAAAGGTGCAGGTTTGATGTTGAGTTACCACCTTCCATTTTTTGTTTCTAAAGCTTAATGTCTCCACTATATGGTGAGCAGTTATTTTTACTCATTCTGCTGTTTGTATTCCACATAAAATTTTGCAGTTTCTTAATTATCACATTTAACTGAAATTTTTGGGATGCATCTGATTAAATGATATCTTGATAACTCTTTTATATTCTACACCATTGGAGTTAGAAAGTAATAAGACTTTCTGTATCAGTTTATTTGGAAATGATGAATTAGGAGACCTTTTTCCTTTTCTTTGAGATGTGCAGTAGAAGAGAATTCTGTTATCCTTTTTTTGTATTACTCCAATGCATCATAGTGTTTTCTTCATGCGTTATATGTAAAATCAATACCAATTTTTTTTGTACACCTGTTTTTATGGTTTTATTTATGAGTGTTCAATCTGTATGCACATGCTAATGATATTTAAAATGCCTTTGTGATTCTAGGCCCTTGCAGAGGCAGGAGATATGATGAGGAAATCTATTGTGTTTGACAAGAAAACTCCGGATGTATTTTACTGTCCACAACACAAACCAACAGGTTTTGATAAATTAATAGTGAGGGCAAGACCTCTTAGTAAGCTGTGTGAACATGGTGGGAAGGCATTACCAGATGATTACAAGTCAGACTGTTACAATGATGTGGATGAATCAGAATATGCGTGCAAAGAAAAGAACCGTATCATGGTGAGTGCATAACAAGTGTCAAATTATGGTGACATTCTGTTGCAAAAAAGTGTAACCTTTAGTTTTTTTTAAAGAAATTAGCTCCTAATATTATTTGAATCTGTGTTTATCACATAAATATACCTAAGATACACTATTAATTTGTGTATTTTTCAAATGATAGGTTTTTATTATTACTGAAAACAATAAACAAATTGTTTGGAACATATCATCAAGTGTATATGATTAGTTATTGTACAGTTTTATTCTTTAACAAGTATCTTACAGACTGGGAGTAAGTTTGTATTGAAATAGAGTAATTTTAAATAATGAAAAACACACTATAGACTTGATTAGTCCCTTCCCAAATTGATTTACTTAAAAAACACAGCAAAAGGTTCATACATCTGTATGTATTTTAAATATGTGAATGTCTGTTATTGAAATTATTGTGATTGGTACACACAGCATGCAAGGAAAGGCAAGTATGCTGTACATGTACAACACTGTGTCATGACACTCTCAATGTTATTGATTAAAAATTGCAAATATTTAAGCCAAGAACATTTTAATTCTATATGTGAATTGAGAGATTAAAACAACCAGTGAGTAGAATTTAACAACAAACCAACCTAATAAGAAAAGAAATCAGACACTTCATGATAGAGTGAATTATTAATTTTGAAAGATTTGTGTCAGAAAACAGTGAATATCTTCTTCATGAATCATGATAAGCAGTCACTAAATTCGCTCAAACTCATCATAAAAATATTCACTGTATCCATCTGAGAAAATAAATATTTGTATAATACCTTTCCCCCCACTAAAAATCAATCACATAAAACTAAAAGACCCGAACTGATGGTAAATTGAATAGAAAGATTGTAAATGCTTTTCTTTTCTGTTCTTTGAGCTTTAGATTCATAAAAATTGGGACATTTCATTTCAGAAAGCTCATTGGAAGGCAAAGTACCTTTTCTGAATTTTAAGACATTTTTCTTCAACACTAAAAGTTACTGTAACATTAATTTTAGTTCAGAATATAGAGAAAGTTTTTTAATGCAAGTGCTAACTGTTTCATTTCAGAAAAGACTTGTTCCAAAGAAGACAAGTGGATCCACTGATGCAGACTTCTCAGCAACAACTGAAATATTTACAGTAGAAGAGTATTAAAATGGCTTTTGTTAATTTCTTAGAAATTAACATTAGGTATTTAGGTATTTTATTACAAATTTCCTTTACAGCTTCTTCATTAAACTGTCCGGTGATGTTTCCTCCTATGTGCTCTGCTGTCTTCACTGCCTGCTACTGTTCTCATTTGTTTATATTTTCAGCTTTTATCCACTCATTCTTCACCTGTTGTAGATTTCTTTACATTGTCTCTACCTTACAGTTTGTTTTTGCACATACATATAGTTCATACACAAGACACCTTACTTTTTGTACATTCTTGTAATTCAGCCTGTAAGCTGCTGCAGAATTTATGTATGTTCTGTTTCTACTGTTTTATTTTCAGCTTTACTTACCTGTATCTATGCTTATTTCATACAGTACTTTTCTGTTTTTGTAACTGAATGTGTATAACAGTATTTTGTAGTACAATTTTGGCACTTTAACTATAAGATTAGTTAGACTTATTTTCATAGACTGTACAAATTTTCATTAGTGAAAATGTGTAATTATAAATACTGGTACTAAATTATAGAAGTCATTGAAATATTCTGTAAGTAAGCTGTGTGATATTGCTTGTTATTTAATGTTCATTATATATGGACAGTATTCAGCAAGAAAATTAATTGCTGACAATTTTGTGCATGCAAAAGACTAAAAAATGCAAGTAACAATAGACACTATGTAGAGTAGAAAGTTGTTCATCAATAAGTATTTGGTTTTAGAAGGAAATATACTTCGTAGTAAATCTTTTTACTAAAAAAATTTCACTCACATGGTAATCTCTATCCTCTGCTGATATGAAGATTGGTTACCAACATTGTGACTTAAATGCTACTTAAACTCTCACCTGAGAGTACCTGGGTATTGTAGGAGGAATTTGAACTGTGAACAAAAGCTGTCTGTGATAATAACATATGGCCAAGTGGCTGACAAGTATAGTAAGCATTGGAATAGACTTATATTTCAGTGGTAACATTTTCACAACTGTACATGGATGTGCCAAAGAAATAATGCAAGAAAATACCTTAAAAGGCACACATTTTAAATTTACACTTGCATTTACTGAGCTGAACATCTAGCTGTATTTGTATTCAGATCAACATTCAAGTGTGACAAATATCATTATAAGGAGCTATCAGAATTTTATAGTAGTTCCAGGAAGTTTAGGGGCTTAATATTTCATTAATTACAAAATCAGAAGGGTCAGAACTCAAGTCAAAATTGAACAAAGATGAGGCAGGAATTTGACAAAGTCATTTTCAGAGGCACCATCTCAGTATTGACTCTAAGTGATTTAGGAAAACCACAAAAATCTTAAATTTTGATGGCTGGACAGTGATTTGAAATATGTTCCACCTGAATCTGAGTCCACAGTCAAAGTAGTTTACAAGCTAAACTGGGCACTTCCTGATTCTCTGCAACATGTTTCAACTGAATTAGTTATAGTAACACAAAACAATTATTTTGTTTAGTCCTCCAGTTCTTTTAGTCCTGTAACATATTTTGACCTAGGTCCACCTACTATTGCCAATAATCTCAAGCTGTGCATGAAATATTCTATGTCTGACTACATTTATTGCTCTACCTTAAACTATTCCTTCTGATAGAAAATTAAATAACTTTTTGTCTCTTAAAATTTTCCCTTTGTCATATCAATCACTTTTATAAAGTCTCTTCCAAGATTTTTTTCTTTGCTGATTTGTCTGTTGTACATTCACTTGGAAAATGTGTATGTGGATTGAACCAACCAAAAGAATAAAAAGTTGGATACAGTATTATTGTGGGTTGTTGTGTTACTGAGTACATTTCTCTTACTCTAACAAAAAAAGGAATACAGTCAGATATAAAGATCTGTCCCCTTCATGAACAATGGACCTTGCCATGTTGGGTTGACATGTTTGTCTCAGTGATATAGATAGCCATACTTTAGATGCAACCACAACATAGGGGTATCTTTTGAGAGACCAGAGAAACATGCAGTTCCTGAAGAGGGGCAGCAGTCTTTTCAGTAGCAGCAGAGACAGCAGTCTTGATGACTGACTGATCTGGCTTTGTAACAGTGACCAACATGACCTTAGTGTGCTGGTACTGCAAACATCTGAAAGCAAGGGGGAAACAACAGCTGTTATTTTTCCCAAGGGCATGAGTGTCTACCATGTGGTTAAATGACGATGGAATCCTCTTGGGTAAAGTACTCCAGATGTAAAAGCCCCAGGTTCAGATCTTCAGGCTGAGACTCTTCAGGAGGATGCTGTAATTAGGAAAAACAGAACTAGCAGTCTATAGGTCAAAACGTGGAATGTTAGATCTGTTAATGAAACAGATGTGTTACAAATTTAAAAAGGGAAATTGATAGGTTGAAGTTAGATATAGTGATGATTAGTGAAGTTTGTTGGCAGGATGAACAGTCAAGTACAGGGTTATATATACAAAAATCAAACAGGAATAATGCGGGAATAGGTCTAATAATGAATAATAAAGTAGGAATGTGGATAAGCCCCTATTAACAGAATAGTGAATGCATTATCATAGCCGAGGTAGACATGAAGCCAACACCCACCACAGCAGAACAAGTTTATTTGCCAACTAACTTCACAGATTATGAAGAGATTGAAAGAATGTATAATAAGATAAATGAAATTATTCTGATAGTTAAGGGAGAAGAAACTATAATTCTGATGGACTGGAATTTGGTAATATGAGGAGGACAAGAAGAAAAAAATAGTACGTGAAAATGGATTGAAGAAAAGGAATGAAAGAGGGAGCCATCTGGTACAATCCTGCACACAGAATAATTTAATCATTTCCAACACTTGGTTTATAAATCATGAAACAAGATTGTATACATGGTCCTTAACATAAAATGAAAGTTATTTCCTCACTTTTACTGTGTTATAAATACTTAAGGGCATTCTTGTTAGATGACTGCTTCTATTCACTGGCAGAATTTTTAGATCATACAAAATACAGCAGACTTGAAGCAAGAAAATGCAAAACTACCAACTGCTCCTAAAGCAATATCTAGTAAAATTAATTTCTTGCACTATTACAATATATTTATTTTGATGTTACATGTAACTTTTGTGTGTGTGTGTGTGTGTGTGTGTGTGTGTGTGTGTGTGTGTGCACATGATGGTGTGTATGCCTGTGTGCATGCTCATCTGCAGATGACATCCCATAATCTGTGGATATTTTTACTGAATGAATAAAAAATGAAGAATTATAGAAAATAATTATAGAAAGGGAAGAGGATGTAGATGAAGCTGAGATAGGAGCTATGACAATGCGAGAAGAATTTGACTGAGTGCTCAAAGACCTAAATCAAAGCAAGGCCCTTGGACAGACAACATTCCCTCAATTTTATTTATTTATTTTTTTTAATGATATCCTTGGGAGGACCAGCCATAACAAAATTATTCTATCTGGTGTGCAAGATGTATGAGACAGGCAAAATACCATCAGAATTCAGGAAAAATGTAATAATTCTAGTTCCAAAGAAAGCAAGTGCTGACAGATGTGAATATTAGTGAACTATTGGTTTAATAACTCATGGTTGCAACATAAATTATTTATACAAGAATGGAGAAACTGGTAAAAGCTGATCTTGGTGAAGACCAGTTTGGATCCTGGAGAAATGTAAGGACATGTGAGGCAGTACTGACCCTATGACTTACCTTAGAAGACAGGTTAAGGAAAGGCAAAACCTATATTTATAGCTTTTTTAGATTTGGCAAAAGCTTTCAACAATTTGAGCTGGAATGCTTTCTTTGAAATTATGAACGAAGCAGGGGTAAAATACAAGGAGTGAAAGGTTATATGCAACTTGTACAGAAACCAGATGGCAGTTATAAGAGTCAAGGCCATCAAAGGGGAGCAGTGGTTGAAATAGATGTGAGACATAGTTGTAACCTATCCCTGATGTTATCAATCAGTACATCAAGCAAGTAGTAAAGGAAACCAAATAAAAATTTGAGGGAAAAGAAAAATGACTGGAGGTTTGCCATTGACATTGTATTTCTGTCAGAGACAACAAAGGACTCGGAAGGGCAATTGAATGTAATGGACAGTGTCTGGAAAGGAGGATATAAGATGAACATTAAAAAAAGAAAAACTGGAGTAATAGAATGTTGTTGAATTACATCAGGCAGTGCTGTGGGAATTAGATTAGAAAACATGACACTAACAGTAGTAGAGTTTTGCTACTTGGGCAGCAAAATAACTGATAACGATCAAAGGAGAGAGTATATAAAATGTAGGCTGACAATGGCAGGAAAACTGTTCCTGAAGAAGAGAAATTTGTTACCATTGAATCTAGTCTTAAGTGTTAGAAGCCTTTTCTTAAGATATTGTTCTGGAGTGTAGACTTGTATGGAAGTGAAACATGGATGATGAATAGTTCAGACAAGAAGCAAATAGAAGATTTTGAAACATGGTGCACCAGGAGAATCCTGAAAATTTGTTGGGTACATCATGTAACCAGTAAAGACATACTGAATAAAGCTGGGGAAAAAGGAGTCTGTGACATAACTTCACTAAAAGAAAGGACTGGTTGTAGAGACAAATTAGAAGACATCAAGGGAGTGTCAATTTAGAGTTCGAGGCAAATGTGGGGGTGTAAAAATTCAAGAGGGAGACCAAGAGATGAATATTGCAAGCAGGGTCAGGTCTTTGGACTCAAGACCACCACAAAAGCAAACAACAATTAAGATCTGTAAATAGATTTGAAGGAATATGGAAAGTAGGAAATGTTTCAGAAGAGCAGAAAGTTGCCCTAGTTCCCCAGTTGCATGCAAAAGGTGATCAAAAAATTTGTTGATATCTAAGAAAAATTTCTCCTACCAGTTCCTATAACATGTTTTCAAAAATTCTGGCAAACAGGAATTAAAAAACTTAAAACAGACAATTAAATAAATATCAAGTGCAGATAGTTGGTAAGAGTACATTGAAGGCCACTATGAGAAAGAGGACTTGTCTAGTAATGTGACAGAAGAAGAAGCAGTGGTTGAGAGCAAAGACATAGGGGATTCTATATTAGAGTCAAAATTTAAAAGAGTTTTGGACACCTTAAGATCAAATAAGACAGAAGGGATGGATAACATTCCATCAGAATTCCTAAAATCATTGGAGGGAGTGGCAACTGAATGACAATTCAAGTTGGCATGTAGAATATATGAGATTGGTGATGCACCATCAGACTTGCAAAAATGAGTAGCAGTTCTGACATTGTGGTTGATAGTGGAAGTAAGCCTGAAGAACAATCTAGACACATTCATAGGTTATGTTGGCCTTGAAAAAGCATTTCACAATGAAAATGGTGCATGATGTTTTAAATTTTGAGAAAAATAGGGTTAAGATATAGATAAAGAAGGGTAATATATATTATGCATGAGAAACAATAGGGAACAATAAGAGTGGGAGACTAGGAACAATGTCCTTGGATTGAAAAGGGAGTAAGACAGAAATATAGCCTTTTGCTCCTACCATTCAATCTATACATAAAAAAAGGGCAGAAATAAAAGAAAGTTTCAGGAGTGGAATTAAAATTCAAGATGAGAGGATATCAATCATGCAATTTGCTGATGATATTGTTATCTTCAGTGAATGTGAAGAAGAATTATAGGATCTGTTGAATGGAATGAACAGTCTAATGAATGGACTGAAAGTAAACCACAAAAACAAAAAAAGTAATGAGAAGCAGCAGAAATGAGAGTAGTAAAGAACTTAACATAAAAATTGATGACCAAAAAGTAGACAAAGCTATGGAATTCTACTACCTATGCACCAAAATAACCCATGAAAAATCAAGCGAGGAGAACATAAAAATCAGAATAGCTCAGGCAAAGAGAGCCTTTCTGGCCAAGAGAAGTCTGCTAGTACCAAACATAGGCCTTGATTTGAGGAAGAAATTTCTGAGAATGTATGTTTGGAGTGCAGTATTGTAGACAGTGAAACATGGACTGGGGGTAAAGTGGAACAGAAGAGAATCAAAGTGTTTGAGATGTAATGCTGCAGAAGAAAGTTGAAAATTAGGCGTACTGATAAGGCAAGGAATGAGGAGGTTCTCCATAGAACTGGTGAAGAAATGAATATATGAAAAACACTGACAACAAGAAGGGACAAGGTGACAGGACATCTGTCAAGGAATCAGAGACTAACTTCCATGGTACTAGAGGCAGCTGTAGAGGATAAAAACTATAGGGGAAGACAGAAATTGGAATATGTCCAGCAAATAATTGAGGCCATAGGTTGGAAGCGCTACTCTGAGATCAAAAGTTTGGCACAGGAGAGGAATTTGTGGCAGGCCACATCAACCAGTCAAAAGACTGATGACTCAAAGGGTAATAAAAGTTGATCCTGCTCAGAACAGATGTTCAATTGCAAATTTTTAGCCCATCATAGACAACTGAATTCTGAAAATACAGTTGTAACATTTGTGGATTTCTAGAAGGCTCTGTGACGCTGTTGACAGAGAAACCCCAAACAAAGTCATCTGAGAATTTGATCTTAAACCTAATTTGGTGAATGTAATCCGTAAAGTGCATCTTCATGTTTCCATGGCATAATAACTGCTCCATTAAATTTTGGTTGTGCAGTGCACTACACCCCTGAAATTTAATGGAGCTAATCCATGAAACTTTTACAGACTTAATCTTAGAATAATTAAAGTTCATGGTCAAATTCTCTAACCCATTTAAAATACATACAGGTACACTGAAGAACCAAAGAATGGTACACTTGCCTAATATTGTGTACTGCCCCTGTGAGCATGCAGAAGTGCCTCAACATGACACGGCATGGACTCGACTAATGTCTGAAGTAGTGCTGGAGGGTATTGTCACCATGAATCCTGCAGGGCTGACCATAAATCTGTAAGAGTATGAGAGGGTGGAGATCTTGTCTGGGGAGTCTGGTGGTGAGCGGAAGTATTTAAGCTCAGAATAGTGTTCCTGGAGTCGCACTGTAGCATTCCAGATGTGTGGGGTGCTGAATTATCCTGCTGGAATTGCCTAAGTTTGTCAGAATGCACAATTGACATAAATGGATGCAGGTGATCAAACAGGATTGTTACATATGTGTCACCTGTCAGAATCTTATTCAGATATATCAGGGGTCCCATATCACTCCAACTGCACCCCCCCCCCCCTCCCTACCACTACAGGGCCTCCACCAGCTTGAACAGTCCCCTACTGAAGTGCAGAGTCCATGGACTCATGAGGTTGTCTTCATACCTGCACATGTCCATCCACTCAGTACAATTTGAAATGATACTTGTCCTACCAGGCAACATGTTTCCAGTCATCAACAGTCCAATGTCAGTGTTGATGAGCCCAAGTGAGGTGTAAAGCTTTGTGTCATGCAGTCATCAAGGGTACACAAAAGGACCTATGGCTCCGAAAGCCCATATCGATGATGTTTCATTGAATGGTCCACATGCTGACACTTATTGATGGCCCAGCATTGAAATCTGCAGCAATTTGCGGAAGGGTTGCACTTCTGTCACATTGAATGATTCTCTTCAGCTGTCACTGGTCCCCTTCTTGTGGAATCTTTTTCCAGCCACAGTGATGTCAGCGATTTAATGTTTTACTGTATTCCTGAAATTCATGGTACACTCATGAAATGGTCATACGGAAAATCCCCACTTCAACAATACCTCGGAGATGCTGTGTCCCATAGCTTATGTGCCAACTATAACACCATGTTCAAACTCACTTAAATCTTGATAACCTGCCATTGTAGCAGCATTAACCTATGTAACAACTGCGACAGACACTTGTTGTCTTATATAGGCGTTGTCGACTGCAGCGCCATATTCTGTCTGTTTACATAACTTTTTATTGTAATATACATACCTATACAGTTTCTTTGGTAATGGCTTTTCTTTGGTCCATTAAACTGTGCACAAGAAAAATATCACACCTACGAAACTGGGAAGAGACAAACAGTGAAATAAAATAAAGTGCAAAGTACTTGCTGTGCTATTTGAAAAAGTGACAGATGCAAAAGTATATGTCAGTCTCTTGGAAAAGATAGTCACTAGGGCAGGTTTGTAAAACTTTCACGACAAAAAAATTTTTAATAATATACAAAATTCACAAAACTTTCTATTAACAGGCAATGATAGGATAAAAGGAATTAAAAATTCCAATATCTAGGAGAGATTATTCGAGAAGACATTAAAATAAAATCAGCCACAAACTGTAAAGGGCATATGGAATAATTAGAAACATTTATAATAAAAATTGGATGTTAAAGGAAAAAACTGCATCTAAGTAAGCTAATGTAGAGCACCAAATTATAAACCAGACACTCTAGAAGTATTAAACAAAAAGTTATGAGTAACATTCTAGATCCATCAATAAGAACAAAAGCCTGGAAGCTAAGATGTGATTATGAATGTAACAAAACAAAGAAATATAACAGAAAAGGCAACAAAGGATGATATTCTTTGTGCATTTATACAGAATGAGTGACAACAGGCTAATAAGACAGGCCTTCAAATATTCTGTAAAAAGAAGTAAACAGCAAGCTAGGTCCAAAAAGTTGGAAAAAATTTAGAAATACACAACATAAAAGAAGAGGAATGAGCAGAAGGAATTTTTTTCAGATATGATGTGTTAAAAATTAGAAATATTCCAAGGAAGTAGGAGAAAAAACTAACAGTTTGCAAAGATAAAAGAATATTGGGAACATTGGCTGTTTTTCAAGGAGTCCCTTGAGGAGTGCGGGAGTGGCCATGTATGTAAAAAACAGTATTCCATTTGAGTCCACAGATGTATCACAGCACTGCACTGAACAGGTATTTGAATGTTGTATAGGGGCAATTGAATTTAGTGAAACTAAACTTCCAATTTTTGTTGTCTAAAGGACCCCTAACTCTGACTTCAGAGCATTTCTGCTCAAGCTAGAGAGGGTTCTCGATTCACTTTATAGGAAGTACCAGAAAGTAGTTGTATTCGGTGACTTCAGTATTAATTTTTTATATGATGGTGCAAATAAAGGATGTTGGTAGATTTCCTACATTCATATGAGCTGATGCACCCAGCTAGGGTTCAGGGGAACAGTAGCACAGCCATAAACAATATTTTTATTCATTCTTCATTACCGTTAGTCAAATAGTGAATGGCCTTTCAGACCATGATGCACAAATTTTAACACTAAAAGGCTTTTGTACTCAAACAAATGTCACATATAATTTCAAACTATGTAGGAAAGTTAATTCAGTGGCAATAGAGAGTTTTTTACACCTCGTCATGGAAAAAGAGTGGCGGGATGTTTATAGTGCCGACAACATAGATGAAAAATATAATTCTTTCCTTAACACATTTATCATGCTCTTTGAGAGTTGCTTTCCTTTAGAACATTCTAAATGGGGTACTAGCAGTAAAAGGCAGCCTGGGTGGCTGACTAGTGGGATGAGGATATCATGTAGCACAAAGTGGGAATTATATCAAAATGTAAGAAGTAGTCACAGTCAAGCTACGGCAGCCCATTACAAACAGTACTGTAAGGTGCTTAAAAATGTTATTAGGAAGGCAAAGAGTATGTGGTATGCAAACTCCTTACATTGAACTAATACAGCTGAAAATGGTAGATAGCCATTCATTTCCGATTGCATGGTAAATCTGATATTTTCATGAATGGAGCTAAGATATTCAAGGCACAATCAATTTGTCCTTGCTATGAGGCAAAAATATGAATACATAATTGACATACCTACAAAACATTGCTGGTTTTGAAACTGCAGAGTTAGGCACCTTTTCTTCAGATATTCCATAAATAAATTAGCGATTATGGGGGAGTGAAGGCCACTGTAGGTGACACCATATCATGGGTGAGTGAGGGCTACCTATGGTGACACCATATCATGGGCAAGTGAGGGCTACCTATGGTGACACCATACTGATTATAAAATAAAATTGAAGTGGAGATTAGTGCATATTTATATAACGCTGCTATATCTTCCTCAGATTCGCTGCTAATCAATGACAAAGTGTAAAAATTATGTACTTTTATAAATAAGGAGGTGCCATCAATGCTAAAGCATTAATACATACCCAAAAGATGATGAAATATTCTACTTGTTGGAAAAATTTCATAAAAATGTAGGTTTGCCTTTATTCAATGTATCTTCTAAGTCATAGAGTCAGTATTGCCTCAGTGTTTTGCAACTACAACCTATTAAACTGATTTTTTGGTAATATTCACCCTTGTCAGCACTTGCTTATTACATCCTTCTTGATGTCTGAGATTATTTTGCCTGACTTAAATATCTTACATGTCTTACATATTTTACATCCCAGGTGGAATAGTTTTATAATGGCTGACTGTTCAAAGGATCTCTTTAATTCTAAGGGGATTTTGTGTGCTGCAGTTTCCTTGCATTGACTTCAGTCTTTCAGTGTTATGTCAAATCTTTCTCACTGTATCACATCTCCCATCTCATCTTCACCCACTTCCTCTTTCCCTTTCTGTAATACTGTCGTCAATTTCATTTTCTTTCTATATATTTCTTCCACTTTTCAGATTCCCCTCCTTTGTTTAGAGCTGGCTAGTCATCTGAGCCCTTAATATTTATCCAGGTACTTCTCTTCTCCTCAAAGGTCTATTTAATCTCCCTATCTGTGGCACATGTGTTTTCCATAGTCACACACAGCTTTCCATATTTCCTATTTTGCTTCCCTTTTTTCAGGGATACTCAATATCCCTTGTGTTATCCAAGGATTTCTACTGTGTCTTGTCAGTTTACCTACTTGATCCTCTACTGTCTTCTCTGTTTCATCCCACAAAATACCCATTCACCTTCTATTTTATTCCTTTTTCCTGTTTCAGTCAGTCTCTGCCTAATGTCCCTTTAAGACTTTCAACTGCCTCTAGTTCTTTCAATTTATCCAGGTTCCATTTCCTTAATTTCCCACCTCTTTGTAGTTTCTTGATTTTTAATCCACTTATGATCAATGAGTTATAGTGAGAGTTCATATCTTTCATAGAAATATTTAGCAGTTCAAAATCCAGTTCCAAAATCTCTGTCTTACTATCATGTAATCTATCTGAAACTTAACAGTGTTTCCAGGTCTCTTCCATATATACAGTCATCTTTACTGATATTTTAACTGAGTGTTAGCAATGATTAAATTGTGCTCTGTTCAAAATTCCATCAGTCAGTTTCTTCTTTTATAACTTTTGTCCACTCTATGTTCTCCTAGTGTTCTTCATCCTCTTCATTATTCTACTATCAAATTCTAGTCCCCCACCACTATCACTCCATTAAAGTTATGATAATTTCCTTTAATCCATACATTCTTTAAATATCTTCATCAACTTGGTGTTATAGACATATAAACTTGTTACAGTGTGTTGTGTATTGATTTTGTATGTATTACAGTTATTAAATATTTTATTACTCATTATGAAGCATATTCTTGCTTTACCTCTGTACTGATCTGACCATAAATCCTGTTCTTGCTGCCACTGCACTTCACCAATTCTGACTGTATTTAATTTCAACTTATCCATTTCTCTTTTTAAATTCCCTAACCTACCCAGTTAAGAGTTTTAACATTCCATGCTTTGACCCACAGAAAACAAATTTTGTTTTTCCTGTTGATACCATCCTTCTGAGAAGTTCCCTCCCCAAGTTGAAAATGTGAGAGTATTTTACATGTAGGGCATTCTATCTACAAATATAACACCACTATTAAGCCAGAGTAGGATTTTGGAACATATACTGTATCTCAGCATTATGAAATACCCCAGACGAAATGATCTGTTAAGACACAGTCAACACAAAATCCGAAAATATTGTTCTTGTGAAACACAACTCGTATCTTTTTTCACAGGAAGTAATGAGTACTATCAGCAGGGGATCTCAAGTTGATCCTATATTTCTATACTTTCAGAAGGCTTTTGACACTGTTCCTCAGAAGCGAATTCTAATCAAATTGTGTCCCTATGGAGTATTGTCTCAGTTGTGTGACTGGATTTGAGATTTCACGTCAAAAATGGCACAGTTTGTAATAATTGATGGGAAGTCAACTAGCGAAACTCATATGATATCAGAGGTTCTCCAGGAAGTGTTATAGGGCCTCTGCTGTTCTTAATCTATGCAAACAATTTAGAGGACAATCTGTGCAGCCCTCTCAGACTATGTGTAGATTATGCTGTCATTTATGATGTAATAAAGTTACCAGAAGATCAAAATAAATTGTAAAATGATTTAGACACGATATTTGCATGGTTCAAAAAGTGGCAGTTGACCTTAAACTATAAAAAGTCTAAGGTCCTCAACATAAGCTCTAAAAAAGTTCATTAAATATTAATTATACAACAAAAACATTAATTTAAAGGTTGTAGATTCAACTAAATACACATAGATTAGAAAATGTTATGGGAAAAGTGAACCAAAGAATATGTTTTATTGGCAGAGCACTTATAAGATGCAACAAGTTAACTAAAGAGACAGCCTGTGCTACAGTTGTCTGTCCTCTTCTGGAGTATTGCTACATGGTGTGGGGTACATACCAGGTGTAATTAATGGAGGACATTGTGTTGTGGACTGACAAGACAGCCAGTCCACAGTGACGGGTAACCGAAAGGCACGCGCTTAAACTCACGCAGGCTGGCGTGAGGTCTGAAACAGGATACGTAATGAATGCTATAAAGAAAAGTACGTAGCTGCTGGAATACTTAGCTTTAATCCACAATTGGTGAACATTGGTCTTGTTACTGTACATGCTTCATTAGATACATAGCAAAGGATAAATGGCGCCTTGCTAGGTCGTAGCAATTGACTTAGCTGAAGGCTATGCTAACTATCGTCTCGGCAATTGAGAGCGTAATTCTCAGTGAATCTTTCCTAGCAACATCGGCTGTACAACTGGGACGAGTGCCAGGACGTCTCTCTAGACCTGCCGTGTAGCGGCGCTCGGTCTGCAATCACTGACAGTGGTGACACGCGGGTCCGTCGTATACTAGCGGACCGCGGCTGATTTAAAAGGCTACCACCTAGCAAGTGTGGTGCCTGGCGGTGACACCACACATTGAAAATTTTCAAAGAAGTGTAACTCATTTTATATTATCATGAAATAGTGGTGAGAGTCTCATGGATATGATGAGCAAGTTGGGGTAGCAATCATTAAAACAACAGCATTCTTTTTAAGAAATTTCAGTTACAAATTTTCTCACCAAAATGCCAAAATAATATGTTGACTCCCCCTACATAGGGACAAATTACCATTGTAATAAGATAAGAGAAATCAGAGTTCAGATGGAATGTTAATTTTTCCCTTGAACTATTCAATGGTGGAATAATCAAGATATACTCTGAAAGTAGTGCTAAGAACCCTCTGCCAAACATTTAAGTGTGATTTGCAGAGTAATCATGTAGATGTAGATACAGCAGAGCTGCACATGCTCAGGAAATATAATGGTTGTATTTCCTCATTGCTTTCAAATGTTTGTAGTACCAATATAGCGAGGTCATATTAGCCAATGTTACTATGCCAAATCAATAAATCATCCAGATTGTTATCTATGACACCATCCATTCTTTTCAAACATTGATTATCAAATAAGAAATATATGAAGTAAGCACATGTTTAGACAATGCTACAATGTTTTCCTCAAACCTGCCATTAATAAGCTCTAAAGATATATGTAAAGCACTTTTGTACTTGATGATACAATGTCAAAGTTAACCGAAAGATCCAATGCTTCAATTAATCTATTAAATCCTCTGAATTCTGAATATAATGGTCACATTTGCCTACAAGGGGGCATAATAGTTATGTCAGCTATTCAGCCAAAAGAAGGTAGAAACTTAGGACCCATCCTTCATCTCCAGCAGACCGCAGAGTCTTTGGAGTACCACAGCCTGTTGGCACAAACCCCTGATGACATCACCTGGCATACAGCTCTTCTTGAGGAGGTCTAGAGTTTTCTCTGAATCCTATGAGCCAAATTGTCTCTTAGCTTCCAGTATTCAGGGTCTTTGAGCAATGTATCTATCTTTCTATTATACTCAATTCATGAGATGAAGACAATGGTGTTTCCCTTGTCAGCAGGTAAAATGATGAAGTCTTTGTCTGCTCTCACAACTCACAGGGCCTTCATTTTAGCTGAAGTAATATTAAATTTCTTCAGCAGAACCCAGATTAAAGTATGGGAGGTGGCTTGAATAATGTCCTCTGCACATCACCAGAAAGTTTCCAGATAACTCGTCTATTCCAGAAATCATACCTTGCATAGAGGTATTGTGAAGTACAAACTTTTTTTGAGTCCCAAAACCACTGCATCATTCAAGATCTTGTCCATGAGATTAAATGTGGTGCATCTTTATGGGGGTATTTTCCTGCATTTGGGCTTCAAGTTGGGAATACTTTGTCATTCTGTGAATGTTTGTTTGTCATTTTTCCCAGTCAGCTAGTGCCCAGTCAGTGCCATCTCTTCAGTCTCAGGATACAGCTGAAATGTTCAGTGAGATTTCCAGATGTAGTGGTAGTATTTCATGGACACCATGCGCAATTCCCATCACATATAACTAACCCTTTCCCTTGAAAGTGCTGCACTTGTCCGGCACATAACAGAATGTCGGAGGGAAAGAAAATAATATATTAAATATAATTACTGCAATTGCAAACTGAGTTCTAACTGATATGCTATAATTTGTTCTGACCATTTTCATACAATAGTTTACTCTATAGTAATGCAGGAAACTGGGTAAAAACCTCAACTAAAATTAACTGAAGAATGAGTGCCAGGGCTATTATGAAAGATAGTTATAATCAAACTCCCTTGAATTATCCCTCTGTAAGTGAAAAGTGAGTTACTATACAAACAAGAGCCATGTTGTTAATACTGGTAATGGCATGATATGGAAATGCCATGTAGCTAGGGCCTCCTGTCGGGTAGACTGTTCGCCTGGTGCAAGCCTTTCAAGTTGATGACACTTCGGCAAATTGCTTGTCAATGGGAATGAAATGATGATGATAAGGACAACACAACACCCAGTCCCTGAGTGGAGAAAATCTCCGGCCTAGCTGGGAATCAAACCTGGGCCATTATGTATGACATTCCGTAGCGCTGACCACTCAGCTACCAGGGGCGGACTTATGGCTTGATAAAGAGAAATAATTCGTAATTCCACAGGATATTGATTAATATGTGTTTCTATGTCATATAGTATTTCTGGTTTTATGAATGTTTTGTCAGTTATACAGCAGAGTGTGTTCAATAAGACTCATGTAAGTATTCAGGGCACTCTAAAACCATGGAATAGAATACTGTAAAATGGCATAAAAAAATCTCTATCTACAGGGCTGTAAACACTTTCATCATATGTGTCTTCTGATTGGTATATGTGCACGTGCTTCCTTACAAACCTTTTTTCAGATATTCAGAATTTTTTGAACCATCTTCCAAACAGTGGATTCCAGAGGGCTCAGCTACTAAATACTACATTTGCACTGTTTGTGAGTCAACAATTGTACTTATGGTTGCCTACAAAGCAATGTGACTTTGTTAACCTCTTCTGAGGTGGAGTCAGTCACCACTGCGCGGGATTAGCCGAGCGGTCTAAGGCACTGCAGTCATGGACTGTGAGGCTAGTCCAGCCGGAGGTTCGAGTCCTCCCTGGGGCGTGGGGGTGTGTGTTTGTTCTTAGGATAATTTAGGTTAAGTAGTGTGTAAGCTTAGGGACTGATGACAGCAGTTAAGTCCCATAGGATTTCACATGCATTTGAACATTTTTGAGTCAGTCACCAGTGTTTTCCTGAGGAGATTGTCAGCTCTCAATTTTCTTCTTCAAACTTCTTCTTGAGATTTTGCTAAACAGGTTCTCCTGTCAAGTGAATTTTTGAAAGCGCAACTACTGCATTGTTGTTATCTTGATAAAAGACCCTCATCAGTAATGCCCAACTATTGTTGTCCAAGACAATGTTAACTTTTCAACAACTACACATTTGATGATCAGTTGAGCTATTAGCATCTGTGATCAATACTGGCTGGAACATCATGGTGCAGTGTTGTTGTAATAGAAGCAGTGGAGCAAGAAAATCATTTATTACATGATCTGACATTATTCTTACTGAGTTTGCTACCAGTACCATAAATAATATTCTGTCTAGTATGGTTTAATTTGGGAAAGTTAAATACCATACCCTGTAAACATTTTTCAGTAAACTGACAAATGGTACATTGGCTAGTCACGCTGCAATTCCTTGGAAGACATACATATGTGAGTTAGTAATTCCTACCCACTGCCTTTTACACATTACAACCATAGAAATTCTTCTATAGAATAGAAGGAGTTGTCAGGAGAAACTTTCTCAGTTTGTCATCAAATTTTACTTTGCTCTCTGTCAGACATTTTGTATCGCTGGGTAAATGATCAAAAATTTTTGTTGCAGCATTGTGCACCCCCTTTCTTTCTAAAGACAACCTTAACATGGAGTAATGAATGTCATTTTCCCTTCTGGTGTTGTAATTATGTTCCTCCTTGTTCCTCTTGAACTGTAGTGGATTATTTACAACAAACTTCATGACAGAATAAATATACTGAGAAGCAATAGTCAGAATGCCCAACGCCTTAAACAGATGTCTACAAGATGATCACGGGTGAGCATCACATATTATTCTCATGGCATGTTTCTGTGCTATGACGATTTTCTTTCTTAAAGATGAGTTGACCCAGAACAGTATTCCATATGACATTATCAAATGAAAATATGCAAAACATGTCAACTTCCTGATTTGCCTCTCCCCATGATCTGCAATGATTCTAAGTCCAAATGTGGCTGAATTATATTGTTTTAGGAGTTCCCAAATGTGTTTTTTCCAATTTGAATTCTCTTCAATGTGGTCCCATAAGAATTTTAGAGTTTCCACTCTATTTACTATTTCCTCACCATGTCTTACAGTTATCATTTGTGTAGCACCTGTAAATGTGCAGAACTGAATATGTTAGGTCTTTTTAAAATTGAGGCTGAAACCATTTGCAGAAAACCAGTCAATGATACTTTTAAGAACTTTGTTTACCATTTCTTCTGTTTCTGTATGTATACTTGAACTGATTACAATACTAGCACCGTCTGCAAAAAGAACTAATTCTACTTGTTGTATACTAGACAGAAGACTATTTACATATACAACAAACAGTAGTGGACCTGAGACTGAACCTTGGGTAAACCCATACATGATTTCTCCCTTGTCAGAATTATGTCCCTGGACTACACTGCTTAAATTACTAAGTACAACTTTCTGCATTCTTTTGGTTAGATATCGCACCATCTATTGATTGGCTGTAACATCAATCCTATAAAATGTTAATTTGCCTAGGAGAATACTGTGATTCGCACAGTCAAATGCCTTAGAGAGGTAGCAGAAAATACCAATTGGTTCAAATGGCTCTGAGCACTATGTGACTTCTGAGGTCATCAGTCTCCTAGAACTTAGGACTACTTAAACTTAACTAACCTAAGTACATCACACACATCCATGCCCGAGACGTGATTCGAACCTGCGATCATAGCGACCAATTGGTGCTATTTTATTATTTACTGCTTGTAAAATCTGGTGAGTGGATGTGTAAATGGCATTTTCAGTAGAGCAACTCTTCTGAAACCCAAACTGTGATTTGCAAAGGATACTATTGTTGCTAAGGTGAGATAGTATTCTAGAACATATCACCTTTTCAAAAATTTAGGAGAATGGTGTAAGCAGTGAAATGGCTCATTGATTATTGACATATCTCCTATCACCTTTCTTAAAGAGGGGTTCAGCAAAGGCATATTTCAGTCTCTCTGGAAAAAAGCATTGAGTTAGTGATGCATTAAGTATTTCAGATAAAACTGAACTCATTATATGGGAATAAATATTAATACTCTATCGGAAACAACACCAAGACCAGATGAGCTCTTATTTTTGAGAAAATGTGTAAGTTTCTTAATTTCAGTAGGAAAAATTGGTGATACAGTCATATAATTGAATTTTATGACAGTAACATTTTTGGCATACTACTGTGGACCATGGCATGTGTCTTGTGATCTGAGGGTAGTTGATGATGGCCAAAACTGGTAATTGTGGATTGAAATTTTTGTGATTGTGCTGGACAATCAGGCATCTAAACAGGTATTCAGAATAGTCTGCCTCATTTAGATGCAAAAATAATACCCTATGAGATTTCATGTGAACTCAGATACAAGAATTGGGGTATATGCATATGTGGCACTTGATTTCCAATAGAAACTGACCATAATCTACAAAGGTGAATCAAACTATTTCTTCTTTTTCTCTTAAAAAGACTTTTAATAGAATTTTCTGCTAATTGTGTACATGGAAATAGATGTAAAGCTATTTTTGAACTTAGGCACTATTTACATTTCATTATAATTACTAATGGTGATGACTCAAATAGAGCAGTAAACATTTTCAGATAAATGATGTAAAGTGACCCACTAATTCATTGAAATATAAATTTCCCTTCCCAACTTCTGCAAGAATTTTGACAAATGGTAGACATTCAGTGATGAAAGGGGTCACGGGAAGATATCTGAGGTTTTCCCTTGTCGCTCTTCTAATTTCAGTTTCATAAAAGCAGCTCAGCTGAGACATGTGTATTTCTGTGCATTCTTTCCATTGTTTTGTTGGTGGTTGACAGCCTTCTTGTCTTACATTGTTACACAAAAGCAAAGTGATGAAGATCAGAATGTGAGTTTGAGACAAGAAAACTTACTAAACATATTCATGACTTGATACTAGTACATAGTGCTGGTATCTTACCACCCATGCAGAGAGTCATTACAATAATTTCTTAGGTGATGATCAAGTATTTTACATCACTAACATTGTTCGTGTTTTACCAACAGTTACATACTTCACCTCATTTAAATGCCAAAAAATTATCACAAACAATAGCCTCAAAATTCTGCTTGACTTTCATCTTTCACATGTTGTAGCCTCAAAATTCTGCTTGACTTTCATCTTTCACATGTTATAGCCTCAAAATTCTGCTTGACTTTCATCTTTCACATGTTAAGTTTGATTATAATTCAATGTTCAACGTAAGTACTTGATGTTCACATATTGTGATTACATCTAATAAACCATGTAAATGCAAGCTGTTTGCTTTACTCATTCAATAAATTTCTGCACTTGTTTCATATTTCATTCGTCGGTTAATGTTATGGTGGCCTCCTCAAAATGCAGAAAATATTGTTCATAAATACATTCATTTTGACAGTTAATGAGTTTCTGCAGACAGTTCAACTCATGAAAATTACATTTTTCAACATATATTTTACAACCTAACTAGTTTTGTATGGGAACCCACCATCAGATAATCATGTGCATTCATTGAGACTGTTAGAATGTACTTATTGCATAAATGTTCCATTATTCATTCTTGCAAATTCAAATAAGCAATGAATGAATACATAGAAGGTATGAGTAGTGGAAGTGATCCACAAAACTACCATCCAATATCACTGACATCCAACTCTTGTAGGAACTTGTAACAATATTCTGAGCTCAAACATAATGAGGTATCTTATACAGAATGACATCACTCAAGTCAACCAGCATGGATTCTGAAAACACTGGTCAAACAAAATTCAACTCGCACTTCTCCTGCATGACGTCCTGAATGCCATGGTTCAGGTCAATCAGGCAGATGCAAGTGTGAGGCCAGTTTCTGCTGTAACGCACTGACAATTTCAACTGCCCTTAAGCACTCTCATTCTGATTCATCTCAGCAGATACCACAGGCCATTCCACTCGGTTAATTACTGTTCCTGGAAGGTGTTACAATGTTCATGTGATGTGCTCATGTATTATCATCTTGCAAGATGAATCCATCGCTGAAATGCTGACTGTAGTGTTGGACAGATGGTTTGAGGGTCCTCCTCCAATGCTGCACAGCCATCAAACTGCTCATGACAGCAATGAGAGGTTTTCAACATCTGTGCATGATACTAATCTAAAACATGACTGACTCACCTCATATTAAACCACTGGCAATGCGTATCAGAGGAATGCATTGTTATAGTACTACACTCCTGGAAATGGAAAAAAGAACACATTGACACCGGTGTGTCAGACCCACCATACTTGCTCTGGACACTGCGAGAGGGCTGTACAAGCAATGATCACACGCACGGCACAGCGGACACACCAGGAACCGCGGTGTTGGCCGTCGAATGGCGCTAGCTGCGCAGCATTTGTGCACCACCGCCGTCAGTGTCAGCCAGTTTGCCGTGGCATACGGAGCTCCATCGCAGTCTTTAACACTGGTAGCATGCCGCGACAGCGTGGACGTGAACCGTATGGGCAGTTGACGGACTTTGAGCGAGGGCGCATAGTGAGCATGCGGGAGGCCGGGTGGACGTACCGCCGAATTGCTCAACACGTGGGGCGTGAGGTCTCCACAGTACATCGATGTTGTCACCAGTGGTCGGCGGAAGGTGCACGTGCCCGTCGACCAGGGACCGGACCGCAGCGATGCATGGATGCACGCCAAGACCGTAGGATCCTACGCAGTGCCGTAGGGGACCGCACCACCACTTCCCAGCAAATTAGGGACACTGTTGCTCCTGGGGTATCGGCGAGGACCATTCGCAACCATCTCCATGAAGCTGGGCTACGGTCCCGCACACCGTTAGGCCGTCTTCCGCTCACGCCCCAACATCGTGCACCCCGCCTCCAGTGGTGTCGTGACAGGCGTGAATGGAGGGACGAATGGAGACGTGTCGTCTTCAGCGATGAGAGTCGCTTCTGCCTTGGTGCCAATGATGGTCGTATGCGTGTTTGGCGCCGTGCAGGTGAGCGCCACAATCAGGACTGCATACGACCGAGGCACACAGGGCCAACACCCGGCATCATGGTGTGGGGAGCGGTCTCCTACACTGGCCGTACACCACTGGTGATCGTCGAGGGGACACTGAATAGTGCACGGTACATTCAAACCGTCATCGAACCCATCGTTCTACCATTCCTAGACCGGCAAGGGAACTTGCTGTTCCAACAGGACAATGCACGTCCGCATGTATCCCGTGCCACCCAACGTGCTTTAGAAGGTGTAAGTCAACTACCCTGGCCAGCAAGATCTCCGGATCTGTCCCCCATTGAGCATGTTTGGGACTGGATGAAGCGTCGTCTCACGCGGTCTGCACGTCCAGCACGAACGCTGGTCCAACTGAGGCGCCAGGTGGAAATGGGATGGCAAGCCGTTCCACAGGACTACATCCAGCATCTCTACGATCGTCTCCATGGGAGAATAGCAGCCTGCATTGCTGCGAAAGGTGGATATACACTGTACTAGTGCCGACATTGTGCATGCTCTGTTGCCTGTGTCAATAAATGATCTTGATGAAACTTGCTGGGTGTGTAGAGGTGGCAAAATAATGTAATACATATTTTTTTGTTAGTGTCCAGTTTCACTTTTAAGGTGTAAAACACAGCCAAGTAGGTACTCTGGAATTTTAGGTTTAGAGGGAATATCTTTGAAATGATGATATATAAAAAATGTTTCTCACATACAAGTTGATATGAAATTGATGTTCTTAAAAACTGTATAATCAACTTTTTTAATAATTTGAAATTTTGCAAAATACTCGATTGATATTAATTAATTTGGAAAAATGAAAACTTTTGTTACAACATAAATTAAAGAAGCTTTCAAGCCACACACATCCCTGTGTAATAAAACTGTTTTCTGAAATATCATTTGTTGAAAATAAGCTGTACACAATGTGCTGTAAGAGTATTTTCAACATTCCTAATTAAAATATCCAAACACTTATTACTATTGTAATTATTTATTTTCGTATATTCATTTTATGATTTACATTCATGGTTCTTTTTGTGTTTTAGCTTATCATTTCACATACATGTATTTTGTTAATTGAAAATAAAAATAATAAGTAACTTACTACTATAATAGAGAATAATTACAATAATGATAATCTGCAAGTATATAAAATGAATGAAATTTCTTCACATAATGTACACAACGAAGAAGCCAATTTGAAACAAAATTCAGCAAGATTTCAAATTGACTTGGGTGATTCTCTAAATATCCCGATTTGTATGAGGCATATTTCAGTGCACTGGTAAGCCCCAGTGAAGAGAGTTGAAGAGAAATTATTATGTACTGGTGTCTGCAACTTGATTGTACTGTTTCTTAAGTGGAGACTGACATCATAATCATTCAACAAAACTAGATCTGAAGACTTCTCACAAGGTTCTTCCAAGGTCAAAAGCCGTATGAGTTCCACAGCTGCACTTGTGCCCCATTGAGCCCTTTGGGTCACCATATATTTCTTGTCCATGGGTACAATGCTCAAAACAGTTTTATCACACTGATAACCTGAATTTCATAGTTTTAAAACAAAATTACTGGTGAGTTTGGGCCCAGAATTTGAGAATCTCACTTTGAAGCCACAAACATTGATGTGACACCATCAGAATTTGGTAAACAAATGTTTGATCAGGTTAAAATATATTTGAAATGTGTTTCCTTTCCTAGTGGTGGTGAATATGAAAGAACTATTTAGAGCATCGTACCTGAAGACAAGGAACATGTTTATCTGGTGATCCGAAAGGATCAACAACACAGGTACCGCCATTGGAAGGACTTTGCAAGAGGACTTTCAGATTTAGTTCTGCTGAATGATTTTGATTTCAATCTCCACCAGAGAAACAATGCACTGAAGCTGCAGTGACTAGTATGTAATCAATTCTCTTCACTGAGGCTTACCAATGTACTGAAATATGCCTGATACAGATCAGTAGATTTAGAGGATCACCTATGACAGTTCGAAAGCCTGCTTAATCTTGTTTTATATTGGCTTCTCCATTGTGCATATTATGTGAGAAATTTTGTTCATTTTTTGTAGATGGTTTAACAAAATTTTATGCTTTAAGCATTTCTTTACAGATTCATTATTTTAATTATTTTCTATCATAATAATGAGTTACTTATTATCTTCATTTAACAAAATATGCATATGTGAAAAGGTAAACTAAAAAACAAAAAAAGCCATGAATCTAAAGCATAAAACAACAATTTAAAACACAAAACAAAGATAAGTAAAATAAATAATTAGAATAGTAATTAATGTTTAGATATTTTAATTAGGTATATTTAAAATACTCTGACAGCGCATTATGTACAACTTATTTTCCAAAAATGATATATCAGAAACCAGCTTTATTACACAGGGATGTATGTGGATTGAAAGCTTCTTTAATGTACATTGTAACAGAAGTCTTCATTTTTCAAAATGTTGGTGGGGTCTTTTACAAAATTTCAAATTATTACAAAAGTTTATTATACAGTTTACAAGAACATTAATTACATGTCAACTTTTATATGGAAAACATTTTTATATATTATCATTTCCAAACGCCAAATTACTTTTTGGGATGTGTTTTATCCCTTAAGAGTGAAACTGTGCACAAACAAGAAAATATGTATTGCACTACTTTGCCCTTTCTACAACACCCACCAAGTTCCATCAAGATCGTTTATTGACACTTGCGAATGTTCCCTTGGGAGGTATGCTGAAAGACAAAACAGTGTTCAAGATTGGAGACACAGTACACTCAACTGAAGTGCACTGAGAATGCATATTTAGTTTTAACTCAATTACACAGAATGGTTGGAAGTAGCAATTTCCTGTGGGCAAAATGGTAGTGAGAAACAGAACACCAGTCAGAAAAATACAAACTGCGCAAGACATGAGGATGGTGCCAAATGATTTCTTGAGCAATGTATTATATAAATAAACAGACTCATTTTTCCCTGAAATTATCTGATTTGCTGCATAACAAGATGATGGCCAAATAGATGTCTAGGAGAATGACCATTAAAACCTCCAAAGTTTTAAATTTTAGTTGACATGAATCCTTCGAATGTGAAGTAAATATGTTCCCATTAATTTTTTTAGTATGCTTCAGTATGTGCATTAAATTACTGGAACTCTACATCAGTACCCACATCTATACTCTGCAACCCACTGTGAAGTGGGTGCTTCATATTGCAATAGTTATTAAGGCTTCTTCACATTCCATTTGTGTATAGAGTGACCACGAAAATGCCTCTCTGCATTTTGTAGTAAGTCCAATCTTGTCTTTGTGATACACCATGGGTTGCAGTATATTCCAAGATTCGTCATGTGGCTGGTACTTGAAACTTTGTTTGTGGCTTTCATGAGATAGTTTGTGTCTCTCTTCAAGCATCTGCCTGTTAAATTTTTTCAGCTTCTTGGTGAAAATCTTCCATAGGTGGAACAAACACGTTATCATTTGTGGTGCTCTGTTTTGTGCAAATTCCATATCCCCTTTTAGTCCTATTTGTTACATATTATACATGCATGACCAGTATTTCAGGATGGGCAGCATAAGTGTTTTGCAAGCAATCTCCTTTGAAGACTTTTTGTATTTTCCTTGTATCCTACCAATTAATCAAAGTTTGCCACCAGTGGAACCTACAACTGAGCGTATGTGAGGGCAATATACCGTAATCTTCCTTAGTTCACTGATTGGTACTGAAATGTACCATAAAGTTTTCTGAAATGTACATAGTCAAGTCAGTTGGCTGGATCCATTTTGTAAACTATCAAGTGTATAATCATGCAGTCAAAACAATTCTGCTGCTTTATTTTCAGTTATTACAGTTACGTATGATTTGCAGACAAGAGTCACGTGGAATTTACAGTGATAGACAAATGGCTAAGATAGAACAGAACAATACCAGGTGCTAAATGTAATGCTGACTGAAAGAGCCAATTAAAATTTTATCCTCTGGAAATTAGTTTATTACAAATATTTTCAGTATTAATTATTGCATTAAATGTTGGCAGTATGTCACTTTCTTCCATTGATGTTCCATCATGCAACCCATATTTCCACTTTTGCACCAAAGTATTTCATTACCATGTCATTTTGAGATACAGTATGTTTCATAAAGATGTTTTAAAAAGAAGTTGATCATAAAAAAAGTTGTACCACTACAGAGAAAAACTTATGCCCAAGGACACACTAAGCTATTCCAAGGAAAACAAGAAGATGAACTGATAATCCACAGTTGCTGGGGGTGAACAGGGAAAGGTTTTGGGTGATCTCCCTCACTGTTAACACAATCTTTTTTTCATATGTTTGTGCAAATTCATAATTTCAACACTGTATGTAATTAAACCAAAAACAACTAGTGAACTAAATTATCAATGTGTGTGGCCACAAGTAAACACCATAAGAAAGTATCTGACAGCAGATCCTTCTCTTCATCTCCATAGGCACTCAGAGGAGACTGAGTAAATGTAAACTAAGTGTATATTATCTGTAAATGTTTAAATCATTTAACAAAAAAACAATAACCTAAGAGCTGTAAGATACGCATTCTAATACATTATGTCAGAGTAAGATTTATTTTCATTTGTTGCATATGGAAACTGATTGCATTTGTAAATAAATTATGTACATATGGCCTGTAACTTAATAGAAAATTACACAAAATTTTTACTTAACAAAGATTCTGCATGGTATACATGCTGTATCAAAAGTGAAATGATATCTTACATTCATTTTTTTATTATAACTAGTTACAACATGTTCAGTAGCTACTGAGAAACAGATTTATAAAAGGTGGATTAATTTAGTGGTACAGTTATTTCATGTGTTTAAAAGTTAATTTTATGAGAAAAGCAACCCTGCATTCTGAGTTATTGTGATATTTTAAAGTTATATTTCATTACTTTATTTCAGATGAGGCTGCATCCTCCAGGGATGGAAAAAGCAGAACCATACAAAATAAGAGGAAAAATCCTCAAGAAACCTTGAAAAATTGCATATTTCCTTTTGAATTAATTTATTTACTGTGAATGACTGGACTCTGTGATTCTGTGGCTTTCCTTTACAAAGAACAGGAGGCTAACAAAAGTACTGAAATACTACTTATTTATGACCTTTACTGGTTCTGTGATGATTATAATATAAAAGTGACAGTAACAAATTGATAGGTGGCTGAATAGGGATTCATGTTACACATTTTGTTCAGTTTTGTTCCTCAAACTGATCTGATCCCTTTATCTAAAATACTTTGTTACATCTAATATTAATCATGATAATATTGCTATTAAAATTACTAGAAGAAGTCCGATTTAATACTGTTGCTTTTTTCATATTTTCAGAGATATGTACAAGTTTATGTTGTGAAGTAACACTATTGCACATGAGAGATTTATCCTCACAGCTCTAAAAATATATGGTGACTGAAACACTAGAGATTTTGTCTAATGTTTATTAAAATGTTGTATACTTTTGCTTGCCATTATTTGTTAATAAAATACACTCCTATTTTTAAAAGACCATTTTTATATCTAATGTACAGAGAAGCTATTTTCTTTCAAAACATTGGTGATAATAATAAAGGCATTTGAACATAACATACATATGACTTGTATGAAACACTTGGGCATAAAGATAAAAATATGCCTTCTTCGCACAATAACATGGTGTTTAATCTTCTGTCAGCTGTGAAATCAGTTTGAAGTACAATTTTTGTTTTGTAAGTACACCAGCAGTAATGTTTACATATGAATATGGTTTTAATTGAATGTACACTCTACAGTGGTTACACATTAGCTATGTGATTGTTGTGTGTTATTACAGCTAATAGGACTATGGCAACTTTTATTTATGTACATTTCAGATCATACATGTCACAGTGATGCCTGAAATAATATTATCTGATTAGTATCCTTTACCAACTGCAGCTTATCACATCACCTGGGAAATGTTTGAACCAGTCAAGTGTCAAAACTTTGAGACTTATAATGCAAACTCAGATGTCACTGCTTTCAGTGAATTATTTTGTGTACGTGAAAAGATGAACTTCAGTTAAAGAAAAGCTACAAGGCTAGTAATGTGAAAGAACAGTTTCACACTGACAATTAGCAAGAATGAGCATACCATTTTATACAGCGTAAAGGAAGGAAATTCATGAAATACAAAGACACCATACATAACCTGTGCTGGTCACATGATCGAATTTTCACAGTGCATCTGAGGATTAGATTAGATTAGTACTTGTTCCATAGATCATGAATACGACACTTTGTAGTGATGTGGAACATGTCGGGTTAATGAAAGGTGTGTATACAAGATATTACATTAGACAAAATATTACATGACACGTAATATTTTTGAATTTTTTTAACTTGTTTTTTTTTTTTTTTTTTGTGGGGGTTGGGGAAATTACCCACTTACTATATCCAAAAATTCATCTAAGGAGTAGAAGGCGTTACCATTAAGAAATTCTTTTAATTTCCTTTTAAATGCTATATGGCTACCTGTCAGACTTTTGATGCTATTGACCAAATGACTGGACTCTGTGATTCTGTGGCTTTCCTTTACAAAGAACAGGAGGCTAACAAAAGTACTGAAATACTACTTAATTATGACCTTTACTGGTTCTGTGATGATTATAGTATAAAAGTGACAGTAAAAAATTGATAGGTGGGTGAATAGGGATTCATGTTACACATTTTGTTCAGTTTTATTCCTCAAATTGATTTGATCCCTTTATCTAAAATACTTTGTTACATCTAATATTAATCATGATAATATTGCTATTAAAATTACTAGAAGAAGTCTGATTTAATACTGTTGCTTTTGTGGCAGCACAATTTACCAACTTCTGCGCCAAAGTTAGATTTAACCTGAGTAGTGAAGATCATCCTTTCTCCTAGTGTTGTAGCCATGTATACTGCTATTACTTTTGAATTCATTCAGATTGTTAATAACAAATTTCATAAGTGAATATATATATTGTGAGGCTACAGTGAAGATCTCTAGCTCTTTAAATAAGTGTCTGCAGGATGATCTTGGATGGGCTCCAGCAATTATTCTGATTACACACTTTTGTGCCATGAACACTCTTTTATTCAATGATGAGTTACCCCAGAATATGATGCCATACAAAAGCAGAGAATGAAAATAGGTGTGGTAAGCTAATTTACTGAGATGTATATCGTCAAAATTTGCAATGACCCTAATAGCATAAGTAGCTGAACTCAAACGTTTCAGCAGATCCTCAGCGTGTTTTTCCAGTTCAATCCCTCATCAGTGCATACACTTAGAAAATTTGAATATTCTACCTTAGCTATTAATTTCTGATCAAAGTCTATATTTATTAATTGTGTCATTCCATTTACTGTGTGGAACTGTATATACCGTGTTTTGTCAAAGTTTAATGAGAGCCTATTTACAGATAACTTCTTAATGATTTTCTGAAAAACATCATTTACAATTTCACCAGTTAAATCTTGTCTGTTGGGTGTGATAGCTATACTTGTATCATTGGCAAAAAGTACTAGCTTCATGAATTTATAATGGCAAGTCATTAATATATATTAAGAACAGCAGAGGACCCAAGACCGAACCTTGCGACACCCCATTCTTGATTGTTTCCCAGTTTGAGAAATCACCAGTTTTTTGCATATTATGTGAACTGCTTATTTCAACTTTCTGCACTCTTCCAGTTAGGTATGATTTAAACCATTTGAGCACTCTCCCATTCATACCACAGTACTTGAGCTTATCTAGAAGTATTACATGATTTACACAATCAAAAGCCTATGATAGATCACCCAACGGGTGACTTCCGGTTATTCAGAGCATTTAATATTTCATTATTGAAAGTATATATAGCATTTTCTGTTGAAAAACCCTTCTGGAAACCAAACTGACATTTTGTTAAAACTTTATTTTTACAAAGGTGTGAAGCTACTCTACAATACATTACTTTTTCAAGAATTTTGGATAAGGCAGTCAGAAGAGAGATTGGATGGTAGTTGTTGACATCAGATGTATCCCCTTTTTTATGCAGTGGTTTAACAATGGCATACTTCAGTCTATCTGAGAAAATACCCTGCTTCAGAGAGCTATTACATATGTGGCTAAGAATCCCACTTATTTCTTGGGGACAAACTTTTATTATCCTGCTGGAAATGCCATCAATTCCATGTGAGCTTTTATTCTTGAGAGAGTTTATTATCTTCTTAATTTCAGAAGGAGAGGTGGGTGGAATTTCAATTGTATCAAATGGTGTGGGTAAGGCCTCTTCCATTAACTCCCTTGCTTCTTATAATAAACATTTAGAGCCTATTTTCTCTACAACATTTAAAAAATGATTATTCAAAATGTTTTCGACTTCCAGCTTGTTTTTTTATCAAGTTTCCATTCGCTTTGATGGTGATGCAGTCATCCTGTACTCTTGGTTGCCCTATCTCCCTTGTAATAATATTCCAAATTGTTTTGGTTTTGTTACCAGAGGTATTAATCTCAGACATGATGCACATGCTTCTGGACTTTTTAATAACCTTTCTTAGTGTATCACAGTAGTTTTTAAAATATTTGGCTGTTTCTGGGTCATTACTCTTTCTTGTTGTTAGATACAGTTATCTTTTATGGTTACAAGATATTTTTATTCCTTTAGTAAGCCAAGGTTTTTTGCATGGTTTCTTATAATTAGATTTAACTACTTTCTTGGGGAAATAGTTTTCAAATTCTCTTACAAGTGTATCATGAAATAAGTTATATTTTAAATTAGCATCAAGTTCATTGTACACCTCATCCCAGTCTAACTGCTGAAGATTTTCTCTGAAATTTCTAATTGTTGAGTCGTTAATTGAACACACAACTTTGGAGGGTAGTTTTGAATTACTGAATGGAGCTATGTCATATACTGTAACTAGCTGAGCATCGTGATCAGAAAGGTCATTCTCAACAGGACAAGAATTTATGTTTTCAAAACTATTTTGGTCTATGAAAGTGTTATCTATCAATGTGCTCCTGTCCCTTACTACCTGAGTAGGAAAATTAATGACAGATGTCAAATTGAAAGAACCGAGCAAGACTTCCAGGTCATTCTTCCTAATACACTCTTTCAGTGAATCAACAATGAAGTCCCCACAAACAATAATTTGCTTTCCCCTATCTGACAGATAGCACAACAAGGCATCCAAGTTTTCCAGGAATTAATGAAAGTTTCCTGAAGGGGATCTATATACTGTTACAATTATAAAAGAGCCCTCCTTCAGTTTAAGTTGACAGGCACCTGCTTCTATATGTTGCTGTAGACAAAACTTTTTTGTATCTAAGCTTTCTACACAGTGATAACTTTTGGTATATATGGCAACTCCTCCTCTCACCTTATTCTCTCTACTCATATGTGTACTAACCTTTCTGTATATAGGTATATTCTCTATAGATCACTGTACAAGTGTTTGATAAAAGACCCTTTATTGCATTGTACATTCACGTTTCCTCCCAGTCTATTCCAAGACAGAGCATAGGAAGACCATTCAAGTTTTTGTCTTTCTGACTGCATCTTGATAATACCTGCAGCAATGAATAGACTAGACTAGACTAGAATAGAATGGAATCTTTATTTGACTTTTGGTATATTCTCTATACAACTGGCTTTAGCAGTGTCTTCAGTACGTAAAACAATACAATATTGATTATTTTACATAGATATGCATGTGGACAGATAGATATACAGGGTGATTCAAAAAGAATACCACAACTTTAAAAATGTGTATTTAATGAAAGAAACATAATATAACCTTCTGTTATACATCATTACAAAGAGTATTTAAAAAGGTTTTTTTTCACTCAAAAACAAGTTCAGAGATGTTCAATATGGCCCCCTCCAGACACTCGAGCAATATCAACCTGATACTCCAACTCGTTCCACACTCTCTGTAGCATATCAGGCGTAACAGTTTGGATAGCTGCTGTTATTTCTCGTTTCAAATCATCAATGGTGGCTGGGAGAGGTGGCTGAAACACCATATCCTTAACATACCCCCATAAGAAAAAATCGCAGGGGGTAAGATCAGGGCTTCTTGGAGGCCAGTGATGAAGTGCTCTGTCACGGGCTGCCTGGCGGCCGATCCATCCCCTCGGGTAGTTGACGTTCAGGTAGTTACGGACAGATAAGTGCCAATGTGGTGGTGCTCCATCCTGCTGAAATATGAATTGTTGTGCTTCTTGTTCGAGCTGAGGGAACAGCCAATTCTCTAACATCTCCAGATACTGTAGTCCAGTTACAGTAGCACCTTCGAAGAAAACGGGACCAAAAACTTTATTGGCTGAAATTCTCTGTAAACTGTTTATACCAACGTTTAATACACCACCTATCAGGAGGTTTAACACCATACTTCGTTCGAAATGCACGCTGAACAACTGTCGTCGATTCACTTCTGCCGTACTCAATAACACAAAAAGCTTTCTGTTGAGCGGTCGCCATCTTAGCATCAGCTGACACTGATGCCTAGTCAACAGCGCCTCAAGCGAACAAATGTACAACTAAATGAAACTTTATAGCTCCCTTAATTCGCCGACAGATAGTGCTTAGCTCTGCCTTTTGTCGTTGCAGAGTTTTAAATTCCTAAAGTTGTGGTATTCTTTTTGAATCACCCTGTATATGCTAAAATAATAGTCATAATACAATATTCATACATACAGTGGTGCTATACAGCATTAATATAACAATAACAATTACAACAACAACAACAATAATAATACATTATAATAATCACATATATGATAGTACCACATGTAATTATGTTTTAACTTAAATATCCATCTAAAAAGATTGTGCAAATAATCTATGTTTATACCTTATTGTCACACACATATAGCTGTAGTTCAGACTGTAGTTACTGGCTGTTTATTGCATATCTCTTTTGTGTCTGTTTACAGACTCATCAGTTGAGTAGTAATGTGTACATCTGAACCAAACTTCTATTGTATCATTAAAACTATTCAAGGGTAGATCACTCACTATCTTTGGGAGTTCGTTATACAATTTACAACTTAGGTACTTAAGAGTGTTATGTATTAATGTCAGTCTTTAGTATGGAAGATCTATTTTATTATTATTTTGAGTATTATGGACATGCACTTGGAATCTTGAGTTAAAATTATTTGTTTTCTACATCTACATCTACATGGTTACTCTGCAATTCACACTTAAGTGCCTGGCAGAGAGTTCATCAAACCATTTTCATACTACTTCTCTACCATTCCACTCTTAAATGGCGCGTGGGAAAAAGGAACACCCAAATCTTTCCGTTTGAGCTCTGATTTCTCTTATTTTATTATGATGATCATATCTCCTTATGTAGGTGGGTGTCAACGAAATATTTTCACATTCGGAAGAGAAAGTTGGTGATTGAAATTTTGTAAATAGATCTCGCCGCAAAGAAAACCGTCTTTGTTTCAGTGACTGCCACCCCAACTCGCATATCATATCAGTGACACTCTCCTCCCTATTGTGCGATAACACAAAATGAGCTGACCTTCTTTGCACTTTTTCAATGTCCTTCATCAATCCAGCAGAGGATAGGCAAGTGTAATGTAGGCTGTCTCTTTAGTGGGTTTGTTGCATCTTCTAAGTGTTCTGCCAACAAAGCGCAGTCTTTGTTTCACCTTCCCCACAATATTATCTATGTGGTCATTCCATTTAAGTTGCTAGTTATTGTAATTCCTAGGTATTGAGTCGAGTTGACAGCCGTTAGATTTGTGCGATTTATTGTATACCCAAAATTTATTCAATTTCTTTTAGTACCCATGTAGATGACCTCACAGAAATTCTCTCTAGATCATTTTGTAATTGTAACCGTTCATCTGATGATTTTACTAGATGGTAAATTACAGTGTCTTCTGCAAACAATCTAAGGGGGTTGCTCAGATTATCATGTAGATCATTTATATAAATCAGGAACACCAGAGGGCCTATGACACTACCTTGCAGAATGCCAGATATCATTTCTGTTGTACTCGATGATTTACCATCTATCACTACGAACTGTGACCTCTCTGAGAGGAAATCACAAATCCAGTTACAAAACTGAGACGATACTCCATATGCACGCAATTTGATTAATAGTCGCTTGTGAGGAACGGTATCAAAAGCCTTCCGGAAATCTAGGAATATGAAATCGATCTGAGATCCCTTGTCAACAGCACTCATTACTTCATGGGCATAAAGAGCTAGCTGTGTTGCACAAAAATGATATTTTCTGAATGTGTGTTGGTCATGTATCAATAAGTCATTTTCTTCAAGGTGATTCATAATGTTCAGGTACAATACATGCTCCAAAATCCTACTGCAAATTGAGGTCAGTCTTGAATATTGGTGTGACCTGCACTGCTTTCCAGTCTTTAGGAACAAACCTTTTGTCAAGTGAGCGGTTGTATATGATTGCTAAGAAAGGTGCTATTGTGTCTGCATACTCTGAAAGGAACCTGATTGGTATACCATCTGGACTGGAAGATTTGCCTTTCCTAAGTGATTTGAGTTGTTTCGCAACACCTAAGGTATCTACTTTTATACCACTCATAATAAAAGTTCTTTCTGGTTTTGAATTCTGGAATATTTGCTTCATCTTCTTTCGTGAAGGAATTATGGAAAACTGTATTTAGTAACTCCACTTTAGTGGTACCATCATTGGTAACATTTCCATTGCTATAGCGCAGTGACGGTATTGACTGTTTTTTGCCAGTTGACCAGAATCTCTTTGGGTTTTCTACCATATTTTGAGACAATATTTAATTGTGGAAACTATTAAAAGTATCTCACATTGATGTCTGCACTAAATTTTGAGCTTCTGTGATACTTAGCCAGTCTTGGGGATTTTGCATTCTTCTGAATTTGGCACGCTTTTTTTGTTGCTTCTGCAACTGTTTTCTCACGTGTATTGTGTACCATGATGGATCAGTCCTGTCCCTTATTAACTTATGCAGTATGAATCTATCTATTGCTGTCAATACTGTATCTTTGAATTTGAGCCATATCTGGTCTACACTTACATAATTAGCTTGGAAGGAATGGAGACTCTCTCTTGGGAAGGCATCAAGCGAATTTTTATCTGCTGTTTTAAATAGATATATTTTGCATTTATTTTTAGTGGTTTTGGTTGATATGGTCTTGAGCCTCGCTACAATGACCTTGTGTTCACTAATCCCTGTATCAGTCATGATGATCTCTATTAGATCAGGATTATTTGTGGCTAAGATGTCAAGTCTGTTTTCTCAACCATTTACAATTGGTGTGGGCTCACGAACTAATTGTTCAAAGTAATTCTCAGAGAAAGCATTTAGTACAATTTTGGAAGATGTTTCCTGTCTACCACCAGCTTGAAACACGTATTTTTGCCAACAAATTGAGGGTAGATTGAAGTCTCCATCAATTATAACTGTATGAGTGGTGTACTTATTTGTAATAAGATTCAAGTTTTCTTTGAAGCGTTCGGCTATTATATCATCTGATTCAGGGGGTCGGTAGAAGGAGCCAATTATTATTTTGGTATGGTTGTTGAGTATAACCTCTACACATAGTAATTCACAGGAACTATCTATTTCAACTTCACTACAAGATAAAATACTATCACCAGACACAAACACACCACCACCTACATTATTTAATGTATCCTTTCTGAACACAGTTGCGCCTCTGTAAAATATCAGCAGAATTTATCTCCAGCTTTCTGTTCCTGTAATGATTTCAGCTTCAGTGCTTTCTATCAGCACTTGAAGCTCTGGTACTTTACCAACACAGCTACGACAATTTACAACTACAATACCGACTGTTACTTGGTTGATTCTCATCATTTCTTTGTCCTGTACCCTTTGAGACTGGAGCCCTTTTTGATCTTTCCCAAGACTGTCTAACCTAAAAAACTGCCCAGTCCATGCCACACAGCCCCTGCTACCTATGTAGCCACCTCCTTTGTGTAGTGGACACCTGACCTATTTAGCGGAACCTGAAACCCCTCCACCCTATGGTGGACATTAGGGATGTTAGTGCAGAGGGACATGACATCAGTAATGACGAGCAGGGTACTGTGTGGTAAAGGAACAGGAACTGTGGAGATGATGATGATGATGATATTTGATTTGTGGGGTGCTCAGTTGTGTGGTTATCAGTGCCTGTACAAATTCCCAGTTGTTTCACTGTCCAGTTTTGCCACTTTCCTTAATGATGGTGAAATGATGAAGAAAACAAAAATACCCAGTCCCTGTGCAGAGAAAATCCCTGACCTGGCCAGGAATCGAACCTAGGCCACATGACCCAGAGGCACTAGACCATTAGCTGTGGCCAGGAACCATGGAGAGTCAGTGGAGGAAGTATCTTTTATATAGGGGAATAGGTCAGATGACATTCAAGATTTTTTAGGTAATGCAGTATATTCAGCCAATCTACCACCTACAGTTTATGTTTCAATTGCTCAATATTGCTCTCAATTAATATTCTGTATGTGACAATCTGTTTAGTACTTTCAGGGTTAATATTGTCTGTTCTGACCCATATCCCATCATGATCAGATAACACCCCAACTTAATAACACCATACTTTAGTTGATCTTTATTTGAGGTTTATTCAGAAAGTAAGATCCAATTTCTTGTGAAACATAAACCATCACAGATTTTTCAAAAAACAGTTTTTATTTAATTTCTTACATGTTTCTCTATATTTCTACATAGTTTCCATATTTAAATATTTTTCTATCACCTCTGAGGACAACCAGTCTTTAACTGCTTTATTCACCTTGTCATCTGGCACTGTGAATTTCCTTTAGGTAGTGGAATAAATGGAAAACACTCATTGCCGAGTCTGTTGTGAGGCCCTTGCCTCTAAGAAACTCCTTTAGGTAGCAGAATAATGAAAATCACTCAATACCAAGTTTGGCCTGTATGCTGGGTGGACATTCTGCTCCCACGCAAAAGATACGATCAGACTTTTGGTGTGAATGATGGAATAGGGTCAGGCATTGTCATGCATGGCAAAAGAATCTTTATAGATTCCACAGTGAAAACAGCTTTTGGCTATTTTGAAGAAAGACTTCACTCAATATTAATCATCTGTTTTAAAGCATTTTCTAGCTTAACTTTTGCAACGTATTACTCACGACTCGCTGACCATTTTTGCCACCTGGTTTCATCATAGTAATATCTCTCACTGTGTTGACCTGCAGGCAGTACTGCATACCATCACTTGACACTATCCTGTAGCATGATATTCTGGTCAATTTAGCTAGAATAAAGAAAAAGTATTTATTTTTCAGAAGAATACTGTGGAAATATTTTACAACATCAACAACAGAACATATTATAGAAGACTCATCAGGGACCTTGGAATACGTGCAAGAAAGGAAGGAAGATTGGGGTTTAACATTCCATTTATAAGGAGGTCATTAGAGATTGATAGGACCCTTGCACTTATGGGAACAAGGATATGAATAGCAGTATACAGAATAAACTGTACCCACTAATATCTGCACATACATAAATTTTGACAATTATCATACACGTGCACACATTATAAGGTATAAGAACAGAGTGAATTAACATGGCGGCTTGGATGAGTGACCTGAGTCCCAAAGATTAATGTTGTCTATGGTCGATATGACCTATTGACGCCACACAGCCCCCCCCCCCCCTCCCTACAGCAGTACGTAGTACGGAGTAGTACTGCATGTGAGTCTTGAGGGAAGACCATGTCGGCATCGATGCTGCTGGTGGTCGTACAAACTGGTAGATGCACAGCTGGGACCTCCATCCCGACCGGGACGGGGTGCAGAGGCGGAGAGATGGGAAGCAGGTCTACCTCGAAGCCATTGAGAAAGCGAGGACGGATGATGCAGCGGCCAGCCCAAGAGCAGGCGGGTTGAACGGCAGATGGCAAGGTGTAGGTGTGGCAAGCTTGGATGCTAATTGAGCTGTCAGGCGAGATGAAGGCGTGAATCATCGTTTGGTAGCACTCACGAGGGAGTGTGAGACTATGCACAACACTGATGTTTAACTGGTCATTGGGTGGCGGGGCCACGGTGTCTGTGAGTAGAATGAGAATTCAGTCGTCAAGAGTGACGATTGAAATGTAGTCCAGGTGGTGTGGGGGTACGTTGCAAAGCAGGGTGACTATGGGAGAGGGTGTCTCCATAGTCGATGAGGTAGCAGCGAAACCCACACATGGGGTGGAGGGTGACATGTCTGAGAAACCCGCGAAAGGTGACAGAGATATGTCGGCTGAACAAAACGGCGTGGTCACCATAGGAGAACCATTGTCAGACTCCACGGTGGGAGGGAGACTGGAGGGAGAGTCATTAGGAGAATCAGACTGAGCCAGCAGAGGGATGTCGGGGTCCATGAATACCGGTTTGAGTCAGTGTAATGAAACAGTTTGTGGACTGTCTTTGACGCCAATGTTGGTAATTGTATTGTCCCACCGGAGGACTTTAAAGGAGCCAAGATAAGGTGTTTGCAGATTTGCAGAGATTGTTGGACTGAATAGTCTCTCAGCATTACACGAGAGCAAGTGTTGAGAGCGGTTGGCACGTAAATGTCTGGTGGTGAGTGGCTGATAGGTGGGTGCAGGCATGCGTGTTTGAAGTGGGTGCACATGCGACTTACAAAATCTGGGGAGGGGGGAAGTCTTCAGATACTTGAGGATGAATGACTTCGCCTGGTAGGATGGGTTTTCCCCGAAAACGAATTCTGAGGTAGTTCCCTGTAAGTCAGGCTTGAAAGTTGAATGGAGGCCTAGCAGTACCCATGGAAGTGCTTCAGGTGAGTGGCAGTCATGGCACCTGAACACCGTTTTTAGAGTGTGGTGGCCAATTCCACTAACCCGTTGCTTTGTGGGTGGTAGGCTGTGGTGTGAATTTTCTTTGTGTCGCAGATGTTACATAAAATAATGAACAGGGAAGACTCAAACTGCTGACCCTGGTCGGTGGTGATGGTGGTTGGACAACCAAACCTAGCAATCCATGAGGAGATAAAACCCTTGGCCACAATTTCGGCAGTGATTTTAGGTATGGGGACTGCCTCTACCCAGTGGGACGTGCGGTCAGTTGTGATAGAATGTATCTGTGGCCCTCCGACAGTGGAATAGGACTGATAAGATTGATATGTACATGATGAACTCTTCCTGGAGGGATGTCAAACTTGCTCAGTGGTGGGATGGTGTGGTGGCCAATTTTGTTGCATTGGCAGGGGCCACAGATGTGTGCCCAGGTCTGACAGTCCCGTTTTGTATTTTTCAAAATGAAACTCTTGGAGATGAGCTGTGTAGTGGCATGGATGCCAGGGTGAGTGAGGTTATGCAGAGTGTCGAAGGCCTGCCGGCGCAGGGGGGGGGGGGGGGGGGGAGTAACAGGTGTAAGGTACCAGTAGAAGAGTTGCGCCACACCTTGTCCACAATGCCAGGGAATTTAGCTTTAGTAAACACAAGGGATGTTTGAGGGTCCGTGAGGAGAGCTTGAGATTCCTCATCAGAGGCTTGTAGGGTGGCCAGGTTGGATAAGTCAACGATGCATGAAATAGTATTGATCCAGGAAAAAAAATTTGTGGTGATGTTGTCCATACCTCTGATGCAGCGAACATTGTTTGTGAATTGGGAGACTGGATCAAAGAGACGGAAAGACCGAGGGGGTGGGTCCTCGAGGGGGCTGCAGAAAGCATCTACGAGTGGTTTGTGATCCGTGAGGATGAAGAACAAATGACCCTCCATGTTGGGGTGGAAGTGTTTGACGGCCTCGTAGACCACAAGGAGTTCTCTATCGAAAGTGGAGTATTTCTTCTGCGCTGTTGATAGTTTTTTAGGGAAGAAATGAAGAGGGGAAACCATGTCTGCCTCATGTTGCTGTAGTACTGCTCCCACTGCGATGTCACTGGCATCCATAGTGATGAACAACTCGGCTGAGCGGTCAGAGTGGGCAAGTGTCACGGCGTGAGCTAAAGAAGTCTTTAATGCATTGAAAGCCTCCAGCACAGGTGCAGTCCAGTGAACGGGTTTGAGTCCTGAAGTCTGTTTACTTGACAGTGAGTCTGTCAGTGGGGCCTGCACAGTGGCGGCAGAAGGCAGGTGACAATGGTAGTAATTTATTGTGCCCAGGAAACATTGGAGTTCTTTGTAAGTAGCCAGGGGCGGCAGTGAAGTGATGGAGTGCACGGGGGATTTGGGAGGCTGTATTCCATCAGTGGAGACTGTGTAACCCAAGAAAGTGACAGAAGGCTGACACAAATGGAATTTTTCTTTGTTGACCTGGACGCCAATGGAGTTCAAGGTCTGGAGGACCATGGATAAATGATTTTCATGTTCCTCAGATCACTTGCTGAAAATGAGTATGTCATCCAGGTATGCAAAGCAAAACTCGAACTGTCGTAAGATGGAGCCAATGAAATGCTGCCACATTTGCACCGCGTTTTTTAGGCTGAATGGCATGAAGTTGTGTGGGAACAAACCAAGCGGCATGATAATAGCTGTTTTAGGGATGTCATGCGGTGCTAAGGGAATCTGGTGCTAGGCACGTTTACAGTCAATAACACTGAAGATTGTAGCGCCCAATAACATATGAGTGAAATCATTTATGTTAGGCATTGGGTAATTGTCCATGACAGTACGAGTGTTTAAACGTCTATAGTCACTGCACGTTTGGAAAAAAAATCGTCATGTTTGAAAACTTGGTGGATCGGTGAAAACCAGTTGCTGTCTGTGGGTTGCAGGGTACCTGCGTCCAAACGTTCGTTAAATTGCTGCCGGGCTGCGCGCAACTTAATAGGGTTGAGGCATCTAATCTTGTGCCTAATAGGAGGGCCAGCAGTGGTAACTATCTTGTGTGTCATTCCATCAGTGATGGAAGAAACAGGACTGCACACGAGATTGATCAATGTCCTGACGCGAAGTTTTTGGACGAGTAGGGCATGACGAGGTATAGCCATTAGTGCAAGTGGGAAAAGGCAGCACGAAAGTCACATATCTAGCGCGTGAGTGTGCGTGCGCTTGTTTGGAGGGGAGGCTGCGTGCGCAGTGTGGAGCGGGTCAGAATGCGCAGCAACTGTCTGCTGTCACCCTTGCACTTGGTACCCGGCATGGGCGAGAGTGGTATTGGCATCGCACACGGAACAGCGATGGCCACTGAGTCATGTGGCTGGCGTGCGAGAGAGGGGGAATGTTTATCAACACATGGGGCGGCTGCCTGCATCATGGGCGTGGTCGTATCACGTGTGCAACTGTTATTAGGAGCACTGTCTGACACATATGGCAGTGAACATGGCGAGCCCATCGGGGATGCGGAGTTTACTGGACGCAAATTGTCACACGCAGTTAATGTTTTTGGACTAACCTGATGAGTGTCCAAGCTGGTGGCTGCTGGAGAAACACAATTAGGTGGGGGGACTGTGGACTGCAGTTTCAGCAGTGAGGTACGAGCCACGATGAGCTCGTTGTAAGTGTGTGCTAGTCGTTGTTTCAGCTCGTCATTTTCCCAGTGAACATGTGCCACCGAGTTGTGGTCAGACAGTAGGTTAGTGACACAGGTCACAATGTCACCCACGAGGACGGAGCACTCGTGTACCAACTCACATGTTGTGAGAGAAACAGAACGTGGACTTAAGTGCAGGAGCACAGTATCTGTGTGTTAGTGGGATGTTGTAGCACTGAGCCCTGAACTACGTTCGGAGAGAGTTTGTAATGGGACAGAAAATCCATACCAAGAATTGGTTCATCGATGTTGGCAATGTGGAAAGTCCACAGAAAACACAGAGAAGGAGATAGGGGCACCATAACGTTGACAGAGCCTGAGGTTTGTAATGTTGATGCATTGACAGCTCGTAGAAGTGACTTCATTGGTGAAAAGATGGTGGGAGTCATCGATGTAGGTATGATAGACACATCGGCATCAGTGTCGACTAGGAAAACGAGATGTGACGAAATGTCAGTCACGTAAAAATGACCGCTTGCCCGGGGGGACGAGTGGATTGAGAGCAATGCATGAGGACGCCTGTGAGTTTCCCTACAGGACTCGGCATCTTTTAGGTCCTGTGGTCGGCATTTGGGTACTGGTAAGGTAATCAGCACTTCTTGGCATTATCGCTGAAAATCTAGTGGTATGAGCAGTATGGATGAGCTGGATGCGGTGGTGGTGGTGACCGCAGCAGCAGAGGAGGCCTCGTTGATTTGTTCCAGCATGTATACCGGCACGTTTGGTGTGTGGGTGGCCCTGGAGCGCTCAGATGGTGGAGAGGCCAAGCAGATACTGCAAGGTGATGTAGAAGGTGTGGAGGCGGAGCGAGCCCTGCCTCTGCCAGCAGACAGCCAGTAAGCAGGGGCAGTTGTGCCAACTAGCAGTGGGTGGTGAGCTGGTTTGTGTTGTCATAGCAATGAATACAGTTGGTCTGCGATGCAGAGACAAGAGACAATTGACTCAAAGGAGTGCGGTAGCAGGTGGATCCGTAGGTCGGTAGGCAATTTGGCAGACTACCCTGCCAACATTGTGACGTCCAGCATGGTATGCTCACTCACAAGAAACCGAAGGCAGCACCAGAGTTGTGATGGAGTTCGGTCCCCCAGGTGTTCCTCATACAAGATCTTGATGATCAATTCTTGTGGTGAGTAGAGATGGGCAAACTCGTTCATTCTTGGGAACTAGTTCACTGCTGATCATTCTTCTTTGGGAACCATTCATTTTTACTCGTTCACCATTCATTTGTGCTTGGTATATGGTTCTTATGAAAAACTGAAAACTAGTAGTGTAGGTGACAAAGATGGAGGGCACTTGCCTCCCCCTGGAGTATAGAGTTTTTATTCATTACAGAATTCTTACACATGTTTAGAAGTAATTTCTGTGATTCTGCAGAACCTCTCGTTTAGCCAACTGTAGCGTTGTGTGGCTGATTGCAGGGAAATAATATAGGGTGGCGCACAGAAAACCGGCCCCGAGTACAGACTGCTTGCCAATTACGGACGATGTGTTGCCCGTTACGAGCAGATACAACAAACAGACAAACATGTAATAATTAGGCACTGAAGAAATAACAAGCTAATGCAAGCAACAATTGCAAAACAATCGATGACGATTTGTAGAGAGCTGGAGAAGAGAACATGAAAATCTCACGCGACGCGCATGGGCTGTAGCTCATGTAGTCTTGTAAACCTGTTGGTTGCTGTTTCCCAACTTAATAGACCACAAGTCTCTTGTATAAAATTCTTTGTTTCGACTTCCACTACATAGCTATGCTATGATGTAAACAATAGTCGTTTACACCCTATATATACTTCACATTGTCTCTGAGTTCGTAGGCGAAGTAGAGACTTTATGGAAGCATAACGTAAAATGTGGTTTTCTCATCATACTTGTGTCACACGCTTAGTAAAACTTAGGTTTTTATGTTGCATTATTAAAGTTAATGCAGCAATAATAATAACAATTAAGTTCGCAGTAATAAAGTTTTTGGTTTGGAAGCTCCGTCTGAACAAATGTTTTTGAGGTAATAAGTAAATACGATTTTATGTCAATCTATGTCTTTTCAAATGGAGAGGCACCGCTTTTCCTACTGAGCCAAAATGACCCACAACCCACTTTTTTTTTTTTCAAAGGAACCTAACTAGCAGGTAATACAAATTGGATACAACCAAACTTAAAAATAATTAGAGCCTTCCTAAATGTAATGGTTTGTGTATGAAAGATACACAAAAATCGCTTTATATGAATTTTCTTACACTAAAAATTAAGCAAATTATTGAAAGGTAGTTGCTAAATCAAGTCGATGAAACTAAAAAAAATATGAATAACAAAAAAACTTGCCTTGTTATAAGTATGTCATCTGCTGTTCATCAATATAATGAAGTGAGCTGATATGCCCTTTTGTTACCTGAAAAGATGTACCTATTAGATACAACGTAATTTTTATGTAATTTATGTAACTATAAAATACTTTTTGATTACCAGTCGTGGACGCTGAATAGCCAGAACCAAGTGCAAGAACAGTTTGGAACACATGTAAAATGGGCAAGCGCAGTCAACAAAATGACCAACTGGATATTGAACAACTAGGAGCAGTCGGCAGTGGAACTGAGACAGGTGGTCATGCGAAGAATGACGAGTGTGGCCGAGGGAGACCGAGACTGAGACGAGCACGCGACTGACGCTGGAACGAGAACTGCCTAAGTGACCGCCGCAACCGAAGTGAACTATGAACCGATCATTCCTCGTTCCCGGGAACTATAAGTAGACAGCCGCAACCGTAGTGAACTATGAACCAATTGTTCCTCGTTCCCAGGAACTATAAGTAGACCGCCTCAACTGAAGTGAACTATGAACCAATCGTTCCTTGGAATTCGTTCCTTGGTCCTTTCATTCATCTTGATGAACTGTTCCTTTGCACCCATTCGTTCATGAACTACCCATCTCTAGTGGTGAGCAGGCAAGTCATTCCATGATCATTTTCTTCACGAACTCATACTTCGGTGGAGGTGGTGGCGAGAGGCGTAGATCGCAAATTAAATCCGAGTGATCATGAAGGTGCGTGACGAGATGCAGGAATTTAGAGTTGTCATCAGACACGTGATGCAACTTGAAAAGATGCTCGACAAGCGCAAACCATGATATAGGGTTGTCTTTGTATAAAAGCGGCAGCTTTGGCAGATGACCTGGGGGGAGGGCACGAAGGTGGCATCAGTGTCCCTTCAAAAACCGGCTGGTCCATGGCAGGAGAAGCTGTACAGCAGGCCAGCACAGTAGCCATGGGTGTGTTACTGGCAAGAACATCCATAGCAACGGCAGGTTGCATTGTCCTGAAAACATGACGCGGCTGGCATGGTCGGTACCATGCAAACAAGTGGTTGTGCGATACGTGTAGGGGTCCCGTAAACTGTACCTTAGGTTACAGGTACTGATTGGAATTTGCCCACCTCAGAAATAATGTGGAAGGACGCGGCGTGGCAGACACAGGCGGAGGTGTGGGAGACGTGAGCAGCTGAGCGATCAGAACCAGGGCCCCCTGCGTGTGTGTGTGTGTGTGTGTGTGTGTGTGTGTGTGTGTGTGTGTGTGTGTGTGTGTGTGTGAGAGAGAGAGAGAGAGAGAGAGAGAGAGAGAGAGAGAGAAAAGTGTGAGTTCTCTGCGCATGTTGAAAACACGCCACGTGGGGTCAGACTACAAATTACCGGTGGAACTTGCGGAAGATCATTGCGGTGTGGTAAGACACCCCTGGAAGTTGAAACACCGAAAGATGTACTTGAACCGACGTGGCCGGAAAGTTGAGCAACAGGTCTGCGGGGTGAGCAAGGAGAATTTTGCGCACGAAAATGTCCATCGTTAGTCTGCAAATGAGGGAAAACTGGAACAGGTTGCAATTGATAGTGGCTTGGTGCATTTTGCGCAAATGGTGGCATTGCACACGGCATGACAGTAACTGTTGTTGTGGCTCATTGAGAGTCAAAGTACGTGTGCAAATGCAGATCACTTTGAACATTATACAATTGATCGGTAGGTACACAGTTCTGAATATTATCCACTTCACACTTCACATGATGGCGAGCACAGTCCGGCGACATGATACCCGAGTCGATTGTTTGAGTTAACAGTGTAGCACTCGATCGTTGTAGAACAACAAAGATTGAGGTTAATGTGGTTGGAAATCGCGAATCACTATGGGGTAATGGAGAGCTGGCCGTTGGCGAAGGATTGAAGGGGCCCGGTGGTCATAGTTGGGCTTCCAAATCTTTAAACAAAGCATTGGGTGAGGTGACCATGGCAGCATGTGCATAACCTATTTATTTACAACATATGGCATGGAAGTCGCGGAATATGTAGAAACATCAGGGTCACCAGTATGGGAACAAGGATATGAATAGCGGTACACGAAATAAACTGTCACCACTAATATCTGCACATATGTATATTTCAACAATTATCATACATTTGCACACAGTACAAGGTATAAGAACAGACTAAATTAACATGGCGGCTTGGATGAGTGACCTGAGTCCCAAAGATTAATGTTGTCTATGGTCAATACGACCTATTGACGCCACACACACAAATGCAAATATTTTTACTCTATAATTATATTTGTGGTTAACAATAGCAGTGAATATAGGCTGAAATCTGATATTTACAGCCATGATACTGGAATCCAAACTGGTTTCCATATACACTCTGTGTCCCTGTCCAAGCTTGAAAACACAACTATGTATTGTGGTGGAAGGGTCTTTAACAGGTTGCCAACAGATGTTAGGTTGGGAACTAGAAATCACCATCTCTCAAAAAATAAAGTGAAATAGTACCTCTCAAGACATTCACCATCCATAATTTGATGTAATATTTGGACTTGTGGATGTAAATTCTGGTTAAGCTCATAGTACACTGGTTCCAAATTTTCCAGTATATAGGCAGATAACAGTGTTTTCTGAAGTCAATAAAGTTACATACATGCTTAGGATGAAATAGTAGATAAAGAACAGAAAGTGGATAGGGTAGGAGTGAGTACTGTGGCTGTTTTCAAAGGGGCTTCTGGCTTAATGATATGCATATTAAAGAAGTAATCTAGAATTTATTTACATTACTAAAATGTGAGCAGATGAGGACTAGTAATCAACTGTTAGCATGCTTAACAGATGTTGCCTGCAGTGGGTTCTTGTGCCCGTTAATATACAGGGTTGCTGCATAAGTTTATAGCATTTGTCCATAAGTTTAATAAGCACAAGAGAGAAACATAACATGGACTTTAGTCATCAATAACATATTCTCCTTCACTTTTTACAACAGTCTGCCAATACTGGGGTAACTTTTCAATTTTGCGACTATAGAAATCATGTGGTTTTGAGGTGAAGAACTTACTGAGTCATGTTAAAAGTGCATTTTCATCTGGAAAGGAAATCCAACTCCTGTATAGTGTTTTTTGTCAGTCTAGCAGAATGGAAGGATGTGTGATCATGGAGTAGCATCACTTCATATAGTCTTCCTTCTTGTTGTTCTTGGATTGCATGTGCTGGATGCCTCAGTTGCTGACAATAAACCTCTGTAGTGGTGGTTACACCTCAGGGAAGCAATTCCTAGTGTAACAATCCATTGCTGTCCCACCAGATGCATAACATTATTGTCTGTGCATGTGTGCAGGACTTTGTAATGGGCGTTGCTGCTTTGTTTCAGCTCAACCGTTTCTTTCTTTTCCTCATGCTAGCATAAAGATACCATTTCCCTTCATCAGTAACAATACAGGACAGGAATGGTCAGTGTTGTTTGCAGGCCAAATGATGACAAGCAAGCAGAGATGAACATATGGCCACCCACTGATTTTTGTGATTTTCGCTTAGAGTATGTGGTATGACTTCATCCAGTTTTTGAACCTTCCCTACTGCATGATATCACACAATGGTGGAATGCTCACAGCTCATCACACCTGCTAGTTCTCGAGTACAGTGGCGTGGATCATTGTGGATTAATGCTTAATGATCTTCATCAAACCCCAAAGGGCTTTCTGAACATGGAGAGTCACTAACGTCAGAACGATCCTTCTTAAAATGAGAGAACCATTTTCCTGCCATGCTCTGTCCAGTAGCATTACCCTGTACATGGCACAAATGTTTATGGCTGCCTCTGCTACTGTCACCCACTATTGAACTCAAAACAGAAGAGTATCTTGGAAGTGTTCCCATTTCTCCGTGTGCCACTCCATTTCCTAGCATCCACAACTCCACTCACTATCTCCAAATGACAAAATGACAATGTGTAAACTCAAACAGCAACAGTGAACTACAAAAAAAAGTGAAAATTGATAAATAAACCCATAGCAACTGGAATACCAACATGCAAAACAAGAATGCAACAAACTTTTGCACCAACCTAATATAACTTAACTTGTTCCACACCCTCTAAAAGATCTCCTTCATGATGAGAATAACTGCACATGTTGTGTGAATGAATAAACTAACTGGTTTCCACTTATGTACTTTATGTACCCTGTGAATTTAACCTGACATGGATCCCATATACTTTAGCAATCATAGAAGCTTTTCATAAACCAGTTCTTTTAGAGGAAAACAGTAATTCCTCATTACCCTACCAATAACTTCATATCTTATATCTTTCCTATCATTGTGGGGCAAAAATTCCATGCATCCATTGATGTACATTTCCAAGTTGCAATATAACTAATTTACAGTGTGAAGGAACTCTATCCCTTACATTTAACAACTGAAGAAAGTATTTTAAGTTCTGATAACTAAAGCCAGAATTTCTTTTGGTTTTTCCTGAAACTTTATGGAAAAAAAAACCATGAACCATGGACCTTGCCGATGGTGGGGAGGCTTGCGTGCCTCAGCGATACATATAGCCATACCGTATGTGCAACCACAACAGAGGGGTATCTGTTGAGAGGCCAGACAAACGTGTGGTTCCTGAAGAGGGGCAGCAGCCTTTTCAGTAGTTGCAAGGGCAACAATCTGGATGATTGACTGATCTGGCCTTGTAACAATAACCAAAACGGCCTGCTGTGCTGGTACTGTGAACGGCTGAAAGCAAGGGGAAACTATGGCCGTAATTTTTCCCGAGGGCATGCAGCTTTACTGTATGATTAAATGATGATGGCGTCCTCTTGGGTAAAATATTCCGGAGGTAAAATAGTCCCCCATTCGGATCTCCAGGCGGGGACTACTCAAGAGGATGTCGTTATCAGGAGAAAGAAAACTGATGTTCTACGGATCGGAGAGTGGAATGTCAGATCCCTTAATCGGGCAGGTAGGTTAGAAAATTTAAAAAGGGAAATGGATAGGTTGAAGTTGGATATAGTGGGAATTAGTGAAGTTCGGTGGTAGGAGGAACAAGACTTCTGGTCAGGTGACTACAGGGTTATAAACACAAAATCAAGTAGGGGTAATGCGGAAGTAGGTTTAATAATAAATAGGAAAATAGGAATGCGGGTAAGCTACTACAAACAGCATAGTGAATGCATTATTGTGGCCAAGATAGATACGAAGCCCACACCTACTACAGTAGTACAAGTTTATATGCCAACTATCTCTGCAGATGACGAAGAAATAGAAGAAATGTATGACGAAATAAAATAAATTATTCAGATAGTGAAGGGTGACAAAAATTTAATAGTCATGGGTGACTGGAATTCGGTAGTAGGAAAAGGGAGAGAAGGAAATGTAGTAGGTGAATATGGATTGGGGATAAGAAATGAAAGAGGAAGCCGCCTGGTAGAATTTTGCACAGAGCACAACTTAATCCTAGCTAACACTTGGTTCAAGAATCATAAAAGGAGGCAGTATACATGGAAGAAGCCTGGAGGTACTGACAGGTTTCAGATAGATTATATAATGATAAGACAGAGATTTAGGAACCAGGTTTTAAATTGTAAGACATTTCCAGGGGCAGATGTGGACTCTGACCACAATCTATTGGTTATGACCTGTAGATTAATACTGAAGAAACTGCAAAAAGTTGGAAATTTAAGGAGATGGGACCTGGATTAACTGACTAAACCAGAGGTTTTACAGAGTTTCAGGGAGAGCATAAGGGAACAATTGACAGGAATGGAGGAAAGAAATACAGTAGAAGAAGAATGGGTAGCTTTGAGGGATGAAGTAGTGAAGGCAGCAGAGGATCAAGTAGGTAAAAAGGCGAGGTCTAGTAGGAATCCTTGGGTAACAGAAGAAATATTGAATTTAACTGATGAAAGGAGAAAATATAAAAATGCAGTAAATGAAGCAGGCAAAAAGGAATACAAACGTCTCAAAAATGAGATCGACAGGAAGTGCAAAATGGCTAAGCAGGGATGGCTAGAGGACAAATGTAAGGATGTAGAGGCTTATCTCACTAGGGGTAAGATAGATACTGCCTACAGGAAAATGAAAGAGACCTTTGGAGAAAAGAGAACCACCTGCATGAATATCAAGAGCTCAGATGGAAATCCAGTTCTAAGCAAAGAGGGGAAAGTAGAAAGGTGGAAGGAGTATATAGAGAGTCTATACAAGGGCGATGTACTTGAGGACAATATTATGGAAATGGAAGAGGATGTAGATGAAGATGAAATGGGAGGTATGATACTGCGTGAAGAGTTTGACAGAGCACTGAAAGACCTAAGTCGAAACAAGGTCCCCGGAGTAGACAACATTCCATTGGAACTACTGACGGCCTTGGGAGAGCCAGTCCTGACAAAACTCTACCATCTGGTGAGCAAGATGTATGAAACAGGCGAAATACCCTCAGACTTCAAGAAGAATACAATAATTCCAATCCCAAAGAAAGCAGGTGTCGACAGATGTGAAAATTACCGAACTATCAATTTAATAAGTCACAGCTGCAAAATACTAACGCGAATTCTTTACAGATGAATGGAAAAACTAGTAGAAGCCGACCTCATGGAAGATCAGTTTGGATTCCGTAGAAATGTTGGAACACGTGAGGCAATATTGGCCCTACGACTTATCTTAGAAGCTAGATTAAGGAAGGGCAAACCTACATTTCTAGCATTTGTAGACTTAGAGATGGCTTCTGACAATGTTGACTGGAATGCTCTCTTTCATATTCTGAAGGTGGCAGGGGTAAAATACAGGGAGCGAAAGGCTATTTACAATTTGTACAGAAACCATATGGCAGTTATAAGAGTCAAGGGGCATGAAAGGGAAGCAGTGGTTGGGAAGGGAGTGAGATAGGGTTGTAGTCTCACCCCGATGTTATTCAATCTGTATATTGAGCAAGCAGTGAAGGAAACAAAAGAAAAATTCGGAGTAGGTATTAAAATCCATGGAGAAGAAATAAAAACTTTGAGGTTCGCCGATGACATTGTAATTCTGTCAGAGACAGCAAAGAACTTGGAAGAGCAGTTGAACGGAATGGATAGGGTCTTGAAAGGAGGATATAAGATGAATATCAACAAAAGCAAAACGAGGATAATGGAATGTAGTCGAATTAAGTTGGGTGATGCTGAGGGAATTAGATTAGGAAATGAGACACTTAAAGCAGTAAAGGAGTTTTGCTATTTGGGGAGCAAAATAACTGTTGATGGTCGAAGTAGAGAGGATATAAAATGTAGACTGGCGATGGCAAGGAAAGCGTTTCTGAAGAAGAGAAATTTCTTAACATCGAGTATAGATTTAAGTGTCAGGAAGTCATTTCTGAAAGTATTTGTATGGAGTGTAGCCATGTATTGAAGTGGAACATGGACAATAAATAGTTTGGACAAGAAGAGAATAGAAGCTTTCGAAATGTGGTGCTACAGAAGAATGCTGATGATTAGATGGGTAGATCACATAACTAATGAGGAAGTATTGAATAGGATTGGGGAGAAGAGAAGTTTGTGGCACAACTTGACCAGAAGAAGGGATCGGTTGGTAGGACATGTTCTGAGGCATCAAGGGACCACCAATTTAGTATTGGAGGGCAGCGTGGAGGGTAAAAATCATAGAGGGAGACCAAGAGATGAATACACTAAGCAGATTCAGAAGGATGTAGGTTGCAGTAGGTACTGGGAGATGAAGAAGCTTGCACAAAATAGAGTAGCATGGAGAGCTGCATCAAACCAGTCTTAGGACTGAAGACCATAACAACAACAACAAAAAAAAAAAGTGGTAAAATTTTGGATAAATTGTCTGGCACACAACTGATGATCAAAACCTTTGTTTAAAAAAGGCTCAAGAGAAGATATGGGGAACTACCACCCAGTTCTTATTCTCCCAATTTTTTCCAAAAATATCTGAAAAAGTGGTGGTAACACAAATTAAAAAAAATATAGAGAAATCAAACATAATTTCAGATAGTGAATATGGCTTACAAAAAGGCAAAAATGCAATAGAGGCTGTTAATGAGTTTGTGAAAAAAATCAGTTTCGCCTTAAACAAATCCAGAAAAATTGCAGGATTATTCTATGACCTCACGAAATCATTTGATTGTGTAAACTGTATAAAATGGAAAGATACAGAACTGGGGGTTGTGCTTTAGAGTGTTTTAGGTCATAGGCCTACATCATGAAAAGAAAACAAAGGGTAGTTATATCATCAAGTAAGGGAAATTCCTTCTCTGAATGGATGATTATTTCGCAAGGTGTTCCACAAGGCTCAAGTCTGGGTCCAATTTTATTTTTACTTTATATAATTATCTAACCCTGAACACAAATTTATGCTCAGTTTTATTCGCTGATGATAATTCTGCCCTTGTTAAAGCAATGACCCAGAACAAATTCAAATCTTTTGCAACTGTTGCAAATCACAGTAGTTTTGTTATTTTTTTACTACCACAGAGATAGCACCTTCCAGATCTTCTAACAACCTCTTCGTTCCTTACAGAGATTGATCAATAGGATCACAGAAATGCTTGGTTTCAACTGGCTTTCCAGTAGAGCCAAGGACAGGTTTGTTGGTAGTTGTTCTTCTGAACCTTTTATCTGGATTATTTGCCAAAAACAGCACTTGGGAATTAATTCCAGCAGTATCCACATACTGAAAAAACAAGGCCAAGGGCCATCTTGTTGTCCGCTGAGTGGAGTAGGATGTACACATGTAACCAACACTATCTACACCATCTTTGGTGCATTGTAGTCCAGATTTACAACAGACTTTCCTGTAGAAGTGTCTATTTCATCAGTATCATGCTCTGACAACAGGAAAAGCACAGCCTTGTTTCTTTTTATTTGGTACAAAACAAGACAGAAGTCATCTTGAAATCCGAAAAGACAGTTTCCAGTATTTCGCAACCTTTTTGGCAAAAATTCTGGAGGAATTTTCTTCTTCTTTTTCAGTGCCCCTGTGAAGGTTAGCCCATTTTCTAGAAGATAGTGTCCTAAGGCATAACTGCTATAACAGTTATCTACATCTACATCTACATCCATACTCCGCAAGCCACCTGACGATGTGTGGCGTAGGGTACCCTGAGTATCTGTATCGGTTCTCCCTTCTATCCCAGTCTCGTATTGTTCGTGGAAAGAAGGATTGTTGGTATGCTTCTGTGTGGGCTCTAATCTCTCTGATTTTATCCTCATGGTCTCTTCGCGAGATATACGTAGAAGGGAGCAATAAACAATATACTGCTTGACTCTTCGGTGAAGATATGTTCTCGAAACTTTAACAAAAGCCCATACCAAGCTACTGAGCGTCTCTCCTGCAGAGTCTTCCACTGGAGTTTATCTATCATCTCCATAATGCTTTCGCGATTATTAAATGTTCCTGAAATGAAGCGCGCTGCTTTCCGTTGGATCTTCTCTATCTCTTCTATCAACCCTATATGGTACAAATTCCACACTGCTGAGCAGTATTCAAGTAGTGGGCAAACAAGCGTACTGCAACCTACTTCCTTTGTTTTCAGATTTCATTTCCTTAGTATTCTTCCAATGAATCTCAGTCTGGCATCAACTTTATATGATCATTCCATTTTAAATCACTCCTAATGCATACTCCCAGATAATTTATGGAATTAACTGCTTCCAGTTGCTGACCTGCTATATTGTAGCTAAATTATAAGGGATCTATCTTTCTATGTATTCGCAGCACGTTACACGTGTCTACATTGAGATTCAATTGCCATTCCCTACAACATGCGTCAATTCACTGCAGATCCTCCTGCATTTCAGTACAATTTTCCATTGTTACAACCTCTCAATACACCACAGCATCATCTGCAAAAAGCCTTAGTGAACTTCCGATGTCATCCACAAGGTCATTTATGTATATTGTGAATAGCAACGGTCCTATGACACTCCCCTGCGGTACACCTGAAATCACTCTTACTTCGGAGGACTTCTCTCCATTGAGAATGACATGCTGCATTCTGTTATCTAGGAACTCTTCAATCCAATCACACAATTGGTCTGATAGTCCGTATGCTCTTACTTTGTTCATTAAACGACTGTGGGGAACTGTATCGAAAGCCTTGCGGAAGTCAAGAAACATGGCATCTACCTGTGAACCCGTGTCGATGGCCCTCTGAGTCTTGTGGACGAGCTGGGTTTCACACGACTGTCTTTTTTGAAACCCATGTTGATTCCTACAGAGTAGATTTCTAGTCTCCAGAAAAGTCATTATACTCGAACATAATATGTGTTCCAAAATTCTACAACTGATCGATGTTAGAGATATAGGTCTATAGTTCTGCACATCTGTTCGACATCCCTTCTTGAAAACGGGGATGACCTGTGCCCTTTTCCAATCCTTTGGAATGCTATGCTCTTCTAGAGATTTGCAGTACACCACTGCAAGAAGGGGGGCAAGTTCCTTGGTGTACTCTGTGTAAAATCGAACTGGTATCCCATCAGGTCCAGCGGCCTTTCCTCTTTTGAGCGATTTTAATTGTTTCTCTATCCCTCTGTCGTCTATTTTGATATCTACCATTTTGTCATCTGTGCGACAATCTAGAGAAGGAACTACAGTGCAGTCTTCCTCTGTGAAACAGCTTTGGAAAAAGACATTTAGTATTTTGGCCTTTAGTCTGTCATCCTCTGTTTCAGTACCATTTTGGTCACAGAGTGTCTGGACATTTTGTTTTGATCCACCTACCGCTTTGACATAAGACCAAAATTTCTTAGGATTTTCTGCCAAGTCAGTACATAGAACTTTACTTTCGAATTCACTGAACGCCTCTCGCATAGCCCTCCTCACACTACATTTCGCTTCGCGTAATTTTTGTTTGTCTGCAAGGCTTTGGCTATGTTTATGTTTGCTGTGAAGTTCCCTTTGCTTCCGCAGCAGTTTCTAACTCGGTTGTTGTACCACGGTGGCTCTCTTCCATGTCTTACGATCTTGCTTGGCGGATACTCATCTAACACATATTGTACAATGGTTTCGAACTTTGTTCACTGATCCTCAACACTATCTGTACTTGAGACAAAACTTTTGTGTTGAGCAGTCAGGTACTCTGAAATCTGCTTTTTGTCACTTTTGCTAAACAGAAAAATCTTCCAACCTTTTTTAATATTTCTATTTACGGCTGAAATCAGTAACCGCTTTATGATCACTGATTCCCTGTTCTGCGTTAACTGTTTCAAATAGTGTGGGTCTGTTTGTCACCAGAAGGTTATGTTATCGCCACGAGTCGGTTCTCTGTTTAACTGCTCGAGGTAGTTTTCAGATAAAGCACTTAAAAAAATTTCACTGGATTCCTTGTCCCTGACACCCGTTATGAACGTTTGAGTCTCCCAGTCTATATCCGGCAAATTAAAATCTCCACCCAGAACTATAACATGGTGGGGATATCTACTCGAAATTATTTTCCAAATTATCCTTCAAGTGCTCAGCCACAACAGCTGCTGAGCCAGGGGGCCTATAGAGACATCCAATTACCATGTCTGAGCCTGCTTTAACCGTGGCCTTCACCAAAATTATTTCACATTTCGGATCTCTGTCAATTTCCTTCGATACTATTGCACTTCTTATCACTATAAACATGCCTCCCCCTTCACTGTCCAGCCTGTCTCTGCGGTATACATTCCAATCTGAGTTTAGGATTTCATTACTGTTTACGTCTGGTTTCAGCCAACTTTCTGTCCCTAGTACTATATGGGCGTTGTGACCGTTTATTAATGAGAGCAGTTCTGGGACCTTTCTATAGACGCTCCTGCAGTTTACTATTAGCACATTAATATTGTTATTACCTGTTGCATTTTGCCTACTCCTACCTTGCCGCGTCTCAGGAGGCGTCTTGTCGGGCCTAGGGAGGGAATTCTCTAACCTAAAAAACCCACATGTGCACTCCACACGTACTCTGCTACCCTTGTAGCCGCTTCCGGCATGTAGTGCACGCCTGACCTATTCAGGGGGACCCTACATTTTTCCACCCGATAGCGGAGGTTGAGAAATTTGCACCTCAGATCTCCGCAGAATTGTCTGAGCCTTTGGTTTAAACCTTCCACTTGTCTCCAAACCAGAGGACCGTGATCGGTTCTGGGTACGATACTACAAATAGTTAGCTCTGATTCCACCCCACAAGCGAGGCTTTCCGCCTTCACCAATTCCACCAACCACCTGAATGAACTGAGGATGACCTCTGCACCCAGACAGCAGGAGTCATTGGTGCCGACATGAGCAACAATTTGCAGTCAGGTGCAGTGCTCTCTATCACCGCCAGCAGGGCCTCCTCCACATCTCGGATGACACCCCGTGGCAAGCAGACAGAGTGAACACTGGCCTTCTTCCCCGACCTTTCCGCTATTTCCCTAAGGGGCTCCATCACCCGCCTAACATTGGAGCTCCCAATAACTAATAAACCCCTCCCCCGGTGTGCCTGTTTGGACCTTGCTGAACAGAAAAATCTTCCTACCTTTTTTAATATTTCTATTTACGGCTTACATTCCTGTGAGTGCCCTTGACTGGTTCAACTGATCTCTTCACAGTATCCATACATTGGTTAGACACAAGATAAGTTCCAGGATTTGTCTGCTGCAGTATACTTCAATCTTACAAGTGTAACATGTCTTGCTATCGGACAATGCATACAACTTCAAACCATATTTGACAGGATTATTGGGCATGTCCTGTACAAAACCACAATGTTTATAAATTGAAACAAGCATTTCGTCTATGGTTGTGAAGTCCCCTGGGCTGTAGTTTCTGCAGTTGTTCCTAAATGCAGAGTGGAGATCACAGATGGCAGCATTTCTGTCACTTGCAAGTCACTCTTTTCTCGTTGAAGTATCATCAAATTTCAATTACAGGAGCAAGAACAGAAAGTGCTTGCAGCTAAATCACCCCTGTGCCATTTGATGCCCACAGCTCTAATACCTTTATGCATCCTCATTTCTGTACTGCAATGAGAAACAGTGCTCCTAAGAGAGTCATTATTTCAGAAGCAGAAATATTTCTGCAGTCTCTGTCCTTTGCGTAATTCGCAGATGATCTCTTGTTATTTATATCTCTATTGGTGTTCGCAACAGCACAATCAATTATCCCAGGCTAAAAAAAATTGAGAAAACTTTCAGGTTCAGCTTTAGTTCCTGTAGCATTGCATTTCGGGCCAGGTAAGACCTTAATTATATTCTTACATTTTGTTTTACTCGGCACCACTAACGGATTATTTAGGCCTTACAAGAAGTTTCCTGGTCCTTACCGATATAAAAATGGCACTCATCACTTGATAGTTTGTTCACTTAATTGCCGCTATCACACGATTTTTCAGATTCACTGGAATAATCTGCAGCCTCAATTATTTATGCTTTATCATCGCTGTCAAAGAAATCAGCATAATCCTCTTCGTCAGATGATTCCAGAAGGAAGCGCTCTATTTCATCTGGTGTCAATCCTTTTCTTTGTGCCAACGTTCCAGACAATAGGAAAAGTATGAGACTAATCTTCAGTAACTAAATAATCATTCAGTCGAAGTGTTTTTTTGTAAAATATAGCTTCTGAACTTCAAAACATTCAGCAGAGATTACGCAACATTTATTTACGTCACCTGGCTCATCCGGTACGTAGTGTAGTTGCCAACTCTATAGATCAATCACGGTTATTATGAAGTGTCTTATAATGCAGCAACACTGAAACATGTCGCCTGACAATGTTATCGAAGCGTATCTACTACTATTGTTGTGTGCTTGGCGCGCTAACTTACTTACGGACAGAACACTGAATTGACTCTACTGTGTGCTGTCATGCTCCCGCCGCAGAGTAAATAACAGTAGCCATTTTAGGTAAAACATAAAACCAATGTTGCCCTATATAATTATACCTGGGAAGAAACAGTTACAGATACTAAAAGATTTTACTTAACTTTTCTGGTTCTCTTGCAGACTCTTTGCTCTTCATTGTCTATTGGGACGGGTTTGTTATTATAACGATTGAAACATTTTTCTTCATTTCATTCCTAGCCATTTCTGTTCTTCCACGCCAATTTTCAAGGCATAACATGTTAAAAAAACTTAGTGAGAGATGTTGACACAAGATGAAAATCTGAACACAAGTGTGAATGCATAACTGCATGCATCATAAACTAGAGGCAGATTGAACTTGCTTTGCTCTATTTACAATCTAGTATTTGGTGCCAGAACCTTCTCAAAAATATTCATTTTTAAAGTACTACAGCTTTCTAAAAGCTATCTGGATGTTAACAAAAGTAAAAGTTTTCAGGGACTACTATTTTTGTATTACAAAAATATGCTCTTTGTAATTTATGTTAGTATCAAATTTATCAACGATTCCAACATTTGAACCTTACTTTCTTTAATAACTTTCCAAACAAAATATTTTTAAACACAACTTTTTATATTTTGCTAAATTGTAAACAGAATGATACAGTTGAGGTATGTAAAAATTAATCTAAATAGATTTTTAAAATGTCAAAATTTTATGCAATTTCTGTTTTGTTAGATTTTTATAATTGAAAACTTCTGTTTTGAATAAATAAGTAGCTGCCAATTTATGTTTCTCATTACCTCTTCTGTTTCCAAAATAACAGTGAGATGATGAACCTTTATTGGCGTATGTTATACAGACATACATACTGCACTCAACAATAACCCAAAAGAAAACTTTCTATCAGTTAGAATACATACTGAATGAAACAATTACTTCTCTGTAATCACCTGTATGGCATCACAAATATTTAAAACTTTGAGTGCTACATCAGTAATATTACATTGTCTTCAATGCTGGAAAAAAATGCCATGTCCGTAATATTACGGGCATATCATCTTATTGAGGAGAGCCACACTCACTATATTACTGGCATGGCATGCCTTACTAAGGTTTTATGCCTGTAATATTATGGGAATGATATTCTTTCAAAATTGAAGATAGCATAATATTACAAGCATGGCACTTAAAGTGTTAAGTTCAGTCTTGCCACCACCATGAGAGTGTACATTAGCATGTCTATATGGTTGTGTGTGAATGTGAGTACTCTCACTAGAAAAAGAGCAAGAGGTAGAAAGCTAGCATCAAATGCTTTCTATTACATGTTTTTGTGTGCCATACACCAGTCCTGTATAGGCAAGTGGTTGCCTTTACCTTATTTTATGTAAATATTTAAGTTTGTATCGTAAACTGTACCTGATACTATAATTGACTGCTATGGAATTTTGCCTTCCCCACAGATACACATTGAGCTCCTGTCAAAGAAATGACAAGACTGTATGCCTATATAACTTAATTAACAAGTAGGTTTTTCTGCTGAATTTTAGTAATTTTTGTAGCTTTGGTATTACTACTACAGCTACATCATTATCACAGATTGACATGACTGCCTGAATAGACTCAAGGAGGTCAGTTCTGTTCAGTACTGAAGAATGTAAAATATTTTTATTGTGGGTGTTTTAAAAAATAAAATAATGTAGGCAACTTTCAAAGAAAGTTTGTAGATTTTATAATCACACAAGGGTTTGCCTTATGCTGTGCTTTTGAATTTTTATTTTACCTATTTATTTTGGACTGTCATTGTGTCCTCTAACTAGTACAGTATGACTTAAGAGCAACTTACTTAACTGGTGATTTGGGATACTGCAGATCATGCACTGACCTTACTAACTGCTTCCACCAGATCCTGTCCTGTACAGCTTCCTGACAGTTTCAGATTTTTCCGTAGTCCATCCTGCAGTTTTGTTCTTAGTCTTCCCTCTGGCCTTCCTAGCAGCACTATTAGTTGAATAGCATCATCTGTCATCCCTGAAATATAAAAACACACACAGAGGTGAACTGAATTTTTCAGTTACTTCTGTGAATGAATCTGGTGACTTGCAGAAAGATTTAGAATAATGCTTTAGCCCACTCTTGATAATTAATCTTTTCTCAAGAGGTTTCACTATGAAACTCATTTTCCATTTTGACATATCTGATCTTATATTTACTGTCACTTGGAACAAGAAAGCTACCTCTATTTATCTCTAACTTATGTTTCTTTTATAGCTCTCACTGTTATTAATTTGACATATAAGTGAAGTTTTTGTACTGGGTATTATATCATCTCCATTTCCTAACAGATGTGCTTGAAACTGTAGTGCTTGTTTCTTAAATGCTTCTGTGAATCATCACAAACACAATAATATTTTCAGCCGTTAGAAGCATTTCATGGGATTCAATGCAAGTACGTCTGAATCATTTTCAGATATGTTCATCCCAACTGCATGCAAGATAAACTAATTTAAAAAGAACTCTTTGTGCATTCCATCTACAAATAAGTAAACTTGTTACTATCTCTGGTGTACAATTCACCCCCTTTGGCACTTAGTGTGCTCTGTAACTTTCAACCATGTGTTGCAAGTCTGAGAAATCACAAACCAGATTGTCACAGAATTATTGAGTCTCTAGTTCAGGTCTTCAGTACTGCTCAAAGTAAGTGGCTCACAGTGAGTTCTGGAGAAAATTCCACAGATTGTGATAGAATACAACATATTTATCCATCCTTAAACATTTTTAAATTAATTTTATGATTTTGAAAGGTTATGAGATCTTAGTCATCTCAAACTGTTCTAATAAAGGTCAAGAATGACCTTGATGGTCAGTTGATAGGCATAATTTGCTTCAAAGTGGAAATCGTGGTTCCCACTAAGTGGAGGATGTGTAATCAATCACACCAACTTATGGCCATTGCAGAAGCAGTGACAATTATTGTTGCTAGAAGGTGACTTAAGATGTCACCTGGGTAACTTGTTCATTTCTTATTTGTGGATGAAACTCCCTCACCCTTAAAGAAAAATTAATTATGTGAAAATTCAAGCACAACTGAACTATTATTAACTTTGTTATAACACAGGTAATTTGTTTAATTTCACTAATGAAATCTTTCCTTGTCATAAACCAACAAACAATCATATTTTAACAAGCTACCTCCTCATCATCTTCAGGCAAACTGATGAGTTAAGTACATATGAAATATAAATCTTGATTACACAGTTTCTTTTAGTTACAGTACTGGTACCACTACATGAACCACTTTAGTTAGCCAATCATCTTCACATCTTTGGAACATAAAAGAAATTAACACAGTCTTGTGAAATGGAAAATAATGAAACTTATAAGTACTGAGAAGAATAGAAGTTTCATCAACACCTGTTAAGTACCACAGCTCTGATGATGGTTGACTGACTCAAAAGTGTCGTATAATGGTAAAAAAATTGTTACAATCTTAATTAAATGATCATCAGCCACTTTTAACACTTTAGTCTCGGATTGTTAAAAAGTACTAGGCTCTACAGGACATGAGCTTTTATACATTCTAAACTGCACTCATCCTCTCCCAAAGGTGCACTAGGCAGACCTATCACAGAGTACAGGAAGAATATGTCTCTGCTGATGGTGGTGGATGTGTTACTAGAGCAAAGTATTGGGAACGTGCACTGCCTGCTCTTTCTGTCAGCTGGCTACACTGCTCTCAGCCAGAAATATTCTTCTGCATTTACACAAATGTAACAGCTTATGTAGTTCCTTAATTGGTAACCGTTGGCACAGTTTACATGAACATCATTTATCATTGTTTTCACCACTTTCGTGACCACAGATTCCCGGAACCCATTGCAACAACACAAAATCTTTGTCTGTCCAAAGCCAAACATGTGTCTTCTGTTGCTGTGTTTTTTCATTGCAGACTTGTCTGTCAGATGAAGGCAAATGCCTTTTATGTGCACTGCAAGGTATGGCACTGCATCTGGATTAATTATTGGTATCCACATTTATATACTAGCATGGGCATCTGCAGAAATTTATACAAGATGGGGCAAGTTCCTAAGATTGGCATTTTTTGGTATCAGAAAACTTGAGAAATTCCTGTTGATTATTAAGAATGGATGTAATGGATTTGGGTCAAAAAAATTGATTTTTCAAAAATATTATCTTAATCTATGGAGTTTAATCTATGTCATGTGTGAATTTTATCATGATAGCAATATTAAGATTGTCTTTAAAATATTAAACTGTTTAACTCTGCACTGGCAGACACTCACCTCTTTTCCAATATTTGGGAAACTGCGTGATTCAGCAAAATTTTTATGAGCATAAAGCATGATGTAAAGGCCATTTTCTTTCAATATATCTGGCTGACATCATGCATTCATGCATGTGGTTTATTTATGATAATACTAACACATATTAGTATGTGGAAGGCTGAATTACCAAATCTTTGTGTGGAAGTGAAGATATATGCATAATTAGTGGTGGGAAAACTCTGTTTAGGAAACGTAGGTTGCATGGAAATTGGTTTACCAAGAAAAAAGAGGAAGCAACTTGAAATGACGAGCATAACCTCACCACACCAGCATCAAAATTTGGGACAGGATATATGATGTTAATATGGATGTCACTGGATTTAGGCTTATTGATTTAGAGCTTCTCTGTGAGGCTATGAGGCTTTCATGTTCATGTGTTAGCTGTAAAAATATGCAATGCATGACTGTTGTTGAAGAAAGAATAGTGGAGATAGCTAGTGATTTTAAATTAATTTTTAATTCATGTGGCTATGAATTTTAATTTCCCTCCTCCAAAAAACTGACACTGGTACCTATGAAAGCATACATTCTGAGACGCCCTGGACAGGGTAGGGAAGGAGGCAATTTATTGTCTGGTTTTCTGAACATGCCTCTGCCTTTTGCAAGATTTGAAAAAATAAATATAGAAGTTGTGATGCTGTACATGACACTGCCGAAGTTTAATTGAATAAGGCAATGAAAGAACTAGTAGAAATAAACCAAAAAGAAATAGATGCAATGCTGGATATTCATGACAGTGAATCTCATACAAATGTTACTGATGTGCGTGTTTCTGTAGACCTGGAATAAAAAGAGGTCGCACATCTCTGGATAGTGTTGCATCTGTAATTGGTACTGATTCAGGTGAAGTTTTAAATGTGGAAATTATGTCTAAATACTGCCACCAATGTGCAACAAGAAAAATATGTAATAATGAAGACAATGAGAAATTGTGGCAAGAAAAGCATGCAGTAGCATGGTCTAAAAATTATAGTGGCTCAAGTGGGTGCATGGAGGCCTCTGCAGTTGTGAGGATTTTTCTCCAGACCTGAGGACCTGTATGGTGTTAGATATACTAAATACCTTAGTGATGGGTCTCCTCTTTATTAAAAGCTGTAACAAAAAACCATGTTGTTGTTGTTGTTGTGGTCTTCAGTACGGAGACTCATTTGACGCAGCTCTCCATGCAACTGTACCTTGTGAAAGCCTCTTCATCTCTGAATAACAACTGCAACCAACATCTTTCTGAATCCGCTTACTCTATTTATCTCTTGATCTTCTTGTACAATTTTTACCACACACACTTTTCTCAAATACTACACTGGTCATCCCATCATATCTCAGAATGTGTCCTATCAACTAATCTCTTCTTTTGTCAAGTTGTGCCACAAATTTCTTGTCCCCCCAATTCTGTTCAGTACCTTCTCACTAGTTAAGTGTTTGACCTATCTAAACTTCAGCATTCTTCTGTAACACCGCATTTTGAGTGCTTCTGTTCTATTTTTATCTAAACTGTTTATTGTCCGTGTTTCACTTTCATACATGGCTACACTTCAAATACCTTCATAACAGGTTTCCTAACATTAAAATCTATATTAAATGTTCACAAATTTCTCTTCTTCAGAAATGATTTTCTTGCTGTTGCCAGTTTACATTTTATATTCTTTCTACTTCAGCCATCATCAGCTATTTTTCTGCCCAGATAGCAAACTCACCTACTACTTCAAGCGTCTCATTTCCTAATCGAATTCTCATAGCATCACCTGATTTAATTCTACATTCTATTATCCTTGTTTTGCTTTTGTTAATGTTCATCTTATATCCTCCTTTCAAGACACTGTCCATTCAATTCAACTTCTCTTGAGAGTCCTATGCTGGCTCTGACAGAATTACAGTGTCATCAGCAGACCTCAAAGTTGTTTTTTTTTCCTTCTTTCTGAATTTTAATTCCTGCTCCAAATTTTTCTTTGGTTTTTCTTACTGCTTGTTCAATGTACATATTTAATAGCATCAGGTATAAGCTACAAACCTGTCCCACTCTCTTTTCAACCACTGCTTCCCTTAATGCCACTTTACTCTTATAACTGCCATTTGTTTCAGTACAAGTTGTAAATAGCCGTTCACTCCCTGTATTTTATTCTTCCTACCCTTAGAATTTCGAAGACAGTATTCCAGTCAACATTGTCAAAAGCATTCTCTAAGTCCACAAATGCTATAAATGGAGGTTTGCCTTTCTTGAACCTATCTTCTAATAGCAGTCATAGGGTCAGTATTGCCTCACTTGTTCCTACATTTTGTCTGTAATCCAAAATGATCTCTCCCAAGGTCCACTTCTATCAGTTTTTCCACTCTTCTGTAAAGAATTTGTGTTAGTATTTTGCAACCATGACTTATTAAACTAATAGTTTAGTAATTTTTACACCTGTCAGCAACTGTTTTCTTTGGAATTGGAATTGCTACATTATTCTTGAAGTCTGAGGTTATTTTACCTGTCTCATACATCTTGCACAGGAGATGGAAGAGATTTGTCAGGGCTGGCTCTCCCGATGCTATCAGTAGTTCTCATGGAATATTGTCTACTCCCGGGGCCTTGCTTTGACTTAGATCTTTCAGAGCTTTGTCAAATTCTTCTTGCAGTATCACATCTCCCATCTCGTCTTCATCTATGTCCATGTCTCTTTCTATAATATTTCTTTCAAGCTCATCTACCTTATATAGACTCTCTATATACTCCTTCCACCTTTCAGCTTTTTCTTCTTTGCTTAAGGCTGGTTTATCATCTGAGCTCTTGATATTCATACAGCTGCATCTCTTTTCCCCAAAGGCCACTTTACTTTTCCTGTAGGCAGTATCCATCTTTCCACTTGTGAAATACTCTTCTAAATCTTTACATTTGTCCTCAAGCCATTCCTGCTTAGCAATTTTGCATTTCCTGTTAGTCTCATTTTTTAAACATTTGTATTCCCTTTTGTCTAGTGCATTTGCTGCATTTTTAAATTTTATGGTTCATCGGTTAAATTCAGTATCTCTTGCATTACCCAAGGAATCATGCTAGGCCTTGTCTTTTTACCTATTTGATCTTCTGCTGCCTTCACCATTTTATCTCTTAAGGCTGCCCATTCATCTTCTTTCATATTCATTTCCCCATGTAGTCAACCATTGTATAATCCTCACTCTGAAGCTCTGAACAACTTCTAGTTAATTCAACTTATCCAGGCCCCATCTCCTTAATTTCCTACCTTTTTCCAATTTCTTCAATTTTAATATACAATTCATAACCAATTACTTGTGGTCAGAGTCCTCATCTGCTGCTGGAAATGCCTTACAATATAAAATCTGGTTCCTAAATCTCTGTCTAACCACTGCATAATCAATTTGAAACCTTCCGGTGTCTCCAGGTCTCTTCCATGCATACAACCTTCTTTTATTATTCTTAAACCAAGTATTAGCAATGATTAAATTATTGTCTGTGAAAAATTTTACCAGGAAGCTTCCTGTTTCATTCCCTTCCCCCAGTCCATATTCACCTACCATTTTTTCCTCTCTTCATTTTCCTACTATTGAATTCCAGCTCACCCATCATGATTAAATTTTTGTCTCCTTTAACTATTTGAATAATTACTTTTGTCTCAACATACATTTCTTCAGTCTCCTCATCATCTGCAGAGCTAATTGGCACATAAACTTGTACTACTGTGGTAGGCATGGGTTTTGTGTCTATCTTGACTATGATAATACGTTCACTATACTGTTCATAGTAGCTTAGCCACATTCCTATTTTCTTATTCATTATTAAACATACACCTGCATTATTCGTGCATTTATAACCCTGTATTCACCTGACCAGAAGTCCTGTTCCTCCTGCCACTGAACTACACTAATTCCCCCTACATCTAACTTCAACCTATCCATTTCCATTTTCAAATTTTCTAACTTACCTGCCCAATTAAGGGATGTAACATTCCACGTTCTGATCCATAAAATGCCAGTTTTGTTTCTCCTAATGATGACATCCTTCTGAGTAGTCTGCACCCGGAGATCCAAATGGTGGACTATTTTACCTCCTGAATATTTTACCAAAGAGAATGCCATCATCATTTAACCAAACAGTAGAGTTGCATGTCCTTGGGAAATATTATGGCTGTAGTTTCCTCTTGTTTTCAGTTGTTCACAGTACAGGCACAGCAAGGTCATTTTGGTTGATGTTAGAACGCCAGATCAGTCAATCATTCAGACTGTCGCCCCTACAACTACCAAAAAGGATGCTGCCCCTCTTTAGGGACCACGCATGTGTCTGGTCTCTCAACAGATACCCCTTCTGTGTGGTTGTACCTACAGTATGGCTATCTGTATCACTGAGGCTCACAAGCCGCCCCACCCATGGCGAGGTCCATGGTTCATGAGGGGGAAAGTCCATACATTACTACAATAGAAAAGTTGGAATATGTTGGCCACAGCCAAAAGAGGTTTGGTGGTAGACTTCATTACTTGCTGAAGGAGAAGAAAGGTGACGTGCTTGAGGATGGAAAACCACTAGGAGGAAAAGGCAGGCTTACTCTGAAAGGAACTGATTCTGTTCAGTTATTTTATGGGAGAACTATCAGGGAAAACACATACAATTTAGAGGTAATGAGATGTGCTATGTGGGCAATTTTTCCCACAAACTATCCACTGACCAAATACCAATCATCTGTGTCTGAAAGATGGTTGGTGTAAGTACAATTGAAGAAATGAGATGTATTCACATAAACACTCATTACCAGAACTGGTTATGGATGCAGTTAAACCCACATTCAGGTTTCTTACAAACCCTGATTTACTGTTGAAGTATCTCCATGGGAAGACAATGCTGATGAAAGCCTCAATAATTTAATTTGAATTAGATGCTCAAAAATGACATTCTGTGGACTTGAAGAACTCAAAATAGGTGTCTACAATGCAGATTTATGTTTTAATGATGGAAATAATGACAGAATGGATGTGCTGAAGAGAGTTAGTATAGATTCAGGTGTGTTTACAACAAAAGCATTTTATACCTTTGATGAGAGCAGGGTCAAGATAGCTCACAGTTCACTGTCTTACCTTCAAATGCAGGCCATGCAGATCCAAAGGGAAGAGAAACCAGAGGTGATGAGTATCAGTATGGAGGATTTTAAGATTGAGGTATGCTTATTACATGTAGATGAATGAGAAGAACATCTTTAAAACCCATTCTCTCGGTTTTACATTTTTTGCATTATTAGAAGCCTTTTCTCAATAAGCATACGTGCTGATGCTATGAAATTTTCAGGTGCTGTTCAAAACATGTTACTGTCTAATTGTAACTAAAAAATATGAGATCCTAGGATTAAATTCTGATTTTTATAGGACTGTATATAGAAAAAACTGAATTTTGGATGCATAAAATTCAAAACTCTGTTAATAATACAATTTGTACTGTAAATTAATGATTGCACTTCAGTGGTCTTATAACCTTCTAGGACATTTTCAAATACACTGCATGATTAGAAACTGAGTTATGGCTTTTTGTAAAAAAGATAATAAAAAATTAAAAATTAAAATTTGTGCCAAAATATTAATCTTGCATCTCTTATTATATTTTCTTGTTAAACACAGCTATTTTTCTTTACACATGCAAAATTCTATACCTGAAAATTGATAATTATGGTTATAATGATTTTTAAAATAAATGGTTACATTTTCTGTTACATCCCTCCTTAACAATAATTACCAGCAAAAATGCCACTGATTAAAATACCTCAAAGTGAAGAAGCAGGAAACGCACTTCAAAAACACTTATTCATCTTTTTCCACCACAGTCTGATTGCAAAACTTTATGTTTGATTATGTTAATGGATTTTACTGCATTATTTTCCTGCCTTCTATTTTTAAAAGTTGACTGGCACAATTAAATACTAATAAAATTTGTTCTGGAAGAAACATTTTTTAAGTTATTTCAGTAAAGCATAATCTAAGCCAACATTTGAAAAGACAAATGTGGAAGACATCCCAAAACAGTTGCAAATTGCCCTGTACATTGACTCTTAACAGCTTAGGAGTGAACCAAGATGAGTCTTATTCCTCACCTGAGACCCCCTCCTGTACCATCAGTTTGACAGATTGATGAGCTACAGTGCTAGCTGGGCTGCTGAATTTGTAATTCAATAGCTGCATCTTTTCTGTGTTGTATCCCATGGAGTTTGACAAGATTACATTCTTGAAATAAACTTTTTTAGCTTGTTTTCGCACACTTTTCTTCCTATCTTCTAGTGCAGAGAATTGTATATTTGCTTTTGATTGATGCATTTTTGTTCATAGATGAGATACAGATGAACACATTGATAGAATAGCAAGACTGTCTTCTTCAGAGTCTTCTACTATTGCTCTGAGACTGAAAACTGAATGTGTTCTCAGGAAGCCATGACAGGTCTTTGACCACAGACGAATGAAAAACTACTGTTGTAGTTAAGTTGTGCGGTAGCAGAAGGTAGTGTCCTTGTGGAAACTGGGGAATGAATTGGGCTTGTATACTGCAGCCACTTTTATTTTATGCTGAGAATGGGTGCAAGAATTCATGCACTAGAATGCTTGAATGATCCCTTTCTGGAGTTTGAAGAGGACTGTACAAAGAAGGGACAGAGGGTAGTTTGGGGACTGTATTTAGGCAATCCTCTGTAAATTGTCAAATCTTCCTTGAATGCAAAATAACACTGAAACCACCACTGCACACAGAAAGAGCATAATTTCCCATGGAAAGCCTGTATTAGAATTCTGTACTCCAGGAGGGGGCAAGTACCCCATCCTGCTCCCCTTCCAAATCCCTGTGTACCCTATACTCATGTCCATTGTCCTGTATGAGTTTCGGAAGAATCTAATTTGTGAGCAATTTAGCAATTTGTGTAGAATATGGTCTTAATATGGTATTTATCCAATGGCATTGTAGTGTCTTTCTAGCTGCATGATATGACATTGAAGGAGCCTCATAATAAGGTAACATTATCAAAGGCAAGTTGCCACTCATTCAAAAAATTTCATTATTTGACAGTCTGTTCTCATTCGCCATGAATGCCGATTCAGTTTGTGTAATGGTTTACATTTCAGGTGGAAAGTGATCATTCAAACAATTTTACAACAGTGTGAAAGGCAAATTTGACAAAAGCTAAATTGCAATGATGGAAAGGGCCAGGAACAACACATACAAAAAATACTACATAACAATGACAATAATAATAATATGCATTATTAAAACAATAACTAGCAGTAAACATAATAGTAACTCTAATAATAATGATAAAATAATGAAGGACTTAAGAATGATATAGATCAGTTATTACATAACAAACTCAATAATAATAATTTGTGTTATTAATAAAAAGTAATAATTGGCAATAATAATAATAATTGTATTGGCAACACTAATAATACTAATGTAATAATGAAGGCATTAAGAATGAAATTGGTTAGTCTAGCACTTTTTAAACCTTGCTCTGTATTAGAAGTGAAAGGGATAATGAAAGATGAAAAGATTGAAATGGAAGTGACAGTGGCTGTCAGGAATGAAAAGAATTTCAGTAGATAACTCTGTAGATAAGGGGCGAGAAAGGTGAAGGGGGAGGGAGGGTTGACAAGAGTGAGCTCAGACAAGCATATGGCAGAGATATCTACTGCAATAGAAACTGGGACATGAGAATTCTTTTGAAGTTTGCAAGGATTTTAATTTCTCTAATATTCTGAGGGAGGTTGTTCCAAAGTCAGATTCTTGATACAGAAAACAATTTAGAAAAGATGGCAGTGATGTTTAGTGGTGAAGAGAGGATTTGATTTTGTTGAGAATGAGTATTTCTGCTGTGTTGTTCAGGTAGTAGTGTAAGGGTTGAAGATAAATGAGAAGGAATACAATGATTGAGAAAACAATAGAGCAAACACACGGGATGACAACCTCTGTGCTTATTGGCATGTAGCCATGGTAATTGTTCATATGCCAGACTGATTTGTTTGAAATAGCATATATCACATATGTGTCACACACAAACATTAATTGCCAGTTCCAGACGGCATGAGCTCTCATGTGAAAGTTCTTGGAGAATAGGATCATCATGATCAGGGAATGGGAGTGATATGACTATGAATTTCTTTTTAAGCTCAAGAGCAAATACTTTTTTACATTTCTGTAGTGAGTGAAGTGGTACCTTCTTACAGACTCCAGATGTGTGTTCAGTCTAGCCTAAGTGATAGTCCACAATTTCCTCCAAGTTCCCTGCAGAAGAAGAACAGATTATTTCCATGGTGTTTAGATTTAAAGGTGGAAGAGAATCTCTGAAATGCTTGCATAAGGGCCAGAGGTGGAACAATTCTTTATTGACTTGCACTTTCTCTTGAATAAATCATCCAATCTACCAATTTTTGTCTCATTTGGATAATTTCTTTTTAATCTGTATTTATTTTTTAAATTCATAAAAGTAATGATCCCAATGCTTATCCTTGTGGGATTGCTGACGCTAAATCCCTACATTGTGACCTCTTTGTTCTGAGCAATACGCACTGTTGTCAGGATGTAAGGTATGAGTGGAAGCAATGTACACCACCTAAAGAAAAGTTTTGACTTTTGAGTTTAGCAAGTGGAAAATCAATGTCAAGAGTGTCAAAAGCTTTGCTGAAACCCAGAAGCACGAAACAGTCATCTCTTGTTTGCCCATAGCTTGTTTCAATTCATCAGTCACTTTTATAGGAGCAGTGATATAAGAGCTGCAATATTTCTGGAAAACAGACTGTTTTTATATGACCTTAAGTAATTTATAAGCTGATCATGAAATATGTATTCTAGAGCCTTAGATAATGCTGGTAGAATGTGAATGGTCCTGTAGTCAGAGAGTTCTGTGGCAAATTTCTTTTTGGGTAGAGGTTCATGTGTCCTACAGTACCATCCACTGATGCATTATGGGGATCCATGGTTTGCCTCCTTGAGCATTGGTCAAGTGGATGTGTAAGCTTGGCAATATACTCATTTAGATCCTCAATGGGAAACAGAGGTCCAGCTGCAGATTAGCATTTGCCTAATCCTAGACTTAGTATGTAGATTTTCCCACAAGACAGAGGGGCTGTGAAAGTCGTCAGTTATTGGGTGGACATTTCTTAGTTTTGAATTTCTCACAGACTAACTCAGTATTTCCATATTTCTATTGGAATCATCGATGTTGATTATTTTCAGGACAAAATAGATTGATAGTAATACCTTACGTGAGAGAGTTTCTATGTTGCATGGAAAAATTAATTTGCCATGAATTAAAGTAAATTTTTGGCAAAATGCAGGCTATAGGAACTAAACCCAAAGAACTTTACCCATGGAGGATATCATTGCTGAAGCAGCCATTCTATCCTCCTTGTGAAAAAACCAATGAAGTAGGCACCAAACTGCCAGGATAATGCCTCAATCTAAATCACCAGCTTGGAACCTGAAAAGACAAGAGCTAGAAGCTATCAAGAGCCTTAAAGCTGGCAAGAGCATAATAGTTCTGTCCAAGGGCACCCATATGATAGTTTGTTAGGGAGGGGGCTAGACCTGGGGGTATGAAGCACTTTCAATATTGTGGAAGATCAATGGTGATTTGTAAGCAGCCATAAGAAAGTTACAGTTCTGATGGTGTTAAAAACCTGCATAACACCAACTTTTAAATCACTTTTCTTAAAAGAAAAACATGTTTCCCTGAGAACTGGGGGGAGGGGGACTGTGCCCCCACCCCCTTTCCCCCTGTATATGGGTGCTCTTGGTTATGTCTGCCAACAAGGGAGATGTAACAGTCATAAAGAAGACAGATGATCATGAGCAGAAGATACATGATGAACTAGATCCAGTGACATACCAAAAGCTAAACATGGATCCTACACGGTGTATTTTATATGGAATATGCATTGGTTAATCAGTATATCTTTTCCCTTGGCAGACTCACAGAGGAACCCTTTGCAATGCAGAAGCCCTGCCATCTCAAGAGTACAGGTCACCATAAATCAACAAAAATGGTGTACCATGAAGACCAATTGTAAGACCTCCAGACCCATCTACACTATGTGATCAAAAGTATCCAGACACCACCAAAAACATATGTTTTTCATATTAGGATCATTGTGCTGCCACCTACGGCCAGGTACTCCATATCAGCGACCTCAGTAGTCACTACCCATAGTGAGAGTGCAGAATGGGATGCTCCGTGGAACTGATGGACTTCGAACGTGGTCAGGTGATTGGGTGTCACTCATGTCATATGTCTGTATGTGAGATTTCCACACTCCTAAACATCCCTAGGTCCACTGTTTCCAATGTGATAGTGAAGTGGAAATGTTAAGGTACATGTACAGCATAAAAGCGTACAGGTTGACCTCGCTGTTGACTGACAGAGACCGCTAGCAGTTGAACAGGGTCATAATGTGTAATAGGTTGACATCTATCCAGACCATCACTTAGGAATTCCAAAGTGCATCAGGATCCACTGCAAGTACTATGACAGTCAGGTGGGAGGTGAGAAAACTTGGATTTCATGGTCAAGTTGCTGCTCATAAGCCACACATCAATCCAGTAAATGCCAAAATACACCTTGCTTGGTTTAACAAGTGTAAACATTGGATGACTCAACAGTGGAAAAACATTGTGTGGAGTGATGAATAATGGTACACAGTGTGGCGATCCGATGGCAGGCTGTGGGTATGGTGATTGCCCGGTGAACGTCATCTGCCAGCGTGTGTAGTACCAACAGTAAAATTCGGAGGTGGTGGTGTTATGGTGTGGTCATGTTTTTCATGGAGGGGGATTTCACCCCTTGTTGTTTTGCATGGCACTACCACAGCACAGGCCTACCTTCTTGCTTCCCACTGTTGAGGAGCAATTCGGGGATGGCAATTGCATCTTACTACGTGATCGAGCACCTGTTCATAATGCACAGCCTGTGGTGGAGTGGTTGAATGACAATAACATCCCTGCAATGGACTGGCTTGCACAGAGTCCTGACCTGAATCCTATAGACCACCTATGGGATGTCTTGGAACTTCATGCCAGACCTCACCAACTGAAATCAATACCTCTCCTCGGTGCAGCACTCTATGAAGAATGGGCTGCCATTCCCCAAGAAACCTTCCAGCACTTAAATGAGCGTATGCCTGTGAAAGTGGAAGCTGTCATCAATGCTAAGGGTGGGCCAACACCAGACTGAATTCCAACATTACCGATGGAGGGGGCTACGAACTTGTAAACCATTTTCAGCCAGGTATCTGGATACTTAAAATCACACAGTGTATGTAAAAACAGACAAACCACATGGTGTCTTTACTTAAAGCATATGAGGTAAAAACTGATACATATATACAGGACTTGTGAAATTTCATAGAGAAAAGGAAGAAAGTAAACCATGTATCAAACGATGTCTTTGTCAACCTTGATGTTTTCCTTTGTTTATGAAAGTGCTACTTAAATTCTCACTCAAGTACATTTCTTCTGTGTTCCTGCAGGGCATCACCAATTTGTTTCTTTGTTTCATGCATTCTTCCTCCTATCTACTTCAAGTGGAATGGTGACTGTTAGAAACAGCTGGAAAGCTTTGCTATGAGGAGTCCACTTTGTCTGGCGGTTGTCAGTTTCTTCATGTGGAGCATTGAAAGGCAGGCACTGGACATGCCACCTTGTAAACCTAAGGTATGGTAGGGGTATGTCGATGACAGCTTTGTCATGTGGAGCCTTGGTGAGGAACAGCTCAGTCAATTCCTAAGACATTTGAACAGTCTGTATGCCAGCATAAAATAACCTATGGAATTACAAAGAATCAACAGCTATCCTTTCTTTTTGTGCTGGTTACAAGAAACGTTGAGAACCTAGGTAACAGGGTGTATTAGAAACCAACACACACTGACCAATACTTACGCAAACTTTCAAATCATAACTCAAGCCAGAAAAGAGATATGATTAGCATACTCTTAGTGCAAGAGACAAATACATAAGCTGCAGCACCTTGGAGGTGAGATCCAACATATGGAATACATTCTAAAAAGTGATGAATACTTCGCTGGTGATAAAGGAAGTGTTACAGATCCAAACACCTAGTGAGGTGACACATTGGAAGAAGAAATATCAGGCATGACCTTTACACCTACTCCTCCATAACAACAGATAGAATTGGCCATATGTTGTGCAAAAACAATATTTATAGGGAAAGTGGGGCAGGACTGGAAGCTTGGGCAATATGGAAAGTAATTATTTCTTGTTTCACAATGTGGATGGCATACGCTGTCTGAGCAAAAGTAGCCAGATACTCCCATGTAATGCAGAATGGAGGAGTAAATATCATGGGAGGTAGACCTACAATGATAAAAGGAGGCAGGGAGTATTCTGTTGTCAGCAGAGAGGGAGTAACAGCACAGTGTTTCGGGCAGGATAACTTTGTGACTTCAAATGTGGACTAGTTACTGGATGTCTCCTGAACAACAAATCCATCAGGAACATTTAACTCCTTCTAAAGCAGTCCAGTGCTATTGTTGCTGATGTGATCAAGAAGTGGAAGTGCGAAGGAACAACAACAACTAAACCAAGACTAGGCAGACCTCATGTGCTGATGGACACTGACTGTTGAGCACTGCAGAGGGTAGCTGTAAAAATTGCATGAAATCAGTGGAAGGAATCTTTCATGAGTTCCAAAGCGCTACCAACAGTCCAGCTAGCACAATGAATGTCTGTAGGAAGTTAAAAAGAATGGGGTACAGTAGTCGAGTAGCTTCATATGTCTGTAGTCACTGGTAAGTGATGCTTGAGGTGATGTAAAGAGCAACACCACTGGATGGCAGATTATTAGAGACAAGTGATTTGGAGTGGTAATCCAATGGAAGGGTTTGGTGAAAGCCTGGATAACATTAGCTTTCATCATATGTAGTACAAACAGTGAAATATGGAGGAGGTGGTGCTGCGGTATGGGGGTGTTTTTCATAGTTAGGGTGTGGTCCCCTTACTGTCCTTAAGAATACACTAAATGCAGAAGCATAGTAACATATTTTACATCATTTTTTACTGCATACAGGTCAGTAACAGTCAGGGGGTGATGGCTACTTGTACCAGCATGGCAAAGCACCCTGTCATAAAGCAGAATCTGCGAGACAGCAGTTATGGAAAATAATATTCCTAAAATGGAGTGGCCTGTCCAGAGTTCTGACCTTAACCCAATGGAACACTTTTGGGTTGAGTTAGGAGACTGACTCCACTTCATACCCAAACATGCAATATCACTACCATCTCAGGTTTTAGCACTTGAGGAAGAATGGGCTAGCATTCCCTACAAACATTGAGACACCTCACTGAAAGTGCCCCCAGTCACTGACAGGTGTCCAGATACTTTGGATCAGATATTGTATATATTACTATTCAAACTTACACAGAACATTCTGTTGTATAGGGAAAAACAGTTTAAGATTGGACAGTGGCAAAGAGATAATTTTCCCATCCTGTTGCTGTTTATGCTTTTCAATGTAATTAAAGACTGAATCATAACTTCTTCAGCAAGAAACTTAGCTTTGATTCCTGATGGTTAGTTGCAGTTATAGGCTATGAAGGCAGCATGGAAAGATAGTAATGGGGGCAGTGTGAAAAGTATTCCACATTGGCTTCCCAGTCCATTGCAATAAATTATGTGCTTTATATGATTAGGAACCAAACATTTAAAGTATTATTAATGTTTAATCTTATTATTAATTTGTTCTAGATGATACATAATTATGAGAGGAAAAGTGAATGTGGCAGTTAGACTAAAGTTATATGTTGCAAGCAATGGAAGTTAGCAAGAAAACAAATATAGCCAAGGCATTGAGGTGTATTAAAATTCCACTGGGAACTTTGAATCGACATCTTAAATCTGATTCTGCTAAGCAAGTACTTGTATGACTCAAAGAGGTATTTTCAGCAGAAATGGAACTGGAAATTCTTAGTCATGAGAAGGAACTTCACAAGTGATTTTTTGGTCTCACAATGGAGTCTCTTCAGTGTTTAGCATGTTCATTTGCTGTGGAAAACAACATTGTTCATCCCATTGAGAATAGAGAACAACAGAATCAACCAGTATAAGTCACTATGCAGTATTCAATAAAGATACGGTCGACAGATTTTACAATAACTTATCTGAAATCCACGACCAGCCTTTTTTTTGGTGTTCCCTTGACGTATATATATATCATGAACGACTTGGATGTTATAACATCATCAAGTAAACCATTAAAAGCTATACATGTAAAAGGAAAAAGACAAGTTGTAGTTGTCAGCATGGCTGAGAAGTGGGGACTATGGCTGTCAGTACAAGAGGGACCATTTCTCACTGTATCTCTGCCAGTGCTTCAAATGAGGTCTGTGCAGTTATTAATAGCTCTTACAGTGACGCTTCTACTGGCAAGTCATCTGAGAATGCATCAGATAGTTTAACTGCAAACAAAACTGCTATATAGAAGTCCTTATTGATTCTGTAATTTCAGAAACTGGTTCTAGTCCTTTGGCAAGGGTGTAATCTGTTGCTTTGACTGTTTCCCCTTAGGAAGTCTTGCCTCTTCCAAAAGTTAATAGCTCTAGACAAGTTGAAATCAACCATCATCAAGTTTTTCAGAAATCAAAACTTATAATACATACTAAATACCTTATTTATTTACTTATTTACTTATTTATTTACTTATTTATTTGTCCATATAAATCTCTTTTTAAGTACATATATTGTACACAGGATATTGGACAGAAAACATTTTTTGGCTATTGGATTTTCAAATATCAAACATAAATTTTATAAATTTTTATGACAAATTGGATCTATACAGTTAATAGTTACAAATTTTTGAAATACTGTATATTTATAACTTATTTCTACAATTAAAGATACAAATTACATTTTTTCTTGCATAAGATACTGTGAGACTGAATAGTAGCAGTCTTTCAGAAGGTAGGATGTCACAGACTTTTTAAAGCTTTGTAGTTCAGTAAGAGATTTTATATGTCTTGGTAATCTGTTTTAAAGTTTTGTTCCTGCATGATATACACTTTTTTGGCATAATGTGGTGTTACAATGATTGACATGTATGTCACTGTCTGACCTGGTACTGTAATCATGGACACTTTTGTTTTGAGGAAAAAGGTTTTCTTTTCTCAGTATGCTTTTTTTGACATGCGTGACTATTTCCAGTATATAAATGCAGGGAAGGGGTAGGATCTTTAGATCTTTAAAGAAAGGTTTGCATGATTTTCTGCTTCTCACTTGTTTCATTATTCTTATAATTGCCTTTTGTTTTCTGAAAACTGTTATGGCCTGATGTACATTTCCCCAGAAAATGATACCGTACTTCAGTATTGAATGTACACGAGCAAAGTATACAGCCCTAACTGTTTCTGCACTAGTACTGTTGCAGAGAATTCTTACCACATAGCTCATTTTTGCTAGTTTTGAATTTGTGGTTGTGATATGAGTGTTCCATTTAAGATTTTCCTGGATATGAATCCCAAGAAATTTAGTTTCATTGACAGAACTAATGTTTTGGTTATCTATACATATTACAGGTTGTGCCGGATTTTTATTTTGATCAGTGTGGAAATTCATTAGTACAGTTTTTTGGGGATTAACTATTAGCCTGTTTCTGGTAAACCATTCAGACACTCCTTTTGTAATATCTTTTGCAGATGCAGTAAGATTTTCTTCATTATTCCCTTCAATCAATAGACTGGTGTCATCTGCAAACAGTACTGGTTCAGAATCCCTAACGTGTGATGGGAAATCATTAATGTAGACCAAAAAAAGAAAGGGACCTAAAATGGAGCCCTGTGGAACACCATGAGTTAGTCCACATGGTTTTGAAACGTGTACCTGGAGTTCATTTCTTTCTGTGTACTTAATTTCAGTTACCTGAGAACGATATTCCAAATATGATTTGATCCACTGATTTGGCACACCTCTTACACCATACCATTCGAGCTTCCTCAGGAGTATAGAATGATCAATCACATCAAAAGCTTTTGTTAGGTCCAAGATATTTCTGTGGTTTTCCACTGCATTTACGACATGGTTTATCAGATTGAAAGTGGCAGTTTCAATTGATCTCTGTGGTCTGAAGCCATGTTGACATCCAGAAATAATATTATTCTTGTCGAAGAATGTAATTAGTTTTGAAAGGAACACTTCTTCAATAATTTTCGAAAACTCTGACAATAGAGACACAGGCCTATAGTTACCCATACATTGATGATCACCTTTTTTATATAGGGGTATTACTTTTGCCATTTTCAGTTGCCGAGGGAAGACACCACATGATAAGGATGAATTGCATATGTCCAATAAAGGTGAAAGTATTTGTCTTGCTGTTATTTTTATAATATAATCTGGAATATCATCAATACCAGTTGAGTACTTACTCTTCAGTGAATTAATGGTATTTAGGAGCTCTGTTGGGCTTACTGGACTGAGGAACATGGATATATTATTTATTTCAATAGATGAAAGTTCTTTCCATATTGTATTAGGTGGATTTCCAAATTTTTCCTTCACTAATTTCCCAGCAACAGTTGCACAGTAAGAATTGAAACTATTTGCAACTTCCCTAGGGTCAGTGACATTCTTGCCATCATGTGATATCACAATATTTTTGTGAGTTGTCTTCTTCCCAGTAAGATCCTGCACAGCTTTCCACATGGACTTAGTTTTATTGGATGACTTCATAATATATTTGTCATTTTCCTTTATTTTTGCCTCCTTTATGATGCGTTTCAAAACTAGCTTGTATTTTTTGAAATAATTAATAAATTCTGGACTGCTGTTAGTTTTTGACTGCAGAAAAAGTTCCCACTTCCTTTTACAAGATACTCTGATGCCTGATGTAATCCAGTTTCTGGATCTATCTGTGCTCTTGGAAATATCTTTCCTTTGTGGAAAAGCTATGTCAAAGTTATGCTTGAAAATGTTCAAAAAATGTTCCATCTTTTCGTTAGTATTAGAGGTATCATATACTTCTCTCCAAGATTGTTCACTGATTAGGTACTGGAAGCATTCAATATTTTTCCCACTATAAATCCTTTTATGGATAACATTTTCTATACTGGTCGAAATGTGATTTACAGGTATGGTCAGTAATTGTGAAAGGTGGTCACTATAGCCGGTATCAAAGTTTTCTGATGTACACTTGTCCATGTTTACACATACCTGATCAAGGAGAGTGACACTAGTTTTAGTTACATGTGTTGGAGAGCTAACAGTAAGACAAAGATTGTAGGCTTTTATAATATTTAAAAACGTTTCCCTGTGAGGGCTATGGCTCAGAAAGTCAATATTAAAATCACCACATAGTACCACTGTTTTCCCAGTTGTCTTAAGTTTGCCTAAAGCAAGGTCCAATTTTTTGAAAAAAACACTTATGTTGCTAACAGGAGAATTATACACACATAAAATAATAGTGTTTTCAGACATTAACTCTACAGCTGAGATTTCAAAGTCTCTTTCACAACCAAGTTTGCAAACAGATGTTATACTCTTATAATCTACATTTTCATTTACATATATACACGTTCCCCCATGTTTTGATTCCATTCTACAAAAGCAGTTTGCAAGGTTAAAATGTAATATTTTTAAGTACTGAAAATACTCATTTTGTAACCAATGCTCACAAAAACATAGCACTGAAACATCTTTCCATTCACTATTGAGGAGTATATTTATTTCATCAACTTTGTTTGTTAATGACTGTACATTCTGGTGTACAATCTTCAGTCTATATTTGCAATTTAATTCTGCATCACATTTATTTGTGATACAGTCTACTTCCCTAAAAAATACCTTTCACTCTTTTTATAAGACATTGCATCTTTCTTTATGACCCATTTGTCCAAAGTACTTTGGACTGCTTCTATATTAGGCCTATTGTGATTCCAATTTGCTAGACCTTTAGATTAATGAAGGCCACTCACCAAAAAGCAGAAGTATTGAGTTGTCGATAGGCACACACGAAAGAAAGGAAACTTGCTAGCTTTTGGAGTTATCCTTTGATGAGCTAGGGTGAAGTACACACGCACACACACACACACACACACAAACACAAACACACACACACACACCTCTGTGCCCCTACATTGGGGTCCAACATGTAGGGGCATATGGTCCAATATGTAGGGGCATAGACATGTGTGTGTGTGTGTGTCTGTGTGTTTCTGTGTGTGTGTATGTGTTTTACTCTAGGATAACTCTGAAATGAAATTAACATTTCCATTCTGCCCCATCTCCCCTAAATAAACAGGATGATGAGAAACTGTTTCAGACAGTGAAGGAAAAACACTGTATGTAGACTATGTCACCTATTGCAGCAATACTGGAATGTGTAATGTGCAGTAAAATTTTTCTCTGATCACATAAAAAGAGTGGCATATGTTTTCTACATGATCTCTTCTCTATCCTTATAATAAAAATGTGTACAGATTAGTGTTACTTACATATAATAAATATGAGTATTATAAACACCCTTAATATTACAAATAAATTATATCATCACCCAGTCTCATATCCAATTACATCTACAGTCCTAAACTATTATTACTTTACTGCTTTCACTCAGTGTGCATGCAAATGAGTATGAATTATCAGTACCACTCTGCCTATGATACACAGATTTTGTAAAACTTTTCAATGAAGTTTGTGATAGTGGGATAACAGGGTTGATTCTGGGACAAGTAAACATCAAGTGAGACATCACTTCTGATGCTGTAATAACACTGTTACTGATAAGCAGTAGGTTATCAAGAAAAGTTCTAGCCAAGATAACAATCTTATCTCAAGGTCACTGATAAAGACTTCTGGTGTCACGTTACACACTCAGGCAACATATAATCAAGATCATCCCCCTCCCCCCCTCCTCCCAAAGAACCACTGGGAATTGATCAAGGTCATTCGAGTGGATCTCCTGCCCTGCACACACACCTTAGGCAAATTCAAGGTCATGATGTACGGTAACTCAATACAGGTAACATGATATGAAGCTGGTAGGAAACTGCTGGACCAATGGGTCCACATTAAAATAGTGGGAAACCCCGTGCACTAGTAAGATTCGCCGGCTGGGGTGGCCGAGCGGTTCTAGGCGCTACAGTCTGGAGCCGCGCGACCGCTACGGTCGCAGGTTTGAATCCTGCCTCGGGCATGGATGTGTGTGATGTCCTTAGGTTAGTTAGGTTTAAGTAGTTCTACGTTCTAGGGGACTGATGACCTCAGCTGTTAAGTCCCATAGTGCTCAGAGCCATTTGAACCATTTTTTAGTAAGATTCAAACTCATTCCCCCCTCACCCCCACCTCTTACTATCCTTTATAATTAGCTAAACTGTGTAGGTCTCTTCATTTGAAGTCTGAGCATCATGAATGAGAGGTTCAGGTTTGTTATAAAAATTATTACTAACAACAATTCTATAGTAGCAGGGTTTGTAAGTAAAAACAGTGATATAATAAATTAGTTAACAGTTTCTTATGAACAATATATTTTTTGCAATATATTAATTGCAATCCTTTGTTTATTAAAAATTTATTTTCCTTTTAAAAGTCTATTTGTTATACATGTAGTGCACTCTTCTTATTTACAATTTTTTATTTACAGACTTATTTTTTCTTATTTACTACAATTTTCAATTTTTTTGATGTGCAGGCTGTTCACAATTAAAGTTCCAGTTACAAAATGCTGTAGAGTCAGAACCATCGGTCAGAATGACATCAAATTTGAAAAGCATATTAAAAAAGATTTAACGAAAACTTAACCAATAAATGGCGCTGTAAGCATCAGATTGTGCACTTTAGCAGACGTGTGGTATACAGCTGTTACTTGGTTTGTATCTGAGATGCCTGACATGTCTGTCTCCACTGCTGGTAAGGCTCTCTTACAAGAATGGTCACTGTGCGCCAGTAGCCCTGCAGAAGGCCTGAAGGGTTTGAAAAAAAGAATTGGTCCAATGTAAGCTAAGGATCTGGAGAAAACGATTACAAATTTCAAAAAGACAGGTTCTTTTGAACCACAGTGTGGCAGAGGGAGGAAAGCAGTCAATACACAGTCCATCAAAGGTGTGGTCATAGCACTGCAGGAGGTATTGAGTGATGGCATGCAAGCATGCAGTGCATGGGGAGTTGCTTGAATGATGGTCATACCTGCTAGAATGGTGCATAAAGTCGTATGAAATATCCTGCATTACTATCCATATAAAATCAAAGAACTTTCAGCATTGCAGCATGTCAGCAATTGTAAGTATTGAAATAATTATGAAAACACCAGGTAGTTTGTGCAATCGAGGCAGATTTTTCATAATTATTTCACATAAAATCACCCATGTTTAAGGGTTGCTTCCTGCTGATCTGCCAGCAAGATGAACGTTCACTCAGAAATTTCTTGCTTGAATGGAAAAGATCAATGAATGGTCATGGAACATTCTGTGGATAGATGAAGCCCATTTCCATCTCCAAGGACATGTCAACAAACAGAACCGCAGAATATGGATAATGGAAAATTCGCCAGTACATCAATTGATATTACTTCATTCTGCAAAAGATGACTGTGTGGTGAGGGTTGACAGCATTGTTTATGATAGGGCCATATTTTTTTCGAGGAGCAGAATCCTGCAGATCCTGTTACCTGTACCATCACTGGTAAATTTGTCAAAGTCTTTTGCATACAAGTGTCATTCCCAGCCTTCATTAATGTGGATGTGTGCCTAGGCTTGTTTTTGTGCAAGATGGCATTGCTCCACACATTGCACAACCAATGAATCAGTTTCTGTAGAGGCATTTTGGAAATGCTAGAATTATCAGCCATAATTCCCTACAGTCCATTCATCCAGATAACATGATCTGAATCTGTGGCTGTGACGTTATATGAAAGATATTGTGTTCAGTGCTGCAATTACGAACATAGCTGAACTGAAGGCATGCATTGTGCAACACATTCTGAACGTGAGCCCAAAGATACTCTGATCTGTTGTGGAACATGCTGTTTCACGATTTCAGCTTGTGGCAGAAGACAGCAACAGTATATTGACTGTGTCTTGCGTCAGTCTCATTACAATAAGTAACCAATGCCATTTTGCCTTTTATGTGGCTTTTGGCCCCAGGATAATTAAAAACTGATGGCATTTCGCTTTTTATGTGGTTTTTGGCCTCACGATAATTGAAAACCCCTTTCCCCACCAGATGTAAAATGACCTTGCCACAGTGCAGGGGCTTACTTAACTGACATACCATGTTGGCTTCTGTCTCAGGTTCTTTGGCTGACATTTGTTTGATGAATTTTCTTCTGAGTTTCACCAGCATGAGTGGCTGGCATTGTCAAAGCTTCACCCTCCATCGCTGGTGACTGAGTGGAGTCTGAGAACTTAACCCCAGGAGGATATTACAGCTAATACTGCAGTGGTCATTCCAACCCTTCCTTGTGAAAGAGTTGAGGAAATATGCACTGAAACTGCCAGGATGCTATGCTGAGCAAAACAACCAGTTTCCAACCTGAAGAAAGAAGAGTTACCAGCTAGCAAGAGTCTTAATGCGGACAAGAGTATATTGGTACTGCCTGCAGACAAGGGAGATGTGACCCTCATAACGCAGACCAAAGATTATGAGCAGAAGATCTGGGACATATTACATCCAATGACATACCAAAAATTAAGTGCAGATGCAATGCAGTAGATCACATGGAATATGAATCAGTGAATCAAGATGTCTTCTCTCTTGGCAGACATACAGAGGCTCTATGTCCCTGGTTGTGCGGATTACCAAAGACCCATCAGAATAGTGTTTAATTAAGACCGATTGTTGGTACTCCTGGCTCACCAACGTGTAAACTGGAGAAACACTAGGCCTCTTTGCTCCAGCCACACATGAGAAAACTGACACATACATGAAGGACTCAGTACATTTAATTGAGAAGCTGAATAAACTAAAACTTGGACCAAACACCATCCTGGTGAGCTTTGATATTTTTTTCTATGTTTATGAAAGTGCTATTCAATGATTTCTCTGGGGTATATCGGTTCCATTTTCCTGCAAGGTATCACCAAGATTTTTCATGCATGTCTCACCACAGGAAACTTCATGTGGAATGGCAACTTCTATGAAAAGCTGGATGGCATCACCATGGGTAGTCCACTTGATCTAATGGTGGCCAACTTCTTCATGGAACATTTCGGGGCATAGTCGCTGGACTTGGCACCGTGTAAATTTAAGTTGTGGTTCAGATACGTCGATCACACCTTCATTGTGTGGAGGCATTGTGAGGAACAGCTCAGTGACTTCTTAAGACACCTGAACAGTTCCCATGCCAACACCAAATTTATCTTGGAGGTAGAAAAGGAACAATAGCTATGCTTTCTACATGTGCTCGTCAAGAGGGATGGTGAAAATCTGGGACAAAGCGTTTATTGAAGACCAGCACTCACAGGCTGATACCTGCACAAACTGTCAAATCACCACCCAAGCCAGAAAGGAAGCATGATTAACATGCTTGTATTGTGTGCAAGACAAATATGTGAGCCACAACACCTAGAAAGGGTTCAGAGGAACAATGGGTACCACACCAGTGTCACATAAGAAGTGTCACAGAATCAAAAATTTGGCAAATTGACACATCGAAAAAAGAAACAGGTGGGGGGAGGGGTACAGCCTTTCTGCCATATATCCCCAGAGTGATGGACAGTATCATCGGTATATTGAGCAAACACAGTGTAAATACTATTTATAAACCGACAAAGATGAAAGAGTGTCTGAGACTGGTAAAGGAGAAAAGTGACACACTTGCAATATCAGGAATATATCACATACCATATACATTTGGAGGAATCTATACTGGAATGATCAGTCAACATTAGGATCACTGAACATAAGATGAATTGCAGGTCATTACAAGTGGAGAAATTGTCCATGGAACAAGATGCACTTTGTGAGACTGACCACATACATAGTAAATTTCACTGACATAGATGTTCTAGCTGTAGAGAAGAGCCATCACACTGGTTTGTTTGAGGAAGCTATATAAATACACAAACATGACAATACCTTCAACAAGAAAGAAGAAAACCGTATGGTGAATGGATCCTGGATTCCCAAGCTACAGTGGACAACTGTTGAAGGTAGCAAGGGGAGAACAACAGTGGTAATGACCATAGGAAAGCTGTTTGACGTTGCCACACGAGGTACATATAATCTGCAGTTGGGAACTTGACTTCAGTCCACCACTAGCACCTCATGCTGGCAAAACATCTGAAGAAACCTATTGAACAAATGTCAACTGAAGAACCTGAGACAGAAGCTGGTCATATGTTATGTTTCAAAAATGAACAGCACAGAGACAGACATGATGGCACTTTCTGCAGGACCTGACCATCATTTTGCAGGACAATTCTCAAGCACATACAGTGCAAGCTGTTACTGATTTGTTTGACTGATGGGACTGCTAACTGCTATACCACCTCCTGTGCTCCCATGACTTAAGTCCTTGTGAGCTCAACTCAATTTATAAACTGAAGGAAACACTTCATGGCATTCACTTCAGAAGTGCTAAAGATTCATCAGGCAATAGACTACACCACTCAAACTGTCAACACAACTGGTACTACTAAGAGTATCCTACAATTTCCACATTGCTGGCAACTAGTTATAAACAATGCTGGTGACTGCTTTGAAGGTCAGTAGAACTTTGAAACACGTATCTATTTTGTACGAGCTGTAAATAAATAGTTGCCACTATTAAAGTTCCAACCCACATGCATCTTTCTCATTTAGATTCTGAACATTCATGCATGCTTTTCTAACAGTAATAGCTTTCAGAAAAGGGATGAAACTAAACCCCCCATTAAGTGGACCACAGACATGCTGTTATACATCAAGGAGGAGTACACAGCTAAGTATCTTACCGACCCTCTTTCCTGCGTTGTGGAAAAATTGTTGAGGTTGCCACTTTTGACAAAGGTTTCAAACAACTCAGTGACTAAATGGCCTCATGATATCATGCCTGTTCTCCCCCAGATTCGCTCGTTGTTATTCTCCTCACCAGCATCACTGACTTTTTTTGGGTGATGCATGACCTCAGTATAAAGAGCTGTGTTACACTTAATGGCAGGATACCATGGATGGAGTTTGTAGGCCTCAGATAAAAAATGTACCCATATTGCATAGATGCAGGTGCCACCCAGGGGCAGACTAAGGATGTGCATTATGCTGCCTCAAAGGCTGTCTCAATAGAGGATTACAAGATGTGCCTCCTTGAGGGTGTTGATGCCCCTCCACATATGGTGTGCAAGGTAGTTTATCAATTGAGAGGCCACGAGGTATGTACTGCATTGCATGACAAATGGTTCATCTGTGGGGTTGGGACCAGTTCCTACAGCACTCACATGATTCATTGGAGTTATTGAGTGTGTAACTGTGTATTTATTTGTAAATAGAAGATGTCTACATGCGATCCTGTGCAGAATAGTTGGATGAAATCCTTGTGTTAGTAGTATATGCTTGGGTGTATGTTGCTGACTGCACATTATGTCTACATATACTAGCTGAGTCTGGCATTACCTAAGTATGTAATTATTCCAATCTTCTATTAGTTGTCTGTCTATCCATCTCCTCCTCCACCCCTCCCTGCCCATCTCCCCCTCCCCCTTCCTCTGTCCACCTTCGCTCTCACTCTCTCGTCCACAGCTCGTTGTCTAGTGGCTAGCATTGCTGCCCCTGGATCATGGGGTCCCGGGTTTGATTCCCAGCAGAGTTGGGGATTTCTCTGCCTGGGGATTTGGTGTTAGTGTTGTCCTCATCATTTCATCATTTGTGATAGTGGCTAGATTGGACAGTGTAAAAATTGAGACTTTGTACGGGTGCTGATGACTACGCAGTTGAGTGCCCCACAAACCAAACATCATCAGTTGAGTGCCCCACAAACCAAACATCATCAACACTCTCACTCTCTGTCTACCTCCTCCTGCCCCTCTCTTTGTCCATCCTCTCCTCCACTCCCTCTGTCGATCTGTTCCTCCCTCCTCTGTCTGTCTACTTCATCTTCTCTGCCCAACTCCTTCTCCTACCACTATTTCCATCTCCTTCTTCCCCCTCTTTTGATTTATCTCCTCTTGCCCCTTCTCCCAGTTCATCTCCTGTACCCTTCCTCTGTCCATCTCCTCCTCTCCACTCTCTCTGTCAGTCTCATCCTCTCTCCTTTCTATGGCCATTTCCACCTCTTCCTCTATCTGTTCATCTCCTCCTCCCCCTCTTTCTGCCTGTCTCTTCTATCCCCGTCTCTGTCCATTTCCTCCTCTTTCCTTTCTCTGTCCATCTCCTCCTCTCTTCTGTCTCCATCCATTCCCTCCTCCGCTCTCTCTGTCAATCTCCTCTTCCACCCTGCCTGCGTCCATCTCCTCCTTCCCCCTCACTGACTGTCCATCTCGTCCTCTCCATTTTCTCTCCATGTTACCACAATCACCACAGTAGGAGGCTGATGGTTCTTACCCCCACAGTCTTACTTTCTAGATTGTAACTAGTACATGTACCAAATTTCATTGAAATCGTTTCAGTGGCTTAGGATAAGTTTGTTACCCATGTCTTTGCCCACATACACACATGTCAAATATAGTTCACATACATTTAACATATTTCACACATATTTGTACACATGTTTATCCTGTCACTCTAATGAATTTCTCCCTGCAGTTTCACTGAACTTGTGCTGTACAGCAATATAATTTTGCATGTATATCCAGAGATCAAAATGTCATGCATGATGCTCAGTTTCCCATGCATCTCTGTATTTGACATCATATTTCCTGTACTATGGGCCGTGCAATGATGTATTTTTGTAGTTGCATTCAGTGGTAGATGTGGATACTGTCTGCGAAAAGTGAAGTGTATATAGACTTAGTAGCACAAAGTAATAAATTTAAACGTCTTGCATGATGCAGCAGATTTTAACACATTCTCACTCTTAATAATGTTACAGCTCCTTAACTATGTGTCGAACAATGATATAGTTTTTCTGGTACATGCAGTGGAATATGTTAATATTGCTTGCAAAATGTGTCAATAATACATTTCTTAGTAAAGAACTAATAAATGAAAGCGTTATACTTCAGCGGCAGTTTTACTGCGTGAACGGTGAAATTGCAGTAAGCTATAACTGCCTATGCAGCACTTGCTCAGGTAGTGCTAGTGCTTGTACAGTGTATAGAGAATTGTCTGTCCTATGGTGCATAGTAGAGAAAGTTTTGCAGTCTATTTTACACTGGTAACTGTACAAGACCTGATGGTGTAGTGACTGATTCCTCATGATCCACACCAACATTCTGAATTTGCTCTTCGGTTTCTAGCATGGATAAAAATTGATGACTTATGGCTAGGCAATATTCTACACAGGATGTAGTGAATGTAGTGAATACACAGAACTGCCGGATTTAAGGTGCTGTTAAACCTCGTATTGTGCATGAAGAGCCATTGCACTCTCTGTATATGACTATGTGGTGTGAAATCATAAGTAACTTAGTTCTTGGTTAATATCTCTTTGAAGAGATTACACCCAGGGGGCCTCCCAGATGTACGTGACATTTAGACAATATTGACATCTCCTTGTACAGCTTATGATTCCTGCTTCAGAAGTGCATAACTTTCACCCAGTGAACAATCTGCTTAATGCAACATTCCATGAACAGGTAACCTCCAGAGGTTTTCCAGGTGCATGGCCTGACAAGATCCCTGGTCTGAATCCATATGGCTTTAGTAGTAGGGCAAAGAGAACATCGCCCCACTCTGCACTGTTGTGTAACTTATTCAAGATGGCAGATCCAAGATCTGGCAATGTCGCAGTAACATCATGGTGGGGAAATAGATCATTTGGGCTACCCCTACTAACCTAATCCCACCACCTCCCCTTCCCCCTAGCCCCTCCCCTCCCCTGTCTGGAAGTTGGTGGGATAAGGACTCAGTCTGTGCTGGTCTGCCGGATAGAATAAATATAAGTCTTTATTTTGTATCATCATAAACTAAAGGCTATGCCTTGTCAATTTAGCCACATCCCTCTCTTCACTGTCATCGTCTTCAATTCTTCACATGATTTTATCCCTATATCTTCTTTGGTGTTATTAAAATACATTGCTCTTGGCCTGCCTCTTGTTTTTTCCCTAAAACTTTTCCTTCAACTACATTCTTTAGGGACTGTTTGTATCCCATTATGTGCCCTATCACTTTTGATTTTCTTCTTCCTATATAATTTAGCAGCGTTCTGTTCTGATTCACTTCTCTTAAGACCTGTTCATTACTTTTTCTATCTACCTAGCTTATTTTTGTCATTCTTCTCCATATCCACATTTCCATTGCTTCCAGTCTCTTTTTCTCTGCCTTTCCCACAGTCCACGCTTCACGTCCATATGTTAAGACACTCCAGACAAAAGTTTTGGCAACCTTTTTCCTACTTTCTAGGATTAAATGATTGTCTGTTAGTAAATTCCTTTTATTTTGGAAAGCTTGCTTTGCCAAAGCTATTCTTCTCTTTATATTTGTGATACATTTATTGTTGTCAGTGATTGTGCTCCCCAAATAGTGGAAGTTCTCAACCTGCTCTAGGACATCATCTTCTAGTTTAATATCAACTTTAACATTTTCTTTTGTCTTCCCTACTATCATAGTTTTTGTTTTATTCTTATTTATTTTCGGATTAAATTCTCTTAGGATTTTGGCAAATTTTAGCAACATAAACCTGTTTCCTTTACTGAGTCAGCAAGTACTACTATATCATCTGTAAAACAGATACAGTATATTCGAACCCCATTAATTTTAATTCCTTTGGTTATTCTTTTCAATTTTCCAATGGTTTTTTCAGTAAATGAGTTGAATAAATATGGTGATAATGGGCATTTTTGCCTTACTCCTCTCTTTATTTTTGCTTTCTTCTTCACACCATCCACTTCTATCTCTGCTTCTTGCCTTTTATGCAGGTTCTAGATTAATCTTCTGTCCCTCCAATCAACATTTATTTCATTCATTGTTCGGAATAACAATTTCCAATTAATCATGTCAAATGCTTTTTGTAAATCTATAAAGGTCAAGTAGGTTTTCCTATTAACTCCAATTCGTCTTTCTATACTCAGAGCTAGTATTGCCTCTCTAGTTCCTTTTCCGGATCTGAAACCAAATTGGTCTTCTCCTAAGTTTGCCTCAATTCTCTTTTTTATTCAATTTTTATTACGTTTAACATTATTTTGGAAGTGTGGGATAGTAAGGAGATAGTTCTATAGTTCTCACAGTCCAGAGCATTTCCTTTTTTTGTGGATTATTACTTTTTTGCTGTTTTCCATCTTCATAGTACTCTTTAATAAATTTATATAAGTACTCTTTTGATGATTCTCCAATTTCCTTCAGTATTTCTGCTGGGATGTTATCTGTGCCTGTTGCTGTGCCGTTACTTGGATCATTCAAGGCACTGTTGAATTCCTCTTTAGATATAGGAAGCCGTATCATGTCAATATCAACACTGCTCTCTTCTTCCAGAATTTCCCCCTCATTAGCAATATCTTCTCCTTCATATAGTTCTTCAATATACTCTTTCCATATTTCGCATACATCCTCTAATTCGAAAAGTAAGTCGCCGTTTTCATTCTTGGCCGTATTTATTTTTGTTCTTGGCTTTATCTGCATTGATTTAATTTTAGAGTTTGCTCCATCAATTTCACCTCCACTTAGGCCTTGTTGAATTTCCTTATGTTTGTCGTGCATCCACTTTTCTTTTTCAGATATACATTTCTGTGTAATTGCATTTTTTACTCTTTTGTACTTATCGAAATCTTTTTTTCCTCAGCCTGTTTCATTCTTCAATAAAGTCTAGTATTTCCTTGGTCATCCATGGTTTCCTCGGTTCTAGTTTCCTTAATCCTACTAATTCTTTAGCAGCTACTTCTACAGTCTCTTTGAATCCTTCCCATCCTTCCCTGTTACCCAACAGGTTATCAGCCAATTTTTTCATGTCCGCAGCTACTTGCTTTTCCTTAAGTTTTTCTACAAACAATCTGTGTTGGTTAGTTCTTTTATATTTCTTAAATCTGCTGCTATATGTAGTAGAACATGGTCACTGTCTATATCATATCCACGGTATGAGTGGCTAGACTTTTTCATAAATTTCTTCTTGACTAGGATATAATCTGTCTGATACCTTTTGCCATCTGCTGGACTTTTCCATGTGTATCTTCTTCTCTTGGGCATTTAAAAATACGTGTTGGTGACTATCATCTCATACTGTTCACAGAAATCTAGCAACCTTTCTCCTCTAGCATTCATTTTTCCTAGCCTGAACTTGCCATTCCATAATCATTTTTTATCTTCACCAATCGATGCATTGAAATCACCAATTATGATAAGATTGTCCTTTTATTTAACAAGTTTCATTAAGTCATCAATTTGCTCATATACTACTTCTACTTCCTCATCCTTGCTATTTGTTGTTGGTAAGTAAACTGCAATTTCACACAAATCCGTGGGTTGTGCTTTAATTTTAATCATCATTATCCTATCACTGCAGTGGTATTTGTTCAACACGTTGTTCTTCCATTTTTCTCTCAAAATTATAGCAATGCCATTTCTTCCTGTCTGAGCAGTACCACTGTGAATGATCCTGAAATCCCCTGACATAAAATAACCATTACTGCCCCATCTAGTTTCACAGATTTCTAATATGTCCAGCTGTGACTTTTCCATCAGCATCTTAACCTCTTCTAGTTTCCCAGCTTTTAATAGGGTTCTGACATTTCATGTTCCAATTCTCATCTGTTCTTTTATTCCTTTACTCCTTACAGCCTTGCCCAAGACATTCCCCCCTGAGATCCAAATGGGGGAATTGAAACTCTGGAAAATTTTGAATTGGACGTAGCCATATTTGTATTTGGGAATCCCGTGTGGGATCATTAATGCAGTGGTTTCCTGTTGCCTTCTGCATCCTTCTGCTGTTGATCATGTTAATGGTTCCTCCACCTTTAGGGACAATTACTCATCCCTGGGACAAGGGGGTGCCCCTTCCTTACCCACTCATCTGCCCTTTACTGGTCGTTGGCACTTGGTAAGGTTGGTCTCCTTCTACTGGCAGCCATTTTGTTAACAGCCATGTGTTAGAAAAGAAAATTAAAATGAAAGACACCCTTGCGCCTCGCAACCTAATACCATCGGGGTCGAAGTAGCAAGAGTTGACCAAGAGAGGGCGACAGGAAAGAAGAAAGCAGAAGTCTGATACAAGTAAGTGGAAGCAATGTCAGACTTAGCTAAGGGCTCGTGTATTTGCCACCCACATACTCCCTGGAAGGGAGCCCCCTGCGGTGTTATTTTGTATACTTTGTTTATTTAAATAGTTTCAGTTAACATAGATAGTAGTTCCATCCAGTGGGTTCCCCTTGAGGTCTGGAGTCCAACTAGCCTAGTTCACAATACCACCACCAGAGAGCGCTGTTGGGCCTCTCCACTCCCCTTCCTGGATGTAATCCAATATAGCAGCCTGGAGAAAAATGGCGAGAGAAATTCGCTCAGTCTGCATGTAACTGCTGGCTGGAAGGATGGACGTAAGCCTTTATTTTGTGTGCATGTCCTAAGGGCCTGGGTTTGATTCCCGGCTGGCTCGGAGATTTTCTCCTCTCAGTGACTGGGTGTTGTGTTGTCCTAATCATCATCATTTCATCTCTATCAATGTACAAGTCGCTGAAGTGGCGTCAAATCGAAAGTCTTGCACCCGACGAATGGTCTACCTGACGCGAGGCCCCAGTCACACGACATTTACATTTTTGCCTTAATGTCCAGAGTCCAACTGACCTAGTTCACAACACCACGACCAGAGGGAGCTGTCGGCCCTCCCCCTTTCCTAACGTGACATAATCCAATATGGCGGTCCCGGAAAAATGACGGGAAAAGGGCTGAATCTGTGTCTAGCTGCTGGACTGGGAAGATGGACATAATTGTTTATTGTGTTCAATGGATGGATGTCTGTGCAGGAAAAGGAAGAGGGTAACAGGTACGTGACATAATCCAAAATGGCGGTCTGGGAAAAATGATGGGGAAAGGGCTGAGTCTATGTCTAGCTGCTGGACTGGGAAGATGGACATAATTGTTTACTGTGTTCAATGTATGGATGTCTGTGTAGGAAAAGGAAGAGAGTAACAGGTCTATTAGCTGTAATCATGCAGCTGAGGACTGTGTCGATAGTTACTTGTATGATGTTTGGAAAGGAATGATATTTGGTGAAGACAACTATGCTCCATCAAGTAATGAAGATGCAGCAGGATGAGGCTAGTTACACTTAACGACTCATGCTGATAAATGCGTGTGCCGTAACTGTCGATCTTTCAATAAAAGTCTAGTCAGTCTTCTGAAGCGCAAGAGGTAAGACGTTCACGCCAGAGTCTCCACGTGCACTGGAAGAGAGGCCACACGCCAGCTCACGGCACTGCCACATGGTAGCCGCAGGGGCAGCCACATTCCCAGTGCACGGATACCCTTTGTCCTTTGAAACGAACTGCTTTGGGACTTATTGCATCTGGTATTTAAGCAATGTGCCGCGGTCCATTTAGTACATGTCGGACCCGCGTGTCGCCACTGTGTGATCGCAGACCTAGCGCCACCACAAGGCAGGTCTCGTGATACGAACAAGCACTCGCCCCAGTTGTACGGACGACCTAGCTAGCGACTAGATGTACGAAGCCTTTCTCTCTCATTAGCCGAGAGACAGAATAGCCTTCAGCTAAGTTAATGGCTACGAACTAGCAAGGCGCCATTAGCCTTACAGTGATTGTAATTAAAGTCTCCTGTGTATAGTCAAGAGCGATGTACCACAATGATTGATTAAAGATAAGTATTAATCCAGCTACGTACTTTTCTTCATAGCATTAATTACGTAGCCTGTTCCAGTACTTCACGTCCGTCTGCGTTAGTCTAGCGTGCATTTTCAGCCATCTCGATCTACAAGGTGTTGGCCCAGCTGCCGACACATCACATATAGCTTGTATATTTTATAACATGGATATTGTTAGCAATAATTGTGTGTGCCTGTAGAACCAAAATCGCTTGAGACGGTAACATAGCTGTTGGGATAGTATTTTTTTAATAGCTCGTCGCTTATAAGACGATTACGTCGCTCTTACTAAGATAGACTGGTACCACTTGCAAGGAAAACAAATGAGACATATCTATCCATCGCAGATTTTCGCTCAGTACTGTTTAGTACCGCCAGCATTCAGTTATTGGCGAAGTATTATACTGAGTAGAAGGGGATGCGTCATAGATTCGCTCTGATCAGTGGGCTTATAAAGTATGTGTATTGTTGTCAGTGTTCCAACAAGTCCAAAGAAAATGTCTTTGTCCTGCCGCAAGAAAGGTATGGATTTGACCTGGAGAACTGTGATAGCCGTAAGGGTAATGAAAGTTTTCTTTACATGGAAAATTATGTGCAGTCATAAGAATGCTACACATTTTGGTATTTACAGAGTCACTGTTGCAGGAGGGAGTATTTCCGATACTTTGCTCATTGTCGAATGTCGGAAGATTGAGGCTTCAATCGTATTATTTAATAGTAAGTACAGTGATAAAATATGTGTGACTGGTTTCCTAGGACGATTCTGCTTGGGGTGAGGGTTGCGTGGCGGCAGTGGCCTGTGGATGGAACTATTGACATTTACGGCTTATGGCGGGAGCTGTGAGAATTAGGCGGGCCGTTGTACAGGAATGCTACTGACCTGTTTCACCCTCTAGGCAGCTGAATAGCGAACTAATACTCAGCATGTGCTGGGCAGCCTTCATGATCGCATGTGTTCTCCATAGATATTTGAGAAGATTCAATACACGACATGTGTTTGTGCTGGACAATTGTTCCCCCCATGTAAATTGTTCAGTTGATTAGTTCTACATATTTCCCATCTTTATTTGGTTGAGAGAACATCGACTGCGGTGTGTGTTGTGTGCATCTAGATGGTGAAAGACAGCTGGAAGAGACGTTTGCTGATGCTCTAGACATGAGAAGCACCTTAGTTGACTTTATAAAGTAAAAGGATGATTTGGAATCTATTATATCACTGACATTGGTATTCGCGAGTGGAACTACCAGTTTACTCTATTTCTTAGAGTTTTCACGTAAAGATCTTGAAAACGAGATAAGTTTCTAGTTACTCAGAGGTTTGCAGCACGTTTTACCTCGCTAAACCTCACTAAAGTTTCGGGTTTCTAGAGACATAATTTCCGCACTTTATCTTCGGAATTACACTGTACAAGCAATCGGTAGCATACTACTATGTGCTTGCTATCGAGATCTATCGTGTAGGTGGTATGATATTCTGGCAAACCATGATAAAATACTTACGTCCTTGTAATTCTGGAGTCTGGAGATGGCTGTAGAAAGCACGGCACCAAGTAACCAAGCAGGTAGGGGCCGGAAACTGTAACAGCTTTGTGCCTAGGGGAACCAGACCAACCTTTGTACTACCGTTTGGAGAGTGACCACAGTCCGCTGAGGGCGCTCTGATCGCGTATCAGGCAAGCGTGCGTGGGGACATTTGTCTCGTGACCATTGGGTATGGTTGATGACCGATCGATCTCGTGGGAAATATCTAGTGCTGCGACTATATATATTGTTTTTTTAATATTTATTATTATTATTATTTCTTTCGGATGTGTCTGTCTTCACGGTATATGAATGAGTGTCTGGTGGCTTACAGCTACATGCAGGATGCAGAAGAGATGATTTTGTATGGTGCAGGATACAAATTGTGTTTACGACATTGATATGGTATGTGGTGATATAGCCCAGCTGTAGATCGGTTTCACACTGATGAATTCAAGTTTTCCTCGACAGTAGCAGAGCAGTTGTAATTGAGGAAGTGTCTTTGGCTATAGTTTCCGTATTTCAAGATATGTAGACCACTTTTGCAGGGTGTAACTGTCAGTGCAATATGACTCCTGTATGTGTTTTTTGTTTTCGATCTGTACAAAAATGTTTTGCCACTGGAAGCCTCGTAACTGCTCCATCTGCAGAAAGTTGCTGACAGTGCACCCACACAGGCAGCAACAGCAGTTAGGCGGAAAATTTCAGTAAGAACCAGTCAGAACGCTCCATTCACAAGAAGTCCCATGAGGTCAGAGAGTCACAAGACATCTGTTGTGCAGTGCGTAGGAGCATGTACAGACTGGTTTGAACAGATCGAGGGCAAGGTATCCATGGAAAGTTTTGTCACGTCTGAGAGTCGCGTGATGTCTTCCTTGTTCCAGTGTTCAGAGACAAGTTCAGATAGACCTTCTTCCACTGCTTCGGTCTGGCGGGACGCTGTCCCTCACCCACCATTGTGGCTTTAGAGAATCTCCAGAGCAGCAGCTATAGGACAAATTCAAGAAAATTCCAGCTATTTTTCTCGTCCGTAGGACAGTGCTTCGAATTTTGTTTGTGCAATTATTCTGCTTTTCCCGTCTGAGTTTAGACACGAGTATGTGCTTCGATAAGTGAGGAAAATAACGTCCCTGACTCCAGCAGCAGCAAATATATACTGAGCCACTCACCATTTCAGAAAAATGATGGACACTACAGTAGCTGGAGGAGTCAGAAATTTTTCTCTCTCTGGCAGTGCCTTGAAAAAAACAGTTAAAACTCGAAAAGTGGTAAGCATCCTGTGTAGAATTACAGAATTTCGACTTCTAAATATCGTCGTTTTTGCGTGTAAAATCAGATGCTGCAGCTGATGTATGTTTCGGGATCTGTTTGCCGAAAAAGCGTGTGAAGTGTCTCAGGGAGGTTTCACAAGTATGCAGCGATATTTTTAGAGTCTGTGTTCGATTGTGATGGTACACATCGCAAAATTGAGACAAACTACTGTGCAGCGATATTTTTTGAAAGTGTATTTAGAGACATTCAGTTGAATTTAGTAAATCCTGGAGGAGTCCGTGCTCAAAGACAAGGGTATTTCCCACAAAATCGTGAAGTATCTCAGGGACGGCGTCACAAGTGTGTCGCGATCTTTTTTTTAGAGTCAGTATTTAAGCGCGGCGGCATACGCTGCAAAATTGAGGTAAACTTCTGTGCAGCGATCTTTCTGAAAGTGTATTTAGATCCATATTCAATTGGATTCAGTAACTCTTGAAGCTGGTTGTGCTCAAAGACAAGGGTATTTCCCACAAACGCGCGAAGTTTCTCAGGAATGGTTTCGCGAATGTGTCGGCATCTTTTTTTAGAGTCCATGTTCAGGTGCGATGGTGGTGGTATCCCTCGAAATAAAACGTGTATTTACATCGAAAATTGTTTAAATATTCTTGCATCATCTGCAGAGATCTCTCTCTCTCTCTCTTTGAGCAGTGGTACATTTAGTTCCTGTGAGATCTTAAACACCAGATGCAATAACTGCCCAAGCAGTTAGTGTTCAATGACAAAGTATATCCATGCACCGGAGATGGGAAGGAGGAAGGTTGCGGGTATTTCCAACTCGACAGGAAGTATGCGGCCGCCCCTCCAGCTACTGCATGGCAGTGCCATGAGTCGGCTCGTAGCCTCTCCTCCAGCAGACACGGAGACCCTGTTGGGAACATGTGCCTCTTACACTTCAGAAGACTGACTGGACTTTTATCGAATGATTTACAGTTACAGCACACGCATTTATCAGCGTGAGTTGCGAAGTGTAACTTAGTCCCATCCTACTGCATCTTCATTATTTGATGAAGTGTTATCATATTCACCAAATATCATTGCTTTTCAAACATCGTGCAGGTGGGTATCGATACAGTCCTCAGCTGGATGGTTACAGCTGATAGACCTTTCAAACTCCTCCTTCGCCAGCACAGACATCTCATCCATTGAACACAGTAAACAGTTACGTCTGTCCTCCGAGTCCAGCAGCTAGACAGAGACTGAGTCCTTTTTCCGCCATTTTTCCCCAGAACGCCATCTTGGATTATGTCACGAGAGGGGAGAGGGAGGGCTGACAGCTCCCTCTCGTCGTGGTGTTGTGAACTAGGTCAGTTGGACTCCGGACCTCAAGGTGATGGATGGAGCTACTGCCTATGAACTCAAATTATTGGAATACACCTATCCACAGAGAACTGTATCATCTATGCAAAATTAATTAATAATGCACTGTGTCAAAATCATTCGAGGTAGTAAACACGGTCTCAAATTTTGTCACTCCAACAGACATGCTGGCTAGGTAACAATTCATCATGCAGGACTGGGTTTAGGAAGCATACACATCTTCTATCTCCCCTTTGAGGTACAGCCTGACTTGATGATTGATGCAATATGCCTCATGGAAGAGTTCTTAGTCACGGGGAGGAAAACTGGTCGAACTTCACGACCTACCATATTCTCAGTGAAGTGCGACAAATCAGAATAGAACTGACACAAAATGTACGTTCTTAATTGTTCATCGCCGGATGCGGAGTAATGATCATTTATGATGGACAGCCCAGAATGCACGCAGTGGAGGATTGTGCAAGTTCCAACTGACGAACCCGCGCCTATGTCCACACTGACACCGTTGACACTAACGTATGTTGATATGCACCGAACAGATGCTGTCCTGAAGATGGATTAGCTCCAGCTTCCTGACAGTTTGTGGCAACTGCATGCAGCGGAGACTGCCGCCCCGGAAGAAATTACATACGCTGTGGCCTCTCCGGCGACAGCGACGCCGTTGACCGATGAGAGATCCGTAGGAGGCATGGAAATTCATCCCATGTTACAGCCGACAGCTGCTTTCGTCCCTGAACGCCAGGAGTCACTCCTGTATTCAGACATGAGGGCGCACACGCACAAACAACGACCACTGAACCGCCACAAGAAACGACAGCTAGTGCCATTGGACACTTACTTAATGAACTTCACATCAGAAGAAGACTGCAGCACGTGGTCTACTAGATAGTGTTGCTGCCTCTGGATCACGGGGTCCCGGGTTCGATTCCCAGCCTGGTGGGGATTTTCTCTGTCCAGGGACTGGGTGTTTGTGTTGTCCTCATCATTTCATCATCATAATTCGTTACAATTGCTTGATAGGATTGAGTAAAAATTGGACTGTGTAAAATTTGGGACTCTGTACTGGCGTTGATAACCACGAAGTTGAGCGCCCCACAAACCAAACATCATCAAGAAGTTGCGTGCAACTACAACACGGTGAATTCGATTACACAACCGGAGATTTTTTTACTCCCTCACAGCTCTAAGAAGCAAATCATACGAGGCAGAGGCTGAATGCAGAACCACCAGACGGAGATCCGCTGGTGGGAGTCGCTCCATGTACCGCAGAAACATCTTTCCCGTCTATCGGCTCAGCGGGAGAACCACGCCGAGATATGAAACTTCAGCAAGGGAACTGGATTGATGAATGGGATATTGATCCACAGATCGATGACGCCGCCTCAACGATGGATGCGGCGTCCATCAGATGTTAGCCACGCGGAAGATGCAGACGGTCGAGCAGACACCAGGTTGCTGGGCGACAGCACAAATGTTCACATAAGCATTCATGTGCACTTTACGCGCTGACGGGCAGCGGCAGGCATATCGAACAGCCTCTATTAACATTAATAAAATTAGAACGCCAGTCAAGTTGCAATTGCTATGGGACAAGTTGCGAGCGTTAGATGTCCGCAAGAAGGATGCGTCGAAAGCATCCTCGATCTCTATGGGCACGATACAAACATTACATTCACTACAGACAGCGACAGCGATACTTCTATGCGAAGGCACAGTAGCTGAGGATGTGGTGTACCTGCCGTCATTGCGATGACTGGTGCTAACAGTGATAGGAATATGAATGATATGTACGCCACATCGTGGTCCGACAGAAGGAACGATCGTTCCCGATTTCACATGGAGGACAATGTGCCACTATTCTCAGACTGCTACGAACATGTTTTGTTCGGAGGTAACTTCAACAGCGCGCTCACACCAAAGCATCAGTATCCGCATTACAATTCATGCTAGGAATTGTGACAACTTGTGCGGGAGATGAATCCAACCGATGTATGGGAGACGGTACGTGGCGACAGAATTCTACAAATCGTCTCGATCAAATTTACGTAACACGTAGTCTCGAATAAAACATCCTCGATGGGGAATTATGGACGATGTCTTTCTCAGATCACATAGCAGACATATGCATTGTCTCCCTACGTTGTCAACGGGTGTGTTGGAATTGCAGTGCTTAGAAATTTCATACAGCACATCTGAAAGTACCTGTGTGCCAACGCTTAATCGAATACACTTGGCACATATGTGAATGATTACTCCCGACATATCCGTCGACATTACAAAGGTGGCTGGAATGTGTGAAGTTTGAATTCTGCCAAGTCTTGATTGCAAGCGGAAGGGAGTAGACGATGTGGAGGCGGCACACGATGAAATTTTACTTCACGATGCTCCACAAGATTTCTGTACAGGCGCCTTCACAAGATCGGAGCGCTGCCATAAAACGAGAGGAGGCCCAAATAATTTCCATAACGCGACGTCATCCAGAGGGCATCGCAGTCCACACGAGTGCCTTTGAACGAGTCCGTGGAGAATCACTGTCGATGTACCACGTTATGAGAGAAAAATAATGTAGATGCAAAACGTTAATACAGGCAGACGCTCTGCAGGATGATCCTCATATGACGTTGCAAATAGAAATTGTCAACGCCTTTGGGTATCAGGAAGTTCACCTCTGCGACGAAGTGGATCACAACAAGGCAGCCTTCCATGGTTTCCCACGAATGCCATCCAGGTACCTCGATGCGACGGTCGAGCGAGTGTTAATGGGGTAAGTCACAGAGGACGACGTAATGAAAGCGCTCGATAATGGAGCATCGAACAAGTCGTCGGGGATTTCCGTTAGAGTTTTATCGAACATTTAAAGATTTCATGAACCCGCGACGGCCTGCCATGTACAACGAATTGATGTCCCGAAATGTGCCACTTCCATCTACCTATCCACAAACAATCCTGCAGCACAGATTACAGGCCGACCGGCCATTCACCCTTCGTAACCTTGACTACAAGCTCTACAGTACAATACTTGCAGCGCGTTTCAAATGCGTACTGCACCGAGTGATATCATTCGACCATACCAGACTGGGAGGGGATAGCAATATACAAACGGCACTCAGCGACTACCGCAATGTGATCACACTGGCAACATCATGTCTTCTGCCGCGCGGAGTGGCCGCGCGGTTAGGGGCGCCATGTCACTGACCGCTCGGCTACTCCCGTCGGAGGTTCGAATCCTCCCTCGGGCATGGGAGTGTGTGTTGCTCTTAGCATAACTTAGTTTAAGCAGTGTGTAAGTCTAGGGACCGATGACCTCCGCAGTTTGGCCCCTTAGAAATTCACACACATTTTTAATATGTCTTCTCAGAGGTGTACTGGCGTCAAAAGGTTTTGATCGCGCCTTTGACAGGCTGAGCCATGCTTACCTTGTGAAGTTTCAACAGTTTTGTCAACGTCGTGATGTGACTGCTCCATGGGTCTCATCAAAAGGGCTCGTCAGTGGTCACGTGGTGGAGCCCATCACCATCTCGCAGTTGATTATACAAGGGTGCCCGCTGTCGACGATACTTTATGCTATCGTTCTCGAGCCGCTTCTCTGTGGGCTCTCGAACCGATTCCAAGGAATGCTCATAAGGCACCACAATTTTATATGCAGTACATATGTGGATGACCTAGTGTTTTTGGCTTGATCGGGTGACGAGGCAAGAACGGCTTTGCATTCCATTAATTTGTATGGTATAGCTACCTGTTATTGCATGAACATGGCAAAGTCGGAGCGATGAACACTGGGAGAGGACTCCCAACAGGAAGTGTGGTACCATTACAGACGATAGACAAGATGAAAAGCTTGGAAATTATCTTTACTACCGACGTTCGACGCGCAGTGTCACAGTGTCACTCAGCTAGAAACGTTTTCTGCAAATGTTTTGTACGAGTGTTGGAAGTCACAGGTTAAGGATACTAGTCATGATCCAAAGTATCGCCTTCACCAACACTTTCTTAGGTTCTCGCTGCCCTCGCATCGTCCTTCCAATACCGGTGGTGTTGGCGCACCGAATCCTGGGGGTATTAAGATACTTTGTGAGCACAGTGCTGCTTTTTGAAGTCAGATATGAAACCTTCATCTTCCCTAGTAGGCCTGGAGACCTTGGGCTATTCCACGTCCGCGAACGAGCAGTGGCGATCTATGTAATCACGATGATCAAGATGTGGACACGACACCAGATAAGTCTGACTGTCACCTTGACAGAGGAACTGGCACCATCCTCTCGGCAGGCGCCGTTAGTGGTTGCACACATCTCACTGTCGCTTGCCCACGTATGAATCTTTTTTGCGGAACACAGTTACGTACATACGGAACCCCCTTCTTGCAGCTGTGTACCGTAGGTCTCTAGAAGAGCGTAGCGTTCCAAAAGACTGGAAAAGGGCACAGGCCATCCCCGTTTTCAAGAAGGGACGTCGAACAGATGTGCAGAACTATAGACCTATATCTCTAACGTCGATCAGTTGTAGAATTTTGGAACACGTATTATGTTCGAGTATAATGACTTTTCTGGAGACTAGAAATCTACTCTGTAGGAATCAGCATGGGTTTCGAAAAAGACGGTCGTGTGAAGCCCAGCTCGCGCTATTCGTCCACGAGACTTAGAGGGCCATAGACACGGGTTCCCAGGTAGATGCCGTGTTTCTTGACTTCTGCAAGGCGTTCGATACAGTTCCCCACAGCCGTTTAATGAACAAAGTAAGTGCATACGGACTATCAGACCAATTGTGTGATTGGATTGAAGAGTTCCCAGATAACAGAACGCAGCATGTCATTCTCAATGGAGAGAAGTCTTCCGAAGTAAGAGTGATTTCAGGTGTGCCGCAGGGGAGTGTCGTAGGACCGTTGCTATTCACAATATACATAAATGACCTTGTGGATGACACCGGAAGTTCACTGAGGCTTTTTGCGGATGATGCTGTGGTATATCGAGAGGTTGTAACAATGGAAAATTGTACTGAAATGCAGGAGGATCTGCAGCGAATTGACGCATGTTGCAGGGAATGGCAATTGAATCTCAATGTAGACAAGTGTAATGTACTGCGAATACATAGAAAGATAGATCCCTTATAATTTAGCTACAATATAGCAGGTTAGGAACTGGAAGCAGTTAATTCCATAAATTATCTGGGAGTACGCATTAGGAGTGATTTAAAATGGAATGATCATATAAAGTTGATCTTTGGTAAAGCAGATGCCAGACTGAGATTCACTGGAAGAATCCTAAGGAAATGCAATCCGAAAACAAAGGAAGTAGGTTACAGTACCTTGTTCGCCCACTGCTTGACTACTGCTCAGCAGTGTGGGATCCGTACCAGATAGGGTTGATAGAAGAGATAGAGAAGATCCAACGGAGAGCAGCGCGCTTCGTTACGGGATCATTTAGTAATCGCAAAAGCGTTACGGAGATGATAGATAAACTCCAGTGGAAGACTCTGCAGGAGAGACGCTCAGTAGCTCGGTACGGGCTTTTGTTGAAGTTTCGAGAACATACCTTCACCGAAGAGTCAAGCAGTATATTGCTCCCTGCTACGTATTCCTCGCGAAGAGACCATGAGGATAAAATCAGAGAGATTAGAGCCCACACAAAAGCATACCGACAATCCTTCTTTCCACGAACAGTACGAGACTGGAATAGAAGGGAGAACCGATAGAGGTACTCAAGGTACCCTCCGCCACACACCGTCAGGTGGATTGCGGAGTATGGATGTAGATGTAGATGTAGATGTAAAACTAACAACTACCAGGACGGCAACGGCACGTGATATATGTATACCGCGTGTTGAATCGAGGACGGCCGTGTAATGCTGTACAGAGGCGGGAACCAACAGTGACATGCGAAGTGAATGGCGTACAGTGCACCAAGCACACCTTGATAAGGAAACGAGATCTCTGTGATATTAGGTTGTGACGAGACAAGAACGGCTTTGCATTGCATTAATTTGTATGGTACGGCTACGGGTAATTGCATGAACATGTGTTACAGTTCACATGACGGATACGCCACTGTGTCCACATTGTAGTGTTAGAGGCAAAGATGAACATCGCCTGACATGCGGGCCTTCTGCAGCAGTGTGGTGTTTGGTTCAAGAAAAATAATCGCCTTCCTCCTTCTAGTGGTGTCACAAGCAACTGAACCACAGATACTACTTCTCCCGAATATTAGATACTTTTCCTGAATGGAGACCAATGCAGTGACTTGGACTGATTTTCGGGCCTTACAACAAGAACATCAGCCATTGATTTTGCAAAATCCGAAATATCAGACATATTACTCCAATTTTTTAGGCAGTGCCTTGCTTGATGCCCCGTCCTGTTGGGTTGTACCAGGTAGGAGAATGTAGTTACTGCATATGGAAATGGAAATGAGCGTTTGGCGTGATTGGCTGGGAGGTTCATTGCGGGGCAGGCCCGGCCGCCTTGGTGCAGGTCTTATTACATTCGACGCCACACTGGGCGACCTGCGCACCGGATGGGGATGAAATGATGATGAAGACAACACAACACCCAGTCCCTGAGCGGAGAAAATCTCCGATCCAGCCGGGAATCGAACCCAGGCCCGTAGGACGGCAATCCGTCACGCTGACCACCTCAACTATCGGGGAGGACATGATGATGCTGAACAAGAAAGGACCAGGACAGTGGAGAGGATCCACCATCACATGCGAAGACGTGCCTGCCTCCAACACGAGGTGCAGTGGGATCGTCGAGGAATACCCCCATGTCGAGGAACGTCGTCCGTTATTGTTTTGTACTGAAAGAAGCATTTTATTTATATTATTTGTCACACCATTTATGTAATACCATTTATTATCACCTTCTAATCCTTAATAATAATAATTTTAAAAAAACGCAAAATCTAAAAAAGGCATCTTGCTGGAGAATAGAGAACCTGTGTTCGATTCTCAGTCGCATTCAAAAGTTTCTCTTTTTTTGTATCTTTTTATATGTAGAAGTTGGTAGGAATACGAGGGTTAATAAGACACTAAGCAAGTAATGACAACGAAGTAGACAAATAAATTTCTCAAACGACTTTCATTAGTAAAGTATTACAGTTTTAAGCCTCGTGTATGAAAAGAGTCTGAAGTAATACTTCTGTGAATTCATTACGAGGGATCACAGACAGACAACCACACGATGCTTGTTTACATAGAGGATGAGGAGGAGAAGGAGATTAGTGTTTAGCATCCCGTCGACAACGAGGTCTTTAGAGGCGGAGCACAAGCTTGTATCAGGGATGGTGGAGAAGGAAACCTTCTGTGCCCTTTCAAAGGAACCATCTCGGGATTTTTCTCGAGAGATGTAGGGAAATCAGAGAAAGCTTAAATTATGATGGCGAGACGCAGGTTTGAATCGTCGTCCTCCCGAAATCGCGTCCAGTGCGATAGTAGTAGTAGTAGTAGCTTTATTCGTCTGTAGATCTCTTTTTACAAGTGTATAGGAAATGTCAAAGTATTTACAAGATTAGACCAATTTAAAATAAGGTAATTAGTGTACACATACATTTACAGACTTCTAGTTAGAGACAGTAATTACATTTACTCCTGGTATACAATGCTTTTTTTTCTTTTACAAATAACTTATTAAATAATGTAACGCCTCACTGTTCACTCGTATCTCACTACCAGTCATTGCACACACTATACACACAGTGTTTCAGAACACTTCACACAAACACACACACACACACACACACACACACACACACACTGGTGATCTCTGGGCCATTTTCTGTACCGCAACTTCCCATTTGCTACCCTGAAAAACTGAGTCAGTTTCCCTCTAGTAATGACTGAGATATTGAGCTCAGAAAGAGGAAGAGGTGTTAGTATTGTGCCATGCATAGCTTGGGGGTAAGTTTTTCTAGAAAAAGAAAAAAGAGGGAAAAAACATAGTGTGAAGGTGTTATGTGGAATGTTGGATGTTTTATAGTCATTATTTTTATTTATTTGTATAACTTTTTTTAACCAAACCCCTACTCTGTTTTGTCTAAGTAATCCTTCAATGCATAAAATGTATTGCATAACGAGTACTTTTTAGCTGGCTTTTTAAATAAGTGTATTTTTGCAATTTGTTTAATCTCTTTTGGTAATTTATTGTACAGTTTTATTCCTTGGTAGAAAATGGTGTATTGAGTTTTATGTTTATTTTTTCTTGGTAAATGTAACTTGAGTCTAGTTCTTGTTCCATGGACATGGACAGAGCTGTTTCTGCAGTAATTACCAATATTATTTTTGATGTGTACAACTGACTGGTAAATGTATTCAAACGAAGCAGTTAAAATCCCCAGTTTTTTGAACAGATCTTTACAATGAGCTCAACTACTAGTTTTGGTTATTTTTCTTATGGCTCTTTTCTGGAGTTTGAAAATTGTGTTCATATTTTGTGCATTTGTTCCCCAAAAAAGAATGCCTTAGCTAAGAATTGAGTGTTCGTATGAATAGTATGTAACTAAAAGACACTGCATGTTACACACTGATGATAGAATTCTAATGGCATAACATGCTGATGACATTCGTTTACAAGTACCTTTGTGTGTTCACACCACTTCAACTGAGAATCTATATTCATTCCTAGAAATTTTGCATTTCTTACACAGTCTACAGAGGTGCCACCTACATTCAATTTAACATCGTCATTTTTCCCTCTTTAAACTAAAATTCATGGCATTCGTTTTCTTTATGTTCAATATCACTTTATTGCTTATTGCCCAATCGTAAACTTTCTTGAGAATTTCATTGGCTTTCTCTGCAAGGAGTTCTCTTGTTTTCTCAGTGACTATAATATTGCTGTCATCAGAGAAGAGAATTTTTTCACCATGAGTAACACCACTTGGAAAGTCATTGATGTATATCAGGAATAGTATTGGTCCTAATATGCTACCTTGCAGAACCACTATATTAATGTATTTAGGTTCTGATAAGTGTTTAACTAAATGTTTACACCTATTTGAAGTATGTGTTATCTCTGCTCTTCGTACCCTATCTGCTGGGTATGATCGAAACCAGTCATTAGCTATTTAATTATAGAATCTTGTGGTTGACTGTATCAAAGGCCTTAGAAAGATCCAAAAATATGCCCGTGACACATTCATCTTTGTCAAGAGCATAAAGTACAATTGTTGTGAATTCTACTATGGCAGACTCCGTATTTTTGTCACTTCGGAAACCAAACTGTGATTCGCTTAAAAGATTGTATTTATTCAGGTCATTCATTAATCTGTCTTTCATAATTTCTTCTATTGTTTTTGAGATGGTGAATTGGGCTGGTAATTTTCTATGTCTCCTGCATTACTTTTGTTAAGCAAAGGTACAACTCTTGCCCGTTTTAACTGCTCTGGAAATGTTCAAATGTGTGTGAAATCTTATGAGACTTAACTGCTAAGGTCATCAGTCCCTAAGCTTACACACTACTTAACCTAAATTATCCTAAGAACAAACATACACACCCATGCCGAAGGGAGGACTCGAACCTCCGCCGGTACCAGCCGCGCAGTCCATAACTCTGGAAATGTCCCTGATGTGAAGGATTCATTTATTATCTTTGTTTAGGGGCCTTGTATAATCTCTATGAATTGTTCCAGTACACACATTGGTACTTCATCTAAGCCTATTGACTTTTTACTTTTTAGTTTTTGAACAGTTTTATTGACTTCATTCTCTATTGTTGGAAGTAACATCATTGTATTTAGTGCTACATTATTTACAGGTGTTATATTTGTTTTGGAGAATTTTTACTATAACTTCTCTGCAATACCTGAAAATGCTCGTTTACATAGTTTGCTAAATGTTGTGGATAATTTATTACCTTATCCCCCTCCCTTGCAGTATGTTACTCTGCGTTTGTTTGCCTCTCCCCGTTTCCTTTTTTACAACATCCCTGACTGCTTTGCTTTTATTCTCTGCATTATATATTATTTAGTCATTAAATGACTTTTTTGCAGCAGTCAGCACCTTCCTACAGATCTTTTTGTATCTATGATAGAAATTTAAGAATTCTGGCTCATTGCGGCTCTTTTTCATGGAACTGAGGTATTTAATTGTTTGAGAGGACTTCTTAATGGCTGATGTTATCCATCTGTTTTTCTGAGATGTTGATACATGTATACTTTTGGAAATGTCGTTTCAAAGTTCAATTTAAACAATGTGGAGAATTTAGAGAATTTAATATTCACATTGGTTTCCTTATACACTTCATCCCAGCTTTGTTTTGCTAGTTCTTTTGAAAATTCTTTTATTCTGATTTCTGATAGATGCCATTTGTACGCTTGTAGTTTCGGGAATGATTCAATGCCTGATTTTACTGTTGTTATTTGACATAGATGGTCCGATAGTCCGAGATCTTTTACAGCTACATCACATTTTTTCCTGTCCATATTTGTGGCCACATGGTCAATTACTGATTCAGTCACTGCAGTTACCCTTGTTGCACTATTGACCAATAGTGACATGCCAAAACTTTGAAGGATATTTACGTATGAGGGTGCTGCTGGATTGATTTATGATATTAATGTTGATGTTAATGTCCCCACACAGACTTATGTTGACCTTTGTACTTGAGATTTTATCTAGAACTTGCGTTAATTTATTGAAAAAAGTGTCCACACTACCACTGGGAGATTTATACCCACACGCACACACACACACACACACACACACACACACACACACACACACACACACAAAATGATTAATTTCTTGACGATATCAAGCCCAGTTAATTCAATAGCTGATATTTCAAAGGGTTTGTCTTCACTTACTGTACTGAGGCCATGTCTTGATTTGAACTACGTTCCTTTTCTGATATAAATGCATGATCATCCACCCCTTGAAGCAGTTCTGCAATAAGAGTTTCCCTTTTCATACAATGATAATACTACATGTTGAATTTCTGTGTCTCTACACCAGTGCTGAGTAACACAAACTACTCTGCAGTTTAAAGATTGGAACTCAACTTCCAACAGTTGTATTTTATTTTTTATTGATTGCATGTTTTGATGGAGGATTGTTAAGTCTGTGAAATGCCCCATGTTACTCTTTCCATTGGTTTGTTTTTCTTTGTGACATCTGGTATGCGTGATACGAGTATTTGGAGTGTTGTAATCAGTCTTGTGAGTGATTGTTTCAGTATTTTTTAAACTGCTGGAGATACTCTTTAGACATGGGAACCTATTGTGTGGATTTATCCTAAAATAGACTAATCATTGCGCTGCGTCACCCGGTTACAACGAGGTGCATTTCAGAACTTCATTTGAAGGTTTGAAAATGGCAATTGTTTCTGGAAACCCAGTGGGGATTGCACATATCCATGCCCGAGGCAGGATTCGAACCTGCGACCGTAGTGGATCGTTGCATCAGTGACGCATTTGTTGCCGAGCGTTTTCCTTATGGACACATGAGCGGCAGTCAGAACAGTTTCTTTCCTCGATTTCTAGGAAAATGTACGTCTTCGTACCCCACATATGATGATGAAAAATGTTCATTTTGCAATTATCTACCGATATTGTCAGTTGTGAGTCGATTACGCGTCATGAACTTCAGTGGTGGATTCCTCAGAACGGAGCTGTGTTGAGCCAAATTATCTTAAAAGTTTTTCAGTTTAGACTGTACACATGCGATATGTCAAACACAAATGTTCTTCAGTCTGCTACACGTAGCGCCCACAAGATGATTATTATAGATATACAACAACAAAGCAATAAGGACAAAGAACATGAACACAGTTATTACAATTTTAAAAAGGCTGGCTGGGAGAAAGTAAGCTAAAAAGTTAATTTTCGATTTGCATTAAGGGTCTGAGCACAGCGAAAATTACTTGGCACAAGCACTAACAACAGACAAACGAGACCATCCCAGTAGAAACAGTGACTAAACATGCAGTATGATGAGTATATTAATCGGCATCCCTGACACTGAAAAGCAACTGAAAGAGTTGCACACAAATAAGTTGCCAGGTTCTAAAGGAATCTCAACTCGGTTTTCAAAGAGAGTACTCTTCGGCACTGACCACTTAACTTGCATTTATCGCGAGTCTCTAGTCCAGCTAAAAGTAGCAAGTGACTGGAACAAAGGGCAGGTGACTCCCTTACATAAGGAGGATAAAAGAACGGATCCGCAAAATTACAGACAAATTATCCTTAACGACGGTTTGTTACAGAGTTCTCGATCATACTCTAAGTTCGAATATAAAAAATAATTTCCTTGAGACAGAAACGCTGCTGTCCACAAATCAGACAAAAAAAAGTCTGTAAGCACGGCCGACGTTACCTGAATGACACCGGTCCAGGACGTTGGATTGGAACAGGAGGGGCAGAAGACGAACTTCATCGCCTGTGGCCTCCCAGGCCTCCAGGCCGCACACCTTGCGAATTTTAGCTGTGGGGTTACTTAAAAGACAGCCTGACACTCTTGAAAGTCTGCGATATCGAAGAGTTGAAGCTGTGTATTCGATAACGAGAGACAAGTTGCTTCGTGTGTGGCAGGAAATGCGCCACCGTTTTGATATTTGTCGAGTAACACATGGTGCTCAAATTGAATGTACAAAAATCTGAACTTTCCTCTTTCGAGGAACGTCGGAACTGTGTTTCTATCTTTTGTACTTTGGAAGCAATAAATGTCTGAAATGTGTTCCTTCTTTTTGAACAGCCTGTACAATGTGGGGAGTATTGGTGAAGTTGTAATTAGGCTCCCATCATAAAAGACGTATCGGTACGCAAAGTATGAGTTTCAACTATTCTGAAGCCAAAGTTCTGTTCTCTCAATGGATTATGTTGTAATGGATGCACTGAGATTGACGGCTGTCACTTTGAATTGTTGTTATGAACTTGATGCTGTAAGACGTCAATAAGAAACTAAATTTCAAATGGTTCTAATCACTATGGGACTTAATATCTGAGGTCATCAGTGTGGTGTCACCGCCAGACACCACACTTGCTAGGTGGTAGCCTTTAAATCGGCCGCGGTCCGTTAGTATACGTCGGACCCGCGTGTCGCCACTGTCAGTGATTGCAGACCGAGCGCCGCCACACGGCAGGTCTAGAGAGACTTCCTAGCACTCGCCCCAGTTGTACAGCCGACTTTGCTAGCGATGGTTCACTGACAAATTACGCTCTCATTTGCCGAGACGATAGTTAGCATAGCCTTCAGCTACGTCATTTGCTACGACCTAGCAAGGTGCCATTATCATTTGCTATTAATCTTGGGATGCATGTACCGTCAGACAGATGTCCACCAATTATGGATTAAAGTTAAGTATTCCAGAAGCTACGTACTATTTTTTACTTACTTTCGGCTACCCGTCACAGTGGATTGGCTGTCTTGCCAGTCCACAACAATCAGTCCCCTAGACTTAGAACTACTCAAACCTAACTAACCTAAGGACATCACACACATCCATGTCCGAGGCAGGTTTCGAACCTGCGATCGTAGCAGCAGCGCGGCTCCGGACTGAAGCGCCTAGAACCGCTAGGCCACAACGGCTGGCAACGAAATTTCGTTGTCGATCATTAGGTCCTTATCTCAAAATACTCTATTTGATATATTCTCTGATCTGTGTAATTTAGACCCTAAAGTTTTGTGAAATCCTGTTTGCAGCTGCCACACTCCTTGAGAAACGTGAGAACATGAACTGAGGGCGAGCAGTCTAGATGAGTCAGTTAAACGTAGCGTCGTCGTGTGCTGGGGCGGGAAGGGTCGATCCACAGCACTTGCGCTTGGAGGCAGAGCGCACTTGGTTCAGGATTCCGGGCGAGTCCCACGGTTGGAGGCGCTCCTTACATATTCATCCGGCGTAGCATCTGGCAACTGCGATCTCCGCGTGAAGGGCGAGAGCCGATGCCAGCAAGCAACGGTCGCCCACTCGATGTGGACACCGGGCTGTGGGAAGCCGTAGCGAACGTGCTGTCACCCTCCGGTCCCCTCACCATTCCTCCACTCTGACCGTTAATCGAGCGAGAAATCTACGTGAGAAGAGTTCAGCTAGATAACTCTTTTGTACATCTGACAAGAAATTACGGAGTAAAAATACACGGTGACTCATGTACGGCGCAAATGCTGTATTCAGCGTTGCACGGGAACCAATACAGGGTGTTTAAAGATAAGTGCGACATCTTCCTACAAAAGGTAGCATTGATCAAAACTGGAAGAAAAGTTAATAGACTAGGAAACCAATACCTGTTGCCGTAATGGTCAATCCGTCCTCTCCCTTCCATCTGTCTGTTAGACACTACAGACAGTTCGTTTTGTAAACAAAAATCGCATTTTTCTTGCTGCAATGAATTTTATTTGCTCCAGACGCGGTTCGCCTTTTTCTTTAAGGTCACTTTAGTGGAATTTAGAATGATACAGCCTTGTTTTGATACGCAATATTTGCAGATTATAAAAAAAGCTCACGTCTTGTTTTTGCATAAATAACTGATTATTTACAATTATTCGAATTTTTGGTTGGCTTTTGCGTTGCCTCTTGTATGGTCACATGCTAGAGATGGCACTATAACTTCACTTACGAAACACAAGCATAGTCCCCCGTTACAAGCATTTTACTTTACAGTTTTGATGTTCTTTTCGTTATTGCTGTAGGACACTATTATTCTTTTGTCACTAATTATAGATATTTTACCGAAAACTATAATTTGTTCATTTCTGTTCTCTTTATATCTGTATATGTGTGTGTAAGATAGACAGAGAAATAGAGAGAGAGAGAGAGAGAGAGAGTACATATATATATATATATATATATATATATATATATATATATATATATATATATATGTATGTATGGTGTGTGTGTGTGTGTGTGTGTGTGTGTGTGTGTGTGTGGCTAGTTATGGCGAGCTGTAAAAGCTGAATGTGACTGTAATAGTGGTTGAGAGTGTTTCACTTTTGGTTTAAATGTCAAAATCATTATTGAATTGGAAATACTTTTGTATTTTATTTAGAAGAACGTGAATTACCGATGGGACCCTTAGTTTCAGCAACCTTCTCAAATATTTTTATAAACCACACTGAACAGATCATTTTCATAAAAATGGTAGTAAAAGATTACAACACATTATACTGAATCAGGTATATGGCTAACATCCTCTGCTTAATAGATGAACCACAAACAAAAATCGAGAAAATACATGTTGATATCAACAAGGTTCACAAAAATATAAAATTCATAACTGAAAGGGAACAGAATAACCAAATTAACTTTAACAATCAAAAAACAAAATAATAAGCATATGTTTGAAATTTACCCTAAACCCACAGCAAACACCCACACGCACGAAAACAAGCAGCACTTCGACACATGCTCCATAGACTCAACCCACAGACTCAACACACTGTCACTCAACAAAGAAAACTACCAAAAGGAGTTTGACGTATTATTGCAGGTAGCCAAAAACAATGGTTAGAATAGTATCATAGTCACAAAGCTAAACAACAATATTAAAAGAAAAATAAGAACAAGAAACAGAAAACCACAGACAAAAACACAACAGAACCAAACACAGTCATAAACACTCTGTACCATAACAACTACACAGAATAACCAGGAAAATTGAAGAGAAGACACAAGATGGTACACTATGACATAAAAACACAAACTCAGACATAAAATCACCAACATTTTCAAAAGACAGGGCATAAACATAGCATACACAACATACAATTCTATCGAAAAATACAGCCCAAATCTAACAAAACACATAGACATATTCCAGAAAGCAGGTAAGTATTAATTATAGTGTAACACTTGTGATGACAGTTACGTAGAACAAACAGGCAGAACGTTTGCTTTGAGATAGGAAGAACACTCGAGAGCCTGGAAGTATGGGACAAACCACTCCACATTTTCAGAAAACATAAGAGAACACAATTATAACCCAACCTGTAGAGTAGAAGAAGTAAAGAGAATTAGAATAAACAATAAAGAACACCCTCTAAATCTGCAAGAAAATTACCACACAAAAAACCAAAGCAGAGAAGAAAATCCTGTTGAATGATGACGTGTATACAACAAACAACTCACTTTTTACATTAACAGATAACACGGTAGGTTAACAGTCTAACAGATCATTATTATCATAATAATACCGCTCAAGTCCTTTTTCTGTCATTCTTCGAGGAACCCCTCCAAATTACATTTGAATCATACTTCAGATCAGCTGAACACCAAAAGTTTCAGCCACTGTCTGACAGCTATTATATTCACACTCAACTTTCTACAACTAGCCCTGACTAACCTCCTCCTCCCCCCCCCCCCCCCCCCCCGCGCCTCCACACTCACACGCACACACACACACACACACACACACACACACACACACACTAGTTATGACTCTGAATCACAAAATGGTTCAAATGGCTCTGAGCACTATGGGACTTACCTTCTGAGGTCATCAGTCCCCTAGAACTTAGAACTACTTAAACCTAACTAACCTAAGGGCATAACACACATGCATGCCTGAGGCAGGATTCGAACCTGCGTCCGTGGCGGTCGCGCGGTTCCAGACTGTAGCGCCTAGAACCGCTCTGTCACACTGGCCGGCTCTAAATCACAGTTTGTGGTAAAAATCACAGTTTTTGGTAACGTATCTACAGCTGGTGACAGAAGAATAATAGTGTTACATAGTAATTAGGGCAAAGGAACATGAAAATTGTGGAGGAAAAAGTCCGTACCGTGAAAATGTGCTTATGTGTCGTAAATAAAGTTATAGAGTGACCTGCAGCATGTGATCAGACGAAAGAAAACGTAGATTCCAGCCAAAAAATCGAATAACTGTAAGTAATCGCTTATTTATTATTTTAAGATATGTACTATTTTATATTCTACAAATATCGGATATAAAAACAAAACTGTATCATTTTAGATTCCACTGAAGATGCCTTAAAGAAAAGGACAAAACATGTAGTGAACAAATAAAATACGTTGCAGCAAAAAGGCGGCTTTTATTTACAAAATGAATATTTCTGTACTTGCTGCTGATGATGGCCACGCAAGCAAACTTTTGACTATACACAGTCGTGCATATGGTTACCACGCATCCTGACACATCCTTCGCAGTGAATCACGCACTATTTCAGATACACCACGCTCCATTCGGATTGCGTCACATGCATTGGTCACACAGTGCTGTGAAGTCTGTACAGTATCAGTGAGGTGGGAATACACCGATTCTTTTAAATGTCCTCATATTCAGAAATCCAACGGACTGAGGTCCGGTGAACTGGGAGGCCATGCTACCCGACTTCCTCAAGTCCATCGCTCGTGGAAGGTTGCGGTGAGATACTGCCGCAAAATGCGGTGGTGCACAGTCGTGTACGAATTGGGGTCGTTGTCTTTCTGTGTGTTTGACGTTCTCCAACAGCCCTGATAATTCATGGCGTAGAACTCGGTGATACACAGCACCTGTTAATCTGTTGAAGCGTATTGCTCTGTCAGTCAGTCACCAACAATTTATATCCATACAGTGATACTGATGCGATCCTGCTGCCTCACCTCCATGATTGCTCGAGGATTTGCATCTGCCCACACTTGTGTGTTGTGGTAATTTACCATATCATCTTTTGTCAATCCTGCCTCATCTGTAAAATGGCCCACATCTCAACATGTACTGGTTTCTGCACATATAATAGTAGGAACTTTTCTTGTAGTTGTGACCAATATTGCCTCCTGTAGAAATATGCGACACTTTAAAAAAAAAACATCCTGTATATTGGAGGCAGGATTTGAACGCCGCATATGGTCCAGAAAATGATTACATAACTCAATTTGATGGAGGTGATAATGAAAACCCATAACAGTTCGCTGAAACTCTCCATACCATTTTTACCCTTCTCCTTCATTTCTTTTTGATGTTTCAATCATACAATATTTTAATCTTATTATAATTAAGTTTCATGACTACTTTAAAACTTTCTTTGTTAAGTTCACCATTTGTTGTTGAAGATTGTCTGTGTGCCAGCGTAAGCTGTCGCCAGCATACCAGGTGGCAAAGACGCAGAGAGAAAGAAACTTCCAGGCAGATTAAAACTGTATGCCAGACCGGGGAAGGGGCGTGAGTCGTGCTTGGATAGCTCAGATGGTAGAGCACTTGCCCACGAAAGGCAAAGGTCCCGAGTGCGAGTCTCGGTCTGGCACACAGTTTAATCTGCCAGAAGTTTCATATAAGTGCACACTCCGCTGCAGAGTGAAAATCTCATTCAGGCTGAGAGAAGATCGATAGTAAGCACCAGAGCAAGTGGACCTATCAAGAGAGAGGCCAAAGTCAGACTCGCAAGAAACGTGCCACCAACGCCCTCTTGGTCGCCAGTATTTGGATCGCCGCCGCGGACCAGAGGGCCCAGTCAATCATCCAGTGAGTCACAGAGTCGAGTGATCAGCCACAGCCCAGTCACCTGCAGTCGCAGTTGCAATCGGTGTCTCAGTCTCAGGCAGCACATAGCGACACGAGCAGCGTACATAGCGGGACGTGTACTTCACGAGCAGTGAAGCTAACATGGACTAGCTTAAGATAAGTAACTTCTTGTTCTGATTAATAAAGAACCGTGATAATAAATGCGCGCAGTAATGTCATAGAAAGAGGATACCGGCCACCAAACAACATTCTCTCCTTGCTTCCCATGGTACAAGCCTACAGTGACAACGAGACGACGCAAAAGTCTGCACTAGTGCAAACAGTAGAATATGAGCAGCAAAAAGTTTGTTACAGTCATAATTATTCCAATGACAACTATTGGTTCTTCGTTTTCCCAGTTTAAATACCCGAAAAATTCCTGTAGGACTGCTCACAGTAGTTTCGGTGATCTGAAATTTCCTTGCTTGCACCTCTCTCAGTTCTGAATTTCTCACTATCCTATTGAAGTCCTAATGGGAGCTATAACGCTGAAGTATATATTCTTCAGGATATCAGCATAGGGTGAATCAATGTCTTGTTTTTCAAGGAATGTCAGTACAGACCTTCGTGAAACACTGTCAAAAATTTTGAATCTCGGACAAAGTCTTAACTCGTGCTCACTTCTTCTTGTTTTACTTTGCATTAATCCTTATTGTAGTATGGGGTCTGCTTTACTTTTGTTTTGGCAAATTTATTTTATTTAACTTTTGCTGTTGGGTGCCCTTCCTATGGCCTCTGTCGTTAGATACCTAAGGGAGGCAAGTCGTGTGCGCCACTTATCTATGACACGCGTAAACTTCTGTGTGATCATATTTTAACATTGTCAGCAATGTCCCAGACAAGCGTGGGAAACCGCCTAAATACTACACTCAGGGCGGCCGGGTGTACCAGCCAGTCTTTAATCCGCCGCGCCGATTCGATTTTGGTCTGGCTCTCCTGTCATGCCTGTCTCGCAAGCTAGCATGCTGCGCGGTACCCTGTACAAGCAGATTAATTTATGCTCACTGCGCCATTTTATATTTTCGTACACAATTTTCAAATGATCCTTTGTGCTGCATCAATTTCTAAAGTCAGTTTGTTCCTTCGCCTTGTTAGCACCTAGTGTTTTTCTATTAAGTTGGAGATAAACTTAGTGTATATCCTTTATATTGCAGAGAGGAGGCTGATAGGTTTATAGTATGTATCTGTCCCCTTTTCCGTGAAGGAGAATAACTGATACACTTTTGGAGAGCTGTTCTTTTTTCAATACATTATATTCGATTTAATAACAGTACGACGTTAGAGCCGCCGTACCACTACAGTGTTAAAACAAAACTGACAATTCAAGATTGTGTACTTCCATGCACCAAGTATATTCTGTCTTCAGAAGTGAGGAAAGAATACTTGCAGAGGAAACAGGATAACTCTAGCCTGATATATTCCCCAATCATGAATAAATCCATTTACATCGTCGTAGCACCTCAATGACGTTGTGACTGACATAATCAGTCTCACGTAGCTGCAGACTGATTCTTTGGCGAGTTGCTAACGTGAGGAATCGCTCGCCATCAGCAGTAGGTCACGCCCTTTTAAATCGATATTGACCCCGGGTACGCCCTCTATTGAATAAAAGATGCTGCTCAATGAGGTGACACCGGGCTTGCGCTTTGGATACACTTCCATTCCCAGACAAACATTTTCTATTTGAATTTTTCGTTGTTCGCTGCCCAACATAATTGGTGGGCTATCCTCTTTGAACGCCTGCTACGTTAACTCAACTTTATTCCTGGGGTTACCGGTGGCCTTATTATGTAGTCTGAGACCTCGATATTGAGCGTATGTAACAGTTATGTCATACTTCAGTTAATGGCCTAGAGTTCTTTGTGGATGACGGCGACCCGGTTGACGCCATAGTCCTTGACTTGTGGAAAGTATTCCATGTATTTCCCAGTTTTTGTAAAACTCGAACTTAGCCAGTATTAGCCCTGCCTTGTGACTGGATTCAGGACTCGTCAGCAAGTAGAACTGAACACGTTGTCTTTAGTGAGGCGAAATCGCCAGATGTAAAAGTAACTTAGGGCGGGCGTACACCAGCGGAGTGTTATGTAGCCGGTACTTTTCAAGATATTAATGATCCACTTGATAACGAAAGAAACTCCGAAGATAATGAGAATAGGAAAGTTACAGCGTAATAAAACTGCAGGGAATACAAGAAATTCTGCAGATGACCCACGATTGGTGCAGAGACTGGTAGTTGACCCTTAACGTGTATATATAACGTACTGAGCGTAAATAGGCGGAAAGGCCCATTACTTTTCGATTACACTTCTGGCAATAAATCACGGAAATAGTGAAAGCCGTAAAATGACTGGAATGACCACGTAAACCTATTTGTCATCAAAGTAGAAAACAGCATGAGATTCATTGGAATAATCCTAAGGAAATGCAACTCTTCCAAGAAAGAAGTGGCTTACAACACATTTTTTCTGTCGATTCTTGAGAACTACTCGTCATTCTGGGGCCCTTACCAAGTATCATTTATATCATTAATAGATGAAATAGAGAACAGTGGCAGGGGTTCACTTACTACGGGCAACAGCGTTAAGATGATGTTCACCGAAATAAGGTGGCAGGCGCTGCAAGAGAGGTGTTGTGCACCACGGAGTGGTTTAATGTTTGTTTACTGCTTCGGTTACCAGCGTAGCAGTCGAACGGTGGCGCTATACTGGGAAGTAGACGGTTTGAATCCTGGTGCGTGAAGAAATTTTCACCACCGTAATTTGGATGGCAAGGGCAGGAGGGGTGGTGACGTAAATTTCTTGCTCATAAGTCTTTGAACCAATGTTCTGGATTAAATTTCAAAGTATCGAAGTCTCCTATGACGTGACTGCATGTGGCACTGCTGATGGCGACCCTTCCGTCGAGTACGGACTTTAACGTCCGCCGTCCCCTTGGTGACAATCCAGAGAAATGTGCTACGTGCTGGTACCGAATTTCACTATCTCCCTTCTCTCATCATCGTACAACAGAAACAGTATATCACACTATACGCACATCCATTACCGCCGTCTGCACTCAGCATACACACTGAAGACGCAACCCTCACACATCGCGAGGAAAGAGATCCGTGGGCCTGGAGGAAGAAAACCCTTTCCGATCAGGAGGCGTAAGCTGCTACTCGGGGTTTCTCACCCAAAAATTCTATTTCATTTTCTCTTTACTAGGTCAGGTGATTCTTTAAAACATATCGAATGTCGGAGTGCCATAGCGAAGTACACAGATTGTACTTGTAATTGTTGGAGAGAATGTCCAACCAAGCACATTCAGCGAGATGTTTCAAAGGCATACCAGTGGCTAAAAAGTCAGTTTGATCCCGGAAGGTCAGACCTTTCGTCGTATTGCAGCTGATCTTAACGCTTAGTCGTTGGTCATTCATATGTTGTCGACTCGATAAAATGACATTACAAGCCACAAAACAGGTTGGACAGGGTAAGCAACGCATTACGACCCGATATAATTAGAGAAATCTGGCAATACTCACAGCATCCCTGTGTACAAGCATTGGTACGAAGCTGGAACAACGAACTAAAAAAAGGGCATAGGTCCTACAGTCAAAAAGGAGGGTCTCAAGACCAACGCGCTTATCTCACTGATGTAAGTGTCTTGTAAAATTATGGAACATACACTACCTGATTAAAAATATCTGGACACCTGTTAGTGGACATTAATGTGGAACGTCTCCGCCCTTCACCTTTACGACAGCTTGAAGTCTGCTGTGAACACTTTCAGTGAAGTGCCTGAATGTCTGTTCTGGAATTTTATTTTTCACAAACCATTGCCTCTCAGATGCTGCTTTATAATTGGTGCATTGTCATATTGATACAAAGAATCTCATCCCCGAACTGGAACTCTGCTGTGTGCAGTACACAATGCTGTAAAATGTGTTTATAGTCTTCCACATTTAGCGTTTTCTTCAGTGCAGTAAGGGAACCAAGATCTAACCGCGATAAACATCCTCATACGGAAATACCACCTCATCGGTAGTTCACTGGTGGCACTGCAGACACTGGCAGATAACGTTCTCTAGGCATTCACCAACGGGTGATCTCAACTGCGTGAAGACCCAAAATTTTACGTGCTCTTGAAGCCTTCAACTGCGGGCACGCTCACTTTTCGAAATGGTCAACTGCGCATAGTGGTCAATCTTTGAATCAAGTCCACCACGTGTGGAGGAAAACACAAGTTGCATTGGCATTTCAGCATTTTCCTTCTCGTTAGGACTCTATGACTACTATGATAGAATAGTCTTAGGTATGGTTAAAAATGCTTGATAAAATACACAAGCCCGTAATGGGGCACTCGTCAAGGTATTTAAAAAGATACGGAAACTATTTTCATTCCTTTTGATAATAATAAGGAACACTATTTAAACAATTCAAATATTTCACACTGTTGGAAGTTATTTGGCTGTTTAAGTTATCAATGGCTGAGTTCATTAAAAAGGAGAATATGGGCTGGAGAATCGTTAAAGTATTACGTAACTTCCGTGTTTCTACTGTGTACCTCCACGTTACTCCACGTTGTGTTTCTCTATCTTTCCGGAATTTATTTCTTCCAACAACGATAAACATATGGCCTCTTTCACTTGTAACAAGCCCCACAGTAACGTTAGAATCCATTTCTAACTTTCTAGTGCCATACGACAAGTAGGAACTAGCACACACAGCTCAGTTCTCGGAAAGTGACTGATGATTACACTGCTACCAACAGTTCAGTGGAGAAACAATTACCAAGTAGCAAACGAAACACACGTGCGCAGTCGACCTGTTCATAACATGCATCATTGCACGCAGTCGTTCTGTTTGCTGAGGTAATGCTGGACACACTCCCACGCAATTGGGCAAAAAGTAAACTTTTCGCGCGCAATCTGTACTCACCCTTCGGCAAACCCATAGCCTTGCGTCGGATTGCCACAGGCTACAGCGTGATTCATCGCTGCAAATCACTCGTTTCCACTCACCTATTGTCTAGTGACATCGCTATTTACACCACTTCAAACGTCGCTTAGCATTGACTACAGAAATGTGCGGATTATGAGGAGCTGCTCGATCATTGTACCCCATTCTTTTTAGCTCCCTATGTACAGTCGTCGTGCTAATAGAAGTGCAGGTTGTACTCTGGAATTTACAAGTGATTAGCTGATTTCATGTGATATTTTACAGTCGATGTCCACAATGCTTGACGGTACCGGTCCATCAAAGCATCAGGTCTGGTCTAGAGATGGGCAAACTCGTTCATCCTTGGGGCCTAGTTCACTGGTGGGAATCGTTTGTTTTTATTCGTTCACCGTTCATTTGTGCTTGGTATATGGTTCTTATGAAAAATTGAAAATTAGTAGCATAGGTGACTGAAGATGGAAGGCTCCAAGAGGGGACACTTCCCTCCCCCCTGGAGAACAGAGGTTTTATTCATAACAGAATTCTCACACACTTGTAATTTTCGTGATTCTGCAAAACCTCTCGTTTAACCAACTGTAGCGTTATGTGGCTGATCACACGAAAAACCGGCGTCGAGTACAGACTGCGCGCCAATTACGCACGATTTATTGACCGCTACGAGCAGAATACATAAACATGTAATAATTAGGCAGTGAAGAAATAACAAATAAGCTAATGCAAACACCAACTTCGAAACAAAAGATAACGATTGGTGAGCGACAATGTGCAGTCTAGTCCTCGGGGCCGATTTTTCGTGTGCCACCCTGTGCCACTGAAATAATCTTGTAGAAGGTATCATATTCTCTTTACAAAATGTGACACGAGACACTCGATTATGGAGCGCGGGCTTCATTCTGTTGTCTGTCTGCCTTCCATAACTATGAACATGGTCTTTTACCTAGGATCAAAAAGAGAAGGAAAATGGTGTGTGCCGTGCCGACTTCCCTTCACAAGGGTAATAACAAAAAAAATCTTACCTTTTTACAAGTATTTCTTCTGCTGTTTATCGAAATAGTGAAGTAAGCTGATATGCCGTTTTGTTACCTGAAAAGATGATTTATAACATACAACGTAATTTTTACGTAATTTACGTAATTATAAAATACATTTTAATTACCGGTCATGGACGCTGAATATAATACGAAAAGAACTAGAAGTTCAGAGTTTAAAAAAAGGTTTGAATCAGATCTAGAATGGGCGTGCGCAGCGAACGAAGCGAACAACTCGATAGTGAACTATGAGCAGTCGGCAGTGGAACTGCGGCTAGGGGCTACGCGAAGAATGACGAGTCCTGCCGAGCGAGACCGAGACAGATGGGAACGGGACCGAGACTGGAACAAGACCTGCCGACGTGCCGTTGCGGGAACGAGACTGACCGTTTCCCGTTCCCGGGAACTGTAAGTAGAAAGCCGCGACCGAAGTGAACTATGAAAGGCCGCTCCGTTCCTCGCTCTATCCGTTCATCTTGATGAACCATTCCTTTGGACCCGTTAGTTCGCGAACGACCCATCTCTAGTCTGGTCGGTCTGGGTTTAGCTGTGGTTGTTCCTTCACGGTTCCACTTCACAACAACATCACCAACAGTCGACGTGGACAGTTTACAAAGATTGAAATGTCGCTTATATATTAGTTATTTAGGTGACATCCAGTGACTAGTCTACGTTGGAAGTCAATGAAAGCTCCTGACCGAACAGTTCTGCAGTTACTGCTTCTCCATACAACACAACACTCCCCACCTCCTTTTACACTGGCGGGTCCGACTTTCGCGATATCTAGTGGTTAGTTCCGCAACACATAGCGGTGTTTGGATACTTTCAATCAGATAGTGTATGTCGTGCTCGCATATGATGAGTTTTCTTGATATCGAACAGCTTCTATGTAGGAATCAAAATGGTTTCAACCGATTGCATGGTTAATTTGTCGTTTTTAATGGAGAAGTATTGTCAGAAGTGAAACTAGCGCCCTCTGAACCTCAAGGCAAGGCGCTGTTCACGATATTTGTACATATTATAAATTAAAGTCCCCCGCCGCGAGCCGGCCGCTGTGGCCGAGCGGAAAGGCGCTTCAGTCCGGAACCGCGCTGCTACTGTGGTCGCAGGTTCGAATCCTGCCTCGGGCATGGATGTGTGTGTTGTCCTTAGGTTAGTTAGGTTTCAGTCAAGGCGACTGATGACCTCAGATGTTAAGTCCCATAGTGCTTAGAGCCATTTGAACCATTTGAACCCCCGCCGCGTTTGTTTGTGCGTGTGGGGAGGGGAGGGGGTGTTTTACTGGTAATCGCGGGATCTAACATAGGAATTTTTATATGGTTTTCATTAACGGACCGTATGATTCGCGAGGAAAGCTTCAGCCATATAATTTATTTTTTATAGCACTGACGAGTGTGTAATTTATGTTTTGTTAACCATCTCATGGCAATGATGGTTACTAGGAGCTGGTCAGCTTACTAGGAGCTGGTCAGCTAGAGAGCAGGCGGATCAGGCGGGAAAAGCAGCAATGAAAAGCCGCCACAACTCTAAAGAGCCGTGAAGCTTGACCAGAATATATACATAATACAAATGAAAGTTTTTTATGTGTATATGATGGCTAATCTCAGGAACTACTGTAGGAATTTTGATACGCTGTTCACTAATACACTGACGGAAAAAACATCGCAATACCAAGAAGCAACTGTGCGACATAAACGAAAGCTGGTAGGCGTGTTTCTGCATCTGGAAGATATCTGTTCAAATTTCAACCCAGTCGCGTAAGAGTGGCGCTGGTAACGCCACTATTAAGGTGCATATCTTGTTTGCTTTAAATACACGCTGTAAAGGTCGTGAGCGTTAGTTACCTTTGAGATTCGATGTGGTGAGTTGATGTTAGTGAAGATTGCCTTTAAGGCGACAAAGACGCCTTTATCAGCACCTCAGATAGTTCGAACGAGGTCGTGTAACAGGGCTACGAAAAGCTGGATATTCTTTCTGCGATATTGCAGAAAGACTTGGCTGGAATATGACCGCTGTACATGATTGCTGGTAGTGGTGGTCACGAGAATGTACGGTCTGAAGAAGACCGAGCTTCGGACGGCTACGTGGCACAATCGAGAGGGAAAACCATCATGTTCAGCGTGTGGCCGCGGCGCATCGTACTGCATCTGCAGCAGCAGTTTGAGTAGCATTTGGCACCACACTGAAACAACGAACTGTTACAAATCGATTACTTCAAGGACAGCTCCAAGTCAGACGCCCTGTAGCGTGCATTCTGCATTCTACTAACGCCGAAACACTGCCATTTTTGACTTAAGTGGTGTCAAGCGAGAAGTCATTGGCGGGCAGGGCGAAGGTCTGTCGTGTTTTCTGATGACGGTGGTTTTGCCTCGGTTTCAGTGATGACCGTGTGTTTGTTAGAAGGAGGCCAGCTGAGGTCCTGCAACAAACCTGTCTGTGTGCTAGACACATTGGACATACAGCTAGAGTTATGGTCTGGGGTGTGATTTCGTGTGACAGCAGGAGCACTTCGTGATTATCTCACGTACCCTGACTGCAACTTTGTGCGTTAACCTGGTGATTCGAGCTGTTGTGCTGCCATTCATGAACAGCATTCCGGGGGTGTTTCCCAACAGGAAACGCTCTCTCACATACTGCTCTTGTAACGTAACGTGCTCTACAGAGTGTTAACATGTTGCCTTGGCCTACTCGAACACCAGCTCCGTCTGCAGTCGAGCACATATGGAACATCATCGAACGAGAACTCCAGCGTCATCCACAAACAGCTTTAACTGACCCTATACTGACTGACCAAGTGCAACAGGCATGGTAATCCATCTCGCAAACTGACATCCAGCACCTGTACTACAGAATGCACGCACGTTTGCATGCCTGAATTCAACATTCTGGCAGTTGCACAGGTTATTAATGTACCAGCATTTCACATTTGCAATGACTTATGTCACACTTACATCAACCAGTGGTCTTGTAATGTTAATCATTTAAGTATGTTACCTAAAATGTATTCCTGAAATTTAATTGCTCTACAATAATTTTTTGGTGTTGAGATTTTTTCTATCAGAGTAGATAGAATGATTCACGAGAAAGATTAACATATATCACTACACATTATAAACGAGTCATCCGGCCATAGATATCCGTGCGAAGCCGGGATCACAGCAAGTGTTGGAGTCCCTGAGCCATCAGTACTTGAAGTGCTAGATGCTATTCTTCTAGATTCGGAATTTTTTAGTGAAAAACGATCTATCATTGTATCGGACTATCACCGCTGCCACTAAATTCGTCGGCAGCCGTTTTTACCACATCGACGTCGAGAGGTTAGCTTCTCCTGCCACTGACGAATGCTACTTCCATCTCCGGACCATGCTACTATGATCAAGTCACCGGAATGAGGACATTGTCCAGAACCGCTGCAACAACAGCAACACTCTATGCGACACCGCCTGCTACCTGGACAACAACATGGGCAACGAATAATTGTCAGACGTACACAGGGTCTTTCGACAACACTCTAACACCACCAATAGCTCCACCGGCCCCCCAGGCCACAGCACTGTCACTATAACTGCCAGCTATCGCAGCATCAGCCGCATCATCGCCAGAAGAGTCATCAGCTGCTGCATCATCAGCAACAGCAGCGGTCACACCATCACTAGGAGCAGCCCGAAGCTGATATCCATAACACCATTTACGACGCATACACCAGTGCTCACTGGTAAACATTCGCTACATACAGTCATCCCGCAACGTCTGTTCCAAACTCAACCTGAACCTATCACAAAATCTAACTAAAGCACAGTACAAGTGAACGTCTAGATTAACCCAAAGGGACTCAGTCAACTCTCTGAGACACTGCCATTCATCCCTACTTCGAATTATCCCTTCTTCTGGAGGAAATGCAACGATAACAACTCCCTTTAACCCTCCGCCAAAGCAACCAGGGCCTCCTCACCGATCCCCACCATTCACAGCAGTAATCGAAAAGGCTCATGTTGAACAAATGGATGAAGAAATCGAAAGTGAATTGAACTCTCAACCAGGAATCGTATTCAGAGCGATAATGGACCTCGATTTTTAGTATGAGTATTCTCGGAATCACCCGAAACCATAGACAATCTATAAAACATCAGAACCTGATCGAATGCATGAAATATTCTGTGAAAGCATCTAGATCCACTACACAAGTGTATTGATGTCAACGATGCCTCCAATACGATGACCACCCAACTGAAAACTGCAGGAATCCACCAACTTGTACTCATTGCAAGCAAAACGACCTTCATGAACAATGCCAAAACCTAAACTCTACACCTACCTGCAAAACCTGCGACCAATCTCACGCCACCCACTCCCACAGCTGCAAATCCAAACCTCCTCCTCAAAACCCTGAACTAACGATCCTCATACACACAGCTAACACACCACTCCACACAAACAACTCCCTCGGTCCTCTACAGACCGTTTAAGATATAATCTGTTTCATAACCTACATCATGCAAAACATCCACACTTTTGAAAGACCCCACATCTTACGTCCTACATCCTACAGCAAATAACCCTGCACCATATTCCATCTCGATAGATTCGTCGCTTATTCCCAAAATCAAGCCCATTTCATTTTTGATCGCCTAGAAAGAGTTGTGAAATCCTAGCCCTCAAACATCTGCTTGTTTTAATGAAAATGGCGGAGCAGACATACAACATCCTATTACAAAGTATATGTTTCCTCTGCTACAATAAACGTTATCTTATCCATGTCCTCCGACAAGACAAAATCCATTCCTTCCTCCTCAAGAAAGCCTTTTCCAAATCCCACCAAATCATATTCATGTCTCCTTACATCACACATTGCGATGGTAATCCCAATCCTATTTCAAGGGGTGGAGCAGCCATCGCCCGTCTCCAAACTACCCCTTCTATTCCCGAACTACTTCTAATGATTCGACTGAGCACCTCATCCTCATCATCTTTCCCCCAAAACTCACATTAACCCTTGTTACTACCTAAATCTGCCCTAACCATCTCATCCCATTCGATTTTATAACCCATGTAGACTGAAAATTTCATACCAACTTAATCGCAGATGACCTTAACCTTCGCTCCCGCATACCTGCCGAGAAACAGCGGTGGCTTCCGTTTATCATCTTCAATGGCCATGATATTCCCATCACTGACACACCCATCCTGACACAGAAAATACCACTGATGCCATCATTGTCTCCCTTAACTTGTTGAGGTGCACTACAGGAGAAATTCTAGGTCCAACTGGGGCTGATCACCTACCTGTTCATCTCCAGATCTCGTACCATATACCAAACCCAACCCACCCCACTCCTAGTCATCCACTCTGACAGATCCAGGATTATTCCTATGCAGACTGGAATGCTACTGTGCCCAGATGCATACCTTAATCGAAAGCTGTGATTCTAAGCTTCAGAATTCCGACGACATCGAACGCGACGCTGACTTTGCACAGTACGCCGTCTCAGATGCAATTTCTAATCATATCCCACTGCAAACTATCTACTATGGCCGTTTTACTCTCTCTCCATGTTCGCTTGCCCTGCTCCAAGAATCCCATCGCGTCTACAGAGAATTTCTTCGTACTCTTGACTGGGACACGCTCACGTCCCACCCATAATTCCAGCGACATGTTTGCAGTTACAAGCTAAGCGACGTCGGGATTGGCACATGAAATCCACTAAACTAAACGAAACATTCCATAGAGTCTTCAGGAACAAGTCCTCTCTCACCTAGCCCATCCTACATAACAACAGACCCTTACTGACAACCTAACTAAAGCCAACAACTTTGTATCCTACTTGGAAGAACATTCACGATCCCACATGATCCCAACTTTGATTACTCGATGGTCCCCATTGTGTATGAGGGTGCCAACACAGTTATCCCACCTCTCGCACAAAATTTCCAGTACTTATAAAATACTTCACTAACAGGACTAAAAATGCCAGTCACAGCTGAAGGTATTACACAAACACTCGCTAAAAAGCGGAACACTGCAACCGGTTACGATACAGTTACGTATCGTCACCTCAAGGAATGCCCCAGAGCCTATCGCGAAATCCTTGTCATCATTTACAATAGCACCATCTGCACTGGTTATTACCCAGAGCAGTGGAAAATGTCCAAAGTTCTCCTCTTCCTGAAACTTGATAACCACTCTGATAGACCTCATCCTATCGACCTATTGACCGGACGTCAGTTTTCAGCAACATCCTTGAAAACATTCTTACCCAGTGGATCCATCAGCACCTTGCAACCCACCTACCCATTCCCAACATGGAATGCACATTTCCTTACGATTTAACACAAAGCCCGAAAACGACTAAAACTACTAACAGGCCACACCTTATGTCTACATCGTTCTGCCATTATCCTCATCTACAAATCCCTCATCCTCCTCATCCTCACCTACGCCAACGTTGCCTGAATCATCGCCTACCCTAAATTTCACAAGTCCCTTGAAATCCTGGAAAGACTTGCAATCCACCTCGCCTTCCGCATCCTTTAGCATCTGATCCACTTCGCACATCTTCTTCTCTTCCAAGAGCACCTTCAGATGCAGTAGATGCATCACAAAATCCAGTCCCGGCATCCCATATCCCACCCACATCACCAATCCAGGTACCCTATTGCGCCAATACATCCATATTCCACCTTCCATATACCTTCATGCCTTATCAAGACTCTCCCGCCGGAATTTCAACCAAGCCGCGTCCTTCCAACCGCAGCCACTACGCTCCACCTCGCACCATCTTTCCTTCACCTTGCTTTTAGTCGCTACCTACTGTTCTACAGCGCCCCATCATTCTACCTTCATCATGATTATTATCATTTCCATGTATCAAGATAGTATGATTGACACTATGATCAACTGTAATAACTTATAAAATCGTCAAACAAGTTTTAAAAGCATAATTATTTTCCACCTATGTGTTTTTTAAAAAAACTTAATTTACTTACTGCATGTTTTTTCTATGTAAGCATCGTAAATACCGCCCAGCAACGTGTTTTTAACGAAAATCGCTTGTTATTGTCATAGGTTTTTAATATTTAAAGCGTGTTTTAAATACATATAATCTCTGGCTGAAGAGCGGTTTTTATTCGCCGCCAGCCCGCCCTCCTTCAGGGAACTGAAATAACAATAAAGGAAACCAAAGCCGAGACGGGTCGCTGGCACGAGCATATAAATAATTTGGCAGATAAAATCTGTTGCCCTGTGAAGTTTTTGCAGACGACGCAGTTGTGTACAGCAAGATGACATCGTTAGGAACTTGTTACGAGTTGAAGAGAGGCTTGTGGGTTATCTGTAGCTGGTACAAGGAATGAGTGCTATCCCTAAGCAAAAAGAAATAGATACGAAAAGATCTGATATCATTTGACTACGTGATCGGCAACAGGTCACTGGAAGCAGATACTGCCTTCACGTATCCAGGAGTTTCTGCGTGGAGTGATTTAAGGTGGAAGGGGGACAAAAATCTAGTCGTAGAGAAGGCAGATGCCAGAGTCAGATGTAATGATGGAGTCCTAAGGAAATGCAGTTTTCCATGCCAAAGAGGTCGCGTACAAAATACTTGCATATCATTGGTCGGTATCGGAACACTACGTTGTCGAATTAACGGAAGAGTTCATGATAAGAGCTACGAATTTCGTCACAGTTTTGGTTAGTCAATGCACGAGTGTTACAGACACTCAGTGAAAGGCGTTATGAGGAAGGCGATGTGCAATGTGGAGAGCCTTGCCCATAAAATGCTTAGAGTCACGTTCCTAACGGAATCAAGGAACATCCTGCTTAGTAATCACAGCGCTACAGTTTGGTGCTCAAATGGCTGATCCATCTGCGTGATCTGAAATAACTTTTTATCTTTGCAAGTGAATCATCTATAGTGTGGAAATATTTAATAGAGCGGCGCAAAGTCACAAAATATAACTTAGGAGAGAAATATTAAATTTAAGTACGAGCTGAAACATAATAGAGCCTACTCAATTAAACATTTTGCCAGTTGAAACATAATTAATTGTGGCCATGGCAGCTAAGTGAAGTAGACCGAAACTGTGTGAAATAATTTTTTGTGTTACAGTGCTACCAGTCACATTTCTACTTAATTTAGCGCGTTCATACGCGTTTCGAACATGTTTTGCTACTTCTCAGACGTGGGTGTAGACCAAATAACTGTTGCGTAATATTAAAATTTACTAATTACTCTAATAGTACCAAAGAAATTGTGAAGTTTCAATTATTATGTACACTGTTCCGTTGACGGGGTTGCTGTTAGGAGCGATGGACAGAGAGACGTGGTGGAAGCGAAGTGTGAGAAAGTGACGTCCACTTATTCTTATCGGCGGTTGATGCTGTTGCATTGATCATCCTAGTACTCATCATGGAGGTGTTTGTATACTCAAACAACATAGCTTTTGTAGGGCACATGTTGATATTTTGGCATCATAATTTTTGTAAGAATCATGTAATGCAGTCTTAGTACCTCAGATATTTGGTTCACAGTTTCGGCGTACCAGAGCTGCAGTTGAGTGCAGTGCTCTAACCACTTCACTATATTGCTCTGCGACACTGCGCTATCATGTTGAAATCAATTTGTCACTAAATATAATGACTTCCACTGCCAAATTAAAAAAAAATATTACATGATTTAAATATTCACTATGTGGTAGATATGTAGTTTGTGGCAGGAGATCGACTATTGATCCTGTCGTAATCGATATTCACAGTAATAACTGCTAGACAGTCATTTACTTCAGACTGACGCGACCTAAATTTGTTGTTGTTTACGATGCAGCTCTTCACGCTAGTCGTGTGCATGCCTCCTCATTTCCGAATAACTACCGCCACCTACATCTATTTCAACGTGCTTACTATATTCATCCTTTGGTATCTCTTTACAGCTTTACTCCCCCCCCCCCCCTCCATCAACTCCGCTCCCCCCCCCCCCCCCCCAACCCACACACACAACACATACATTCTGTAGAGCATGTTGGGTTACAGAAGCGGTATCTCAGCAAGCGTTATCCTGTTGGAAAACACCGCTTGGAGTGCTGTTCATGAATGGGAACACAAAAGGTCGAATCGCCAGATTGATGCACAAATTTACAGTTCGGGTGCTTGGGATAACCACGAGAGTGCTCCTGCTGTCATACGAAATCACTAGCCGGCTTCTAACCAACACATGGCCATCACTGGCACTGAAGCAGAATCAGTTTTCATCAGAAAACACAACAGACCTCCACCCTGCCCTCCAATGAGCTCACGCTTAACACCGCTGAAGTCAAAAATGGCGTTGTTTTGGGATCAGTGGGATTCACGCTACAGAGCGTCTGTCTTGGAGCTGGCCTTGAAGTAATAGATTTGTAACAGTTCGTTGTTTCACTGTGGAGCAAACTGCTGCTCAAATTGCTGCTGCAGGTGCAGTACGATGCACCAGAGCAATACACCGAACACCATATTCTTTCCTCTCGATTCTGTCACGTAGTCGTCCAAAGCCTAATTTACTTGCGACCGTACATTTTCGTGACCACCGCTGCCAGGCAGCATGTGCAGTGGCTACATTCCTTCCACGTCTTTCTGCAGCATCGCAGAAGGATCATCCAGCTCCTCGTAGCCCTATTACACGACGTCGTTCAAACTGAGTGAGGAGCTGATAATGGCATCTTTGTTGCCTTAATGACATAGTTGACTAACATCAACTCACTGCGTTCAACCTCAAAGGTAACTAACGCTCAAGACCGTTAAAGCCAACCTCATCTGCGTCCTCACAGTGGCGCTACTAGCGCCACTCTTATGCGACAGGCTTCAAATTTGAACAGAATCATCTATCAGATGTAGAAAGACACCTGCCAACCTTCGTTTATGTCGCACAATTCCTTCGTGGTGTTGCGATTTGTTTTCTGTCGGTGTAGCAAAACTCATTTACCACTTTTAGTGTCTCATTTCCTTCTCTATTTCCCCCGGAATCGCCTGATTCAATTTTTTTCATTCTATTATCCTTGTTTTGCTTTGTTGATGTTCATCTTATAACCTTTATTGAAGGCACTACCCATTCCATTACACTGCTGTTCCAAGTCCTTTGCTGTCTCTGACAGAATAACAGTATTGTCGGTAACTTTCAAAGTTTTTCAGAATGAGATTTTCACTCTGCAGCGGAGTGTGTGCAGATATGAAACTTCCTGGCAGATTAAAACTGTGTACCGGACCGAGCCTCGAACTCGGGACCTTTGCCTTTCGCGGGCAAGTGCTCTACCAACTGAGCTACCCAAGCAAAGGTCCCGAGTTCGAGTCTCGGTCCGGCACACAGTTTTAATCTGCCAAGAAGTTTCATTTCAAAGTTTTTATATGTTCTCCCTGAACTTTAACTCCTTTTCGAAATTTCACCTTCTTTTCAAATGGTTCAAATGGTTCTAAGTACTATGGAACTTAACATCTGAGGTCATCAGTCCCCTAGACTTAGAACTACTTAAGCCTACCTAACCCAAGGACATCACACACATCCATGCCCGAGGCAGGATTCGAACCTGCGACCGTAGCAGCAGCGCGGTTCCGGACTGAAGCGCCTAGATCCGCTCGGCCACAGCGGCTGGTGCCTTCTTTTCCTTCACAGCATGTTCAATGTACAGAGTGGATAACATCGGGGATAGGTTCTAACCCTGTTTTACTTCCTTCTCAACTATTGTCTCACTTGAATCTATTGTATCAAAAACTGCTTTAGTCTATTAAAATGTCGGCGTTTTTAAATTCTGTTTACGCAAACACGCCTGATGATAGGAGAAATATGCTTGAAATGCGTAGCACTATTTTGAACTGGAGAGAAAATGCATATAAAACGAGTAGTAACAGTGTAACAAATACTTTTATGCTTGTCTGTAACTGCCCATCTCGTCTCCCTATATCGAGGGTTGACAAAAGCTGGACTCGGATTCCTTGTCTGCTTCCTCTGATCTACGGCCCTGTATAAACCGAAGCTGCACCCTCTTCATTTGTAGCAGCCCCAGAGCGCGTCTCCATCTCTAACGATCTGCATGTAAAGCAATACCACTTCAGAAGCCGGCTGACGCAGGGGCCTGCGCCTTCGTTTATATGTGCGCGAAATTTGAACCTTTTCCGAGATGACAAGCTGCGAGTAGATGTCTGTTAGGTTTCCACTGTTCTTTACGATACTGGGAAGCATAAATAACGAAATCGAGATGGGGAATGTAGCTGAAGATTTTTGTGAGCAAGTTATCTGATCTGGGACTACTAGAAAGAGAGGGAACAATTGTCAGCGACGACGGTAATTTAGTTGCTTTGGTGTTTTACAATGACGAGGCCTAATACCCATACTTCTTTTATTCAGATTAATATTAGTATTAGTGTTACTCATATGTGAATCACTTTTACAAGGGTATTGGACTTGCCATGGTATTAATGTTCATGAACAAAAAGGGAAACATGATTGATATGTAAAAGCATTTACATACTTACAGGTACAGCTTGAGAAGAATGGGATAGGTCGTCGCCCGCGGCCTTATAATAGGGACCATCTTGGCATTGTCCTGCAGTAATTTAGGGGAAATCACATAAAACTTAAATCAGGATGGTCAGACGGAGATTGGGGGATGGTCAGACGGAATTAGGGTCTCCATCTTTCTGAATAGGAGAGTAGACCGTTTATCCCTGGTGTACAATACTGGTTCCCAAAGAAGTTATTTAATTACGTAAGCTGGTGCTACTCTGTTCATTCATTTCTCAATACTAATCACCACACACCGCACTGCATCTGTGGAATCTTCAATATGCGTCTCTACACGCCTTCAGAAAAAAAGTAAGTGTGCCAAATTTGTAAATTCACAATGTGTTGGAATTAAATTTGCCACTATTGCTTCCACTATACTACTTATTTTTGACGAATCGTATCACTCAGATAATCTATATCTCGTAGGTCTCCCTACTCAGTCCAGCTACATGACAAAACAAAACGCAACGTAAGATTCACAACATCGAGATTGTATGAAAATATCTGTATTGGAATCTGGCATATAAATCATTAACAGTTGCAATGTATGTAGTTCATTAGTTAGTTAGTTAGAGGTTCCATAGAGCATCTGCAGGGGTTTTACTTAAATGGTGTGGAACAAGTCATTTTATTTTTTGGGAAATTTATTTGTGTGTATGGCTGTATGCAGGCCATTAACAAATTACTAAACAGCACAGTGGTTTAAAATTTAATAAAAATAACGTGTTAGTCTTTATCACTACTCACGTTATAAGTGAAAAACAAGTTTAATAAGAAAGTAAACATCTTCAACCACTACGCCACCCGTGCTATAAATGTCAAATAAAATATTCGTAAAATGGAACAAATACTCTGAAATCAAATGAATTTACCTGAGGGGATAAAATCAACGAAGGTGAAAACGCATGGAATGTTATCTGAGATAACTGTTCGATTGTTGAAACAGCAATTTGATAAATACGTGGCAATAATTAGAAATTTAAGTGGGGATTTTCCGGAACGACCATTTTACGAGTGTATCGTGAATATCAGGAATCCAGTAAAACATCAAATCTCCGACATCACTGCGACCGGAAAAGATCCTGCAAGAACGGGACCAACGACGAGTGAAGAGAATCGTTCAACGTGACAGAAGTGCAACCCTTCCGCAAATTGCTGCAGATTTCTGTGCTGGGCCATCACCAAGTGTCAGCGTGCGAATCATTCAACGAAACGTCATCAATATGGGCTTTCAGAGGCGAAGGCCCACTTTTGTACCCTTGATGACTGCACGACACAAAGTTTTACGCCTTGCCTGGGCCCGACAACATCGACACTGGACCGTTGGACCGTTGATGACTGGAAACATGTTTCCTGGCCGGGCGAGTCTCGTTTCACATTGTATTGAGCGGATGGACGTGTACGGGTATGGAGACAACCTCATGAATCCATGGACCCTGCATGTCAGCAGGGAACTGTTCAAGTTGGTGGAGGCTCTGTAATGGTGTCGGGTGGCTTGTACAGTTGGAGTCTAGATACGACTCAGACAGGTGACACATACGTAAGCATTCTGTCTGATCACTTGCATCCATTCATGTCAATTGTGCATTCCGATGGACTTGGGCAATTCCAGCAGGACAATCTGATACCCCACACGTCCAGAATTGCTGCAGGGTGGCTCCAGGTACGCTCTTCCGAGTTTAAACACTTCCGCTGACCAACCAACTCCCCAGACATGAACATTATTGAGCATATCTGGGATGCCTTGCAACGTACTGTTCACAAGAGATCTCCATCGCCTCCTACTCTTACGGATTTATATACAACCCTGCAGGATTCATGGTCTCATGGTACGTGTTCCTTCCAGAACTACTTCAGACATTAGTGAAGTCCATGACACGTCGTGGTGCGGCGCTTCTGTATGCTCGCGGGGTTGGTTCAAATGGCTCTGAGCACTATGGGACTTAACTTCTGAGGTCATCAGTCCCCTAGAACTTAGAACTACTTAAACCTAAGTAACCTAGGGACATCACACACACCCACGCCAGAGGCAGGATTCAAACCTGCGACCACAGCGGTCGCGCGGTTCCAGACTGTAGAGCCTGGAACCGCTCGTCCACCGCGGCCTGCTCGCGGGGGCCCTGTGCGATATTACACAGGTGTACCAGTTTCTCTGGCTCTTCATTGTAAACGGATGTGTACTATGTTGCAACAAAGGAATTCAAGAGTAAAAACTTCCAGAACGGAACGTAAATTCAAAAACCATAAAAACCTATGTTTTGACGGAGCACAGAGAAACTGTGTGGTTATAAAACTGCTGCGTTCGTTTGTTGCAGCGTATGTGACAAACTATTACGTTTTCATCATTTGCTTGGGAGTGGCCACATTCACAGTCAGACGAACGTCTAAATCGGGCAAGGAGGCATATCTCACTCACTCACCAGGCGTACAAATTAGGTCCTATCATAAGACGCTCGTACTGTCACTAATGCCGTTTATGGCACACGAGACGTGTTTTATGGTGGAGGATTCGGCTGGCTTGTCACGTTGTCATCAAAGGTTTGCGGTTCTGATTCGAAAGCTACTTCCTTTCGGCTGCAAATTGAGTAGTTGTGCGGAATCAACTTCCATTATAGATCCCAACCTTACTCCTCATTGTTGCAAACGGACGTTACACCACGACACAGACCGCAATTTGAATACAGAAAACAGCAAAAAAAAAAATAGAAAAAGGCATGAGGGAATTTCGAACACGGCTCGTCCGCTTGGCAGGACAACTGTGAACACTTCTTTGCTTAATGTTGCACTTGTTAAGCTTGGACTCTTCACTGTTTCTATTTTGATTTTTTTTTCAGTTAAGTACACGTCCTTCCTGTTTTCATGCTTGATCTGAGTTAAGTTTTTGACGGGCTGTCCACGGGGGCCTCTTACCGCTAAATCTGATCGGGGTGCGAATTTCCCGTGTAAGTTATAAACAAGTGTGTAGTTAACACGGCAGCACGTCGCGAGTTACCCAACTTTGATCGGGGTATGACAATCGATGCAGGACGCGTGGGTTATCGTATACTGAAGATTACACAAAAATTCGAGTTTCCGAGGTCAACAATCTCCAAGGTGGATCTTCAACATGGCACAGACAATGCTTCCAGACGCGTAAACAGCTGCACAGACGACCACGTTTAGGGTTACAATATTTCAAAATGAAAAAAAAGCGGGAGGTGTAATCTTTAAGTGAACCACAATGGCTTAAATTTTTTTTACAAAAGGATATCACTCACTTCCTCGACGTTCTGAAGTAACTCCTTCTTTGATTTGATGTTATCGTAGAATTGAGAACAAGTGAGGTCTCTGACAAATTCTTTAGAAGCTGTACCAAAAGTCTATTTCCTTCCTGAATCCACAGTATATTTAATAAGGAATATATCCTTTCCCCAAATGCATTGTGAGCAGGGATTGCAAAAAAGTATTAAACAATTTTCAGAAGCTGTGAATAGTCATCTATAGAACGACTGTCCATGAAATCACACAACCAATTTGCCGTGCCACGACAGTCGACGATCGTCTGACGTGTTGACAGCCTGCTTTTATCTCTGTCAGTTTTGCCCATTTCCAATTTCAGTCCACCAGAAGACACTTAGCGTAACAGAACAACTGAACATGGAAGCCCAAAACTCTGTTTTTTTCTGTTTTATAAATTTGCAACCGGGTGTTGAACAGAGCGTTAAAAACTGTGTGGAATCCAGATAAACCAGGTGATATGGTAACACAGCCCACGTTGCCTCCGTAGAGCCATATGAAGCTACAGACGATCTACTTTGTGTCATATCGCCGCTTGTTTAACTGTGAGGTAGTACGGAGACAACTGCAGCAGCTGACGACCGACTCATATAACAGTGCTTTGTCATGAATTAATTCTTCATTTGTGTGTCCATCGCGTCTTTAGCCACTCACTGTAGTACACTGGTGTCAACACTTTCGTATGTTGTGTTAATAGTATATGGTGTCTTAGGGCTGTGGCGCTTTTACTGAAAGTTTTGCCGTTCTCGTTCACGATTCCCGATGTTAATTCATTCTTTTCTGCAGTCATGGGAATACAATAAAATTTCTTGAAATATAAACAAATTAGATAGCACTGACTCCCTTGCAGGGCTTGCCACTCAAATTATCGCAGTAATGCGTCCGATTGTACAGTTGGTGATAATTTTAAACTTCGAGATTTTCATCGACATCGCCTATGTAATTGTATTGCGCCTACGCAAATTTCGGCTGTCTCTGTTTCCCTACACTAAACGTCCGTGCTGCGAAGTAATCGTACATCCACGCGGAGAAGAATTTTTTCAGATGTAGATCAATACGAGAGCGAATTTCTCTGCTGTATGTTGCCTTCGCCCTGGCATAATTTTCCGTTGTTACAATCTGCCTCCCGATACACACGCACGAGCAGGTGGGCCTGTAGGCCGGTTCCTTCATACATAACCTGTAACGTTTACAGATGGATCGAAGCCTGCCGCTTGCGTTACTCTCAACTGAGCTTGCGTGGTCATTGCATGCTGTGCTGTCCTGTTCATGTCCATGGTTCCTATCGTTACTCTGTTTAACCGTAACAGAAAGCTAATGTATCTCAGCATTTAATGAACGTGGTATTATACAGAGTCCTATCGATGTTACCGGATCTGATTCCTCACACTACCCCGCCATTCCAAAAAGTTTCGAGGCTGGATTAATAAAATATAGAGAAAAGTTAAGATGATTTTAATGCTTCAAGTGATCTACGTAGTCACCCCTCATCTACATCTACATTTATACTCCGCAAGCCACCCAACGGTGTGGGGCGAGGGCACTTTACGTGCCACTGTCATTACCTCCCTTTCCTGTTCCAGTCGCGTATGGTTCGCGGGAAGAACGACTGTCTGAAAGCCTCCGTGCGCGCTCTAATCTCTCTAATTTTACATTCGTGATCTCCTCGGGAGGTATAAGTAAGGGGAAGCAATATATTCGATACCTCATCCAGAAACGCACCCTCTCGAAACCTGGCGAGCAAGCTACACCGCGATGCAGAGCGCCTCTCTTGCAGAGTCTGCCACTTGAGTTTATTAAACATCTCCGTAACGCTATCACGCTTACCAAATAACCCTGTGACGAAACGCGCCGCTCTTCTTTGGATCTTCTCTATCTCCTCCGTCAAACCGATCTGGTACGGATCCCACACTGATGAGCAATACTCAAGTATAGGTCGAACGAGTGTTTTGTAAGCCACCTCCTTTGTTGATGGACTACATTTTCTAAGCACTCTTCCAATGAATCTCAACCTGGTACCCGCCTTACCAACAATTAATTTTATATGATCATTCCACTTCAAATCGTTCCGCAAGCATACTCCCAGATATTTTACAGAAGTAACTGCTACCAGTGTTTGTTCCGCTATCATATAATCATACAGTAAAGGATCCTTCTTTCTATGTATTCGCAATACATTACATTTGTCTATGTTAAGGGACAGTTGCCACTCCCTGCACCAAGTGCCTATCCGCTGCAGATCTTCCTGCATTTCGCTACAATTTTCTAATGCTGCAACTTCTCTGTATACTACAGCATCATCCGCGAAAAGCCGCATCGAACTTCCGACACTATCTACTAGGTCATTTATATATATTGTGAAAAGCAATGGTCCCATAACACTCCCCTGTGGCACGCCAGAGGTTACTTTAACGTCTGTAGACGTCTCTCCATTGATAACAACATGCTGCGTTCTGTTTGCTAAAAACTCTTCAATCCAGCCACACAGCTGGTCTGATATTCCGTAGGCTCTTACTTTGTTTATCAGGCGACAGTGCAGAACTGTATCGAACGCCTTCCGGAAGTCAAGAAAAATAGCATCTACCTGGGAACCTGTATCTAATATTTTCTGGGTCTCATGAGCAAATAAAGCGAGTTGGGTCTCACACGATCGCTGTTTCCGGAATCCATGTTGATTCCTACATAGTAGATTCTGGGTTTCCAAAAACGACATGATACTCGAGCAAAAATATGTTCTAAAATTCTACAACAGATCGACGTCAGAGATATAGGTCTATAGTTTTGCGCATCTGCTCGACGACCCTTCTTGAAGACTGGGACTACCTGTGCTCTTTTCCAATCATTTGGAACCCTCCGTTCCTCTAGAGACTTGCGGTACACGGCTGTTAGAAGGGGGGCAAGTTCTTTCGCGTACTCTGTGTAGAATCGAATTGGTATCCCGTCAGGTCCAGTCGACTTTTATCTATTGAGTGATTCCAGTTGCTTTTCTATTCCTTGGACACTTATTTCGATGTCAGCCATTTTTTCGTTTGTGCGAGGATTTAGAGAAGGAACTGCAGTGCGGTCTTCCTCTGTGAAACAGCTTTTGAAAAAGGTGTTTAGTATTTCAGCTTTACTCGTGTCATCCTCTGTTTCAATGCCATAATCATCCCGGAGTGTCTGGATATGCTGTTTCGAGCCACTTACTGATTTAACGTAAGACCAGAACTTCCTAGGATTTTCTGTCAAGTCGGTACATAGAATTTTACTTTCGAATTCACTGAACGCTTCACGCATAGCCCTCCTTATGCTAAATTTGACATCGTTTAGCTTCTGTTTGTCTGAGAGGTTTTGGCTGCGTTCAAACTTGGAGTGAAGCTCTCTTTGCTTTCGCAGTAGTTTCCCAACTTTGTTGTTGTACCACGGTGGGTTTTTCCCGTCCCTCACAGTTTTACTCTGCACGTACCTGTCTAAAACGCATTTTACGATTGCCTTGAACTTTTTCCATAAACACTCAACATTGTCAGTGTCGGAACAGAAATTTTCGTTTTGATCTGTTAGGTAGTCTTTAATCTGCCTTCTATTACTCTTGCTAAACAGATAAACCTTCCTCCCTTTTTTTATATTCCTATTAACTTCCATATTCAGGGATGCTGCAACGGCCTTATGATCACTGATTCCCTGTTCTGCACATACAGAGTCGAAAAGTTCGGGTCTGTTTGTTATCAGTAGGTCCAAGATGTTATCTCCACGAGTCGGTTCTCTGTTTAATTGCTCGAGGTAATTTTCGGATAGTGCACTCAGTATAATGTCACTCGATGCTCTGTCCCTACCACCCGTCCTAAACATCTGAGTGTCCCAGTCTATATCTGGTAAATTGAAATGTCCACCTAAGACTATAACATGCTAAGAAAATTTATGTGAAATGTATTCCAAATTTTCTCTCAGTTGTTCTGCCACTAATGCTGCTGAGTCGGGAGGTCGGTAAAAGGAGCCAATTATTAACCTAGCTCCGTTGTTGAGTGTAACCTCCACCCATAATAATTCACAGGAACTATCCACTTCTACTTCACTACAGGATAAACTACTGCTAACAGCGACGAACACTCCACCACCGGTTGCATGCAATCTATCCTTTCTAAACACCGTCTGTACCTTTGTAAAAATTTCGGCAGAATTTATCTCTGGCTTAAGCCAGCTTTCTGTACCTATAACGATTTCAGCTTCGGTGCTTTCTATCAGCGCTTGAAGTTCTGGTACTTTACCAACGCAGCTTCGACAGTTGACAATTACAATAGCGATTGCTGATGGTCCCCGCATGTCCTGACTTTGCCCCGCACCCGTTGAGGCTGTTGCCCTTTCTGTACTTGCCCAAGGCCATCTAACCTAAAAAAACCGTCCAGCCCACGCCACACAACCCCTGCTACCCGTGTAGCCGCTTGTTGCGTGTAGCGGACTCCTGACCTATCCAGCGGAACCCGAAACCCCACCACCCTATGGCGCAAGTCGAGGAATCTGCAGCCCACACGGTCGCAGAACCGTCTCAGCCTCTGATTCAGACCCTCCACTCGGCTCTGTACCAAAGGTCCGCAGTCAGTCCTGTCGACGATGCTGCAGATGGTGAGCTCTGCTTTCATCCCGCTAGCGAGACTGGCAGTCTTCACCAAATCAGATAGCCGCCGGAAGCCAGAGAGGATTTCCTCCGATCCATAGCGACACACATCATTGGTGCCGACATGAGCGACCACCTGCAGATGGGTGCACCCCTTCCTTTGAGTACATCGCACAGAACGTTCATACAACCGTGAGAAACTCTCAGAAAAGTCCTTTGGGTTGTTGTTCAATTCGCGCGTCACGTTGGCTTCAATGTCGATTATATGGTCAAAGGTTGACCCTTTATGTGAATTTCTACACTTTGTCGCTTAGTGGAAGGTTTATATTGATAACACCAAGTTTCACCACCCGTGACGATTTTTTCCACTAAAGAATTGTCCGCGTTCTGCATACCAACAGAGCTGTAACAGGGGTCCACGCGTTGTTTTTATTGTTCGGGAGTCAAGGTGTGCGGGACGAACTTTGGACACACTCTGCTTCAAAACCGAGCGAGGTAGCACAGTAGTTAGCACACTGGATTCGCATTCGGGAGAAAGACGGTTAAAACCCCAGTCCGGCCTTCTTGATTCAGGTTTTCCATTATTTCCCTAAATAGCTTCAGGCAAATGACGGGATAGTTCCTTTGAAAGGGCACGGCCGTCTTCCTTCTGTATCCTTCCCTAATCCTCGTTTTCCGTCCCCTTCCCTAAATCAACCAACCAACCAATATTCTTCAAGACATTCTGGAGAGTGTCTTTGATTTAGAAATGTTTCTCCATAGTGATTTATGACACAGCAACGTTGACGCACGACAGCCTCACGTCCACTCCTTAGTACTGACAGCTCACAACTGACATGTCAAATGCAGATCTGTTGTACACAGGCACTAGTTCAAGTACCACCGTAGTTACTGCGCTGACGCCTATACGCCCGGAATAAAATGAATCTCGGGACTTTTCGGACGCATAGTGTATGTTTTAGACTTGTGAAGATGAGACTGAAGGTTTATGCAGCCTTCTTGTGACTGTAATCTTTTTAAAGATAACAGTTCCTCGCCCAAGAGCCTATGGTTACTTTTAACAGATCCTGACAAGTCATTAACACAGAGCAGAGGTGCTATCGCGCTGTCCTACAGCACGCTCGGGGTAAATTATTGTTTTGTCTGTTGACGTCTCTATGCCCAATGTAAAACAGTGAGTTTTGCCTTTCAAGACAGTCTCACATCAAACACAAATGTCCCGTAGGAATGTCCCACTCTTTTAAGCGAAAATATCTGCATGTATCCTCCGCATACCGCCCTACAGTGTGTGGCAGAAAGTACTCCGGACAGCTATATAATTTCAATCTTTTCTTCTTCTATTCATGAACACTGCGTGGAAAGAACGATGGTTACTAAGCTTTCGTGCAAACTATAATTTCTCAGATTTTTCTTTCGTGGTCATTTCGCGAGATGCTTGTAGGATGAAGTAATATGTTGCTTGACTTCTTATAAGATACGTTCTCGGCATTTTAACTGTAAACCTTTTCGTGATACACAATATCTCTTTTGCTGCGTCTGCTACTGGAATTTGATGATCATCTCCACAACGCACTCACACCTAACAAACGAATCCGTGACGAAATTCGTCACCCTTCTTCGGATTTCCTCTATCTTCTCTATTAATGTTAGCTGGTGAGTGGCCGAAATTCACGAACAATACTCAAGAATAGGTCGAACCGGTGTTTTGTAAGCCACTTATTTCGTGGATGTATAACATTTCCATCCCACACTGCTGCAGACAATCACTAAATATGTAACATCTGATGATGAACCGCTAGGCGGTTCGAAATCTTTAATGGGATAATAAAGATTGAAGAACAAATAAAAAGGCGACTGGTTGCAGCAATTTCAAGAAACCTTCATTTCCGTTAGAATCTTTCCACTAAATCTTAGCCTGCATCTGCTTATCCTACAATTAGTTTTATTTAGTGATTTAACTTTCTGTTGTTCCTGATGGTAATTCCTGTATATTTTACGGTTGTTAACGTTTCCGGTGACTTAATCGCCAGTGCTGGTATCGATCATTAATAGGTCTCTCCTGCTATTTACGCGCAATACGTTAAATGATCTTACGCTGTGGACCAACTACCATTCCCTGCAAAGTTCGTCAGTCCTTTGCAGGTCTCCCTATATTTCAGTTGAAATAATTTCGCAAATATGAAATTAATGGAACTAATGGAGATAAAATCAGTGAAGATGCAGTGATATGATGTTAGAGAATATGTGCAAGCAACACTTTAAATAATCAAATCCCGCAAAATGAAATGTGCGTTACCAGGTTCTCTAACCTTGCCCCAAGAAATGCACAAAAACGAGTGCTGTCACAAAACTTAGTCAAAAGGAGGTCCCTGGAAATGAAACATTGTGCAGCTGTAGGATTCTGAGTTGCTTGAAAAGCAGATTCGAGGCTGAGATTGATTGGAAGACGTAGTGAACGTGTTGTGACTGATGAAAACTTGTGTCACATCGGGTCTGATACCATTTCGTATCAGTTGTATCGTCATTGATTTCATCCCCGTAGATCTGTTCATTTTATTCCAGTGTATTCTATTAATTTCCGTCGTCTACTAGATTATTATCGATGAAGAGATATGTTTTGCAAATGAGACGTTTATCAACGCTATTTCACTTGTGTTACATTCTTGTAACTACCAATTGTGTTCTTATGGCACCCAGACGTATCTAAGAGCCACTCGAATGAAAATTTCTTCTTTATACCAGGTATGAGTGATGAACTGTCTTCAATATTACGTTGGCCACAAAAGCTGGGTCATTAACTGAAACCTGAGAAGTCAAAGGTAATCCTCATGTCACACCGAGTGGATAAGCCAACATTTTAATGAAACAGTTCCACCCATATTCCTGATAGTGCCCATTTGTTCAGGAAATAAAACAAAAATGATCTCGGTATAATCTTGGATGAGCATCTAATAATGAAAATTTGTACTACTGTGATGTAGTTCAACACGACACTAACAGAGAAAACTCCAGACGACTCGAGAGAGTCATTAACGCTTGCGTAAGATATGTGTGTTACGTTCGGTTGTTTGATGACGTCGGTCCGTCCTATGCTTGATTAGAGTGGACGCGGTGCTGACCTTTTTTACGGAACCATCATGTCATTCACATCAAGTGATTTGGAGAAACCACGGAAAACCTAAAGTGGAATAATTTTAACCGCGGTGCCTAGCAATGGAAGTCCGACGTTGTAGGCACCACGTTACGCTCTCAGTAAAAAAATGGTTCAAATGGCTCTGAGCACTATGGGACGTAACAGCTGCGGTCATCAGTCCCCTAGAACTTAGAACTACTTAAACCTAACTAACCTAAGGACATCACACAAATCCATGCCCGAGGCAGGATTCGAACCTGCGACCGTAGCAGTCGCGCGGTTCCGGACTGCGCGTAGAACAGCGAGACCAGCGCGGCCGGCACGCTCTCAGTGACCAGTAAATAAATAAGTATATATAAAAGAATAACAGAAAATAACAGCACTGTGAAGGTAGAATGACGAAGTAATACCCCCATGAAAAGTACGAGTGACAGGATGGAAATATTTTAGTAGATGAAAAACTGAAATTTTTCATAGAATTTACTTTTTAATGATATAGCCTCATGTTGCAACATAGTAGACAGATAATTAGATAAACGTTTTCCAAAACGTTCCTCGACGTTGTCACGCATAAGACACCATATGTTTTTGCTAACAGATCCACACCATCGCGTGGGTTTTTTCATTGAAAGTCACAGGGAGCCAAATCTGTACTGTATGGCGGAACGGATATTGTGAGTTTCAGCCTCCTAAGCTCCTCCGTGATGGCACGTGCAGCATGTGGCCTAGCACCGTCTTGCTGCAGCAAAACACTGCTTATTCACCACGAATTCTCCTGAGCTGCTGTTTTACAGCCCGAAGAGTCTGTGTTTAACATATTTTCTCTCCTCTTGTGAATCGCATCGGTTGCTGACAAGGGTCATGTAACTCCTTGTTTGTCACAGATTTCCATTGTTCCAGGTCCGCCAGTTTTATGTTTGTTTACCAAGCGCCGCACAATGTCAACATCAACACACACGTTACCATAAACTGCATTCGTTCTTTGATAAATGCCAACTTAAGGGAGACGTATGAGAAAAGACACGGATACCTAGAAGTTAACGCAACTTTTACTGTTTGAGAGATAACTGAATCAAATTTTGCATGTGTTTCATTATATTATTGGCCATAATAAGGATATTTTTTCAAGTTTTTGTAAAAGAAATTGATCAGGACGTTGCCGAGAACTTTAAGAACACATGCTATCACATGAGTAACATTATCTCAAAGGTTACGCTACTTATAACTTTCAAAATGTGTTAGGTTATTCTTAGTAATTAGTTAAACAAATTTGTGTATCAGATTTTTAATATCAATCTACAAACTCTCGCAACAGCCATTTTTAAAATTTTTGTTAATGATATATAGAAAATTTTGTTTCACAAAAATTCAAATAAATTTGACAGTAATACACTTTGAAAAATTTTGGACTAGAGGCTGTTGTATCATAGTATGTAAAATGCCTGTAGCAAATTTCACTTTTTTATCTGCAGTAGTTCAGAGGAAAATGTTCCCTGTACACTGTAAAATGAAAGTTTCGGGAAATGTAGAGAAAAGATTTTATTATCATTGATGCCAGAAACAAGCACGTTAATGTTGCCCACAACCATTCATTTGGTCATTTTGGTCTTCATGTAGCTCTTTTCATCTAGTCTGACCCTTCTGGTGTGCTCTTTTGGCCCTTCTCTGAGATTTCAGACCTTGCAATACGCACACCACTAATCTTCCTCAACGACTTTTTAGTGAGGTAACCTGCAGTAAATCCTAGCCTCATAAGGGTCCTGATTATTTCAGTGTTACCACCGCGAAACACCAGGCAAGCATCATATGACGAAATTTTAACAATAGTAGATGAGCAAAATGTCATCTTTGGGCGTCTCTTTTAAATGGAGTTATTAAAACTTTCGTTCGGGCTTTGTGTTCCACCATGTGTGCATTTCTTTAATAAATCATAATTAATCACATCGTCAACGGGCTCACAGCGCTATATACTCTACAGTTGTCTTCTCTGACGGCAGGAAATAATAAAATATCGAAAACAAGGAGAGAGTTGTGTAGGGGAAATGGCACTGTGCATTGGTTGAAACAAGAATGCTTTTAAATCATTTCTTGCACTAATTAAACTCTGAAAATTGGAGACAATATTTCTAACATGCTACAGAACTGTATAGTGTAAAAATATTTCAATATTTTTGACCAATTTTACACCCCCTCCCTCCCCCTTAAGTAACATTTTCTGCTGTTGCTCACTCGATAACAATAATTCCACGAGGCTCAACGCCCTGGTGCAAATTTATCAATTGGACGACTCTTTGGAGACTCCTGTATCCGAGGAAAAAAGCCTTTACAGTCTAGCGTGAAATCCGAACTACTCGTCGTTCCTGGCGATTATTCACATTATGGAAAGCTGAAAACTAAGTTAGAGGACACACGTAAACATTTCATGGTCCAAACGGGATTCGCATTTTTTTTTTATTTTTAACATTGGCGAGTCCGCATATTCGTTCCACACGGCATTCCTCGTCAAACTTTTTTCAGTTGCTACCTTTTTTATCGGCACTAGACCACTATGCCCTAGACGAATTCGAATCGAGCACGTCACTAGAGTCACAGGGACAGGATCTCCTCTCGTGGTTCAATTTCGGACAACATAACTACACAACTAATCTCAGTAATAGATTCAGGCTAATTGAGATTGCTGCAGAGATATCATGCAATATATTGAATCCAATTAGGCGCTAATGCTGCTATCTGATGAGGAGTACAGTGTAGCTATGAACGAAGGAAAAACAGTGGTTTGCAGAATGTGTAAACAGGAGGTAAGAAAACACCGTAAGATAAATAAACAAATTTTATATGGAAATACTTTTGTTAATATATAAATATCAAAATGTAGAGACAAGGCATGTATTCATATTTCCAGAATGACCATAGAAGATGCTATATAAATAAAAGCCAATCGTGATTGATGAAAATTACTCATTAACTGCAGTAAGCTTAAGACGGAAAAACCAATAGCAATTGAGTACAACAGCTGCTGCGGAAGATGGCCACGAAAACAAACATAGCAATAAGACCGAAGAAGATTAACTCGTATAATTACTCCTATAATGGTCGCAGACGTCTTTAAAGATTACAGGGTGTTTGTTTTAAGCTGAGACAACTAAATATCTCGAAAACGATGCATCGAATGAAAAAAAGTTCTAAGTGAACAGTTACTATTAGTAAAGGGGATATCTGTCTCTGCTACAACTGGCCACCTCCTAACTACTCCTGAGTAGGCGGGGTCAACTTCGTATTTTAAAATGGAACCCCCCCTCCCCATTTTTATTGCATATTCGGGTTCTGTGCCAAAAAATAGGTACAGTTTACTCAAACCATTGTTTCCTGTTTGTAGTAGATGGCGCTGTAGTTGACAAATATCAAGTCTGTCTATTTTTGCAATTAAGAACCGACGCACTTGATTCTACATTTCGTTTACGATGTAAATGTAAACTTTTGTCCCAACGGTTGATATTTATGTTAGAAATTTACTTTAGTGTTGCTAATTTGATTGTACATTACTCTATCGTTAGCTGTTTCAATGTCTGGTTAGAAACAACTTTTACCGTGACTCACGAACAACAATGTGAACATAATAGTTCTTTTTCCATCGGAATGCTTGATATCGGTGAGTCCCATTGCCTCCACACCATTGTGATGAGTGATTTCGGTGAGTACCCTTTCCACTCACCATAAATGCAATTCACAACGATTTTAACTTGTGTACTTGCATTTCACGCACTAATTAGTAAATGTATCGAAATATAAGTTTGTCAGTCTGAGCATTTTTACTGTGAATTACAATTATTGTGAGAGGCAAGGGGACTCGCCGAAATCATGCGTCCCGATGGGAACAGAAAACTATTACAGTCACGTAGTTATTCCTGAATCACACAAAATCTTCATCTACATCATACTCCGCAAGCCACCTAATGGTGTGTGGGGGAAGGTACTTTCGGAACCACTGTCTGACCTCTCCAACCCTGTTCCACTCGCGAATAGTGCGTGGGAAGAATGATTGTCGGTAAGCCTCTGTATTGGCTCTAATTTCTCAGATTTTCTCCTCGTGGTCAATACGCGAGAAGTACGTGGGGGGAAGTAATATGTTGTCTGACTCCTTCTGAAAAATGTTGTCCCGAAATTTCAATAGTAAATCTCACCGTGATGCACAACGCCTTTCTTGTAACGTCTGCCAGTAGAGTTTGTTTAACATCTCCGTAACGCTCTCTCACCAGCTAAACGATCCAGTGACGAAACGTGCCGCTCATCGTTGGATCTACTCTATCTCCTCTATCAATCCTACCTGACAGGGATCTCATACAGATGAACAATACTGAAGAATTTGGCGAACAAACGCTTAGTAAGTCACTTCTTTCGTGGATGAGTTACATTTCCTTAACCCTGTGGCGCATAGCGTCCACTACAGTGGACAGCTGTTAATGGTCGTTTCTTTGGCATTTTCAATCAGTTCTGAGGCTGCAAATGCACACAGTTCACTGCAGTGGGCACTCCCTACTGGTGTTGTGTCCTGCATGCTTTTTCAGCCTCATGACTGATTGAAAACGCCAGAGAATTGACCATTAAAAGTTGTCCACTGCAGTGAAATTCATGCACCACAGGGATAAGATTCTTCCGATGAATCTGAGTCTGGTGTCTGCTCTTCCCACTATCTGTTTTATATGGTCATTCCACTTAAGGTCGCTCTGGATAGTTACGCCTAGATATTTTACGGGAGACGCTGTGTCCAGCTGTTTGTCATCAAAATGGTTCAAATGGCTCTGAGCACTATGGGACTTAACATCTATGGTCATCAGTCCCCTAGAACTTAGAACTACTTAAACCTAACTAACCTAAGGTCAGCACACAACACCCAGCCATCACGAAGCAGAGAAAATCCCTGACCCCGCCGGGAATCGAACCCGGGAACCCGGGCGTGGGAAGCGAGAACGCTACCGCACGACCACGAGATGCGGGCTGTTTGTCATCAATAGTGTGGCTGTACAGTAGTGGATTTCTTTTCCTATATATGCGCATATACATATACTAACCGTAGTTCCTAACCAGACATCGAAACGGTTGACCATATTGTATTGTACAATCAAATTTCCGACACTAAAGTACATTTCTAAAATAAATATCAACCGTTATCTCATTTGAAAATACAAAGTTGACCCCGCCCACGCAGGAGGGGTAGTTAGGAGGTGGCCGTTTGTACCACAGGCAGATATCCAATATACTAATATTAACTCTTCATCTAGAACATTTTTTCGTACGATGCCTCGTTTTCGAGATACTTGGCTGTCGCAAGTTAAAACAAAAGCTCAGTATACAGGGTGATTTGTATAAAAGATTAAAAACCCCCGAAGTAATGTAATATAAGACACACGTGGCTCAAATATCAGTAAATGCCTCTAAAGTTGATGACAAATGTTGAACATGTGACTTCACGAGATGACATACCTCGCTGCACTTACTGCAGTTAGTTAGTTAGTTACGTGTCTACATTGATCAATAGCACGGAAAAACCGTTATGATGTGGAACGTGTCAAATGCACAAAAAATGCGCACAGGAAACAAGTTTTTCTTTTTTTTACATTATAGTGTTATAACTAAATATTTCTATTATCTATTCCACTCCCTTAAATGGCACAAAATGCATATATTATATCTCCAGATTTATTTACTCATATTCAAGAATTCATCCATAGTATAGAAGGAGTTGTCAAGGAGGTATGATTTCAATTTGTTTTTGAAACTATTACTGCTGTCTGTCCGACATTTTATTTCATCTAGTAATTTATCCAAAAGTTTTATAGCAGTATATTTTACTCCTTTCTGTGCCAAAGATAGGTTAAGTAAAGGATTAAGTCTTTCTTTTTTCTGGTATTGTAATCATGAATGCCGCTGTTGATTTTAAACTGGTCCATGTTGTTGAGAAAAAATTTCATTACTTAGTAAATGAACTGTGAAGCAGTTGTAAGGATTACTAACCTTTTAAACAGATACCTACAAGATGTGCGACTATGAACCCTACACATTATTCTAACCACTTTCTTTTGAGCAGTGAATACCTTTTGCCTAAGTGTTGAGTTGCCCCAGAATATTATTCCGTAGGACATCAGAGAGTGGAAGTATGCAAAATATGTTAGCTTACTAATTTCTACATCCTCAAAATTGGCAATTATTCTGATTGCAAAAGTTGCTGAACCTAGTCACTTCAGGAGATCGCTTTGGGAGCCTATCAGTCTGTCACACCTGATCATCCCAACCGAAGTCAATTATTAGGTGTGGCTCCGGGCCTACTTAGGCATGGGGCTGAGGGTTTGAATCTTGCGTATGGGAGGCAGTATTTTTCTGCATTGCGTTAGATAATTATGTGTTTACAATCAGGTAGCATATACGTATTATTTTAATTACCGGTCTGGCGGCCTCCGCTGGTTAACTTCAAGCTACAAAAAATGGTTCAAATGGCTCTAAGCACTATGGGACTTAACATCTGAGGTCATCAGTCCCCTAGACTTAGAACTACTTAAACCTAACTAACCTAAGAACATCACACACATCCATGCTCGAGGCGGGATTCGAACCTGCGACCGTAGTGGTCGCTCGGCTCCAGACTGTAGCGCCCATAACCGCACGGCCACTCCGGCCGGCTTACAAAAGGTTTTCGGAAACAGAGCAGCCTAACGGAGCGATGTGTACCACTGCCTCTACCGGTGACGGTAGGATCGACAAACCCAAGTGCTGCGCATTGGCGATGTACATCATCTAGTGACTTCCAATGTTTAACATTTGTCATACATTTTTTGGGGTGTTTCCCAATCTTTGCGGCCCCATGTGTTTGACATTAAATTACCTGTTTCAGCGTCATCTACTTTGTTTCGAGGGTCTGTAAGCGTGAATAATAATCACCCTGTATGTCAAATGTGATTAAAGACTGGTGGTCCGAGTACGATGCTGCCTTCTGTAACAACATCGAGTCTTTTACTGACCTCATGAGGTCCGTTGCGAAAAAACTTCCTTCTACATCTACATCTACATTTATACTCCGCAAGCCACCCAATGGTGTGTGGCGGAGGGCACTTTACATGCCACTGTCATTACCTCCCTTTCCTGTTCCAGTAGCGTATGGTTCGCGGGAAGAACGACTGCCGGAAAGCCCCCGTGCGCGCTCGAATCTCTCTAATTTAAAAAAAAAATGGCTCAAATGGCTCTGAGCACTATGGGACTCAACTGCTGAGGTCATTAGTCCCCTAGAACTTAGAACCAGTTAAACCTAACTAACCTAAGGACATCACAAACATCCATGCCCGAGGCAGGATTCGAACCTGCGACCGTAGCGGTCTTGCGATTCCAGACTGCAGCGCCTTTAACCGCACGGCCACGATGGCCGGCTTCTCTAATTTTACATTCATGATCTCCTCGGGAGGTATAATTAGGGGGAAGCAATATATTCGATACCTCATCCAGAAACGCACCCTCTCGAATCCTGGACAGCAAGCTACAAGACGATGCAGAGCGCCTCTCTTGCAGAGTCTGCCACTTGAGTTTGCTAAACATCTCCGTAACGCTATCACGCTTACCAAATAACCCTGTGACGAAACGCGCCGCTCTTCTTTGGACCTTCTCTAAATCCTCTGTCAACCCGACCTGGTACGGATCCCACACTGATTAGCAATACTCATAGGTCGAACGAGTGTTTTATAAGCCACCTCCTTTGTTTCTGGACTACATTTTCTTAGGACTCTCCCAATGAATCTCAACCTGGCACCCGCCTTACCAACAGTTAATTTTATATGATCATTCCACTTCAAGTCGTTCCGTACGCATACTCACAGATATTTTACAGAAGTAACTGCTACCAGTGTTTGTTCCGCTATCATATAATCATACAATAAAGGATCCTTCCTTTTATGTATTCGCAATACATTACATTTGTCTATGTTAAGGGTCAGTTGCCACTCCCTGCACCAAGTGTCTATCCGCTGAAGATCTTCCTGAATTTCGCTGCAGTTTTCTAATGCTGCAACTTCTCTGTATACTACAGCATCATCCGCTAAATGCCGCATGGAACTTCGGTGTGGAATCGGGTAGCAAGTGTGTTTGTGTCTGTATGTGTGTGGGTGTGTGTGGGGGGGGGGGGGGGTTCCGCGCTCCCAATGAGTAACGACTTGGCGGATCTGTTCGCTTCGGTAAAGCTCCGAGCCCTGCCTCCAGAACCAGCGCGCCGACTTGTTGCTCGGTGACGTCACACTACGGTGAAGCGAAGTTCGCGGTCGAATGTCACGGCGAGCTGGGACTGCTACCCCGCGACAACATTCTTGTCTTAGGTTTCAAATTAGAGAAGAGTCGGAACGGTGCATTGGTTACATAGGTGAGAGCGGAGGGGTGGTAGCTGGGAGGAGACGCGCGCCTGATCAATAGCGGAAGGCCGCGCCGTGGCACGCTGCCGCCGTCTTCCTCGCTGAGTTCTCGCTCCGCCTGCGAGCCAAGCAGAAGCTGCGCGCCCGCGTCCGCAGCCAGCGCGCCTTCCGCAGCCTTGGGGCGTTCTGCGGCCTGTCTACTCCGCACTCTGCAGCGCGAACCACCGCAAGGTGCGTGCCAGAGACTCCTCTTTATTCTACCGCACGTTTCTTCCCGTTCAATTTACTTACAGAACGGAACAGGAAAAACTTCACATACGTGGTGAGGCCCCTTACTTTTACACCTCAAATAACTTCTGATTCGTAAAAAATATTTGCAGTATCAGGCTCCATAGAACTTCATTAAGCATGGAGATACAGGCATCAGTTGAAAAAAAAAGAAAGACAACTGCGAGTAGGACTAGCATTCTGAGTGTTCCCCACAAACTTAACTTTGCACATAGATAGCTTTTCTGTAGCAGGGGTAGTCAACCTTTTTTATCTACCGCCAACTTTTGTATCTCTGTTAGTGATAAAATATTCTAAGCCCTCACCAGTTCCCCAGCAATGGTGATTTGTAGAGCAAGGAAGTAACTCCGTTTCTCAAAATTTATAAAGCCGAGTTACACCAAGATAGTGCATATAATAATAATTACTTACTTTATGTCAAAAAAAAATTTTTAAGGGGGGTAAGACGTCAAACGGGACAACCTGGAGGAGGAAAGGCACCACAGGACATTTTAATTTCCACTGTCTATACTTTTACCAATAAATTTATAAAACTTTGTCAGCATGACCAGGAAGGCTTCAGGATTCACACTCATGGCAGTGGAAGTTCACAAACATGACAAAGTAATTTTTTTTACATGTGAAATTTCATCATTTTTTTCAGTTACTTTTGGCAGAATTTGTTGCTATAGGTACACTTTTCTTCATAAGTAGGAGAGACTCTTCGATGAATTTTGCATAGCATACAAACCATACTTAGAGGTGTACGAAACTCTAGAATTTATTTAATTTATGAAAAAATGAATAAGCTGTTGCATTTTAAACTTCATGTTTAGAAGAAACTCAAATTTTATAGTTAATTATCTCAATTTTTACCACAGTTTTTAATAGATTTGGAAAATTCTAGAGTTTCATACATTTGTAACTATGGTTTGTATGATGTGCAAAATTCATTGAAGAATCTCTCCTAGTTATGAAGAAAAGTGTACTTATAGGAACAAATGCAGCCAATAATAAGTGAAAAACTGATGAAATTTCAGATATAAAAAAAATATTTTGTTACGTTTTTGAACTTCTTCTGCTATGAGAGTGAATCCTGACTCCTTCCTGGTCATGCTGGAAAAGCTTTATAAATTAATTTGTAAACGTATAGACAGTGGAAATTAAAATGTCCTGTGGTGCCTCTCCTGCTCCCAGTCAGCCCGTTTGACGTCCTACCTCCCTTAAGCCTCTACCGCCTACCATCCACCATGAAAGCTGGAACACCCACTACTGGTTGCTGGGGACCAGGTTGACTACCGCTGATCTATTTCTGTGAGTGAGTTTTCGAGCATCAAAATATGTGACATAAATGGGCGTATCTTTTGACTGCTTTGACTTAGAAGCTTAACTCTTTTACACATGTAGCGGACCGTAGACTTTAGTATTTGGCATTAATTTCAGCCCCATATCTCTACTTGTCCCGGAGAAAAAGGGCTCCTAACAGACTGACGGACAGGCGGACAACAAAGTGATCTTGTAAGGCGAAGTCAAATAAAAACTAGAAAGATGGAAAAAGTAAGTAAGCCGTTTATTATTTCAAAAGCAATTGCCGTAACTGTTAACATATTCTTCCCACTGTGAGACAAGACGGTCAATGCCTTCATGGAAAAATGTTTACGGGTGCCTGTTGTAATGGTACTTGAATTACGTAACCATTATGGAACCTCACCTGAACCTCTCGATACCAGTAATATTCTACTGTATTTCTGTTAACTACTTAACATATTTCTGAGACAACATTCAGATTTTATTTCACTTTTGATACATCGATATGTTCATATTGCAATGATATTATTCTTATGTGTATTCTTTCTTTTGTCACTATGATCTTTGACGTACTTGTAACTCTGATTTTTGGGCGCGTAAGCGATTATTAGTTAGTTGTTAGAGAGTCTGACGTTGAGAAAGTCGAGTGTTGGACGTCATGTTGGAAAGACGCGTATTGTAGTCCGCTTATAAAATGAAACTTTAACAGTGACTGCGAGGAAGATGCTTCCAAGTATGTTTTGTATTGTGAAGTGATGTTAGTGTGTCACGTGATATTGCAATAAAAGCAATTAAAAGGAAGTGTAACTTAATTTCGGAGTGCTGTTTTTTTTTTTTTACATCACCATTGTCCAACAAAAGTGTGATTTTCAAGAATGGTTTGTGGAGCGCATCTACAAAACTTTTGAATATAGCAGAATAAAAGCTACACCTCTTTGCATCCGAGCTTGGAATCATAACCACCTAGATTTTCAACGATTGAGCCATGATTTTACGACGAGACCAGCGTGGGAAACACAAAAAGATGAGTGCTTAGTTTTTTTATTATTACATGAAATGACTTCATTAACTGTGCTCTAATGACACCTGCCACATAATATGACTGTTGTTGCCCGAAAATGCAGTATTTAGCAGCGTGAGCAACACCGCAATCGTTATTAAATGCTGACCTTTGTTGTGGTAGGGTTGTTAGACTGTGTTACTATGATTGTACCCAGGTGTGCACCTCCGACCGAAGCAAGACGACGACCACTAATGTCTTTCCTCAGAGCTCCAAAAATATCGAAATCGCATGGTGAGTGCAGTCCCGGTCTCTCCCTCCTACGAATTCCATATTTTTGGAGTGCCGAAGAAAGTCATTCGTTGCCGGCGATTTGCTTCGTACGAAGAGATGCACGCCTGGGTACAATCATAGTTTCGTAGGGGACAGCAAACGTTTTTCCATGGAGGTTTCGCCCGTCTTGTCCACAATGCGATGAATGTATTAACATTTATGGCGATTGCTTTTGAGAAAATAAACAGTTTACTTACTTTTCTTCCATCTGACTCATTTTCATTTGGCTGTCCCTTACAAGGGTTCCTTTTTTACCGGTTGAGGTACGGAATCCTTAAAAGACATAACTGTGGTATTTTTTGCACCAGAATAACATGTCTGTGTGAGAAAAATTCAGTGATGTAACTTTGTTGTGAAACTAACAAGAAATTACGGAGTAAAACCACGCATAAAAGAGGAGTTTTTGTGCTGTCGTTGCGGCCATGTGAACTGCGCGCTGTCCGAAAGTTTACGCCATTCTCTATATAAACTAGCGCTACCGAGGCAAGAGGTACGTTAAGTTTACACCACCGTGCACCCAAACCATTACCCCCATCTTCGTTCTGGCTAAAGTAGCATTTTCTTCGATTTAAAGTTTTGTAAATTCTAACGCTCCAAGACGATTTCGCGTCGTGAGCCAGCTACGCAGGTTTACATTGACTAAGTGTAAACCTCTGGGAAGGCATAGTAATAATTAATTTACCTTCCACTGCGAAGAGCAACGTTAGAATTGCTTCTCAGGTATCTTTCCCATTCTTGAAACCAAACTGGTATTCCTCAAGGCTGTTTTCAATTTTTCTTTCCGTTCTTTTATACAGGATGAGGGCAATACTCTTGACTCTTGAATCGGACATGATATTAAAGATATGATTTTAATGGAGCACTGTACTTGTTTTAATGGCATTTGAAAACTCTTGAAAATGCTAGTACAGTGATATAACGCTTGTTAAAGTTAGCGTTGAAAGTTCTCACAACAATACGTCATAAACACGTAAAAACTGAAAGTGGAGGTGGGTCTCAATCCCAGGTTCTGTCGTTGTACCCAGCCTTTCGACTGTTTAAGTGTAGCCTGCCGCAAGAGCCGCACTTGGCGATAAATACACGGCAGAAGGCGATTGCAGCCGCCTTGGCTTTCAACTTTAGCATATTCTACATCTACATCTACATCGATACTCTGCAATCCAGATTACGGCGCATGGCAAAGAGTACCCAGTACCACTACTAGTAATTTCCTTTCCTGGTTCACTCGCAAATAGAATAACGGAGAAACGATTATCTATATGCCTCCGTATGAGCCCTGATTTCTCGTATCTTATCTTCGTGGTCCTTTTGCGCAGCGTATGTTAGAGGCAACAGAACCGTTCTGTAGTTAGCTTCAAATGTTGATCCCCTAAATTTTCTCAATAGTCTTCCTCGAAAAGAACGTCGCCTTCCCTCCAGGAATTCTCATCTGAGTTCTCGAAGCATCTCCGTAACATTTGCATGTCGTTCGAAACTACCAGTAACAGATCTACCAGCCCACCTCTGAGTCACTTCAATGTCTTCCTTTAATCCGACTTCATACGGATCCCAAACACTGGAGCAGTAGTGTCCCATAGGCGGCCTCCTTTACATATGAACCACTTTTTCCTAGAATTCTCCCAAAGAACCGAAGTCGCCATTCGCCTTTCCATTTACCTGGTGCGTCAAAGTTTTAGCTAGCTGAGTGAGAATGGAAGAGGGAGTGAATAGCAACACAAAGAAATAAAGAAAGATTTTATGCCCATATGCTACTGGAACTTTCGAGGAAGCCGTGATTTAACCGAATGAGAATGATCCAGCCGGAAAATGCTCCTATCGGAGCAAAAAAACTGCGGATATGTTCCTGTTTATTTAAAAGACTCTGATTGAAAAGCGAGGTACCAGCTGCCTCATCCTCTCTTCCTCAGCATCTTTAAAATTTTTCCCAGAAATTTTGGCATGCGAAAATAGTTGCCCTTTTTTTAGCACACAGCTAACCTCATACTCCCACAAGCTCCCCTAATTGTAACTCGTTCACACCCACTAGCCCATCGCTGTAAGTAGTTTATATCGGTCCACTCTCACTTTACCATTCTCACTCACCCATTCATCTTAACTCATTGTCATTCTCTCTTTGTGTCTCTCTGTTATTGCCTCCTGTGGCACAGACACAGTCCACTTCGTTCTGTCTTACTACTACAATCTCCTCTCATTGTCACCGTCCCCCTCTTGTTCTCTCTCTCTCTCTGGCCTCAGCTCGTGGTCGTGCGGTAGCGTTCTCGCTTCCCGCGCCCGGGTTCGATTCCCGGCGGGGTCAGGGATTTTCTCTGCCTCGTGATGCCTGGGTGTTGTGTGATGTCCTTAGGTTAGTTAGGTTTAAGTAGTTCTAAGTTCTAGGGGACTGATGACCATAGCTGTTAAGTCCCATAGTGCTCAGAGCCATTCTTGTTCTCTCATTCCTTCCTTCCTATTGCTGTTGTCCCTTCCCATTGTCACTATCTCTCTCTTCCTCACTGTCATTTTCATATACACTCTCTCTCATTATCGTTGGCTCTCACCCACTTCCACTTTCTCTTTCTTCCTCCTCCCCTCCGTGGCCCTCCGGCACAGTCACCTTCACTCTTTTCCTAGCACTGTTCTGTTATTGTCGACTATGTTCCACAGCCACTGTGCCCCTCTCTTTCTCTCACACTGCCATTGTGTCCTTTTCTTTTTCTATAACACAGCCACTGTCTACTATCTTCCAGTATCAATTACTTTTCTCTCTCTTTGGCACTGCCACTGTCTTCTCCTCTCTCAGCAAAAAAGAAGCATGAATATCTTTGCATGCAAAAACTTTTGGGAAAAGTTTTAAAGGTGGTGAGGAAGATAGAATGAGGCGGCTGGTACTCGCCTTTTCAGTCAGAGTCTTTTAAATAAACGGAACATTTTCGCATTTTTTGTGCTCTAATAGGAGCGTTTTACCGCAGGTTCACTTCTTTTCTATGCTGCAGCAGGGCGTGTAACTCTTATGAACAGAAATGTATTGGTCAGTAAAATTTAGATAGAATGCTTACGTGAAACAGAAACAGCACAAAACAAATTCTACACCTCAGACTAAAATTTGAGTGCAAAAAATTATGCATTTATTTCAGAACTGCAACAGGGCGGTTTCCAGATGATAATGTACACTAGTGTCCAAAATTAAAGCAACAAAAGGAAATTTTGGAAGGTCGCATTTATTTTGCAGCAAAACAGAAAAAAGTGATAGTAAAGTAGAAACAATGTAAAGGACACAGAACGTAAACAACTGCAACACGCATAACGGTAGACAAAAATGCTCTTCGTTTTTTCCAACTTAAAGGATTTGCACACACGTTCTGGCAACTGGTTTGTGTGCTCAGTATGGAGTGAGACCACCTCTGGCAGCCGTACAGACCTGATACCAATGGTGCGTGCTGTGAATGATGCCATCAACCTCATTTTAAGGCAATAACGCCCATTTTTCCTGCACAGCTGCTCGCAAGTCTTGGAGAGTGGTTGGTGGATTGTGAAGTGATGCAACCTGTCTCCCTAGCGCATCTCAGACATGCTGTATGGGACTCAAATAGGTAGAGCAAGCAGGCCACCCTGTGCGTGCAGTATCTTCCGTTTCCAAGAAAACATCAACCACCCGTGCTCTATGACGTCGAGCATTATCGTCCATGAGTACGAAGTCCTAGCCTACATCACCTCGCAACAACAGCACATGAGGTCCCAAGATCTGGTAGCGATATCTGACAGCCAATTCACCCGTACAATTTCATGAAGAGGTATTCGTGTGGTCAACATAATCCTTGCCCACACCATTAAGGATCCTCCTTCATATCGGTCTCTTTCCATAATGTTCGGATTCCGAGATCGTGTTCAACGTTCCCTCCAGATACGAATGCATCGAGAATCTCTCTCCAGACCAAATCGGGACTCATCTGCGAAAAGAACATTGGCACACTGTTCGACCGTCCAGGTGGCATGTTGACGACTCCACTCTAGACGTTCCTATCTGTGAAGACGCATCAGAGATACACGTACAGAACGTCTCCGACAATAAAGGCTACTCTGCCGAAGCCTTCTGTACACCGTTTGCCTCGATACTACACGTCCAGCGGATGCTACGAGGTCAGACGCCAGATGCCGTGGAGTACTAAGACGATACCGTCGTGCCCTTACGGCCAAATAACGGTCCTCTCTTTTTTGATATCACACGTGGTCGGCCGTGCCCTGGTCTTCGGGATACTGTCTCGGTCTCTTTAAATCGTCGCCACATCCGAGGAACAACAGAACGATTTGCATTCGGGCCACATCGTTTTGCGATTGTCTTGCTTCCATTCTTCTTATGGCCCTTCACCGCAGAGAGTCTGGTAGGCGTCTTCTTTGTGCCATACTGCACCGTCTGTGACTGTATATACAGCGATTGTGGATGTTGGACTACCCGGCAAACACTACGCCGTTTGATAGGTGCCCTGACGTCATCTTGACATGGTGGTCCTTTGACCGGAAAGCCATCTTCCATGCAGAACACGATTGTACGGACATCTGTTGACATATTGTATGATTACACCGTGAATTAGACACAACACGGGGAAGTAACGTTTTGTTGCTTTAATTTTGGACACCGGTGTAAACACTTTGCAGCATATTTCTCCGTGATTCGTTGCTTTATCAGCTACATCTTCGCCTCAACAAGTTTAATGCACAACAAAAGAAAACCCTAGAAAGATGTAATTTTACATCCACAGAAAAATATATAAAAGACTCCATTATAATGAATCCAACAACACCATCACTGCGTGCTCAGCCAAAAAGATACATAAAGAACAAATCCCGATTAGTCCAATTGTTAACATGGTTAAAAGCCCAGCACATGCTGTCAGTAAAAACTCAACATACTCCTTAAGCAATATTACACATACGAGAAAGAATATACTTCGAAAAGTTGTTACGATATTGTCAATAAAATTAAAAATATAAAAATACCAGAAAGTGGAATACTCATATCAATCGATATATCTAACAATTACACAAACATTCCAGCAACAGAAACTATAGAGATCATTAAAACTACAAATATAAGAAAATCATTCAAGTAAAAATTTGTGAAATAACAGAACTTCTACAATAAATCACTTCCTGCAATTATTTCTCATTTCAGAACAAAATTTATCTCCAAAAAGATGAGTAGCAATGGGCTCATGCCTAGCTGGCATATTAGCTGATATTTTCGTTAACACTTTAGAAGAATTTTTTTAAAAAAAAGTTCACCCAAACAGCCAAAACATCCTTCATTACTGTAGATATGTCGATGACATTTTAATCCCATTCGATGGCACAATAGACGAGAGTAACGTCATGCATTCGCAGTTCAGCAGTTTGCATCCAAAAGTTAATTCCACTACGGAAAAGCGAAAAAAATAAGAGCATAAATTTTTGGATTTAAAAATTTGAAACGAAAAATCTGAACACATATTCGATATTTTTCGTAAACCAACGTCAACAGGCATCATTATCCACAACCAGTCATGCCACCCGAGAGCACACAAGGTCGCATATTTTCATTGTATGTTACATAGACCAAAAAAGAAGAAAACTGAGAAAGAACTATATCGTCTCCGAAATGTAGCTATAAGTAATGGTTATCCTAAAAACTTAGTACACACATTATTTAAAAAGAAAACCAATTAAACACATGCCACTCCCATTGATGAAATAACTTTAACCAGAGACAATAACGAACCACAGAAAAATAAAGTTCTTGTATGGCCATATCTAGGTATTATTTCCGACAACATTACGCAATATTTCGAAAATACAAAATTATACACCAGTTACAGAACCACTAACAATCTACAACTATTATTAAGACACATACCAATTAGATCAGAACCGTTTCCGCAGCCAAGAATCTACAAAATTAACTGTGAAGAACGCCCAAAATTGTGTACTGGACAAACAGGAAGAAAAGTTATTACACGATTTAAATAACACACGACAATAAGCGACGACAACGCAGCCACATTTGCTGCTCACTTAAAAGACTCCAACCACAAAATACCTTGTTCTTTTGTTGTTTAAATCTGTATATGTACCCGCGTATATACGTTTATCCCGTCATAGAAATCTATCTTAAGGACTCAGCCATCAAATTTTAATTTCGTATTCTGTTTTGAATGTTTAAATCTCTATATGTAGCCATGTATATATGTTAATATAACATGTAAATTTTAAAAGTCAATATTATGTAGATGTACAAAGAAAATGTACCTGGTGAGTTGGTGGCTGCAACCTACAACCAAATAAATAAAAAAAATTCAACATCAGCGTCAACGAGCGTAATATCACTGCTACCATCTTTTCAATAGGTTTTGAATGCCGCTTAAAAAAGTACAGCGCTGCATAAAAAAATACGAGCTTCAGTATCTAGGATGATACAAGATTTAAAGAACATTACCTAAGAACAATATTACGTGCCCCTCTGCCTAGTACCATTTGCTGAAAACATAGTTTCGATAATTTGAGCCGTTGACGAAATAAAAGGGATGCAAATTTTATGTGCTTCATCCCGTATATTATTGTTTCAGTAGTTTACAAACAACATTTGTCAGGCTAATCGTCACATAGTTTTCGTATCAATCTGCAAGTGCCTTCTTTGGCAATGTCATGACAATGATTTTCGGAAAATCTAATGGTAAGCCACTTCTATCAGAGGTTTTTGACAGCAACTCAAATAACGCTCTAGTTCCTACGTCTCCCGTAGATTTCAGTAACTCCGAAGATATGCCATCGACTCCTGCTTCCTTCTTTATGCTCAGATTATTTAGAGTTCTGTCGAACTCTGAAACCATTGTTGGATCAGCTATGTCTTCCACATGAACTTTCTCCTCCTCTTCTGTCTCTCTTAGGGGCAGTTACCCTCCATTTACAGACCCTCGATCAAATGCGGATCGAAAGGCTAGAGATCACCATCTCCCTCCCAAAAGCGAAAGCACTGTATTAACCTCTGATGAACACAGCTATTGTGATTATTTTAAAACATTTTAAATTTTTGTTTTTGTTATTATTAAAACCACACTCTATGCTAGCAACAGCCCGTCTACAAATAGTTGCACACAAGCGACATTGCGGGCAGAAAAGGATTAAGTTTAATTTTGGAAAGTTGGACAATACAAAAGTCCGAGAGGAGTTCTCGATCCAACTGAGAAATCGTTTCGGAGCAGAGGAACCGAAGAGAATGACATTGAGGGTCAATGGGATACAGTGAAAACGACCCGTGCACGGACTGCCGAAGATATTCTTGGAACAAAGGACCACGGCAGACAAGACTGGATCTCTGACCATACTTGGGATGCAGTACAGCATAGGAGGAAGGCAAAACTCCGGCTAAACTGTGCACAAACAAGGGAAGTAAAAGAAGAAAACCAACAGAAACTCTCCTTATTAAATATGATGGTGAAGACGAGTTTCAGAACAGATAAGAGAACCTTCATC